>NC_044390.1:64500492-65198992 GCF_006542625.1 Nomascus leucogenys
GAACCCTGAACCAGGGCTGAGGGGATGCAGAGGACAGAGAAGGCAGTCAGAAGGCAGGAGGGAGAAGGCTATGGTGAGGGGGCCGGAGGAGGGGAGGAGAGCACTGGGGGTCTGGCCCGGTGATTGGGGGACCCTGGAGAAGGCAGGTTTGAGAGGAGAACCTGTGTGCAGTAAAAGGTGGAGAGGGTGAGGGGCCTGGGGGTTGGGCTGCAAGAGGTGAGCACAGGTCAGGGGCTCAGGAGACAGACTTCGGAGACGTCTGTCGATGGAAGCTCATTCCAGGGTTACGCAAGGACAGCATGAGAAAAAAGCCAAGAGACTTGAGGTGTGAGGGACAGAGAAGGGGTGAGACCCGTGCCCAGACTGCTTCTCCTCACACCCACCGGCCGCCCCTCTCTGTGTCATCACAGGAACTGGCCGCCTCGGACCGTGCTCGGCGGCAGGCCCAGCAGGACCGGGATGAGATGGCAGATGAGGTGGCCAATGGCAACCTTAGCAAGTAAGTGCCCCAAGGGTCTGGAGGCTGAGGCACTGCATCTGCAGGAGGTGAGGATGGGGGAGGCGGGAGGGGGCTGGGCTCTGGGACAGGACGCTGGGAGGTGGGAGGGGTTAACCTCGGGGCCCCTGGGATGTGAGGCTGGGGAAGTGCGTGGGGCTAACCACAGGGTCCTGTAGTGTGAGGCAAGGCACCCTCCTCTGATCGTCCTGTCCTCTCATCCCCACCCCTTCCTGTCTCCCTAGGGCAGCCATTCTGGAGGAGAAGCGTCAGCTGGAGGGCCGCCTGGGGCAGTTGGAGGAAGAGCTGGAGGAGGAGCAGAGCAACTCGGAGCTGCTCAATGACCGCTACCGCAAGCTGCTCCTGCAGGTGAGCACGATTGACAGCCCCCACCAGCCTCAATCCCCACTGACCTAGGACGGTAATCTTCAGTCCTCCTATTCAACAAATATAGAAAGGGGATATTTGAGTTGGGTTTTGAAGGTTGAATAGGAGTTCTTAAAAGGGTGGAAAGGCATGATTCACTTGTATTTCTGGGGGTTTCTTCCGGGCTGGATCCAAAGATGAATTATGTGGGGCTTCTGTCCTATGAAGTTCCCTGGAGGAAACGGACATGGGACTATGCTGTCACATTAAAGGCCAGCAAGTGTGATCATGGAAGTCTCCTGGCCCAGTAGAGAGAGATAAAAGACTTTCTGCAGGAGTCACAAGAAAACATTTGGAAAAAGAGACATTTGGCTGGGGTTTTTAAAGCATAAGTTAGAGTTCAGCAGAGGGAGAAAAGCATATTTTCCTTTGCATTATTTATAAATATTTTCTGAGGATTCTGGTGGCCCAGATCCTATTCCGGGTTATGCTGGGGACCTGGAGATGGATAATACTAAGTCTCTGCCCTCAAACACATCTTAGTCTAAAGGTGGAAACAGACCATCCCAATACAGAGATAAAGTGAAAATGGAGGAAACACAGGCACTGTGGGAACCTAGAAGGGACTACTAACCTAGCCTGGAGGATAGAGGCCATCAGAGAAGGCTTCCTGGTGGAGGTGATGCCTTGAGAGATCTTAAAGGAAGTGTAAGAGTTTGCCGAGAAGACAACAGAGCGATGGGATTTCCAAGGACAAACCAACGTCTGCATTCTTCATTAATTTTTTTCTAATTTTTTTTTTTTGAGATGGAGTCTCCCTCTGTTGCCCAAGCTGGAGTGCAGTGGTGCGATCTCGGCTCACTGCAACCTCTGCCTCCCAGGTTCAAGCGATTCTCCTCATTCTCCAATTTTGTCTACAAAATATTTAAAAATTAGCCACATGCAGTGGTGCATGCCTGTAGTCCAACTACCTGGGAGGCTGAGGAGGGAGGATCGCTTGAGCCTGGGAGATTGAGGCTGCAGTGAGCTATGACTGTGTCACTGCACTCCAGCCTGGGTGACTGGATGACAGAGTGAGACCCTGTCTCAAAAAAAAAAAAAAGGTAATAATTATATGGTCAACAGTTATGTGTAGTAAGGACTACTTTTTAAATGGAGAGGAATGGGGAAAATATGCAAAAAAGTTTTAACCTACTTTAATTAATTGATGGTGATAGTATTAGCCTTGTTTTTCTGAGACATTGAGTTATAATGTGGGATAAAGTAAATGATCCAAAGATGGGATACTACGTCATCCACTACGTCCTTGACATCCGGGTACTCAGCGCCAAAGAACCTGATATAGTTGTCCTAGAGAAGAGATTAAGTTTTTTTTAAAAAAAACAGGCCAGGTGTGGCCGGGTGCGGTGGCTCAAGCCTGTAATCCCAGCACTTTGGGAGACCGAGGCGGGCAGATCACGAGGTCAGGAGATCGAGACCATCCTGGCTAACACAGTGAAACCCCGTCTCTACTAAAAATACAAAAAATTAGGCCGGGCATGGTGGCGGGTACCTGTAGTCCCAGCTACTCGGAGAGGCTGAGGCAGGAGAATGGTGTGAACCCAGGAGGTGGAGCTTGCAGTGAGCCGAGATTGCGCCACTGCACTCCAGCCTGGGCGACAGAGCAAGACTCCATCTCAAAACAAAAAACAAAAAAAAACAAAACTGCCGGGCGCGGTGGCTCACGCTTGTAATTCCAGCACTTTGGAGGCCGAGGCGGGCGGATCACGAGGTCAGGAGATCGAGACCATGGTGAAACCCCGTCTCTACTAAAATACAAAAAAAACAATTAGCTGGGCGTGGTGGCGGGTGGCCTGTAGTCCCAGCTCGGAGAGGCTGAGGCAGGAGAATAGCGTGAACCCGGGAGCGGAGCTTGCAGTGGAGCCGAGATTGCACCACTGCACACCAGCCTGGGCGACAGAGCGAGACTCCGTCTGGAAAAAACAAAAAAAACAAAAAAAAAAAAAACAAAAAAACAGGCCAGGTATGGTGGCTCATGCCTGTAATCCCAGCACTTTGGGAGGCCAAGATGGAAGGATCGCTTGAGCCCAGGTGTTTGAGACCAGTCTAGCCAACATAGTGAGACCCCATCTCTACAAAAAATATATATGAAATAAAAAGAGAAAGAAAAGAAATTACATTTAGTTGGGCGCAGTGGGTCACGCCTGGAATCCCAGCACTTTTTGGTGGATTGCTTTTAGCCTAGGACCTCAAGACCAGCTTGGATGACATGGCAAAACTCCATCCCTACACAAAATTTAAAAATTAGCCAGGTGTGGTGGCGCACACCTATAGTCCCAGCTACCCAGGAGACTGAGTTGGGAGGATCACCTGAGCCCAGGGAGTCGAAGCTGCAGTGAGCCATGATTGCACCACTGCACTCCAGCCTGGGAAACATAGTGAGACCCTGTCTCAAAAAGAAAAGTGATAAACTATGTTTAAAAAATAGTTTAAGCCAGGTACGGTGGCTCATGCCTGTAATCCTAGCACTTTGGGAGGCTGAGGTGGGTGGATCATGAGGTCAGGAGTTCAAGACCAGCCTGGCCAACATGGTGAAACCCCGTCTCTACTAAAAATACAAAAACTAGCCAAGTGTGGTGGCGGGCACCTGTAATCCAGCTACTCGGGAGGCTGAGGCAGAAAATTGCTTGAACCCAGGAGGCGGAGGTTGCAGTGATCTGAGATCGTGCCACTGCACTCCAGCCTGGGTGACAGAGCAAGACTTTGTCTCAAAAAAAAAAAAAAAAAAGTTTAAAAACAAAACTAAGCAAACCTGTAGTTCTCAATTTGACTTCATCATATTCACATGAATTGGTGATATATTTTATACAGATCCAGTCTCTCTGACCACCCAAAAGGCCTAGAAACAGGGAACCCAGTAGCAATGAGTATCCCTATGTCCACATTGTGATCTGGAAATGCTGTTTCCCTCTAAAGGAAACTGGGGCTGGCTGGGCGCAGTGGCTCACACCTGTAATCCCAGCTCTTTGGAAGGCTGAGGCGGGAGGATTGCTTGAGCCCAGGAGTTTGAGACCAGCCTGAGCAACACAGTAAGACCCCGTCTCTACAAAAAATAAAATTAGCTGGGTGCGATGGCGCATGCCTGCGGCCCCAGCTACTCTGAGGGCTGAGGTAGGAGGATTGCCTGGACCAGGAAGCAGAGGTTGTAGTGAGCCAGAATTGTGCCACTCCACTCTAGCCTGGGCAACAGAGTGAGACAATGTCTCAAAAAAAATAAATAAATAAAATAAAAGAAAAGAAACTGGAGCTTCTTCCAAAGTGGCTGATTCCAGATCTGGAGCAGGCAATGAACAAGAGTAACCCAGAGCATTTTGTGATACCCATTAGCAGGGAAGATAGTATAGTTATGTCAAGAGCACGCAGAAGTCAGCGTGAAGAGCCTCATGCTGGCCCAAAGTGGGGCAACTTGAGCTTCAATGAGGAAAATAATTGCAACTGATTTAATCCCTTGAAATCTGTTTAAATTCATGAGTTCACAGCAACATTTAAAAAAATATTAATTAGTTGCTGTGTTAGTTCCCTAGGGCCACCATAACGAATTACCACAACACAGTGGCTTAAAGCAACAGGAATGTATTTCTCTTGTTGTTTTTTGTTTGTTTGTTTGTTTGAGATGGAGTCTTGCTCTGTCGCCCAGACTGGAGTGCAGTGGTGCGATCTCGGCTCACTGCAACCTCTGCCTCCTGGATTCAAGTGATTCTCTTGCCTCAGCCTCCCAAGTAGCTGGGACTACAGGCATACACCACCATGCCTGGCTAATCTTTGTATTTTTAGTAGAGACGGGGTTTCACCATGTTGGCCAGGCTGCTCTCAAACTCCAGACCTCAAGTGATCCACCCGCCTCGGCCTCCCAAAGTGCTGGAATTACAGACGTGAGCCGCCGTACCCGGCCAGGAATGTATTCTCTCGTGGTCCTGGAGGACAGAGGTCTGAAATCAAGGTGTGGGCAGGGTTGGTTCCTCTTATTCGTGCCTCTCCCCTGGCTTCCGGTGGGTGCTGGCAGTCCCTGCTGTTTCTTCATCTGTAGATGTGTCACTGCAATCTCTGGCTCTAACTGTACAAGGCATTTTCCCATCTTTGTGGCTCTGTCTCATCTCCTTTTTTTTTTTTTTGAGACGGAGTCTCGCTCTTGTTGCCTAGGCTGGAGTGCAATGGGCCGATCTTAGCTCACTGCAACCTTCACCTCCCAGGTTCAAGTAATTCTCCTGCCTCAACCTCCTGAGTAGCCGGATTACAGGTGCCCACCACTACATTTCACTAATTTTTTTGTATTTTTAGTAGTGATGGGGTTTCATCATGTTGGCCAGGCTGGTCTCGAACTCCTGATGTTAGGTGATCCGCCGCCTCAGCCTCCCAAAGTGCTGGGATTACAGGTGTGAGCCACCGTTGCCTGGCCCTCATCTCTTCTTAAAAGGACAACTGCCATATCAGATTTGAGGCCCACCCTAATCCAGTGTAACCTCACATTAATCAGTTACAACTGCAAAGATCCTATTTCCAACTAAGGTCACATTCCAGGTTCTGAGTGGACCCCCATGGGTGCATGGGGCAGGACACGGGGGAGGGGCATGGAGCTTCCGTGCCCTCCTGGGAGCGCCACCCTCCAGATACTGCACATGCTCAGCTTCCAGAAGCTGCCCAAACCCTGTCCTCTTGGGCCTTTTATGGAGACGTCACTGGATAGGTGTGATTAACAACCATGTAGAAATGTGATTGGACAAAAAGGGTCCGATCTAAACCCAGCAAGGCCTGTCTGTTCAGATTCTTCCTGGCTTCTCTATGCAGCATTCCTTCCCCCTCTGAAGTGAGGGTCCTGTGACCCACAGTCAGATTAGTGTTTCTGCCTTGTGCAAGTGAAAGAGGGGGCAGGAGGAGGTTAGAGAGAGAGGTTCTGTTTACTCTAAAAGGGCTATGCAAATTATGATCAAGGAACCATGGACAAAACGCAGCACACACACACACATACACACACACACACACACACACACACACACACAAAGTATATACACAAAGCAATATCACAGGTACAAATTCCCTTGAAAATTCACAGATAAGGCCAGGTGCGGTGGCTCACACCTGTAGTCCCAGCACTTTGGGAGGCCGAGACTGGTAGATCACAAGGTCAGGAGTTCAAGATCAGCCCAACCAATATGGTGAACCCCTGTCTCTACTAAAAATACAAAAATCAGCCAGGCATGGTGGCGGGCGCCTGTAGTCCCAGCTACTTGGCAGGGTGAGGCAGAAGAATCACTTGAACCCAGGAGGCAGAGGTTGCAGTGAGCCGAGATCGAGCCACTGCACTCCAGCCTGGGCGACAGAGTGAGACTCCATCTGAAAAAAAAAAAAAAAAGAAAAAAAAATTCACAAATAAGAGAGAAAGATTGGGTGCAGTGGCTCATACCTGTAATCCCAGCACTTTGGGAAGCTGAAGCAGGTAGATTGCTTGAGGCCAAGAGTTCAAGACCAGCCAGGACAACAAAGTGAAACCATGTCCCTACCAACAACAACAACAAAATTATCAGGACATGATGGTGTGCACCTATAGTTCCAGCTAGTCAGGAGGCTGAGGCCGGAGAATCGCTTGAGCCCAGGAGTTTGACGCTGCAGTGAGCTACAATTGTGCCACTGCACTCCAGTTTGGATAAGAGTTAGACCTTGTCTCAAAAAAAAAAAAAAAAAAAGAAAGAAAGAAAGAATAAAGTCCCTGGACACAGCTGCCAATTTCCAGGAAACATAGAGGAGAGATAAATAAATGCTGAATTTGACCATAAGTGTGTGATCAGAAAAATCCAGACCAAGAGGAACTCTACGAGTCTAACAACCTAGATTCTTCAACAGATAAATTGTAAGAAATAGGCTGGGTGCAGTGGCTCACATCTGTGATTCCAGCACTTTGGGAGGCCGAGGTGGACGGATCACTTGAGGTCAGGAGTTTGAGACCAGCCTGGCCAACATGGTGAAACCCCATCTCTACTAAAAATACAAAAATTAGCCAGGTGTGGTGGTGCGTGCCTGTAATTCCAGCTACTCAGGAGGCTAAGCAGGAAAATCGCTTGAACCCAAGAGGCAGAGATTGCAGTGAGCCGAGATTGTGCCACTACACTCCAGCCTGGGCGACAGAGTGAGACTTCATCTCAAAACAAACAAACAACAACAACAACAACAAAAACCCACATACATCTACTTTTTTAAATGGGTAGGATTCAACTATAGGATCTAGGGATGCATCTGTGTGTAATAAAACTAAAGACATACAAGGAAGTGAGGACCTGAGAAGTCAGGATAACATGCTATTTTGGAGAGAAGGAAGAGGTTGTCATTAGGATGAGTGCATGAAAGGGCTTCTAGAAGGGCAAAGTTCTTTCTTGACCAAGGTGCTACTGACAGTGATGTTTGCCTTTTGTTAACTCATGACGCCTGTGCGGGATGACACCCGCACACATCCATGTTCAGAGACATGAAGCAGCAGGGGCATGGGGCCGAAAGGGTTCTCATCTCCAGCTGCTGGAATAATCAGGAACACTCCCATAATGTTCTTGGTTGAGAATTACTGTGCTAATAAAACTAGCAGAATATTTATTACTGATTTTTTTATTTGATTAATGTTTGGCTCTCTGTATCACCATTTTATTTCACATTTGAGGCCAGGCGTGGTGGCTCACACCTATAATGCCAGCACTTTGGGAGGCCGAGGTGGGTGGATCACTTGAGGTCAGGAGTTCGAGACCAGCCTGGCCAACACAGAGAAACCCCCATCTCTACAAAAAATACAAAAATTAGCCAGATGTGGTGGCAGGCAACTGTAATTCCAGCTACTCAAGAGGCTGAGGCAGGAGAATCGCTTGAACCTGGGAGGCAGAGGTTGCAGTGAGCTGAGATCGTGCCACTACCCTCCAGCCTGGGCAACAGAGCAAGACATGGTCTCAAAATAAAATTAAAAAAATGAATAAATAAAATAACATAAAATAAAATAAAAAAATAAAAAAATTAGCAGGGATGATGGTGTATGCCTGTGATCTCAGCTACTCAGGAGGCTGAAGTGGGAGGATTACTTAAGCTTGAGAGGGTGAGGCTGCCGTGAGCTGGGATTTCACCAGCTGGGTAACAGCTGCGCTCCAGCCTGGGCAACAGAGCAAAACTCTGTCTCAAAAAGAATTTTTTAAGTTAAAAAAAACACACACACACACACAAAGGAGAATATGCTAATTACCCAGTCATTGTGTCCCTGTGAGGGTGAAATAAAGTATGAATCAGACTGGGTCTGACTCACTTCCGTGTCCCCAGCAGAAGGCCTCGCTCGGAGTACGAGCCGAATAAATAAACGGGAACTATTATTAGGGGTGTGTTTACACATTTTCCACGTAGCACCTACTGTTTATTGAGGCCGTGTTTCTCAAAATGCTCCTGCATATAACTCCCATCTGAACCACCTGAGATGCCTGTTATAAGTGCAGATTCCCAGACTCCACTTTGGTCTTGCTGAGTCAGAAACTCTGAAGGGTGAGACCCAGAGGTCTGCATTTTTTTTCACAAGCTCCCCCAGATGATCCTGGTGCAAACAAAAGTGTGATTACCCTTGGAATAGACTCACTCACAGTCAGAAGTAGAATTTATGACATTTAAACAAGTTTGTGATGGTCTCATGGACTTATTAAAGTAAGCAGAAAACTATCCAAAATGTTAAGACCCAGGGCTGGCAGTGCTGTGGGTGATAAGTCAATAAAATACAAGCTAACATTTGTTGAGTATTTAGTATGTTTCAGGCTCTGTGCTATGTGTGTGACAATCATCAGTGCACTTAATTCTTGGAGGTGCCTGGATGTACCTACCACCTTCCCTTTGAGACTCCACCACGACATCCTTCCTTCCCCTCCTGCTGCAGGTAGAGTCACTGACCACAGAGCTGTCAGCTGAGCGCAGTTTCTCAGCCAAGGCAGAGAGCGGGCGGCAGCAGCTAGAACGGCAGATCCAGGAGCTACGGGGACGCCTGGGTGAGGAGGATGCTGGGGCCCGTGCCCGCCACAAGATGACCATTGCTGCCCTTGAGTCTAAGTTGGCCCAGGCTGAGGAGCAGCTAGAGCAAGAGACCAGGTAGGTGAGAGCGGAGGCCACGGGAGAAAGGTGACCTCCACATGCTGGTCAGTGAGAAGAAGGAGGCTGTGTTACAAACACGTGGTTTAGAAACATCCAAAAGACATCATCATAGTAATGACTGCTGGCCTGGCATGGTGGCTCACGCCTGTAATCCCAGCACTTTGGGAGGCAGAAGCGGGAGGATCCCTTGAGGCCAGGAGTTTTCAGACCAGTCTGGGCAACATAGCAAGACCTCATCTCTAAAAAAAAAAAAAAAAAAAAAAAAAAAGCCAGGTGTGTTAGCGCGTGCCTGTAGTTCCAGCTGCTCAAGAGCCTGAGATAAGAAGATGGCTCAAGCCCAGGAGTCTGAGGCTATAGCGAGCTGTGATCACAACACTGCACTCCAGCCTGAGCAACGGCAAGACCTTGTCTCTAAAAAAAAAAAAAAACACAGCCAGGCACAGTGGCTCACGCCTGTAATCCCAGCACTTTGGGAGGCCAAGGCGGGCAGATCACTTGAGATCAGGAATTCAAGACCAACCTAGCCAACATGATGAAACCCCGTCTCTACCAAAAATACAAAAATTAGCCAGGAGTAGTAATGGACGCCCGTAATCCCAGCTACTCAGGAGGCTGAGGTAGGAGAAGCACTGGAACCTGGGAAGTGGAGGTTGCAGTGAGCCGAGATCACACCACTGTGCTCTAGCCTGGGCAACAGAGCAAGACTCCAACTCCAAAAAAAAGAGGAGTGTACTGTTTACCTTCCCACATGCTGGTCACTGAAAAAATCAGACATGCCACGGAAGTATGTCTAATTACCTCCATGGTACGTCCAATACCACGTGTGGTGGGATTCCCCAAGGTGAAAGACTCATGAGCTGGACATGGCAATGAAGGCCTGTGAACTAGAAGGGCTGAAGGGACACAGGTGAAGAAGAAGCTGGAATGCCTTGAGATGTAGTGGTTTGGGAAGGGTTTCCAGAGGAGGAAGCACTTGAGCTGGAGCTGACAAGAATGGGGTTTCCAGGGCTTAGAGTCCCAAGTCAGTTGGCAGCTCTGTGGGAAAGTCGGGGAGACATCAGGGCATTTGGAGGACGAGTGCGGTTGGTTCTGAGAGTCTGGGACCCAGGAGAGGGATCAGGGAGACAGGGAGGTAAATGAGGCTTGAAGCACGCAGAGCCTTGAATACTGGGCCAAGGAACTGTGTTCTGTGGGCATTGGGGAGCCCTGGGGGGGACTGGGAGCCATGGGAGGGCTGTGGGCTGGGGAGGGACATGGCCAGCTCTAGGTATAGAAAGATCTCTCTGGGGCTGAGGTGGGAATGGATCAGAGGAGAGAGACTGGAAGCTGGGAGGTTTGGAAGGAGTCTGGAGTGATGGTCCAAGCAGAACAAGATGAGGCCTGAACTGGTGCTGGGGCTGTGAACAAGAGAGGACGAAGAAGAGAAATCAGGAGGCAGAAGGAATGAAGCTGAGGCTATGGGTGGTGGCAGGGGAAGAAGACACTGTTTGGAGCTAAGGCCTGGTGACTGAGGGAATATTGGGTTTTTGGGGGAAGATGCTAAATTCATTGTGGAACATGATGAGAGTGAGAGGCCTCAGGGACAGGCAGAAGGAAACGGCCCCAGAGCTTCATGAGAGAAGTGGTTCTCAGTCCACAGGGTTACCCAGGGGCCCCAGGGCTCATGGGAACTGTAGCTTGAGGTCTATGGGGACCCCTGCTCCATTATACAAATGAGGAAACTGAGGTTCTGAGGGAGTACATGAGTCGCTTAAAGTCACCCTGCACCAGGTGCAATGGCTCATAACTGTAATCCCCACACTGTGGGAGGCTGAGGCAGGAGGATCACTTGAACCCAGGAGTTCAAGACCAGCCTGGACAACATGCTGAGACCCCATCTCTACAAAAATAAAAATTAAAAATTAGCCCAGCATGATGGCACACACCTGTAGTCCTAGCTACTCGGAACACTGAGGTGGGAGGATCGCTTGAGCCCAGGACATTGAGGCTGCAGTGAGCCATGATCACACCATTGCACTCCTGTCTGGGCAACAGAGCAAGGCCCTTTCTCAGAATAATAATAAAGTCACCCTGGGAGCAAAGAATGACCAGATGATTCTTAGCTGAAGAAATCTCAGCCGGGCGCGGTGGCTCATGCCTGTAATTCCAGCACTTTGGGAGGCCAAGGCAGGCGGATCACCTGAGGTCGGGAGTTCAAGACCACCCTGACCAACATGGAGAAACCCCATCTCTACTAAAAATACAAAATTAACCGGGTGTGGTGGCACATACCTGTAATCCCTGCTACTCGGGAGGCTGAGGCAGGAGAATTGCTTGAACCCAGGAGGTGGAGGTTACAGTGAGCTGGAGATTGCGCCATTGCACCCCAGCCTGGGCAACAAGAGTGAAACTCCATCTCAAAAAAAAGAAGAAGGCTGGGTGCGGTGGCTCACGCTTGTAATCCCAGCACTTTGGGAGGCCGAGGCGGGCGGATCACGAGGTCAGGAGATCGAGACCACGGTGAAACCCCGTCTCTACTAAAAATACAAAAAATTAGCCGGGCGTGGTGGCAGGCGCCTGTAGTCCCAGCTACTCAGAGAGGCTGAGGCAGGAGAATGGCGTGAACCCGGGAGGCAGAGCTTGCAGTGAGCTGAGATTGCGCCACTGCACTCCAGCCTGGGCGACAGAGCGAGACTCCGTCTCAAAAAAAAAAAAAGAAGTCTCTCTCCTTGCATCCTTTTCCACTGCTTAGTGCCTTCCCACTTGCCCTCAGCCCTGTGCCTTCCTCTCAGCACATCTGGGGCTGTTGTGTCCAGTGTGGCTGTCAAGCAATCCCGATTGCTAGAGGTCCCATCACATGGACGTCACCCCAGATGTGATGGTCCATGCAGGAGAGGACAGGTGTAAGGGCAAAAACAGTGTTCCCTCCCTCTCTGAAGATTCAAGTCTGCTGAAATAAACTGACAATAAATAGATTAACAAAATAAAAGGCATACAAATATATTAATGTGCATGAACACAGGAGCCATACAAAATATAAGACTTTTTATACAGGGCCAGATGGTTGAGGCTTAAGTATCTTCTTTATAGGGGAGAGGGACAAAAAGGATGTATTCAATTGTGAGAGATAGTAAATGATTTTCAGGGGAAAATGAATGGGCCCAAAGAGTAAACTGTAGTTTGTAAATGATCCTCTTTGGAAACTGAATGGGACCAAACATATACTTATTATAACTCACAACATCATAGGAAACAGGTATGTGAGGTGTCCTAGTAGAAGCCAAGGACATGGATGCCGAGGAGAAGGGAGCCTGCATGTCAGTGTTTGGCCTCAGTAAACCGTGGGAACCAGTTAGGGGTTAGGAAAGAGGGAAGAAGCCAATCCAAGAACAAGACGACAGCCACTGCATGAGTCCGTGGGGACAAGATCCGAGGCTGAGCCCCTTTACTGAGACTCCTCCTCATCCCTCTCTTCAGAGAGCGCATCCTCTCTGGAAAGCTGGTGCGCAGAGCTGAGAAGCGGCTTAAAGAGGTGGTGCTCCAGGTGGAGGAGGAGCGGAGGGTGGCTGACCAGCTCCGGGATCAGGTAAGCAGCTGACATCGTTAGGGAGCAGTGGAGAGTGTGACCGCTGACTGAGAAATTGCACAGGCCATCTCCAGAGGCAATGAGCTCCCATCACAAGAAGCAACTTGCAGGTGCTGGACTGGAAGTGAGTGCAGATACCGTCTTGGCACTTGGCACATCAGCAGAGGGTTGGAATCAGTGAGTTTGCAATTCATAAATGCTGGCATCTAGAAAGGGCCCTGTAGGGAGCTGAGGCAGCCAGGGCAAGGGAAGAAGTTAAACCCTACCCAGAAGCTAGACCAGGACTAAAATAACGAAAGATAATGTTTATTAAGTGCTTTCTATGTACCAGGAACTGTGCTAAAGACATAACATTTAGTGTGTTTAATTCTTATCAGAATGGTAGAAGGAAGGTGCTATTATTTACCTTCTTATTTATGTGAGGAAACTGAGGTACAGAAAGGTGAAGTAACTTGCTCAAAATTATTTAGCTGGTAAGAGGTGGGGTCAGTATTCAAACCTCAGCACTCTAGCCCCAGAGTGTGTGTTCTTGATTACTTACTGAGCAGTTACTGTGTCATAAGCAACTGCTTTTTAAAAAATACATATTTGCATTTCCTCACTAGTCCCATTTCACAGATGAAGAAACTGAAACTTTAAGAGGATATATTTTGCATCAGAGTCACAGAGATAGATGAGGAAACTGAAACGTTAAGGGGATATATTTTGCATCAGAGTCACAGAGATAGAGCCTAGATCAGATCCCAGGTCTGTCTGGACACAGTCCCTCTGCCCTTAAAAGCTCAGCTATGCTTTAGTCGCCATTCATTCCACAAACAATTATTGAGCACCTGCTATGTGCCAGACACTGTGGTAGGCATTAGGGATATGGATGTGAACGAAACAGAGGAAGTCCCTGCCCTCATGGAGCTCACATTTTCTGCATAGGATGAGACATAATAAACCTGTAAACAAGCAGATAATTACGGATTGTGACAAGGGCTATGAAGAAAAAAAGTGAAGAGAGAGGAAGACACAGAGCATTGGGGAATGCTCTTCAGGTTGGGAGATCAGGAAGAACTCTTTGAGAAGGTGACATTTAAATTGATACCTGAAGGGTGAAAAAGAGCCAGTCAGAGGGAACAGCAAGTATAAAGGCTTGAATAATAGAAATACGTTTGGTGAGTTCAGAACAAAAAGCAGATCAGTATGGTCTAGATAAACATCTGTTATTTTAGTCCTGGTCTAGCTTCTTGGTAGAGTTTAACTTCTTCCCTCACTTTGGCTGCCTCCGCTCCCTACAAGGGCCCTTCCTAGATGCCAGAATTTATAAATTGCACAGTCATTGATTCCAACCCTCTGCTGGTGTGCCAAGTGCCAGGATGGTATCTGCACTCACTTCCATTCCAGCACCTGCAAGTTGCTTCTTGTGATGGGAGCTCATTGACTCCAGAAAATGTGGGGTAGGAAGGTTGAATGATAAGAAATGAGGTCAGATCATGTATGTTCCCTCCCTGAAGAGAGAGGTGGTAGGGTCTGGGGAGGATCTCAGTGAAGTTGGTCTGGACAGTGGGTTTATGGGAAGAGAGAACTGGACAAGAAAAAGACTCTGTGGGGCCTGGAATGCCAGGCTGAGGGGCTGGAACCTTGTCCCAGGGGTACTGGGGAGCCATGAAAGGATTGTGAGCAGGAGGGTCTGGGTCAGCTCTGGGTATAGGAAGACCTTTCTGAGGCTTTGTAGGAGACAACCTGAAGGGGAGAGACTGGAGGTCAGGGTAGAGGCTGGCATGAGGGATTTAGGGAAAAGAACAAGGCCTAAACAGAGCAGAGGATGGGGTAGAGAGAGTCAGGGGGCAGTAGGGATGGGGCAGTAGTGGGCTGTTGGGGAGGGAGGGAGTGATGACAGGACCTGGAGATATAACCCAGTGCCCCTGCTTCCATCAAGCTGGAGAAGGGAAACCTTCGAGTCAAGCAGCTGAAGCGGCAGCTGGAGGAGGCCGAGGAGGAGGCATCCCGGGCTCAGGCCGGCCGCCGGAGGCTGCAGCGTGAGCTGGAAGATGTCACAGCGTCGGCCGAGTCCATGAACCGTGAAGTGACCACACTGAGGAACCGGCTCCGGTATGGTCATCCCACCTGCAGGCCTGACGGGTGGGCAGCACCCTCACTCCATAAACCCCAGGGACGCCAGGCCATGCCAGGGGCAACAGCAGGGGGAAATGGGATCCACGGGGGTGTGGGGCTGTGGGAACAGCGGCTGTGTTGCGGGAGAGCCAGATCCAGGTAACTTCTTTCTTCCCACACCCATTTCTCCCTGTCTCATCTCTGTGCCCTCCTTTCCCACCGTGCACCACCACCTTTCTCTCCTTTCCTCCTCTCTGTGTGTCCTTCATCTCTCTGCCCCCCCTTGCTTCGCCTCGGCTCCCTCCATTTCTCTTGATCTCATCCCTCTCTTCCCCCTTATTTTGTTCTCTCTCTCCCTATCTCTCTCTCTCTCCCCCATCTCTCTCTCTCTCTCTCTCCGCCTCCCTCTTTCTCCTCTCTTCCCCTCCCCTCATTTCATCTCTGTATCCTGGTCTCTCCTCCCCACAGACGCGGCCCCCTCACCTTCACCACCCGCACGGTGCGGCAGGTCTTCCGACTAGAGGAGGGCGTGGCATCCGACGAGGAGGCAGAGGAAGCAGAGCCTGGGTCTGGGCCATCCCGGAGCCTGAGGGGTCCCCACCAGCCCACCCCCAGTGACCCTACCCTGTCCCCAGATGCACTAACAGATGGGGCCCAGCCCCCTTCCTCCCTGGACCCCACGGGACCCTGTCCCAGGAACCCCACCCTCTGACTTCCTGCCCTTTGGAAATGGTGCAGCACTCTGGCATTTATCACCCCCACCTGGGCCCCCTGCAACCTCCCATCAAAGGATGACCCCTAAACACAGAGGAGCGGGACAGGCAGGGAGGCAAGGACTGGAGCTACCTTACTTGTGGGGGGACTGGGTACAGTTGGCGAGCTGTGTTCTCATCAGCTCCCTGTCCTCCTTTCTTCCCTCATTATTGATCTGTAGATATTAGGAAGGGAGTGATATGGCTCCTCCACCGTCCTCAGCCAGTGCAGCCCATTCCCTCTGCTTCTCTCTCTCTCTCTCTCTCTCTCTCCCTCCCTCTCCTTCCCTACCCTCTCACTGTCTCTCTTGGCCTCTCTGAGGGTCTCTCTGTGCATCTTTTTAGGAATCTCGCTTTCCCTCTCTACGTAGCCACTCTCCTTCCCCCATTTCTGCGTCCACCCCTGAACCCCTGAGCGACAGAAGCCCCACGCCTCCACCAGCCTTGAACCCTTGCAAAGGGGCAGGACAAGGGGACCTCTCTCACTCCTGCTGCTGCCCATGCTCTGCCCTCCCTTCTGGTTGCTCTGAGGGTTCGGAGGCTCCCTCTGGGACTAAAGGAGTGTCCTTTACCCTCCCAGGCTCTGGCAGAAATAAACTCCAACCCGACTGGACCATCTGTGTGGCTGTGTGTGTTCCTGCAGGGGGTCTCTGATGGGGCAGGATGGGCACAGGCTGCTTCAGCCTGCTAGGGCAGCAGGTCAGGCAGCCTGCTGGTTAGAATCACAGCTGCGTGGGTATACAACGGGCATCCTGTGGATCAGGCGCTTCGTAACTCCTTTCCTCCTCACTCCAGTGTATAATGGAAATATTCCCTCCACTATACAGATGAAGGAACAGTCTCAGAGCAGCAGCATCCCTCACTCCACGCCCCCAGTGAGTGCTAGAAGGGGTGTTGCACTCGAGCCAACTCTTAAGTGTTTGCAAAATAAATGACAGGCCTGCTGCAGTGGCTCATACCTGTGATCCCAGCACTTCGGGAGGCTGAGGTGGGAGGATCACTTGAGCCCAGGGGGTGAAGGCTGCAGTGAGCTATGATTGCGTCACTGCACTGTAGCATGGGTGAAGAGTGAGATCCTGTCCCAAAAGCAAAACAAAACAAAAAGACAGCTGTGGTCGTTTGTGCTGGGTGCTGTGCTAAGCACACAGTTTATCTTAACCCTTAGCACAGCACTACAGGTAGAGATTTCATTGCACTCCAGTGCCTAGAACAGTGTCTGGCACACAGCAGGCATTCACTCAATATTTGCTGAAAAACTAAATGACGCCCCTCCCACCCTTTTAGAGTGGTGGAAACAGGCTCAGAGAGGCTGAGTGACTTGCCCAAGGACACACAGCTACTAAGAAGTTGAAACAGTTTGAACCCAGACAGTCTGGCCTCAGAGTCAGCACATATAGTCTGAGCCCTCAGCCCCTGACCCCACCCTGGGGACCCAGGTCTATCCCTCTTGTGGGAACTAGGCACCCTCGTGGGGGGGCTCACGTTCCTCAGACTGAGTCCTCAGTGGATTTTCAGTTAGAGGTGTTGATCCCCATTTTTACCATCAGGGAAACTGAGGCAGGTGCTTGCCTTAAATAAGGTGCAAGCCATGGAGCGGATGTCAGGATCACCAAAGCCCATCCTCCCCTTTTTTAAAAAATTGAGAAAGGGTCTCACTCTGTCACCCAGGCTGGAGTACAGTGGCACAATCACAGCTCACTGCAGCCTCGACTTCCCAGGCTCAAGCGATCCTCTCACCTCAGCCTCTGGAGTAGCTGGGACTACAGACGCCACCACACCTGGCTAATTTTATTTTATTTTTTGTAAAGACAGGGTCTCTCTTGTGTTGCCCAGCCTGGTCTTGAACTCCTGGCCTCAAGCGATCTTCCTGCGTCCTTGGCCTCCCAAAGTGCTTGGATTACTGGCCTGAGCCACTGTGCCCAGCAATAGGGCCCCACTCTAGAAGTCCCAATCCCTCTGTGCGCCCCAGCCGCAATCAGGAGACTTTCCTAGCAGGCACACAGGAGGCAATTTTTAAAAGGAAACCTTTATTTTGGTGGGGAGTGAAGGTGGGTGGGAAGGGGGCATGACACTTTTTCTTTGGGGAGAGGGGGGTGACATGCGGCAGCTTCTGCATTGGGCGGTTCATGCACCCAGGGTGGGCGTGGGGGAGGCTTGGGGAAGGGGCCACGCCGACCCCTCCCTCCCTGCCCTGCGGGTGGGCTGAGAATACCCGCCATTAGCACCAGAGTTGGACGATTTGCAGACCTCCCCTCCCCACACTGTCTCCGAACCCCGCCCCCATCCCTGAGAGCGCCCCCTCGCCACTCCCCCCACCAGCGACAGGCTAGGCCCGCCCCGCCCACATTTGAGTGAGAGAAACTTATTGCTGTGTGTGTGTGTGTGTGTGTGGTGTGTGTGTGTGTGTGTGAGTGTGTGTGTGTGTTGGGGAGGGTGAGCCGCGGAGCTCAGGAAAACCCCCCCGCCATTCATTCCTCCCCAATCGCCCCGCCCCCTGGCCCGTGTCCGTGCGTTCCCGGAGCGCAGGAGGGGCGCGACATGCGTGTGGGGGGCGCGTCATGCAGCGCATGCGTGTAGGTGCAGGCACCCTGGCGGCAGGGGGGAAAAGGGGGAGCCGGGACTTGGAAAGAGTCCCTTTAGCTCGCTCTCTCCCTCCCCGAATCCCACACTGTTGACTTGGGGGATGGGGTGGGAGGGGAGGAGAATCACGTTTTGTAGAAGTTTATCATGATTGTGGTTATTTTGAAAAGCTGAACTAAAAAGCTGGGTACGTGTGGCGGATTGGCGAGCAGAGGGAGACGTTGGGAAGAGGTCAGTACCCTTTGGAAAAGACCCTCACCCCCTTTCCCCGCCCCCTTCGGCTTTCGTGAAGGTCAGGGGAAACGGGGGGGCTTGTTAAAGAAGTTGAACCCTTTGGCAATATAACCAGTCCCCACCCCGTCCCCTGGTGTCTTGAGCCCCTAGCCCTTTGCCCCGCCCCCACCAAAACCCGCCCCACCCCTGACCCCTGATTCACCAGGGTTTAGGGTCCGAGGGAAGGATGGGGGGGACTCAAAATGCCCCTTGCATAGGAATCGTTGCATCGAGAATCGTGCTCAGTGACGCCCCCCATCCACCCTCGGGTGGGGGTTCCTGAGGCCGTGGGAGCAGAGGGAGGGAGGTGGCTAATTCCGTGGGACCCCGGCTCCAAAAGGGGGGTCCGCTAAAGAGTCTGGGACCGGTGTGGTCTCTGGGCTTGGGGGAGGTAGCGCATCCTTGAGCCAGGATAGGAGGTGGGAAATGATTTTCCACCCGCGAGCGTGACGCGGTGAGGACCGCTGGGGAAGGGGGGCTGGGATCCCAGCCGAGTTGGGTGTTGTCGGTTCCCAATCTTCTGATATTCCAGTGTCCCTCCCTTCGGGAACAGCCTCTGTGATCATTTGTGGACTACTTTAAATGGAAACACTCTTAACCTAAATAAACCGTGTCCTAGCCAAGCCGCGATGCCTGCACTTACCGGCTTCTGTACAAAATGCGTATTAGAGACAAAACTTTTAAAACAAGTGTTTGTCCTCATACTGCCTCAAACCTTAGCACACCACCAAAGGTACAAATACAACCCTCTGGGAAACACTGGTGTCTGTGAAGAGGGTACCTTTGGGGCACCATCTCAGGGGAGGGACTCAGGGTTAGGCATAAGACAAAGAGGGTGCTTGGGGAGGGTCTGGTTCCCTGGAAGTGCAGATAGGTTGCGCCTATCTTGGAAGTTCTAGCATTAAGGGAACCTGGGCTGGACGAGTCTGTTAGGGCTTTGGGGATGTGGGTGGGGAACAGGCCTGAGGATTTGGGGGTGTCCAGGAAATGTCAGTTGTGGGAAGGATTTGGAGCATCCCAAAGGCTGAATTTGAGCTGAAAAGAGCTGGGTCAAGTCTTGGAGGTTTGAGAAGTGCTGGGATGCAGTTCAGGGAATTTGGTGGGGGTGTTTGGGGTGGCGGGAGTGGGGAGGGAGGGCGGGGCGGGGAGCCTCTGTGTGCAGAGGTTAAGTCGCAGGAGTGTGTGGGGATTGGGAGATGTGGGGTGCCAGGGTCAGTCTCAGAATTCTGGGTGCAGGTCTCATGTCCTGGGAATGGAGGGGGATAGT
Organism: Nomascus leucogenys; assembly: GCF_006542625.1. NCBI lineage: Eukaryota > Metazoa > Chordata > Mammalia > Primates > Hylobatidae > Nomascus > Nomascus leucogenys. The sequence goes on from NC_044390.1 coordinate 64,520,046, forward strand.
TGGGGAATTTCGTGTGCTAGGGCCAGATCATCCCAGGAATTCTGGAATAGGAGGTCTGAGTCCATGCAGCAAGAATAGAGGCGAGCAGGTCCCTGGGGGAAGGGGCGGATGAGAGGGTGAAATTCACCAGAGGGATTCTCCTAAAGGCTGAGGGAGCAGGTCCGAAGCCCGCCGCGCCCTCCCACCATCTGAGCTCAACTCTGATTTGGGGCTTGGGTAACTGTTCCTCCTTCCCCTACACTGTTTCTAGTTTCTGGTTTGTTTTCTCCTAATCAACACACAGGGTTGGTTGTCCTCCTGGGGTGAAGGATGGGAAGGCTGGAGACCTTAAAGGCCAGCCCGACCCCTGGGAGGTGCCAGCCCCCTTCCCAGAGTGCCTGCCCCTCAAACCCGCGCATGCGGCCCCTGGCGGCTTATTGCTGAGGTGGACTTGGAGTGGGGGCTCCAGGTTAGGGAAGGCATGCAGTGTGTGGGGGGAGGTGCCCCAAGATGTAACTGGCATAATTTGGACTTATTTACACAAGTTGATGGCAGGGAGATGTCCTATGGCTCGTGGAGACCTGAGAAGGCTTTTTTGGGGGAGGGAAGAGTTGGGGGGACGGGCTGTGGCCCCTCTCTCCATCCTGGGGGCCCAGGTTGGGAGTGAGGGGCCCGGGGGTGTCTGCTGGCATCGTCATCTCGGTTGCATATTATTAATGACTTTTTGATTTTTTTAAAAAAACCCTTTTCCCCACCCCCCACCCCCAGCTCCTTTGACCTTCTTCCCGGTCACCCCCGAGTCCCCCCACAGGGGGGAGGGGAGCGCTAAAGGATGGAGGGCAGGGTCGGGGGAGCGCGGCGGGCGGCCCGGGGAGAGCCAGGGGGGGTGGCAAGGGGCGCGAGGCGCAGGGACACCCCGCTCAGGCCCGCGATGCTGCTCAGGCTGCGGGATTTCTCGTAACCTGGGGGGTGGGGAGGTGTGCAGAAACGGGGGGAAGCACGAAGATGGGGTGCAGGGAAGGGTCCGACAGAGAGACCCAAGGCAGGGAGAAAGAGACAGAGAGAGAAAGAAATGGAAGGGGAGGACAAGAGATACCCAGAGAGACAAAGAAGGCGAGAGAGACAGAGTCAGGCAGACACAGACACAAAAGGACGGATGACAAGAGACAGAGATAGACAGAGATGAACCAAGGAGATGGAGAGAGAAAGTGAACAAATCAGGGAGTCAGTCAACATCGATGAGAAAGGTGGAGACATCGGGGAGGGGGGAGAGACTCTGGATTAGGAGGCAGGTTGGTACCCACCGAGCCTCCCCCGCCCCATTCCCACCACAGTCCACCCCCCTTCCTCCCCTCCATTGGTCCCCTCATCTGAGGCAAAAGGTGGGGGGCAGCAAGGCGGGATGGTGGGCGGCAGGGGCGTGGGGAGGGGCTGGGTGGAATGCACGTGGGAGCAGCCAGCGGAGAGGGCAGGGAACGGTGCGGCCGCCATGGCAGGGCTGGGGGTTGACCTAGTTGTAGGGAAAGAGGGCAGGCAGGGGGTGGGGTCTGCAAGGGGGCTGAGTGGAGCGAAGCTGGCAGTGCCCTTGGGGAATCAGATGAGAACTCCAGAAGCAGTGGGGGGGGTGGGGGAGGGAGCCTCCTCCAGAAGATTCTAAGGACGGGGTCGGGGGTGGCAGGCGGTGAGGCAGAGGGCTGGGGAGAGGGACATCTTTAAAGGATCCAAGAAGGCTCTGAGCTTCTGATGGGTGCGGGAAGGCTCTCACGGGCATCTCACAGCTAATGGGACTCAAGATCCAGCAGCAGTGTGTGTGGTTTCTGCAAAGCCTGGGGCTGCCTGCAGGGTTCTGCACCCCCGCAAGGAGTTCTGTGGCTTTTCCAGGCAACGCTAAGGGAGCTGTCTGGACAAAAGGTGTCTTGATCGTAGGAGAGGGCTTGGGGGGAGATTTGAAGCCCAGTGTCTTGGGGACACCCCCTCCCAGCCATTCCCAATTGCTAACCTGGGGGGAAGGGGCAGGGGGGGACCGAGAGTCTCGCGAGGTCTCAGGCGGTGACAAGAGCTGGGGACAGAAATACACAGAGTCACGGGGGTGGGGAGAGGATGGTCAGGGGAAACCCCCCAACACAGCCTCACTGTTGGGGGGACGGAGAAACGCCGCCGGGATCTCTTCCTCCTCTCTGGTGTTTTCCGGGGGAGGGGAGCAGTGAAATGGGGGGCGGCTGAGACATCAAATATGGAAGGAGCTTCCGGGGTGGCTGGGGAGGGGGAGGGGAGGGGGAAGGATGGGAGGAGGGAGAGTGCTGGGGAGGAGTGGGAGCCAGTGATCAGGTGAGGGCAGATGTAGGAGGGAGGAGCAGGGGTGGAGGACAAGCCCGGAGGGAAGGAGGGTCTTGGGAGGACCATAGGGGACAATTAGGGAGGGAAGAAGCCTGGCGCAGTGGCTCAGACCTGTAATCCCAGCACTTTGGGAGGCCAAGGCAAGCAGATCACTTGAGTCCAGGAGTTCGAGACCAGCCTGGCCAACAAAACCCCATCTCTACTAAAAATCCAAAAATTAGCCAGGCATGGTGGCAGGCACCTGTAATTCCAGCTACTCTGGAGGCTGACGCAGGACAGTCACTTGAACCTGGGAGGCAGAGGCTGCAGTGAGCCAAGATTGCGCCACTGCACTCCAGCCTGGGCGACAGAGCGAGACCCCATTTCAAAAACAAAAACAAAAAGGTTGGGAAGGGGAGGCTGTGGTAGGAGAAACTCTTGGGGGAAGGAGCATGGTGGGCAATAGGCCAAAGGGGTCTTGTGGGAGGGAGGGTTGTGGGGCTGAAGGACAGCAAGGAGAAGGCTTGGGGAGGGCTGGAGGGGGAAGGATCCAGGGCACCAGGGGTAGAGGCTTCAGCCCACCCCATCAGCTCCAGCCATGATTTGAGTTCAATGAATGGATTTTGGCATCATAGGCAAGAGAAGCAGGGACCTCCCCCACCCAGCCACCCCCACCCCAATCCTCCCTCACCCATAGACCCACACCCTCCCCACACCCTCTCCCCCTCAATCCCACAGGGGCCCCTCTAGACCTGGGGGTGGGGAACAGAGGGAGGTAAAGGACTGGGAGTGGGTGCAAGCAGGGGGAGGAGTTAGGAGCAGGGAGGGGAGTAGGGGGGTAATGAGATGGAAATGGACAATGATGGGGGGGCTGCAAAAAGGAGAGGTGGGGGGGATGGAACAAGAGGAGCCAGACAGTCCCCCCTCTGGACTAGGAGCCCGGAAGCCTGGGGTCTCGGCCCTTGTGCTCTGTGGCCTGGGCTGGTGGGTTGGTCATGGCCTTCCTTGAACGTCTGTGAAACACAGGGGTTTAGGTGAGGCCATCCCTGGAGGCCCCTCAGCTTCCCTTAACGGTATCTCCTTAGGCTGTGGACAGGGATCCTTTAGGATGTGTCTCTGCATTTCTAAAGAAGATTCCATAGAAGGTTGTGGAATGAATGCGTGATGGATCACATACCTTCAGGTGGCTTCCCTTCACGTTTAAGATAAAGTCCCACCTCCTCACCATGGCTGAAAACCCATCCTGATCTTTCTCCCTGGACTCCAGCAGCCCTTTCCCCTTGGCCACTGGGATCAGCGTCACTGCGCTCCTTGCTGTCCCTTAAACAAGCCAAGCTCATCTTCCACCCCCTCCCCGGGGCAGCTCAGGGCCTGTGCACTTGCTGTTTCTTCTGCCTGCCTGGCCCTTTTCATCCTCCAGGTTCGGTGTCACCTCCTCAAAAAGTCCTTTGCAGAACTCCTTTTCTTCCCCAGAGACAGGGTCTTACTCTGTCCCCAGGCTGGAGCACCATGGCACAATCATGGCTCACTGCAGCCTCCCAGACTCCTGGGCTCAGCAGTCCTCCCACCTCAGCCTCCCAAGTAACTGGGTCTACAGGCATGCACCACCACACCTAAGTTTTTTGTTTTTGAGGAAATGGTCTTGCTGTGTTGCCCAGGCTAGTCTCAAATTCCTGGGCTCAAATGATACTCCCATCTTGGCCTCCCAAAGTGCTGGGGTTATAGGCAGCAGCCACTGTGCCCAGCCAGACCTCTTCAACTGAAGTGGCCAGAGTAATAGCCTTGTTCTTTTATCTTTATCTTAATTGCTTCTTTTCTTCTGTCTTTTTTTTTTTTTTTTTTTTTTTGAGAGGGAGTCTCACTCTGTTTGTAGCCCAGGCTGGAATGCAGTGGCATGATCTTGGCTCACTGCCACCTCCACCTCCCTGGTTCAAGTGATTCTCCTACCTCAGCCTCCCAAGTAGCTGGGACTACCGGTGCCCACCACCATGCCTGGCTAATTTTTGTATTTTTAGTAGAGATGGGGTTTCACCATGTTGGCCAGGCTGGTCTTGAACTCCTGACCTCAAGTGGTCCACTGTCCTAGGCCTCCCAAAGTGCTGGGATTACAGATGTGAGCCACCCCACCTGGTCTTAATTGCTTATTTTCTGCTTCTCCCTATGAGGGGCTGGAAACTTTTCCTGTAAAAGGCCAGATAGTAAATCTCTTTGGCTATAGGGGCTATATAGTCTCTGTCCCAATTATTCCACTCTGCTGTTGTAGCTTAACATGGTTGTGTTCCAGTAAAGCTTTGTTTACAAAAACAGATGGCTGAAAGATCAGGCCCTCAGGCTGGAGTTAGTTTGCTGACCCCTTACGATCTAGAGATTGTAAACCGTGATGGCAGATTCATGCTTTGTTTTATCCCAAATCTGTAGTGCCTGCAACTGTGTTCTCAAGAATCAGTTGTGGCCATGGCCATGCCTGTAATCTTAGCACTTTGGGAGGCCAAGGCAGGAGGATTGCTTGAGCCCAGGAGTTCAAGACCAACCTGGCCAACACAGCGAGACCCCATCGCTTGAATCCAGGAGGCAGAGGTTGCAGTGAGCTGAGATTGCACCATTGCACTCCAGCCCAGGTGACATAGCAAGACACTCGCAAAAAAAAAAAAAAAAAAAAAAAAAGAATCAGTTGCTGAAACAGTGGATGAATGGATTGAATACATGAATGAAAGGAGCTAGGAGTTGGCTCGGGTTGTTACAAGGATTAAAGAATATATGTTACATTCCTAGCATGTGGTAAGTACTTGGTGATATCTGCTGAATGATTCATCTACTAAATAGCACCACACTCTATCCCCCTCACTTCTGCATGGCCGGCAGCCCCCAGCCTGTCCCTTCTGATCCCTGACCCCTGAGTCTCTCGGCCTCGTCCCTTCCTCTCCATCCTCCCAGCCCTGGCCCCAGCTCAGGCTTCCACCTGTCACCTCAGCCTCCTCTCCAGCCTCCTGACTTCCAGCCTCCCATCACAAGACCCCAGAGCTGCCCCTCCCAGCTCACCTGCCTCCTCCCCAGGCCCCTACACAAGGCTGCAGCCTCTCAGCCTGGAGCCTGCCTCATCTCTACCTGAGAATCCTCCCTCTACAGTCTAGTCTCCTAAGCTCTGTCCTGCGGTTCCCTCCAGCCATTCCTGTGGATGGGATTTCTTCCTCTGCGTGTGGTCAGAACTCCTGCTCAACCTTAAGGCCCCACTGCAGATATCGAGTCTTCCCTGATGCCCGGCCCCGCCCCCTGGGAGTTTCTAGTGTTCCTCTTACTGTCTGTGCTCCCTCCATTTTAGCATGTATCGCCTCAAACCATGACTTTCTAGGTCCGTGTCTGCCTCCTGCTCCAAAGCGGAAGCTCCTGGGGGCATGGATTTTGTTCACGGTTGAACTCCCCATGCCCAGGACCTGGGCCGCGTGGGTGCTGTCTAAGCACTGGCTGAATTCACAGGGGCATGGATGGATGGCTGAGCCTTTCTCTCCCCATTCTGCACCCAGAAGTGTTCTGGGTATGCCCTCCATTTTCCTGATTGAATTTTTAAAAAAAACCTAGGATCAAGGAGGGAGGCAGAGATGTTGATGGCGGTGAGGATGGGGTCGGTCGTGAGGGCAGGTGCAGTGTGGGAGGCAGGGTTGGGTTAGTTCGGGGGTTAGTGAGGAGCAGGGTGAGTCCTAGGTAGGTGGGTGTGGGGTCAGTGTCAGGAGCTGGGGGTTAACTGGGTGCAGCTGCTTGCAGTGAGGGGGCCGGAGTCTCGGTCAGTGGGGGCTGCATGTTCTCAGAAGGGTTAGTCAGGCAGGAGTGGGGAATCTGGGGGTCCGGGGGATCAGAGGGTGGGGGCTACTTACCCCAGGGGGAGGGGGTTCGTCCACTAGGGGGATATCCAGGCCGCGGCGTTGGCGTTGAGGTCGGGCAAGAAGCTTGGGGGGCCTGGCTTACGCCAGTCTTGGGGGGGCAGTGGGGGAGCACCAGTGGCTGGGGGTGGGGGAAGAGGCCAGAGGGTTGGGGGGAATGGACATGGAATAAAGACAGGTGAAGGGTCAGTGGTGAGGAAACTTGGGGCGGGGGTACGGGGAAGATCTGGGAGGGAGGCAGTTTGGGGCCAAGGGAAGGGGGAAGGGAAGTCCAGCACCTCCTCCCCCATCCCCTCTCCTCCCTCCCCTGGGCAGGGGAGAGAGAGGGAGGGTCCCAGGGGGTCAGTGGGGGGGCACCTCACCTTTTCGGATGGAGCCATCAGGGGAAGGGGCATAGTCGGTGAGGAGGAAGCAGGCTCGGTCCCGGCTATAGCGGCCGTGGCTTCCAGGCGTGATGGGGCTCTTGTCTTCCGGGGACATGGCGGGCTGGTCAATGGCTGGGCAGTCCTCGTGGGCAAGCGCAGCTGCTGCCGGATCCCCATTGGGGCGAGGATCTGCATCCCAAGGTGGTCAGACAGAGAGACAAAGGAGAGAGTGAGGTGCGATGAACACGCGCTGGGGCGAGATGTCTGTGAGGAGCAGATGCTGGGAGCGTCAGCGGATGTTTGGCACTGGAAGTGGAGATTCAAGGGCAGGGTGATGGGAAGGAGTGGCCAGGAGGGTGGCAGGGGGCATAGCTGGGAGAGAGTATCAAGGGGGCGCAGCTGGGGGGTGATCATGGAGGGGTGTTGAGTGCTGGGAAGGGTGGTCTGGACAGGGAGTTGGACTCCCTCGTGGTGCAGAGAGGTGTTGAGAGCTGGGATGTGGTAGTGGTGCCAGGTGTGGGGTGCCAGGAAGGGTAGGACTGGGGTGGGATGCTGTTTAAAGATATGGTCTGGAGCTGGCCACAGTGGCTTATGCCTATAATCCCAGCACATTGTGAGGCTGAGGTGGGAGAATTGCTTGAGGCCATGAGTTTGAGACCAGCCCTGGCAACATAGCAAAACTCCATCTCTACAAAAAATAGAAAAATCAGCTGGGTATAGTAGTACATGCCTATAGTCCCAGCTACTCTGGAGGCTGAGGCAAGAGGATCACTTGAACCTGGGAGGTCAGCCTGCAGTGAGCCATAATAGTTTTACTGCTTCAGCCTGGGTGATAGAGTGAGACCCTGTCTCCAAAAAAGATAAAAGATAAAAGATGCCAGGCGTGGTGGCTTATGCCTGTAATCCTAGCACTTTGGGAGGCCAAGGTGGGTAGATCCCTTAAGGTCAGGAGTTCGAGACCAGCCTGGCCAACATGGTGAAACCCCGTCTCTACTAAAAATACAAAAATTAGCTGGGCACGGTGGGGGGCACCTGTATTCCCAGCTACTCTGGAGGCTGAGGTAGGTGAATCACTTGAACCCAGGAGACGGAGGTTGCAGTGAGCCAAGATGTTGCCACTGCACTCCAGCCTGGGAGACAGAGTGAGACTCCATCTTGGAATAAGAAAAAAAAGAGAGAGAGAGATGGTTGTGGATGAAGCAAGCCGGGTGTTCGGGAGAAGTTGAGGCAGTGTTGGGGGGTGGTTGGCTGGAGCGAACTTCGGGGGGCTTGGTTGGGGTAGGGGTAGGGGGTGGAGGGATGGCTGGAGAGGATGTGGCAGGCTAGGAAGTGGCTGTTCAGGGAGGAGTGCTGGGCTCTGGAAAGGCACCAAGGGCTGGGTTAGGTGAGAGATGGGAGGTGGGACCTGGGGGTCCCCTAGGCTCTGACTCCGGCTATTTTTAATTGGTGTGAAACTGGGTCAGTGGCTGAGGGAGCAAGATGGGGGCCAGGTGGCCCAGCTCCCTTTCTTGACCTACTTAAGGTGGGGCAGTGCAGAGGGTGCTACCAGCCTCTCCTTCCCAGACTCCCAAGCCACTGCCTCTGAGGCATAGACACCCCCTGGGGGAGGAACACACACAGAAGCACAGGTAACTTTCTTCTCCCTCATCTCTCTCGCTCGTCTCTTCCTCTGAGCAGCACCTCTCTGGATCTCTCTCTGGGACCCTCCCAGGCTGCCCGCAGCAAAGCCAACTGACCAGGCCCTGGTTTCCGTTCTGCCCTGGGGGCTCTGCCCTGGCCTGACTCTCCGTTTTGAAGTCTGTCTGCCTCTTGGGCTTGCTGTCATTAGAACCCAAACTCTCTGCCGCTGACCGCCCCCACCTCCGCCCAAAATCTACATCCCATCTCTCTCTCTCTGGTCTCCATGACAATCTCGGTTTCTGACTCCCCGCCTCAGACCCTATCGGCTTCAGTCTCTCTTCCCTCAGGGCTGTCTCCCGGATGCTCAGATGCTGCTATGTTCCCTGGGGTTCTGCCTCGGGTCTGCCTGTGATTCGTGTGAGACCCTCTCTCTGTGTCTCTGAGCCCCACGCTCCTCCGGGTCCCTCTCTCTGCACAGCTGATGACACTGCCTCTGCCTCGCCAGCCCCTCTGAATACCTTGCAAATCTGTTTCTCCCCAAAACTCTTTCCCATGAAACCTGTGTCTCTGTGTGATTATCTGTGCTTCCTTCTTGGCCTGAGCTCCTGCTGTTGGCTTTTTTCTCCCTCACCTCTTCGACGCCGACCACCCCAGGCTCTCTGAAACCCGGCAGCTACCTCCCCAGGTCTCCACCTGTGCCCCCGACCCCTGACGCCCAGGCTCACCTGCCCGGTTGATCTCAATCACCTCCTCCTGAGCCAACGGGCAAGGCTCGCCAGGGGCCGGCAGAGGAGGCAGCCCCATGATCCCCAGCCCACCCGCTCCCCCCCTGAGCAGCCCGGGGTGCGTGTGGGGCCCCGCTGGGTAGGCCCCGGCCACAGTCACCCCCACGGAGGGTGGGGTGATGGGTGGCGGCGGGCTGATGCCCCCGCTGCCGTGGTGTGGGTGGGGCGGGGGTGGCGGGGGTGGGTCAGGCTTGCAGTAGTTGGGCGAGCCCGGTTGCGGGGGCCGGGGGATGTGTTTGTTCTTCTTCTTGGGCAGCTTCTGCTTGGCCATGGCCAGCGAATAGTACATGCCAAAGTTGTTGACAATGACGGGCACGGGCATGGCGATGGTCAGCACCCCCGCCAGGGCACACAGCGCCCCGACCAGCATCCCCGACCATGTCTTGGGGTACATGTCTCCATAGCCCAGGGTCGTCATGGTGACCACGGCCCACCAGAAGCCAATGGGGATGTTCTTGAAGTAGGTGTGGTTGGAGCCCAGGATGTCATCGGGGTCGGCGCCAATGCGCTCAGCGTAGTAAATCATGGTGGCGAAGATGAGCACTCCCAGGGCCAGGAAGATGATGAGCAGCAGGAACTCGTTGGTGCTGGCGCGGAGCGTGTGTCCCAGCACGCGCAGCCCCACGAAGTGCCGGGTCAGCTTGAAGATGCGCAGGATGCGGACGAAACGGACCACCCGCAGGAAGCCCAGCACGTCTTTGGCAGCCTTGGAGCTGAGGCCCGAGAGGCCCACCTCGAGATAGAAGGGCAGGATGGCCACACAGTCAATGATGTTGAGGCTGCTTTTAAGAAACTCCACCTTGTCCGGGCAGAAGGTGATGCGCATGAGGAACTCGAAGGTGAACCAGACCACGCACACCCCCTCCACGTAGGTCAGGAAGGGCTCCGTCTCCACCTCCACGTTGGTGATGTTCTCCGGAGGTGCCCCGGGGATCGGGGAGGCCTGGGTCACCGTCTTGTTGCTGATATGGATGAAGCCCTCATGGGTTTCCAGGCAGAAGGTGGTGATGGAGATGAGGATGAAGAAGAGGGAGGCGAAGGCCACATACTGCAGGGCAGGGAGGGAGAGAGAGGGCGAGAGGTGACCTAGGCATCGGGTTGGCCATAACATCCAAAAGACCCTTCCAGTGCCCCCTTTCCCAGCCTCCTGGGCCCAAACTCTGGGCAAAATCCAGGTATCTCAGCCCTGTGGCTCCATCACTTCGAGAATCCCATTCTCCCCTCTAAAGCTAGCAAAAGAGGAGAGAAAGGAACAGAGGCAGTTGGAGAAGAGCTGGCCCCAGCAGACGCAGCAGATGGGCAGCTTCTTTCCTTGGAAACATTTCTGGCCCCTTGCTGTTTCCTAGACCACCTCCCCCCACCCTCCTGTTCCCTGTGTCCTATTTCAGGGCTCCCCAGCAGGGTCCACAGGTTCTGCTGTGGGACGGGAGCCACCGGGCCTAAGATCACACATCCTGTGTGTCTCGGAGGCTTTGGGGCTCAGCTTGGAGCTGAGCAGAGGGGAAGGGGAAAAGGTGGGCAGGGAGGCAGAATCATGAGGTGGTTAAGAGTCAGAGAGCCTGCGTATGCATCTGGCTTTTAACCTGTCAAAACTGGGCAAGGAGATTGAGCTTTCTGAACCAGAAGTTTGTAGTGGGATTGTTGTGAGGATTAAATTAGATGAGCGTACAAAGGACTTGGCTCCAAACACAGTGCTTGGAGCAGTGCCTGGAACACAATAAGAAGACCTGAGCTGTTGTTAGGGTATGCAGGCAGCAGTTAGTTGGGGGGCAAGGTCAAGGCCTCACCCAGAGAGGACACGGCAGTGGTGGTGCCACAGAGGGGAGCTGGGGGTCAGAGCCCTTAAGGGAGGAGGGGTTGAAGGGTTAATCCTGCAAAAATGGAAGAGGAGATAAAAGAGGAGAGTTAGGCAGGGTTTAGGGCCCTGCAGAGGAAGGGAGAGTCATTGGCCTGAACATTGTGGGAGAAGGCAGAGCCAGAGCCAAAGAGAAGTTAGGGCATTTGCCAAAGGGGCAGAGAACGAGGGGTGAAGGGTCCTGAGCCATTTCAAGATGGGGGATAACCAGAGTCCTGCCACGCAGTGATGTGGGTTTTGATGAAGGCCTAGAAGAGGACGGAGTGGGGTCAGGGTCTTGGAGAAGGAAAGCAATGGGCCAGGCCCCTAGAGATGTCATGGGCTTTATCAGATATGCAGAGGGGTGGGAGGGGAGAGGAGTGCATTGGAGAGGGAAGATAGGTGTTATAGTAAAGAGAGGGTTTTAATCCTGTGGGTAGTGGAGGAGGGAGGGCATGGGGAGTTTTGCTACTAATCAGGGGCACAGAGCACGGGGAGGCCACTGCCGGACCACAGAGGACCTTGGACTTTGGGGTGGGCCAAGGGCCAGCACTGTCCCTCTGTGTACCCCCCTTCCTCCACAGGGGTTGGGCTCTGGGCTTGACTTCACTGAGGTGCAGAGCTGGGAAGTAGGGGGTGGAGAGTTTCGGGGCCACAGAGAGGACCCTAGACGTTGGGGTGGGCTGGGGGCCGGCGCAGGTCCTCTCTGCACTCCCCCCACCCCCACCCTCGCTTCTCTGCAGTGGTTTAAGAGGCCGGAGGCCTTCGCAGAGCGCATGCCTGGTTCCCCGCCCCCTCTGAGCCGGGCGCGCGGCGCTAGCTGCGGCACCGCAGTGGGGGCGGGCCAGCCGGGCCGGGGGGCGGGGCGCACGGCGGCCAGTACCGCGGACAGCTCCCCCGCCGCAGTGCGCAGCCGCAGCGGCTCGGGGCCGTCTTAACCCCTTCCGGGCCGGAGCCTAGTATTCAACGCGCAGCCGCAGTGTTGCTGCTTTCCGGCGGGAGGCCAAGGGCCAACAGTCTAATTAACTCCTTCCCTCCCAGGGCACAGGGAAAGGTGGGCACCCGTCGCAGTGCGCAGCTGCAGAGGCTGGACGGCGTCGGGATGGTTTAACCCCTTACTCCAGGGTGTGTCAAAAGCAGAAGGGGTAGGAGGGCATGGAGTCTCTGTAAGAAGGAAAGGAATGATTACGAGGAAGGGGGCGGGGGCAGGGGGCTGTAGGGTCGGACCCTCCACTTTGGTTTGGCCTCAGCTCCCAACTCTCTCAAGCCATCTCACTGGGAGGCTGGAAAGGGCTCGGCACACCCTGGACACCCAAAACACACTGGCGGAGTATATGAGTATCTCCCGTAGCTGTCCCGAACACCTAGCCTGACCATCACAGAAGAACTCTAACTTCATCCCGCCCCTCACCTCAGCACCCTTCAATGGGGTCACAGGAGAGAATGGCGCCCCAGGCCATGGGGGAAGGAGCCGCTCAGTGTCTTGAGGGGGCATCTAGGGCCATGTCCCTTCCGCACCTCCTCTTCCCCACCTCCCCCCATCCAACCCCAAATCTCGCCAACTCAGCGCTTTCTGGGGACCAAACTTTATGCGGTGGCTCCAGGCGCCCCCCCCCCCGCTCCCTCCCTCGGCGCGAATGCGGCACTGCGGCTTCGCGTCCTTCCCGGCTCAGGACGCGGCACGGTGGGGGGAGGGTGCCAAGACCTGCTCCTCTGGGTGTTTGGGTCCCCAGGAGCCCAGGAGGGGGGTCCTGGGATCGCTCTTATTTCCCCCATTTCCAATTGCCCCCATTTTGCACTGCCCCCCTTTTCCACCACATTCTCCCTCCGGGGTCCCCGGGACAGGGAGGAAGTTAGTAGGAGGAAGAGGTTCAGGAGAGAACCCAGGGGGAGGGTAGTCATTTAGCCTAGGAAGTTATGGATGCTTGAGGAAAGTTTTCTGGGAGCGATGGAGAGAGCTTTTCGGAAAATCTGGAATTTGGAGAGAAGACTCTTTGGTTCACTTTGATGGAGGGGGACAGACTGAGGGGCTAGGTTCTGGGTTTTGCACAGGGGGGATTCGGGAAAGGAAGAGAGCAGGTGGAAGGAATCCCAGGGCAAGGTAGAAAGAATTGTAAGTTATTTTGAGATGAAAGTTTTAGGGCTGATGACTTGAGGGGCATCCCAGGGTTTGAGGTTAGAAAAAGTTCTAGAGCAGGAGGGAAAGTCACTTAGACTAGGAAAAGGGCTGTGGGGGCTTTGGATGGGGGGAGTCCCAGGGATAGAGAGTGCACTCTGCAGTTAAAATGATGGAGGGGAGAAGCTGCGAGGATCTATGTAGGAGGAAGAACAATTCTGGAGGACACGTGAGGGTTCTGGAGAGGAAAGGCATATGATGGCATGGGATGCTTCTGGAGACACTGAGGAGGAGTGTGAAAGGCTTGGGGGAAGTCTGGAGCTTTATGGGGAAAGTCCTTGGGATGGGAGTTGGCATGGAGGTTGAAGAGTGTTGAACACAGAGTGAACACAGAGGGGCCCTGGAGGTTCCAGCGGAGCAGATGCCCCAAGACTCAGTATTGCAGTGAGGGGGAGGTGAAAATGTCCAGGCAAGAACAAGTGGAGGTTCAGAGGGGCCCAGAAGGCTGTGAGGTTGGGGTGGGGGAGTTTTCTGACACTTGGAGAGCAGAAGATACTGCAGGAAGGGGGTGGAAAAAATAATCACGAGATTCAAACTTGGAGAGAGAGGTCTTCTGGGAGAGGGGCCACGGGGTGAATCAGGGAGGTGCGGGGAGAGACTGAGAGGTGAATAGGGGGCCCCAGAGAGTCTGGAGAAGGCAGGGAAAGTGGGGGACAGGGCTCACAGGGCCTAGGAGAATTTGAGGGCTGAGAAGGGATGTCTTCTGAGGGGCTGGGGAAGGTCCAAGAAACCAAGGGCTGGACGGTGACCAAGAGTAGTGAGAAGAGATTTGGAGGGGCCCAGGAGACGTGAGGGTTGGGGAGGGTCTCAGAGGAGCCCAGGAAAGGTGGGGACCGGGTTGTTCAGAGAAGCACGGGAGATTCACGGTCTGAAGGAAGGGTCTAAGGGTCTAGGGTGGCCTTGGCGGGGGAGGGGGAACTTTGGAGGGGTCTGGAAGAGCCTGAAGGTTGGAGACTGTCTTTGGAGGATCTGGGGGATGGCTGCGAGAGGGGGGTGTGTTCGCAGGAGCCCAGGAGACTCAGGATTGGGAAAGAGGCTTCTAGGAGACTGAGAAGCCTAGAGGGACCCGGAGGGATGTAGCTGGGGCGCTCCTGGGAGACTGGGGGGCGCCTAGAGAGGCGGGGGTGGGGTGGATGGGGGCCCCGAGAGCGCGCTCACCCTGGCAGCCCGCGACGAGTAGGGGTCCTCGAAGAGCGCCCACACGCGGGGCTGCCAGCGGCGCCACCACGTGCCGCCCGCGCCGCCCGCGCCCCCTGGCGGCCCCCCGGCGCCGCCGCCCGCGTCCTGGAAGCAGAGGCGCTTGAGCTCGCCGCCCGCTCCGTCCAGGCCGCCGCCGCCCGCGCCCGCTTCGTCGTCCAGGCCTCCGTCGTGGGCGCCGGCGGCGTTGGCGGCGTTGGCGGCGCCCGCGGGGTCGGGCGCCTCGAAGGAGTCGAGCGCCTCCTCAGCGTCGCGATGCTGCCGGTAGGTCATCCAGCAGCAGGCCTCCACGTCGGTCTCGTCGATGCCCCAGAAGCCGAGCTCCTCCTCAAACAGGGGTCCGCACACGTCGGCCGGGCAGTGCAGCTTGCCAGTGCGGTAGTAGTTGAGCACGTACGCGAAGACTCCCGGGTGCCGGTCAAAGAAGAACTCGTCGGCGCCCGGGTCGTAGTCGAAGCGTGCCGCCGCCTCGGGCTCCGTCAGGCCGGCCAGCCGCGTCCCCGGCAGGGTGCGCAGCGTCGAGCGGTACGTCTCATGGCGCACGCCGCCCACGTTGATCACGATCTTGCCGCTGTCGCCACCGCCGCCGCCGTGCCGCCCCATGGCCGCCGCCGGCAGCCCGGGGCATGGCTCGGCGCGCCGGCCCCCGGGCCCGCGGGGTGCCGGGGAGCCCGCCGGGGACGCGGCGGGGCCGGGCTGCGCAGGCTGCTGCTGCTGCGGCGGCAGCGGTGGCGGCGGCGGGGACTCGGGCGGCTGCGGCGTTGGCGCCGGCTGCTGCTTGCTGGCCCCCTGGCGCCCGCGGAAGGACGAGACGCAGACTGAGCTCAGCATTGGACGGGGGGCGGGGCGGGAGGGGCGGGGACGCAGGGGGGCGGGGACGCAGGGGGAGAGACAGACGGGATTGGGTGGGAGGAGGAGCGAGGTAGCGGGGGCGTGGCTCAGGGGAGAGGAACCAAACTGATTGGCCTGGGGGAGGTGGGGTGGGGCTGTGGCCGGGAGGAGTGGGGCGGGCACTGTAACGCGACCCAGCTGGACGAGGCGGGGCCGCCAATGAGACGCAGCGATTGGCTCTTTCTAAGAGAGCAGGGCGGAAGGGCGGGGCGGGGCGTCAAAGGAGGCGGGACCGGTTACTACTAATTGTGTTCGGCAGCACTGGTAGCTAGGGGAAGGCGGGGCTAGATACGAGAGAGAGACCTTACTGAACTGAAAAAACTGCGGGCGGGGTAGAGGGAGGAGCGGACACGTCCAAGCTATTTAAAGAGGCCCGACTGGCCTGGAGGGGCGGGGCCACCATGAGAGAGGCCGTCCTGATTGGGCTGAGAAAGGGGCGGAGAGAAACAAAAGAGATCGCACGCCCTCACCTAAAACACCGCTAGGCAGGACCTGGTGGGGAGGAGCACTGCTTGGAAGAGACAGGGCCGCAGAAACTAGAAACAGTTCAGATAAGACTGCACTGGGGCGGGAACTAGAGATGGAGGACTTTCCCGCGCAAGGGGAACAGGCTGGACTGAAAGGGGACACGGGAAGAACAAAGACTTAGACTCGGTGAGAAGGCGTAGAGACCTGAGCGTGGAAACTCGAGAGGGTCTGGATAGGCCTAAGAGAAAGGGAGAGTAAGGAGGGGGCGGGGAGAGTAAGGAGGGGGCGGGGCTGAGGCTCCAAGGTGGGCCTGGTTAGTCGGGGCTGGGCCCGGAGAATGAGTGTCCGGATGGATGAGCGGTACTGAGGAAGGTGAGTGGGGTCGACAAATAGAAAACGTCTGGAGTCAGGGCTCACGCCTGTAATGCCAGCACTTTGCGAGGCTGAGGTGGGTGGATCATTTGAGGTCAGGAGTTCGAGACCAGCCTGGCCAAAATGGTGAAACCCCGCCTCTACTAAAAATACAAAAATTAGTCGGGCGTGGTGGTGGGTGCCTGTAGTCCCAGCTACTCGGGAGTTTTAGCAGGAGAATCGCTTGAACCTGGGAAGCAGAGGTTACAATGAGTAGAGATCGCACCACTCCACTCCAGCCTGGGCGACAGAGCGAGACTCTGTGTCAAAAAATAAATAAATAAATAAAAGAAAAAGAAAACGTCTTGAATGGGCGGTAGGAAAGAGTGACTAAGGGAGGAGCGGGGCTATGAGGGGCTTGAAAGCAACCAGGGTAGGCGAGGGCAGGGCAGGGCTAAGGGAGGGTAGAGGAACGGGAGAGGTGGCTCCCAGGGGAACAATGAGACTACAAAGAGTACAAAGCTACTGGGCTGGATGGAGGGGAGGGACCTGGAACGGGGAGTCTTGGGGATCAGAAGACCTGGAACAGGGCACTGCCTAAAGGTCACAGGGTCCTCAAAGGGCGAGGCGAGAACTTCTAACGAAGGCTACACCGCGGCGGACTGCAGATTGGAGGACCGAGGGTAGATGAGGACTGGTGAGGAGGGGGCACGCAAGGAGGCAGAGAGGACGGGAGAGGGGAGAGGCCAAAGCGCCAGGAAGCACCGTCTAGACTGAGGCAATAGGCAGGACCGATAAAAAATGGGGTGGGCTAGGAGTCTGACAGGTGGGGTTCTGGGGAAGAATGGAGAGTGAGGGGCGGGGCCAGAAAAAGGGGACCGCCTCGGAGCGGGCCCTAGGCTCCGAGAGGCAGAGCGCAGGCTCAGGGGGCTGGGGCGGGGCCAGCGGCTGCGGCTGGGGCTGCGGAGGGAGGAGGCGGCGCCTGCGGGAGCGAAGGGGGCGGGTCAGGGGGCTGCGGGCGCCCTGGGGCAGCACAGTTTCTGGCTCGCCGCTTCCCGCTGCAGGTGCGGCGGCTAGTTCGTGTCGCCTCCCTACCCCATCCCACGCCCGCTCCCGTTTCTGGGTTTCTTGGCGTCTCTTTTTCTCCCTTCTTGAGTATTTGTGCCGCCGTCTCTGTTCCCACCCCTCTGAGTCTCCGACCCCTCGTTTGTAAATCTGCTCTCCTGGGTTTCTGATTCTGTCCCCCTCCTTCTGAGTCTTTGCTCCTCTTCTCTCTAGGCCTCAGTCCCTCCTCCCCGGTGTCTCAGTCCCCGCCCCCCACCCCAGCTCCCCTGAGTCTCTTTCTCTTGGTTTCTGTACCATTTTATCAGGAGTGTGCCTCCGTCTGGGGCTCTGTACCCCACTCCCTGGGTCTTGTGTCCCTGTTCTCTACTCCCTCCCCGCAACCCGCTCTGGCCTGCCTCCTCTCTGGGTCTCTGCCCTTTCATCTGAGTCTGTCTCCTCCTTGCTCTCTGACAACCTCTTTCCCCTCCCCCTTCTTCTCCCCCTTCTTCCCCTTCTTCTCCCCATCTCTGGTGTATTTCCCCCTCTTCCGTCTCTTTTCCTCCTCTGTCTCTGCTCTTTCTCTTGCTAGCTCTCTATTCTTCTCCCTCTCCCTCTAAGTTTCTGCCTCTTCACTTTCTCTATGTCCCCTCCCTGGGTCTCTATTCCTGCTATGTTTCACCTTCTTCTGGGTCTCTCTCTTTCTAGGTCTCTGTCTCCACTTCCTGGGGGCCCTGTCCCCCTCTCTCTGGGTCTCCGTTCCTTTCTCTCAGACCCCCCATTACCCTCTCTAACCCCCGTCCTGGCTGGGACTGCGTCACTGCAGAGAGAGGTGCAGAAGTGGGGCCTGTCCTACAGCCCAGGAAGGTCGTTGCCCTCACTCCCCAGACTCAGGGCTCTCCATTGCACCCAATCCATCATGTCCTTCAGCTTCTGATGGAATCCAAGAGGGCACAGAAAAGACATAGGTACTTCCTACGCCTTCCCCGAATTCTGGTGCACCCCCAGGCAGAAGCAGTGAATCCTGAGGTGAGAGACTGGTCTGGGGCTGGATGAGGCTCCTGGGCAATTGGGGGTGGGGTGGTGGAAGCAGGAGCAAGGGCTGGGTAGGCACTATGGGCTAGGTAAGGACCTCGGTCAGCCATCCTCCTCCACACTCCCGCCTCAACCCTGCTTTTCCCTTCTGCTTTTGACAGCAGCCAGGCACGGTATCAAGTGGCTAAATCAGCGTTTTTTTGCAGAGGTCAGAAGTGTGGGAGGAGGTGGGGGCTGTGGGGAAAAGGGGCTGGAATAAGGAGGAATGTGTGATGCGACTCAGGATTAGACTCAGGATTAGAGGCCATGGGAGGGGAAGAGGCAGCGGGCCGGGAGTAGCAGGCTGGTCCACACTCCATCAGGCCCTGGGAAACTTGAATGCCAGCACTCCCTCATGGCCCTCCACAGACCCTACCAGGGTCTATGGGAGGATTTGTGAGCCTGGAGTCTCCAACCACCCATTATAGAGGTGGGGGCTTCTGGAAGCCTCATGAGGGCTCCAAATACTGGACACTCAGCTATGTTCACAGACCAGGAGGGAGTAGACTCGACTCTTGACTAGGGACACCAGGAGGGGAGAGGCCAACGTCTGTCTACGTTTTCAGTTCCTTTCCCCACCCCTGCTCCTCCCAATCCATCCGTTCCCGGGCCCTCAAGGCACAAAATTCCTGAAAGCTCCAACTCCCATCTACGTCATCCTCGGCGTCCCCTGACAACCCTCCCTCCCCCATTACCCCAGGCCCTGGAATTGGGGAAGGGTCTTCCCCTCCCTGACTTCTAGGACCCCTTCCTTGTTCCTCTGTCCCCATTCCCACCCGGTTCCATTCGGAGCCTTGGTCTCTGGACACCAAAGCTGAAAATGTGAGGACTCTCTGCCTACGATCCTTCGTCCCCTAAAACGCTCCAAGTACCTTGGCCCCCAAAAGCCCAGAGTCGAGGGAATCTCTCCGCTATAATCTTTGGGTCCCTGGATGCCAAGTCCCCCGTCTCCAAAACTAGGATTCGGGCTGTCTTACCGCCCCCGGACCCTGAGCCTTCGCCCCCTCCCCCGTACTCACCCCAAGTCGAGGCGAGGCGGGGATGGGGGAATCCAGGGCTCGAGATGGGGGGAGGGGTGACCCAGCCCCGGCAGCTCTGGGCAGCAAGAGGCTGCGGAGGGGGGAGTGACATCACCGCCGGAGGAGGGGCAGCACCGCTCCCCCAACCCAGGGGCTTCAAGCTCCGCCTTTATGGCGGACCCCGGGGTCCTGGAATCCCAAGGGAGAGAGGAGAAACAGGAGATGAGGTCCGAGGGAAGGGTATTCCCGCCCCTTAGAACAGGAACTGGTAAACCCTTACCAATTACAGCGACCCCCCACTGCCACCTGTCGCTGCCGTCGCGACCTGTCGCCTCCCACGCATGTTGTGGCTGCGACCGCCCCCGTCAGGGCGTGACCACGGCGTGGACTACAACGACCGTGATGCTCCACGGAGCCGGGAGCCTTTGACGAAAGGCAGCGTAGGCGAGGGGCTTCATGGGACTCGTAGTACAAGACCCCTCACAAGGGTACGCCCTGGAGAAGAGGGGTGATACCCTTCGCCTCCCTCTCTTCCTCAACTCCGTGGGTCCATGCACAAAGTTTTCTCTTCAAAAAGTACGCTCTGAAAAGAAGCAACCTAGGCAGGTTCGTTCAATGAAAACACTGGATTTTTACTGAGTAGCGTTAGCTCCGCTACCCGTTGCGCATGCGCATCACCTGGGCGTCACCCGCGGTACTGCGCCTGCGCCGTCTCGCGCCTTCCCAGGTCCGCTCCGCGAGGGCGAGCGCGCGCCAGGCCCACTCGTGCGCCGCTCTTCATGTCACCGCGGTCGAAGACAGCCACATACGCCCCCAAAAAAACGTCGCCGAGGATCCACACAGGTACTGGAGGCGAAGCGATGTCCAAGGCCCGGAAGCCGGACAAGCAGAGGCGGACGTCACCCTGAGCAAACTGCAAGGCGGCAAGGCAGCAACTGGGTGTCCAGGCCGCAGGAACCACCATTTCCCTGGGAGTCCGTGCTCTCTCCGCCCCCAACTCCGGGGACAAGAAATGTTTCTATGGCCCCTTCCAGCCCTAGTGATTTCTAAGTCCCAGCTCCACCCTCTCAACTCCAGTCATATTACGTCACTGTGGCGTCATTATGACGGACACCTACCTGGATGACGTAATCCTGGGCCGTGAGATTAAACCAGACCCCCCCAATGAGGAGTGAGACTGCGGGGAGCTTTGGGATTTCTGAGCACCGGATGAGGTACTGGGGGAGGAGAGGAACAAGTGAAGATGGGAGATTCCTGCTCTGCTCAAATCCCGTCCGTGGCTCCCCAGTGCCATGGAGTAATGTTCATACTTCAGCACCATGTGTGGACAGCCCTGTTGCCTAGGCTCCTGTCACCTAGTCCCAAGCAAAACCGCATTATCATCTCCCCCAACCCCCCACCACTCCCACCCCTACTTCACCATCCACTGAGCCACTTAGCATAGAAACTTGGGAAGTATCTTTGCTTCCTCCCACCACTCTCCAGCATGTCACTTAAGAAGCCCAGTCCCCTCTGTCCTGGATACGCTCTAGCTACCTGCCTCCCATCCTCAGGCCCCAGTGTTCACCATCGAATTGCCATCATCTTCCCCAGGACACACCCACCAGAGACTGGGACCTCACCTCCCCAGCCAGCAAGGGGATTCCCCCAATGGCTGCATGCAGGGCCCGGATCTCCTCAGTAGGTCCTATGATGACAGGTGTGCCTGTATCCAGGATGGCAGCACAGCCTCGGGCACAGAGAGTCAGCCCTGAGCCCACCTTCACACTGAGAGGGAAGGAGGCAGTCATTAGAGGCAGGGTCCTAGGAGTCCAGGCCCCCAGCCTCCAGCTCCAGACCCAGGAGACCAAGTCCCTCACCGCTCCATGTGGATCTGCCAGTAGGCAGGGACTGTGACTGGCACGAAGGTGAGGGGTGGGATGTAGTGTGCCGGGTCTGAGCCCCCCAGGACCAGCTCTCCTCCATCAGCCACTTCAGGGTCCCTGCAGGGGCAGAGTGTCAAGGTCAGTGTCACCGGCCCTCCCCCGCCAGCCCTAGGAATGGCCAGGGATGGGACTTCCTGCCAATTGGGTCATTTTTGGGGTTCTAGCTGGGGCAGTGGAATGCAGGCAGGGCCTAGATGTTGGGACTGGAAACAAGAAATGAAAGGAAATGGTGCTTTTCTTGATGGAAGTTAGGACTTTAGGATGATGGATACTTCCTGAAGTGGAGAGGAGACTTCATTTGGCTGTGGAAGGTAGAGCTTTTGGGGGAAATTCCTGAGCTGAATATCATAGTAACCAAGCAGACCAGTGGAGTCTCAGAATTGGCTCGAAGGTGTACAGGAGTGGGGTGGCTTCCTGGGAAGGTGCAGAGACTTTCTGAATTGCCTGTTGTGATATCTAGAAAGGTGTTAGACTTCCTGAGCTGGCTGAGAGTGATGGGAACAGGGATGGAAACTTCCTGGAAGATGTAAATGAGTGGGATCTACCGAGAGCTGGTGGAACTTCTTGAGTGGGTTAGATGTCAGGGTAACTGAGTGGGCATTGGACTGTGTATGATGGGCCCTGGGAGGGAAAGTGAAGACTTCTCGAGTGGTGGGTGGGACTTCTGAGCATAACATTGACCTTCCTACCAGGTGGGTGGGGCTTCGTGAATTCAATCAGGCATTTCCTGACTTCTGGTCAGTGTTCTCAAATGGGATTTGAGCTTTATGGTGAAGAGAAGGTTCCTGAGTATTTGGTTGGGTGGAGCATAGAATTTCCTAGTTCGATTTTGAAACTGAGCATATTGAACGGATGGTGAGTTTCTTTAGTATATCTTAAGTTGTCACTTAAGCTCTGGGGCTTATGAATAGGGTTGAGGTGTTTCTTCTGTTAGGTAGGTGGCTACTTCCTGAATGAAGGGTGGGATTGAATTTTTTTTTTTTTTGAGACAGTCTTTCTCTGTCACCCAGACTGGAGAGCAGCGGTGCGATCTCGGCTCACTGCAACCTCCACCTCCCGGATTCAAGCAATTCTCCTGCCTCAGCCTCTCAAGTAGCTGGGATTACAGGCATGTGCCACCACACCCAGCTGATTTTTATAGTTTTAGTAGAGACGGAGTTTCACCATGTTAGCCAGGCTGGTCTGGAACTCTTGACTTCAGGTGATCGATCAATCTGCCTCAGCCTCCCAAATTGCTGGGATTATGGGCATGAGCCACCATGCCTGAACTGGGACTTTCTTTATGGAGTAAGAGACTTCCTGAAGGAGGGCCTCACTTCCTTCTTGGGAATAGGACTCATAGATAGGTGCACCCTTCCCATTACCTGTTGAGGTAAAAGGAGAAGATAGGCTTATCCAGTAGCCCCTGCTCCACCAGTACATCCAGCGGGGGCCGAACTCCTTCCACAGCCAGAATGGGAAAACCGAGGCCCAATATCCCATCGGGGCGGGAAACAGTGAAGACCAGGCTGGATTCCCACAGAGCTTCCCCGAAAATCACAGATGCACCCTTGATTCCACCAATCTAGGGGTAGATTGAGATGTGACCAGTTACTTTTGGGAGGACAATAACCACATGTCCTGAGGTCTCCCAAACCAAAGTATGAATCCCAGGTCTGGGGACATCTGGACCCAAGCCCCCAACTGCTTAGCAAACTTTGCCTCTGGACTTGAGAGAATTCCTATCCCTTAACCCAGGAACCCCTCCCCCTCCTTGAGAAGCCCCATCCATCGGCTCCAGAAGCCCCTGCACCTCAAACCCCTCCCTAAGCCAGATGATCTTAGACAACGGGGTTCTCCCAGGCTCGAGGCTTCCTGGAGTCAAAGGCCACTCACAGTCAGCTTGTCCTCACTCAGGATTCCATCTACCCGCCCAGTTCCATATTGAATAGCAAACTTGGTCCCATTGGGCTTGAAGGAGCTGGAGGCATTGGGATTGAAGCGGTGGTGGAACCCTAGGTCAGAAGTCAGAGAGGTGTCACTGTGGGAGGGGAGCTTTCCGAATGCCTTCTGCCCCTTTAACCTTCTGACCTTTGAGGGTGTCAGAAAAGAACAGTTCCTCAAAAACCTTTGGGAAGCTGAAGCTCAGCCCCGCCTTCTCCCTTCACCCCCCATTCAGCCTTATTCTTCCGCATAGAAGCTCACAGCAGGGCACACTGAAGAAGTGGCATCTCCTGGATGGGACCCAGAGATTGGAGGAGCCAGTGTCAAAGGTAACAGTGAAGTTTTGTGGTGGCGTTCCCAGCCCAATTTCCCCAAAATACTGGGCCTGAGGAGGCAAAAGAGGAGACAGTCAATGAAGAGTTTGGCTCGAGGGCACAGGAGTGGGGGCTGTGTAGGGCTGTGACTCACGTCCAGGAATTTGGAGAGAGGTACCGAGGCAGGCTTGTCCCCAGGGGATGGGGCCCCCAACTTGGGGAGCTCTGCTGGTTTTCCCCATCCCCTCAGTAGGTTCAGGGCCCTGCGTCCAGGGTGGACTCGACGAAGAGGGATCCTGGAGGGTAAGAAGATGATAAGAATTAGGAGGCCGCCCTTCCTGGAGACCCTCTAAAATAGACTTACTCAAATGGAATATGATGACAAATTCAACATTTCCAAGGCGCTACAATAGGAGTCATTACCAGAAACCCTACAATAACAACCTCCGGGAAACCCTAGCACAGAAACCATGATGACAAATATCCCCAAAGACTTCACAGGAACAAACCATCCCAAACAGACCTTCCCAATGGTATCCAAGTCCTTAAAATAAGCCATTCCCAGGGAATTGACATTCTCAAAGGTTTCCCAAGACCCTAACATGAAATCTAACCTTTGCAGAAGCCCTCGCATGGTGGTCCCTGCATGCTGCAGTTCATGATGTTGGAGACTATTTCCCCACCCTTGCGGAAAAATGTAAACATCAAATCTTAATTTCACTCTTTTTTTATTCCTGCAACCTCTGCCTCCTGGGTTCCAGTGATTCTCCTGCCTCAGCCTCCCGAGTAGCTGGGACTACAGGCATACACCATCATGCCCAGCTAATTTTTGTATTTTTAGTTGAGACAGGGTTTCACCATGTTGGCCAGGTTGCTCTCGAACTCCTGACCTCAGGTGATCCACCTGCCTCGGCCTCCCAAAGTGCCGGGATTACAGGTGTGAGTCACTGCGCCTGGCCTTAATTTCACTCTTTACACTAAAATACATCTGAGATATCAAACACTTAATGGGAAAAGTAAAATTATAAGAGCACTTTGGGAGACTGAGGCAAGCAGATTGCTTGAGCCCAGGAGTTTGAGAGCAGCCTGGACAACATGGTAAAACCCCATCTCTACAAAAAATACAAAAATTAGGTGGGTGCAGTGGCACGAGCCTTTAGTCACAGATACTTGGGAGGCTGAGGTGGGAGGATCATTTGAGCCTGGAAGGTGGAGGTTGCAGTGAGCTGAGATCATGCCACTGCACTCCAGCCTG
The DNA here is from genome assembly GCF_006542625.1 of Nomascus leucogenys. Taxonomy (NCBI): domain Eukaryota; kingdom Metazoa; phylum Chordata; class Mammalia; order Primates; family Hylobatidae; genus Nomascus; species Nomascus leucogenys. The sequence continues at coordinate 64,544,454 of NC_044390.1, forward strand.
AGCAAAACTCTGTCTAAAAGATGAAAAAACAAAAAACACAGAAGCAAGTAAAATAAGTAAAATGTTTGATTCTGGAAAGAGGACAGTTTTTCTTTTCTTTTCTTTTTTTTTTTTTTTTTTTTTTTTTTGAGATGGAGTCTCACTCTGTCACCCAGGCTGGAGTTCAGTGGTTCAATCTCGGCTGACTGCAACCTCCGCCTCCCGGGTTCAAGTGATTCTCCTGCCTCAGCCTCCCGAGTAGCTGGGTTTACAGGCATCGCCATCCTGCCCAGCTAATTTTTGTATTTTTAGTAGAGACGGTGTTTCACCATGTTGGCCAGGCTGGTCTTGAACTCCTGACCTCAGGTGATCCACCCACCTCGGTCTCCCAAAGTGCTGGGATTACAGGTGTGAGCCACCGTGCCCGGCTGAGACAGAGTCTTGCTCTGTCACCAGGATGGAGCGCAGTGGCGTGATCTCGGCTCACTGCCACTTTTGCCCCCCAGGTTCAAGTGATTCGCCTGCCTCAGCCTCCCTAGTAGCTGAGATTACAGGCACGCGCCACCATCTAATTTTTGTAGACAGAGTTTCACCATGTTGGCCAGGATGGTCTCAATCTCTTTACCTCGTGATCTGCCTGCCTCGGCCTGAGCCACAACAGCATGAGCCACCGTGCGTGGCCTGAGGACAGCTTTTCTAAGCATGAAGGCAGGATCAAAAATCATGGGGGAAAATATTAATAAGTGTGACTCAAAATTGACACCTGTTAGCCAGGCACCATGGCTCACGCCTATAATCCCAGCACTGTGGGAGGCAAAAGCAGGCAGATTACTTGAGCTCAGGAGTTCAAGACCAGCCTGGGCAACATGGTGAAACCCTGTCTCTACTAAAAATACAAAAATTAGCCAGGTGTGGTGGCACACACCTATAATCCCAGCTTCTTAGGAGGCTGAAGTGGGAGGATTGGTTGAGCCTAGGATTTCAAGGCTACAGCTACAGTGAGCTATGATCTTGCAACTGCACTCTCCAGCCTGGGCAAGAAAGCAAAACCCTGTATCTAAAATAAATAAATAAATAAATAAAATAAATAAATTTTAAACCCTTGTACTTCCCCTCTACATACACACACAAAGCTGTAAATAAAGGCGAGGACAAAAAATCTGGGGGAAATAATTATAAGTTGTATATTAAGAGTTAATATTCCTAATATGCAAAGAGCTTCTACAAATAAATAACAAGATAACCCAGTCTTGGGAGACAGTTTTTCTTGAGTCTCTCATATGTCTGCAGAGCACTGACTGCCTTTGTCCAGACTTGTCTTTTGAAGGATTTTGTTTAGTGAACAGCCTTGGAAGAGATGGCATCTCCTCCTGGAGCAAAGGGAAGGCAGGCTTATGATGCCTTTTAAAAGATGTAAGCTCCCTATGCTCAAGTTTCTATTAATATCATGCACCACAGTGCATGTGCAGGTATCATCTGGCCTTCTTCATTTCATCCTGTGGAAACGGGCTCAGAAAAATAGGCCAGCTGTGGTGGCTCATGCCTGTAATCCCAGCACCATGAGAGGCCGAGGTGGGAGGATTGCTTGAGGCCAGGAGTTTGAGACCAGCCTGGACAACATAGTGAGACCCTGTCTCTACAAAAAATGAGAAAGCCAGGTCTGGTGGCACATGCCTGTAGTCGTAGCTACTTGGGAGGCCCACGAATTCAAGGTTACAGTGAGCTATAGTCATGCCACTGCACTCCAGCCTGAGCAACAGAACAAGACCCTGTCTCAAAAAAGAAAAAAAAAAAAGAAAAAACTGGCACACATACTAATACTCTTGCTACTACTATTGCTGGGAGTAATAAACTGCCCTTTGTCTCTGACTTGGGAGTCTTGGGTCTTCTATGAGCAGCCATGAAACTATGACAAACTAACTTCGTAGCTCTTGACACTCATTAGGAAAATGGACAAAGGACATAATTTGCAAAAGAAGTACAAATAAATTCTAAATACATGGAAAGATGTCATCAACAGTCATCAAAAAAATAAAAATGACAACAGTGAGAAACCTTGTTTCACCATACAGATTGGCAAAGAACTGAGAATACTTACTGTTGATTAGGTTTGGCAAATGTGTATCAAATGCTCGAAAATTGTACCCACCATTTAACCCAACCCAGAATTTAATCTATAGGAGATCACCGGATGAGTGCACAGAGGTGTGTTATGAAGCTGTGCCTAATTTTGGAAACTGGAGACAGTCCAATGATGAACTGCCTTTGCAAAAACTACAAGTGAGAAAATTAGGACAGTGAAAGAGATCTGATCTAAACAACCGCCATCTTGCCTTTAACTTCCAAACTGCCCTTGGTCATTGCTGGGCTTGGGCCAAGCTAACTTTGGGAGACAGTTTATAGTTTAAATAGTAATAGTCCATCCCCAAAACTAAACCACCTTGGTAAAGCTAATGAAGTACCACCAGGATAGGAGGATGAGAGGAGCATGAATTCTGCTAAGGTGCAGACATAAATGATTACCAGTCATTATTCCAGAGGTCAAAATATTTGCAACTTCCCCAATTACTCCTGCAGATTACATCACTATTGTAGAACCTAAGATTGGCCTTTTGAGACTAAGGGTTTTTGCATTTCTGGTGATGCCACCCAGACCTGCCAACCAGTCCTGTGACTCCACCCAGAAGCAGACTGGCCCCTATGAATGATTACATCCCTGACCAATCAGCAGCACCCATTCCCAGGCCTGACAAACTATCCTTGAAAAACCCTGGCCTCCAAATGTTAGGGGAGGCTAATTTGTTGTTTTCGTTTTGTTTTTATGAGATGGAGTCTCACTCTGTCACCCAGGCTGGAGTACATTGGCGTGATCTCAGCTCACTGCAACCTCCACCCCCTAGGTTCAAGTGATTCTCCTCCCTCAGCCTCCTAAGTAACTGGGATTATAGGCACCCACCACCATACCCGGCTAGTTTTTGTATTTGTAGTAGAGACGGGGTTTCATCATGTTGGCCAGGCTGGTCTTGAACTCCTAACCTCAGGTGATCCACCCACCTTGGCCTCCCAAAGTGCTGGGATTACAGGCGTGAGCTGCCATGCCCACCTCTGATTTGAGTAATAATAAAACTCTGGTCTCCTGCTCAGCCAATGGCTTGGCATAAATTAAACTCTTTCTCTATTGCCACTTTCTTATCTTGATAAATTGGCTGTATCTGGGCAGTAGGCAAAAAGAACCAGCTGGGCGTTACAGTGGCCAACAATGGGTACAGCTTAGTTCTGCTTTGGAACATATATAGAATGGAACCCCATTCGACCTCTAAGAAGGAGGAAGTGGCTGTCTATACCAGTCATTCTCAAACTTTAGCATGACCCAAAATCACCTACAGCAGTGGTGTTGGGCAAATCTTTGTGTAGAGGCTTTGCAGGCCAGACAGTCTCTGTGGTAACTATTCAAATCTGTCAAGATAGCATGAAAGCAACTGCAGACAACAGACGCTACGGAAATGAATGCGCATGCTGACTCCAGTTTTGTTAGAGACAGGGTCTCACTCTGTTGCCCTGGCTGGAGAGCAGTGACACGACTGTGGCTCACTGCAGTCTCAAACTCCTAGGCTCAAAGGTCATCTTGCCTCAGCCTGCCAAGTAGTTGGGATCACAGGCATATGCCACCACATCCCAGCTAATTTTTTTTCATTTTTTATAGAGATAACTTCTTGCTAAGTTGCCCAGGCTGGTCTCAAATTCTTGGCCCCAAGCAATTCCGCCTCAGCCCCCCAAAGTGTTGGGGTTACAGGCATGCGCCACTACATCTGGCCTAGATTCCCTTTAGCTTATTTGTAAAAGGGAAATAGCAGGCAGGATTTGACCCTCAGGCTCAGTGTTTGCCAAGCCCAGACTCAGAGGGCTAGTTGAAATTCAGATCTCTTAATTTTTAAGTAGATCTGGGATGGGGCTTGAGAATTTGCATTTCTAACAAGGTCCTGGGCCATGCTAATGCTGTGGGTCTTGAGACAACATTCTGAGACTCACTGTTCTTTGCATTGACTTGGAAAATGTCCGTGATATATTAGGTTTGCAAAGCAGATTAACGGGGAATGACGAATTCATTGAACCTTGCACCAGCAACATCTATACTCTCAGAGTCCTGGGAGAATTTCAGATTGTAAATCCTTACTTATTCAAAGATCTTACTGAGGTGGGAGGATTACTTGAGGCCAGGAGTTCATGACCAGTCTAGGAAACATAGTGAGACCCCCCCATCTCTACAAAAAAAAAAAAAAAAAAAAAAAAACTTAAAACAAAGCTGGTAAAAAAACATAATGTACAGTAATTTTTAAAATAAATTTTATATTTAATGATTTTTTTGTAGAAAGAGATGGGGTCTCACTATGTTGGCCAGGTTGGTCTTGAACTCTTGGCCTCAAGCCATCCTCCAGCCCTCTGCCTTCCATAGTGCTAGGATTACAGGTGTGAGCCATCATGCCTGGCCTCATGCAGTAATTTTTTTTTTTTTGAGATGGAGTCTCGCGCTGTCACCCAGGCTGGAGTGCAGTGGCATGATCTCGGCTCACTGCAAGCTCCGCCTCCCAGGTTCACGCCATTCTCCCGCCTCCGCCTCCTGAGTACCTGGGACTACAGGCGCTCGCCACCACACCAGGCTAATTTTTTGTATTTTTAGTAGAGTCAGGGTTTCACCATGTTAGCCAGGATGGTCTTGATCTCCTGACCTCGTGATCCACCCACCTCGGCCTCCCAAAGTGCTGGGATTACAGGTGTGAGCCACCACGCCTGGCCTGCAGTAATATTTTTGTACCCAATTTTAGTCACTCCTTGGAGCATGACACCCTGACTCACACCTTTGCCCTCACCCCTCGTGACTCGGTCTTTGAAAGGCACAGGAACGAGAAGTGGGGAAAACACTTTCTAGAAAATACGCCCCTCCCCCTACCAAGAGCTCCAAGGGGTAAGGAGAAGAGAAGAGAAGAGGGGAAGGGAGAAATTGGGGAAGCATCAGAGGTAAGGTAGGGGGAGAACTTCTTGGGTGGGATCCCCAAAACTGGACTTCTTTTTTTTTTTTTTTTTTTTGAGACAGGACCTCCCTGTGTTGCCCAGGCTAGAGTACAGTAGCTCATTCATAGCTCACTGCAGCCTCAAAACCCTGGGTTCAGATGGTCCTCCCTCCTCAGCCTCCAAGTAGCTAAGACTACAGGCACCTGTCACCATGCCTGGCTGATTTTTTTTTTTTTTCTGTAGAGACTGGGAGCTCACTATGTTGCCCAGGCTGGTCTCGAACTCCTAGCCTCAAGCAATTCTACCTTGGCCTCCCAAAGTGCTGAGATGACAGTGGTGAGCCCATTGTGCTCAGACAAAAAAATAGACTTCTTGAGGCCTAAACAATTTAGAGGGTGTGAATGTGGTGGAGTCTTAGTTTAAATGTCACATGCCTTGGTCTCCAAGATGGCAGAAATGTGTCACATGTCTGGAGACCCCCATAACTGGTCATTAGAGCTCAGAGTGGGATCTGCCAGAGGCCTCCCAAAAAACATATCCAGAGAAGAAGTGGAGGGTTCCTCACTCAAGAGTCTCAGTGAAGGCCAAGTGCGGTGGCCCACGCCTGTAATCCCAGCACTTTAGGAGGCTGAGGCAGGCAGATCACGAGTTCAGGAGTTCAAGACCAGCCTGGCCAACATGGTGAAACCCCATCTCTGCTAAAAATACAAAAATTAGCTGGGCATGGTGGTGCGTGCCTGTAATCCCTGCTACTTGGGAGGCTGAGGCAGGAGAATCACTTGAACCCAGGAGACGGAGGTTGCAGTGAGCTGAGACCATGCCACTGCACTCCAGCCTGGCAACAGAGTGAAACTCAGTCTCCAAAAAAAAAAAAGTCTCAGTGTTGGATCTGGGACTTTAAAGGGCTCTGGGCTGGACGTGGTAGTTCACGTCTGTAATTCCAGCACTTTGGGAAGCTGAGGTGAGAGGATTGCTTTGGGAGGCCGAGGCGGGTGGATCACGCCTGGGAAACATAAATTATTTTAAACATAGGGATACCCTCTTCTTTACGAAAAATTTCAAAATTAGCTGGGCATGGTGTTTTAAAAAGGGAGCTCTAAGCCAGGCGTGGTGGCTCATGCCTGTAATCCCAGCACTTTGGGAGGCCAAGGCAGGCAGATCACCTAAGGTCGGGAGTTCAAGACTAGCCTGATCAACATGGAGAAACCCCATCTCTACTAAAAATACAAAATTAGCCAGGGTGGTGGCACATGCCTGTAATCCCAGCTACTCGGGACGCTGAGGCAGGAGAATCGCTTGAACCCAGGAGGTGGAGGTTGTAGTGAGCCAAGATCGTGCCATTGCACTCCAGCCTGGGCAACAAGAGTGAAACTCTGTCTCAAAATAAATAAATAAATAAAAGGGAGCTCTGATCTTAGGAGATGTCAGAGTAGAGCCCTTGGGGTGAGAACCTACTTTAGAGATCTGGAAAGCCAAGAAGGAAGAGTCAAGGATCCTGGGTGCCATGTTTGGGAATCACTGAACCAGGAGCCCCAGACTTAAAGGGCAAAAAGCAGAGAATCCCTCCCAGGTATGGGGGTGGCAAATGGGGTCACCATACCGGATCAGTGTGGCCCCAGCAGGCTCCACGTTCAGCAGAGGCAGCAGCAGCAGCAGCAGGAGTAGCAGCAGCGGTGGTGGAGACATCGCTGGGGACTAGGGTGTGAACCCAGGCTTCCTAGTTTTCTTTCCCCTGTGACTCCACCCTGTTTATGCCCCACCTCCCGGTTTAGGAGGTGACCAGAACACAAAGTCTCTCAGCAGGTGACACAGGGGGACAAGGATGTTTTTGAAGATTTGTGCAGAGTATTTGTGTAGTGTCAACAAAAGTTGTATCCTGTGTCCTTGGTGCTCCTCATTCCCCACTTGGGGGTGGTGGTGGTGGGGTCTCCTCTGGTGAGACTGCCTCCCACCCCCATCCTTTAGCCTCTGTCACTTTTACTTCTCACTTTCACATCACTTTTCTGAGACTCATTAACCACAAGTGTTTCCTTGGCCAAGTGGGAGGGACCAGCAGGTGTCTGTGAAGGGTCTGGGGAAGGGAGAGAGGAACTGATTACAAGCCTGCCCTCCCATATGAAGTGGGACTGCCTGTGTCTCAGGACCCAGACTCTTATTATTTGTAGGTGAAGTATGTTTCTTGTAAGCAACAAAACATTGGGTCGTCTTTTGCATCCATTCATCCATTCTATATCTTTTTATTAGAGAGTTTAGTCCATTTACATTCAATATTATTCTTGATAAGGACATCCTCCTGCCATTTTGTTACTTGTTTTCTGGTTGTTTTGTGGTATTCTCTTCTTTCTGTCCTTCTTTCATTTTTTTTATTTATTCATTTATTTATTTTTGAGACAGAATCTCATTCTGTTGCCCAGGCTGGAGTGCCCTGGTGCAGTCTCAGCTCACTGCAACCTCTGCCTCCTGGATTCAAGTGATTCTCGTGCCTCAGCCTCCCGAGTGGCTGGGACTACAGGCACGTGCCACCACACCTGGCTAATTTATGTATTTTTAATAGAGATTTGGTTTAATCATGTTGGCCATACTGATCTCAAACTCCTGACTTCAGGTGATCCACCTGCCTCAGCCCCCCAGAGTGCTGGGATTACACACGTGAGCCACCACACCTGGCCTGTTTTCCTTTTAGAGAAGATAATTTTCCTTGGTCATATGATTTAATTTTTTGCTTTTTTTCTGTATCTGTTATGTGTTTTTTGATTTGAGGTTACCATGAGGCTTGCAAATACTGTCTTTTTTTTTTTTTTGAGATGGAGTCTTGCTCTGTTACCCAGGCTGGAGTGCAGTGGCTCGATCTCGGCTCACTGCAAGCTCCGCCTCCCGGGTTGATGCCATTCTCCTGCCTCAGCCTCCAGGGTAGCTGGGACTACAGGCGCCCGCCACCACACCTGGCTTTTTTTTTTTTTTTTGTATTTTTAGTAGAGACGAGGTTTCACCATGTTAGCCAGGATGGCCTCGATCTGACCTCGTGATCCACCTGCCTCGGCCTCCCAAAGTGCTGGGGAGGCTCACAGGCGTGAGCCACTGTGCCCTGCCGTAAATACTATCTTATAACCCATTATTTTAAGCTGACAGCATAAACTTAACACTGTTTGCATAAACAAACCAACAAACCAACAAACAATAAGCAAATTAGTAAAAACTCTACACCTTCACTTTGTTCCCAACTTTTAAACTTTTTGTTGGTTGTATTTATCTCTTATTGTACTGTCTATGTCTTGAAGAGTTGTTGTAGTTATTATTTTTGATTGGTTCATCCTTTAGTTTTTCTACTTAAGAGTAGTTCACACACCATAGTTATACTGTTACAGCACACCATGTTTTTCTGTGTACTTACTATAAGCAGTGAGTTTTGTACCTTCAGATGATTTTTTTTTCTTGAGACGGAGTCTTGCTCTGTTACCCAGGCTGGAGTGCAGTGGCGCGATCTCGGCTCACTGCAAGCTCCGCCTCCCGGGTTCACACCATTCTCCTGCCTCAGCCTCCAGAGTAGCTGGGACTACAGGCACCTGCCACCACGTCCGGCTAATTTTTTTGTATTTTTAGTAGAGACAGGGTTTCACCGTGTTAGCCAGGATGGTCTCGATCTCCTGACCTCGTGATCCACACGTCGTCTCCGCCTCCCAAAGTGCTGGGATTACAGGCGTAAGCCACCGCATCTGGCCCAGATGATTTTTTTATCACTCATTAACATGCTTTTCTTTCTGACTGAAGTACTCCCTTTAGCATTTCTTGGAGGACAGATCCAGTGTTGATGAAATTCCTCAGCTTTGTTTGTTCTGGGAGAGTCTTTATTTCTCCTTCATGCTTGAAGGATATTTTCACTGGATATGCTATTCTAGTGCAGCAGGACGAGCCATGGACAAAACCCCACAGACACCGAGATAGTGAAGGAAGTAGCTTTTAATCAGCTGGTAGCATCAGCAGACTAGCGTCTTAAAATCCGAGCTTGTTGAGTGCACGATTTCTGTCCCTTTTAAGGGTTCACAGCAGTAAAGATTTTACACGAAAGGACCGTGATTGATGGAGCAATCTAGGGGGTATGTGACAGGAGCTGCATGCACCAGTAATCAGAGTGAAGCAGAACAGAACGAGAAGTTTCACAGTGTCTTTCCATACAATGTCGGGAATCTATGGATAATCAGTTGCTAGGTCATGGGTTGAATTTTAACTATCAGGCTAAGGTCAGGTCTGGTTTTGGGTCTGGTGCCTGGTGCTGGGCTGCCTGCCTTTGGTTTCGCTTCCTTGTTTCTTCTTAAAACAGGTACTGAGTATGAAACAATATAGAACAATATTGGGGGTCTCTTTCTCTCTTCTCTCATTTCCCCCTTTGAGACTCTCACTCATTTTATTAGTGGGAGTTCTCACTTTCATTTTTACTACTTATGTCTTCCTGTGCAATAGATTGATAGTGATTCAAATAATATACTTGTGCGGAAGGATTCTGGTGAACTAAGGTAGCGATGAAGCTTTTTATCATTTGAAGAAGTACAGGTAGCAAACAAGGGAGTAGTAAGCAGGTTCCTATTACTATTATAACCCTTATTATAAGAGTTTTAAACCCTCCTATTGCCGGGAACCAATTTCCAAACATGGCCTCAGGATCAAATCCGTGCCACACTTGCACGGGTACATGTGCCAGTTTTGTTATATCTTTAACTATGTCTTCAACTACTTGCCCTTGATCATCTATGTGGAGACAGCAATTAGTAAGGTTAAATTTTCCACAAACTCCTCCTTCAGCTGCTAGCAAGTAGTCGAGAGCTAGTCTATTTTGGTAGATAGCATTCCTCATCTGAGTCTCTTGCAGGCAAGAACAGTCAAGGCTTGACCACTTTTATTAGTAATAATTTCTAAAACAGCTTGCAACCGTATGATTCAGCTGAGCATGTAGATGGGGGTCCGATATCCCCATGAGCCATCTTGTGCCCAAGTGGCGGGCCCATCGTATTGTATAATTCTTTCAGGGGGCCATCATCATCTTTCCAGTCACCTATGGCTATGCTTCGTTTTTCACGGGAAGCATAGACAGGGAATCCTAGGAGTTCACCTGTTTTTATGGGCAGTAGGAAGAAAGATGGTTTAATAGTGCCAATTACACAGCTACCTGTATACTGATCAGATAGCTTAGCATAAGCTCTGTGTCCACATATCCAGTATAACCCAGTGGGGGCCGTCCAGTCCCAGTGGAATTCTGGGTGGGCCTAAACAGTCTGCAATTTTGGAAATTTACGGAATGGATTTTTTTCTGTGTAATTGGAACTCCACCATGTAACTGTTTTTGTGGTACCATTATACAGTTTTTGTCCAAGACAACTAACCTGTCCTACAGGATGAGCGAATTCTTTTCCTTCTCTAGCTATGCAATATTGTCCGATAATTGAGGCTTTTAGAACCCAGAAATTGTCAGGGTGGTTCTTTTGGGCCGAGAATTCATCAGGAACTGGGTCTGTAGGAACTAATTCTCGGGCTTCCCATGGCCGTTGATCTCCTGTTACAGTTCCTCCACAAACATAACATGAAGTGACTTTTAGAGATGGCTTACATGCTCGGCTAATTGCAAAAACAAAATGTCTAGTTTTTCCTGGAATTTCAGGTACTGGCACATTTAGTTCATCATAGAAAGTGTGAGATACTGGCTCCAGAGAGCGTTTTTGAATCTCTCCTTTTGCTAAAATGTTTACCCTAGGGTCTAGTCTTTTTCCATCAATGCCTAGAGATAAGTATTTTCCTTTTTTCTATTTTGGGTCTGAGGGGCTTGTGATGACTAATTTTAAAGGGTTGCAGCTTCCACTCGTGCAGGACGGGCTTCCTTTCCCTTTTTTGGAGCCAAACAGGATCTTTTTCATTGTTTTTCCCAAGTAGCCTAAATGACACAAGACCAGTACCCACATTCTTTTCCACACAATCCTGATTCATGACAGATGTACTTATTTTCGGTCATGTAGTTTTTTTCCTAATTAAAAGAGCCGCATCCTGCTCCTAACTTATTGCTATTAATGACAGCACAAGCGTCAAATTTTAAGATGATGCATTTGGGCACCCCTTTTTCTTCTGTTCTGGCTAATACTTTACTTGTATCATTTATGAGTCCCCGCCAGTCTTCAGTCCTTAATCGTATTTCAAAAACTGTGGAAATGGGAGGTTCAGAGGGGTCATAGCACACATCGGGCTGGTCACTTCCTGGATCACAGACTTTGTACTGAGTGTTATTATACAAACATATTCCTTTTGGAATTCCTAGGCATTCATAATAACTATAGAACAAAAAGACTGTCTTAACTTGTTGTCCTACCTCAGTGACCTGATGTATGCACTGAAAGCAGTCCTCTGTGTGGGAAGAAGCAGTGGAAGCTTTTACCACACGAGTCCATGTTATAAGGAAAGTAAGTCCCATGACGATTTTCCTCATGCTTCAGCCGTGCATAGGCCAGTCAGCTTCCGGGTGTGACTGGAGCAGGGCTTGTCCTCCTCCTCAGAGTTACTTTGCAGTGATTGTCTAGGCTTGGTTTGGCCTCCCAGGTTCCAGTGGCTGTGGGCTTTACGCAGCTGTGGTGAATCCAGGCCGGAATTCCTTCTACCTTCACAGCCGTGGGAGTGGTCAGAACAACGGTCTGGGGTCCCTTCCACCGTGGCCATAAGGGAGCAACGTTCCAGTCCTCGATCCATACACGGTCATCTGGAGAAAAAGGGTGAACTGGGGAGAATAAGCTGACCGGGCACCTCTCATTTACCCAAGTTGAGACTGTCTGGGTAATTTTCCCCAAGGCCTGTAGCTGTCGCTGCAATTCAATTTCACCCAACTCTTGGGGAGTACCCGGAAGTCCTCGCAGCATAGGAGGAGGCCTATGATATAATATTTCATAAGGGGAGTATCCTGTTTTCTTAGAGGGGGTGCACCTAATTTTAAACAATACCATAGGAAGGGCCTGTATCCATTTTAATCCTGTCTCTCGACATACTTTCCTTAAACTGTTTTTGATAGTCCGATTCATTCGCTGCTCCTTCCCGGAACTCTGAGGTCAGTAGGCGGCATGTAGACTTGTTTGTGCCTGTCCTTCTTGGGAAAGCTTTCCAGGTATTCAAAAGGACTTGAGTATTGTGATCTAAGCCATATCTGTATTAGGGGGCCTCCCAAGCTTATTAATGCTGTGGTTTTTGTTTTGTTTTGTTTTTTTGAGACAGTCTCACTCTGTCACCCAGGCTGGAGTGCAGTGTCATGATCTCAGCTCGCTGCAACCTCTGCCTCTCAGGTTCAAGCGATTCTCATGCCTCAGCCTCGCAAGCAGCTGGGATTACAGGTGTGTGCCACCACGCCTGGCTAATCTTTGTGATTTTAGTAGAGACTAGGTTTCATCACGTTGGCCAGGCTGGCCTCAAACTCTGGGCCTCAAGTGGTCCATTCACCTCAGCCTCCCAAAGTGTTGGGATTACAGGCATGAGCCACCACACCCGGTCTGCTATGGTTCTTGCAGACTCATAGAGGTACTGCCTTAGTGGTCTTGGATAAAATCCAGAAGAATTATCTGGATTACCAGGCAGAGGCTCTTGTTCTCTTCTCTTACTTTCTCCCAAACAAAGGGAACTGAGCTACCTGGAGGTGGGGATAGGGTGACACAAGCACCACTGCGGCCAGCAGCACTGGGACTGCACTGGGTCTCGACCAAAGCCCACTATAACCGCTACCTGGCTGCTGGCTATATTTGCTTAAGGCCCTAGGGCTCTAAAACCAGCAGGTTCTGAATGCAGCCAGGCTTGTATCCTTTTCTTCAGAGCAGCAAGTTTCCCAAGGCTCTGGGTGGGTCCAGAAATGCAGTCAGTAAGCCAGGGACTGGAGTCAAAAACCTTAGAAATCCACCTGGTGTCTTATTCTACTGTGGCCGTACTGGCTCTCAAATCACAAGATGCTTAGCCGGGTGTGGTGGCTCATGCCTGTAATCCCAGAACTTTGGGAGACTGAGGTGAGTGGATCACCTGAGGTCAAGGGTTTGAGACCAGCCTGTCCAACATGGTGAACCTCCGTCTCTACTAAAAATGTAGTATTAGTTGGGCATGGTGGTGCATGCCTGTAATCCCAGCTACTCAGGAGGCTGAGGAAGGAGAACTGCTTGAACTTGGGAGACAGAGGTTGTGGTGGCCGAGATCGCACCATTGCACTCCAGCCTGGGCAAGAAGAGCGAAACTCTGTCTCAAAAAAAAAAAAAAAAAAAATCACAAGACTGTCTTTCCCACTCTTCCCTCCACTTGCCACAGGCGGAGGTGCCTCACCCCATGGTTACCACCACCATAGGCTCAAGGGGAGTACTGCTGCCAGGCTTCTGCCAAAGTTCACTCAAGGCCCGAGGACTCTTCAGTCAGCTTCTAGTGAGTGCTGCCAGGCCTAGGACTCACCCTTCAGGGCAGTAGGCTCCCCTCTGGCCCAGGGAAGTTCCAGAAATGCCATCCTAGAGCCAAGATCTGGCATCAGGGATTCCAAGATGCCACTTCTTCTCCACTGTGTCTGAGCTGGTACTGGAGTTGAAAGACAAAGTTCCTTTTACTTTTCCCTCTGCGTTGCTCAAGCAGAAAGAGTGTCTCACTGTAGCCACCATAGCTGGGAATGTGCTGGGTCTCACCTGAAGACAGCATGTCTCAGAGTCTCACCGAAGGCCAATAGCATGTAGTATCTGGCATCACTGCTGGTTACTGAGGGCCCAACGGCTCTCGAGCCAGCAGGCGATAGACTGCCAGGACTGGATCCTTCCCTTCAAGGTAGCTGGTTCCCTTCTCGCCCAAGGTGTGTCTAGAAATGTCATCTGGAAGCTAAGTCCTGGAATGGGAGGCTTATGACTCTGACTCGTGTCCTGTCCTGTTGTGTCTGAGCTGGTATCCAAGATGCAAGACAAAGGCCCCTTTACTCTTTCCTCTCCTCTCCTTAAACAGAAGAAAAGGGGTCTTTTTTGGAGCCACAAGGTATGCTACCTGGATTTGGGAAAGGAGTGGCACAAGTGGCCCCTTAGCTGCCGAGGCTGGTGTCTTAGTAGGTCATGTGCCTCCCAAATCCAATGGCTTTGAGTCCAGCTCAGCACCAGGACTTGCCTAGGAGTTGCAGTCCTCATGACCTAGACTGCCTTTCAAGTTTATTTAGGACCCCAGAGCACTTTAGCCAACAGTGGTGTGGCTTGCCAAACCTCAAATTCTGACTGATGGGATGGGCGATTCTCCTCTGGCTTGGGCTGGTCTAAAATGCTCCCTCCTTGGCCGAGTGCGGTGGCTCACGCCTGTAATCCCAGCACTTTGGGAGGCCAAGGTGGGCAGATCATGAGATCAGGAGATTGAGACCATCCTGGCTAACAAGGTGAAACCCCGTCTCTACTAAAAATACAAAAAAATTAGCCGGGCATGGTGGAGGGCACCTGTAGTCCCAGCTACTCGGGAGGCTGAGGCAGGAGAATGGCGTGAACCCGGGAGGCGGAGCTTGCTGTGAGCCGAGATCGCGCCACTGCACTCCAGCCTGGGCAACAGAGCAAGACTCTGTCCCCCCCCAAAAAAAATGCTCCCTCCAGGAGCAGACAATCTGCTGAGTTTAGGGCAGTTTTCCTTTCCACTGTGACAGGGCAGCACAGAGTTCAATAAAAGTCTCAAAATCACTGCACTCTCTCTCTCCGAAACACACAGGTTCTCTCTGTGCTATGCGGCTGCTGCCAGAGATGGAGGATGGCTGAAATTGGCAACTAAATACTGTCCTCCTACCCTCTTCAGTGTGTCCTTCGGCAATATGAAGTTAAAACCAGGTATTGTAAATGCTCACCTGATTTTTGGTTCATATGAAGGTGCTTTTTTCCTGTAGATTGTTGTTAAATGTGGTATTCCTGCAGATGAAATGATTGGTGGAAACTTATGTTTGGCCATCTTGCTCCAGCCCCACTCTAGACATTCTCTTATTGTTTTATTTGTAAAATACTGAAACACACATACACACACACAAATAAAAATCACCTATAGCCCCATCATCATCTAAAACGTATACAAATAATTTGCACTGTCTGTCTGTTCACCAGTCCGTCTTCTCCCAGATTAAGGCTTCTCAATTTTTAACAAGCATAAGAAATCTAGTTAAAATGCAGATTCCTGGGCACCACCCTCAGATATTCTAGTTCGGGAGGCCTAGGATGAGACCAAAGAATCTGCATTTTTAAACAAATTCACTGATCAACTGGGCACGGTGGCTCACGCCTGTAATCCTACCACTTTGGAAACCAAGGCGGGCAGATCATGAGGTCAGGAGTTCAAGACCAGCCTGGCCAACTTAGTGAAACCCCATCTCTACTAAAAATACAAAAAATTACCCAGGTATGGTAGCGGGCACCGGTAATCCCAGCTACTTGGGAGGCTGAGGCAGGAGAATCGCTTGAACCTGGGAGGAGGAGGTTGCAGTGAGCCGAGATCGCACCATTGCACTCCAGTCTGGGCGACAGTGTGAGACTCTGTCTCAAAAAATAAACAAATAAATAAATAAAATAAAATGAATTCACTGACCATGGAGCCACAAACATGTCTGAGAAAACCCTATTCAAGCTCTTTGGCTTTCTAGGATAGATTTGCATGTCAATATCAGCATGCACTTTTTTTGTTATTTTTTGGTTTTGGTATTTGTTTGCTTGTTTGTTTTAGTAAATAAAAGCTGCTCTAATTATTGATCTACAAGTGATTGTTTTTAACTTAACCATATTCCCTGGACTTCAGAAAAAAATTGACATAACTTATCTACAGTAAAACACATGAGTCTGAGGCCGGGTGTGGTGGCTCACGCCTGTAATCCCAGCACTTTAGGAGGCTGGGTGGGCAGATCAGTTGAGGTCAGGAGTTCGAGACCAGCCTGGCCAACATGGTGAAACCCCATCTCTACAAAAATTAGCTGGGCGTGATGGTGTGCGCCTGTAATCCCAGCTGCTCGGGAGGCTGAGGCAGGAGAAACGCTTGCAGAGGCAGAGGTTGCAGTGAGCAGAGATCATGCCACTGCACTCCAGCCTGAGCAACAGAGCGAGGCTCCGTCTCAAAAAAAAAAAAAACAAAACAAAGGCCAGGCGTGGTGGCTCATGCCTGTAATCCCAGCCTTTGAGAGGCTGAGGCGGGCAGATCACCTGAGGTCGAGAGTTCGAGACCACCCTGACCAACATGGAGAAACCCCATCTATACTAAAAATACAAAATTAGCCAGGCGTGGTGAGACATGCCTGTAGTCCCAGCTACTCGGGAGGCTGAGGCAGGAGAATCACTTGAACCCAGGAGGCGGAGGTTGAAGTGAGCTGAGATTGCACCATTGCACTCCAGCCTGGGCAACAAGGGTGAAACTCCGTCTCAAAAAAAAAAAAAAAGTAAAACTTAGCCAGGCATTGTGCCATGCACCTGTGGTCCCAGCTGCTCTGTAGGCTGAGGTGGGAGGATGGCTCGAGCCCAGCAGGTTGCAGCTGCAGTTAGCAGTGATTGTGCTACTACACTGCAGCCTGCGTGATGGAGCAGAAAATAAACTAATAATCTGGTTCCCAAATGTCAATGGTGTCAAGGTTGAGAAACCTTGCTGTATTCATTCCTCAGCCCATCTCATTTTCTTGATTTCAAAATAAGTTGCAGACAACAAGGCCGGGCGTGGTGGCTCAAGCCTGTAATCCCAGCACTTTGGGAGGCCGAGGCGGGCGGATCACGAGGTCAGGAGATCGAGACCATCCTGGCTAACATGGTGAAACCCCGTCTCTACTAAAAATACAAAAAATTAGCCGGGCGTGTTGGCGGGCGCCTGTAGTCCCAGCTACTCGGGAGGCTGAGGCAGGAGAATGGCGTGAACCCGGGAGGCGGAGCTTGCAGTGAGCCGAGATCACGCCACTGCACTCCAGCCTGGGGGACAGAGCAAGACTCCCTCTCAAAAAAAAAAAAAAAAAAAAAGTTGCAGACAACAGTATTTTTCAGTGCATATACTTCACATACCCATTCTTTTAAACAGCTACTTAGTGTTTCAGAATACAAATGTAACACTACTTCCAGAACTGATTCTCTACATAGATTGCTCCCCCCAGCCCCCCCCCTTTTTTTTTTTGAGACGGAGTTTCACTCTTGTTGCCCAGGCTGGAGTGCAATGGCGCAATCTTGGCTCACTGCAACCTCTGCCTCCCGGGTTCAAGCGATTCTCCTGCCTCAGTCTCCCGAGTAGCTGGGATTACAGGCGTCTGCCACAACACCCAGCTAATTTTTGTATTTTTAGTAGAGATAGGGTTTCACCATGTTGGCCAGGCTGGTCTCGAACTCCTGACCTCATGACCTGCCCACCTCGGCCTCCCAAAGTGCTGGGATTGCAGGCATGAGCCACCATGCCTGGCATCCCCTTATCAATATAATAAACAATAATGTAGTAATGTCCTTGTATTAGGGTTCTCGAGAGGAACAGAACTAATGGAATATATATATATATGGGAGTTTATTAAGCATTAACTCACACAATTGCGAGGGTCCCACAATAGGCCGTCTGCACATTGCGGAGCAAGGAGAGCCAGTCCGAGTTCCAAAACTGAAGAACTTGGAGTCCGATGTTCGAGGGCAGGAAGCATCCAGCACAGGAGAAAGATGGAGGCTGGGAGGCTAGGCCCGTCTCTCTTTTCACATTTTTCTGCCTGCTTCTATTCTAGCCATGATGGCAGCTGATTAGATTGTGCCCATCCAGATTAAGGGTGGGTCTGCCTTTTCCAGCCCACTGACTCAAATGTTTTTTTGTCTGTTTTATTTTATTTTACTTTGAGTTCTGGGATACATGTGCAGAACACGCAGGTTTGTTACCTGGGTAAACGTGTACCATGGTGGTTTGCTGCACCTATCAACCCATCATCTAGATTTTAACCCCTGCATGCATTAGGTATTTGTCCTAATGCTCTCCTCCCCCTTTGCCCCTCAGCCCCCAACAGGCCCCTGTGTGCGATGTTCCTCTCCTCAAATGTTAATCTCTTTTGGCAACACCCTCATGACACCCAGGATCAATACTTTGTATCCTTCAATCCAATCAAGTTGACAGTATGAACCATCACAGTCCTTATAGATATTTTCTGTGCATCTGTTCCATATCATCTGTATTAGTCCATTTTGCATTGCAATAAAGGAATACCTGAGGCTGGGTAATTTATAAAGAAAAGGCCAGGTGGGTGCCTCATGCCTGTAACCCCAGCATTTCAGGAGGCTGAGGCAGGAGGATTGCTTGAGCCCAGGAGTTGGAGACCAGCCTGGGCAACAAAGGGAGACTCTGTCTCTAGGAAAAAAAAAATTAAATTATCTGGGCATAGTGGTGCATGCCTGTGGTCCCAGTTACCTGGGAGGCTGACTCAGGAGGATCGCTTGAGCCTGGGAGGTGGAGGCTGTAGTGAGCCACAATTGTGCCACTGCACTCCAGCCTGGGCAACAAAGTCAATCACTCAATCACACATTCACTGTCCTACAATTATGGAAATCAGAACCCAAAATGCTGTCAGTGCTGAAACTGCCATGTTTGCAGTGCTGTGTCCCCTCTGGAGGCTCTGGAGAAGAACCCACGTCCTTGCCTTCCCCAGCTTCTAGAGGAGCTCTGCAGGAGCCCCTTCTCCCTTCTTCAAAGCCAGCATCCTGGCATCTTGCTTCCGTCTTCACATGAACTTCTGAATCAATCTCCCTCTGCCTCCCTCTTATAAAGACCCTTGTGATGACATTTAGGGTCCACCTGGATGACCCAGGATAATCTTTGTTCTCAAACTCCTTCACTTGATTACATCTGCTAAATCCCTTTCCTCATGTAAGGTAGTATTCGCAACCCCAGGGATTGAGGTGTGAATATCTTTTGGGGGCCACTCTTCAGCCCACAGTGTTGGTAATTTACTTCCTATCTATGGGCGGCAAGCCACCCAGGCGCCAAGGCAAGAGACCAAGGACACGAGCTGTTCCAGTATAATAAAATATAAAACAAGAATAGTCATACCAGATGTAGATCTTAGATATGATTATATATGAATATCATTAATCATTAGTTTGTAGCAATTGCTCTTTATTCTAATATTATAATAACCCTCGCTCTATAATCATAACCTAGGAAAAACCAGGCCATACAGAGATAGGAGGTAAGGGGACATAGTGAGGTGTGACCAGAAGACAAGAGTGCGAGCCTTCTGTTATGCCCAGACAGGGCCACCAGAAGGGCTCCTTGGTCTAGCGGTGACGCCAGCGTCTGGGAAGATGCCCGTTGCCAGGCGGACCATGGTCTAGCGGTAGCGAAAAGTGTCAAGGAACAACACCTGCTACTTAGCAGCCCGGGAAAGGGAGTCTCCTTTTCCCCAGGGGAGTTTAGAGAAGACTCTGCTCCTCCACCTCTTGTGGAGGGCCTGACACCAGTCAGGCTTTCCTGCAGTTATCCGGAGGCCTAACCATCTCCCTGTGATGCTGTGCTTCAGTGGTCACGCTCCTAGTCCACCTTCATGTTCCATCCTGTACACCTGGCTCTGCCTTCTAGATAGCAGTGGTAAATTAGTGAAAGTACTAAAAGTCTCTGATATGCAGAAATAATGGCGTAAGCTGTCTTTCTCTTTGTCTCCTCTCTCTCTCTCTCTCTGCCTCGGCTGCCAGGCAGGGAAGGGCCCCCTGTCCAGTGGACATGTGACCCACGTGACCTTACCTATCATTGGAGAAGACTGACATTCTTTACCCTGTCCCTTTTGCTTTGTATACAATAAATAACAGCGCAGCTAGACATTCGGGGCCACTACTGGTCTCCGCGCATTGGTGGTAGTTGTCCCCCGGGCCCAGCTGCCTTTTCTTTTATCTCTTGTCTTGTTCTTTATTTCTACGCTCTCTCGTCGCCGCACACGGGGAGAGACCCACCGACCCTGTGGGGCTGGTCCCTACAGTATCTTAATGCCTATTTCCCCATTCAAGTTTAATTCCTATGAGGGCCAAGATCTTCATCTGTTTAATTCTCCACTGTGTCCCCAGCACCTAGGACAGAGCCTGGTACATAGTGAATAATAAATAATGCCCAAGGCAACATGGTAAAACCCCGTCTCGGCTGGGCACAGTGGCTCACGCCTGTAATCCCAGCACTTTGGGAGGCCAAGGCGGGCGGACCACCTGAGGTCTGGAGTTCGAGACTGGCCTGACCAACATAGAGGAACCCCGTCCCTACTAAAAATACAAAAATTAGCCGGGCGTGGTGGCACATGCCTGTAATCCCAGCTACTCGGGAGGCTGAGGCAGGACAATCGCTGGAACCCAGGAGGTGGAGGTTGCAGTGAGCCGAGATGGTGCCACTGCACTCCAGCCTGGGCAACAAGAGCAAAACTCCGTCTCAAAAAAAAAAAAAAAAATCTCTA
The DNA here is from genome assembly GCF_006542625.1 of Nomascus leucogenys. Classification (NCBI taxonomy): domain Eukaryota; kingdom Metazoa; phylum Chordata; class Mammalia; order Primates; family Hylobatidae; genus Nomascus; species Nomascus leucogenys. Next base: position 64,564,849 of record NC_044390.1, read on the forward strand.
CAAAACATTTAAAAATTAGTCAAGCATGGTGGCCCACGCCTGTGGTCCCAGCTACACGTGAGGCTGAGGCAGGAGTATCGCTTTCTCCGGGGAGTTCGAGGCTGCCGTGAGCAATTATCGCGCCACTGCACTCCAGCTTGGGCGACAGAGTGAGTCCCTGTCTCAATAATAATAACAATAATAAAATAATAATAATAATAATAATAATAAAGATCCACTTTGTGCACTCCTTGCTCTGGGGAATTTTTCTGAAACAGTGGACAGAGTCTGTATGATAACTCTCACCACCACCACCACCACCCCCGCTTTGTTTTCTCAGTCAGAGCACTCGATCTGGGCCCTTTCAACTCGCCCCTCATGCTTTCCGTCTGCAGCACCCCATCCAACTTCACCCAAGCGCCCTTAAGTAGTTTCTGAGAGGCCGTGCCTGCAAATTCCCAATTGGCCACAAGGTGGAGGTGTGGGCCTGTTTTCCCAGCCAAGATTCCCCAGCCGCCACCCCTGTTTCCAGAGCTGGACCCCTGGAACACCAGGCTCTTTCTAGCTTCCCTGCTTCCGCCCTAGCAGTTCCCACCGCCTGGAATGCCGACTTGCTCGCTCTCTGCACCCCACAGGAAAAGGAGCAGAACAGAGGCTTCCTGCCTGACTCGCCTGCCCGAGCTTACTGGGACCTGAATCTCCCCGTGTTTAGCCGTTTAGCGGTTTGTGATCCGGTCGGCCTCCACCATCAGAGCAGCACACTCTCGAGATGGGGCTCAGGCCTGACTCTTTTCGGGGTCCCCAGAATCGCTCAACACAATTCTTCCAGAAGCCTCGGGATGCAATTAAAGGATTGCCAGATTTTTCGACCGGTCGTTTTTTCGAATCATTTAGTTCTGGGTAGCAAGAGGCTGAGGAGGGGGGAGTGACGTCACCTCCGCGGGTGGGGCAGCACCGCTCCCCGAACCTGGGGGCTTTGAGCTCCCCAGGGGTCTAGGAATCTGGAAGGAGAGAGGATAAACAGGAGATGAGATCCGGGGGAATGGTATCCTTGCCCCCTTGAACAGGAACTGGTAAACCCTTACCAATTACAGCCAACCCCAACTGCCACCTGTCGCTGCCGTCGCGACCTGTCGCCTCTCACCCATGTTGTGGCTGCGCCCGCCCCCGTCAGGGCGTGACCACGGCGTGGACTACAACGACCGTGATGCTCCACGGCGCCGGGAGCTTTTGACGAAAGGTAGCGTAGGCGAGGGGCTTCATGGGACTCGTCTTACAAAACCCCTCACCAGGGTGCGTCCTGGAGAAAAGGGGTGATACCCTTCGCCTCCCTCTTCCTCAACTCCATGGGTACAGGCACAAAGTTTTCTATTATTTATTTTTGAGATGGAGTTGCGTTGTTGCCCAGGCTGGAGTGCAATGGTGCGGTCTCGGCTCACTGCAACCTCGGCCTCCCAAGTTCAAGCCAATCTCCTGCCTCAGCCTCCCGAGTAGCCGGGATTACAGGCATGCGCCACCACGCACAGATAATTTTTTTTGTATTTTTAGTAGAGATAGGGTTTCACCATGTTGGCCAGGTTGGTCTCGAACTCCTGACCTCAGGTGATCCACCCGCCTCGACCTCCCAAAGTTCTGGGATTACGGGCGTGAGACACCGCGCCTGATCACAAAGCTTTCTCTTTAAAAAGTACGCTCTGAAAAGAAGCAACTCAGGCAGGTTCGCTCAATGGAAATAGTGGATTTTTACTGGGTAGCGGGACCTCCGCGACCACCCGCTGCGCATGCGCTTCACCTGGGCGTCACCCGGGGAACTGCGCCTGCGCGGTCTTGCCCCATCCCACGTCAGCTCCGTGAGTGCGAGCGCGCGCCAGGCCCACCCGGGCGCTGCTTTTCCTGTCCCCGCGGTCGAAGACGGCCACATACGTCCCCAAGAAAACGTCACCGAGGATCCAGAAGGGCCCTGCAGGCGGAGGGACATCCAAGGCCTGGAAACCGGACAAGCAGAGGCGGACGCCATTTCGAGTAGTCTGCAAGGCAACAAGACGACAACTGGGTGTCGCGGCCACAAGGACGGCCATTTGCCTGGGACCCCGACCTCTCCCCCCATCCTCGGGTTCTTTAATGTTCGCCAACAAACTGCCATCACAGGGACAAGAAATGTTTCTGCGCCCGCTTCCCTTCCTAGTGACGTCTCTCAGCTCTACCCTCTCAAACTGTCATATGACGTCACTATGGCGTCATGGTGATGGCCACCTACCTGGATGACGTAATCCTGGGCCGTGAGGTTAAACCAGACCCCCCCAAGAAGGAAGGAGACTGCGGGGAGCTTTGGGATTTCCGAGCACAGGATGATGTACTAGGGGAGAAGAGGAACTAGTGAAGATGAGAGATTCCTGCTCTGCTCAATCCCTTCCGTGGCTCCCCAGTGCCATAGGGTAATTTCCGTATTGAGCACCTGGGTACTCAGCGTCCTGTGTGCAGAGGCCCTGCCGCCTAGACTTCTGCAGTCCCAAGCAAACCTGCATTATCATCTCCCTCCACCCGGCCACCATCCACAGAGTCACAGCATAGACACTTGGAAAGTGGCCTCAATTCCTCCCACCACCCTCCAGACTATCTGTCACGAAGTCCAGTGCCTGCTGCCCTGGAATGCCCCTTAAATACTTGCTTCCCACCCTCAGGCTCTTTGATGTTCACTGTCGAACTGCCATCAGCCTCCCCAACCCGTACCCACCAGACTGGGACCTCACCTCCCCAGCCAGCAGGGGATATCCCCCAATGGCTGCATGCAGGGCCCGGATCTCCTCAGTGGGTCCTGTGATGAGGGACGTGCCCGTATCCAGGATGGCAGCACAGCCCCGGGCACAGAGAGTCAGCCCTGGGCCCACCTTCACACTGAGGGGGAAGGAGGCAGTCATCAGAGGCAGGGTCCTAGGAGTCCAGGCCCCTAGCCTCCAGCTCCAGAGTCAGGAGACCAAGTCCCTCACCGCTCCATGTGGATCTGCCAGTAGGCGGGGACTGTGACTGGCACGAAGGTGAGGGGTGGGATGTAGTGTGCCGGGTCTGAGCCCCCCAGAACCAGCTCTCCTCCATCAGGCTCTTCAGGGTCCCTGCAGGGGCAGAGTGTAGAGAGTGTAGATGTCAGTGTCACTGGCCCTCCCTCAGCCCTAGGTATTGCCAGGAATGGCACTTCCCACCAACTGGGTTGTTTCTGGGGTTCCTACGGGGTAATGGGGTGCAGGAAGGGCCTATTTGTTGGGACTGGAAGCCAGACAAGAAAAGCATGATGCTTTTCTTGATGGAAGCTAGAACTTCCTGAAGTGAAGACGAGACTTCATTTGGCTGTGGAAGGTGGAGTTTTGGGTGGATTTCCTGAGTTGCATATCATGGTAACCAAGTAGAGCAGTGGTGTCTTGGAATTGGCTCTTGAAGGTGTGACTGGTGCAGGGGTGGGGTGGCTTCCTGGGTAGGAGAAGAGAATTTCTGAATTGCCTGTTGTGTTATCTGGAGAGGTGTTAGACTTCCTGAGTTGGCTGAGAGTGATGGGAACAGGGATGGAGACTTCCTGGAAGGTGGAGGAGAGCAGGATCTACTAAGTGGTTGGTAGAACTGCTAGAGTGGGTTGGATGTCAGGGTAACTGAGCGGGCATAGGATTTTCTGACTGTGTGTGACAGGCCTCTGGGAGAGAAAGTGGAGACTTCTTGGAAACTTCTTGGATGTTGGGTGGGACTTCTGAGCATAATATTGAACTTCCTAGCAGGTGAGTAGGACTTCCTGGATTAAATTGGGCAATTCCTGACTTCTGGTCAGTGTTCTCAAATGGGATTTGAGCTTTCTTTTTAAGGAAGAGAAAGCTCCTGAGTATTTTGTTGGGTGGGGCATGTTATTTCCTTGTTTGATTTTGAAACATGGAGCATTCTGAACTGACAGTGAGTTTCCTTAGTATGTCTTAAGTTGTCACTTAAGCTCTGGGACTTTGAATAGGGTTGAGGTGTTTCTTTATAGGGCAGGTGACTTCCTGCATGGAGGATGCAACTTCTTGTATTGAATGGCTGACTTCCTGAATGAAGAGTATAGGTGGGTGACTCTGAGAGTGAGACTTCCTGCGTTGGGTCAGTGACTTCCTGAGTAGAGGTGGGACTTTCTTTATGGAGTAAGAGTCTTCCTGAAGGAAGACTCTCTTCCTTCTTGGGAATAAGACTCATTAGATAGGTGCACCCTTCCCAGTACCTGTTGAGGTAAAAGGAGAAGATAGGCTTATCCAATAGCCCCTGCTCCACCAGTACATCCACTGGGGGCCGAACTCCTTCCACAGACAGAATGGGAAAACCGAGGCCCAATATCCCATCAAAATGGGCAAAAGTGAAGACCAGGCTGGGCTCCCAGAGAGCCTCCCCGAAAATCACTGATGCACCCTTGATTCCACCAATCTAGGGGTAGATTGAGATGTGACCAGTTACTTTTGGGAGGACAATAACCACATGTCCTGAGGTCTCCCAAACCAAGGCATGAATCCTAGGTCTGGGGACCTCTGGATGCAAGCCCCAACTTCCTAGGAAACTTTGCCTCTTGAGAAGCCCCACCCCTTCACCCAGGAACCCCTTTCTTCTCCTCAAGAAGCCCCACCTCTTCACCCAGGAAGCTCCTCCCCGCTGCTCGAGAAGCCCCACCTCTTCACCCAGGAAGCTCCTCCCCACTGCTCGAGAAGCCCCACCTCTTCACCCAGGAAGCTCCTCCTCCCTGCTTGAGGCCCCACCTCTTAACCTTGGAAGCTCCTCCCCCCTGCTTGAGAAGCCCTACTTCTTCACCCAGGAAGCCCCTCCCCCTCCTTGTGACGCACCATCCCTTCACTCTGAAAGGCAGGCCCTCCTCCCCACTTGAAAAGCCCCATCCATTGGCTTGGGAAGCTCCTCAAGCCCCTTCCTAAGCCAGATAATCTTAGACAATGGGGTTCTCCCAGGCTCAAGACTTCTGAGAGTCAAAGGCCACTCACAGTCAGCTTGTCCTCACTCAGGATTCCATCTACCCGCCCAGTTCCATATTGAATGTCAAACTTGGTCCCATTGGCCTGGAAGGAGCTGGAGGCTTTGGGATCAAATCGGTGGTGTAACCCTAGGTTAGAGGTTAGAAAGGTGTCACTGAGGGAGGGAATCTCCCCAGTGCCTACTGCCCCTTTGACTTCCTGACCTGTGAGGGCATGTTTCTCAAAAAAAAAAGAACAGTTCCTCAAAAATCTCTGAGAAGCTGAGGTCCAGCCCCGCCTTCTCCCTTCACCCCCATTCAGCCTTATTCTCCCGCATAGAAGCTCACAGCAGGGCACACTGAAGAAGTGGCATCTCCTGGACGGGACCCAGAGATTGGAGGAGCCAGTGTCAAAGACGACAGTGAAGTTTTGTGGAGGCGTTCCCAGCCCAATTTCCCCAAAATACTGCACCTAAGAGCAAAAGAGGAGCATAAACGAAGAGTTTGGCTCAAGGGCGCAGGGGTGAGGGCTGTGTGGGGCTGTGACTCACATCCCTGTAGTTCGAGAGAGGTACGAAGGTGGGCTTGTCCCCAGGGGATGGGGCCCCCAACTTGGGGAGCTCTGCTGGTTCTCTCCATCCCCTCATTAGGTTCAGTGTCCTGCGTTCAGGTTGGACTCGATGAAGAGGGATGCTATAGGGAAAGAGGATATTGACAGGAAGCTGCCCTTCTTGGAGACCCTCTAAATAGACTTACCCAAATAGGATATGATGACAAATTCAACATCTCCAAGGCACTACAATAGTAGTCAGTACCAGAAACCCTGCAATAACAACCTCCAGAAAAGGCCATCAAAGATGCCATGATGACAAATATCCCCAAAGACTTTACAAGAGCAAACCATCCCAAAGAGGCCTTTCCACGTCCAAATCCCTTAAAATAAGCTATTCCCAAGGAATTGACATTCTCAAAGGTTTCCCAAGACCCTAACAGGAAACCTAACCTTTGCAAAAGCCCTTGGGTGGTGGCCCCTGCATGCTTCAGTTCATGAGGTTAGGGACTACTTTCCCCACCCTTGAGGAGAAAAATGTAAGCCTCAAATCTTAATTGTCTTGCTGTGTTGCCCGTGCTGATCTCAAACTCCTGGCCTCAGCCTCCCAAAGTGCTGGGATTGCAGAGGAAAGCCACTATGCCCTGTCCAGGTTCCCTTAAACTGTATTTGCAAAAGCAGGAGGCAAACAGGATTTGGCCGTTAAGCTGAGTGTTTGCAACCCTTGACTTAGAGGGCCAATTACAATTCAGATATCTTGGTTGCTAATTAAGTAGGTTTAGGGTGGGGCCCAAGAATTTGGATTTCTAACAAGTTCTCAGGTCACGATGATGCTGTTGATACAACATTTGGAGACTCACTTTTCTTTGCATTGACTTCGAAAATGGCCATGAGACATTAGGTTCGAAAAGCAGGTTAACAAGCACCATGTACGGTAATATCTTCGTTCCTGCTTTTAGTCACTCCTTGAAGCACTTGTCACATGACTCACACCTTTCCCCTCACCCGCCATGAGTCAGTCTTTGAGAGGCACAAGAATGTGAAGTGGGGAAAACTCTTCCTGGAAGTGTACACCCCTCCCCCTACCAAGAGTTCCAGGGTATGAAGACGAGAGGAGAAAAAGAGAGATGGGGGGCAGGGAGGGGGCATCAGAGGTTAGGTAGTGGGAAGACTTCTTGCATAGGGTCCCCAAGATTGGATTTCTTTTTCTTTTTTAAACTTTTTATTTGAAAGAGGGTCTCCCTCTGTCCCCCAGGCTGGAGTACAGTAGTGCAGTCAGGGTTCACTGCAGCCTTGATCTCCAGGGCTCAAGTGATTCCCCCACCTCAGCCTCTGGAGTAGCTGAGACTATGGGCACACCACCACACCTAGCTTTTTATTTTATTTTATTTTTTTATTAGACAAGGTGTCACCCTGTTGCCCAGCCTGGAGTTCAGTAGCAGGATCATAGCTCATTGCCCCCTCGAACTCCTGGGCTCAAGCAATCCTCCTTCCTCAGCCTCCTGAATAGCTGGGACCATGGGTGTGCACCACCACACTGAGCTAATTTTTGTATTTTTTGTAGAGATGGAGTCTGGCCATGTTGCCCAGGCTGGTCTCAAAACTCTTGGCCTCAAACGAGCTTCCCACCTTGGCCTTCCAAAGTGCTGGGTTACAGGTGTGAGCCAAGTCTCTGGCCAAAAAGATGACTTATTCAGGCCAAACAGTTTGATGGGCATGATGTGGGGGAGTCTCAGTTTAAATGTCATATATCTGGGGCTCAAAGATGGGAGGAGTGTGTCACATGTCTGGAAACCACAGTACCTAATCATCAGAGCTCATAGTGGGGTCTGCAGACATGTCCTGGCCAGGCACAGTGGCTCACGCCTGTAATCCCAGCATTTTGGGAGGCTGAGGCAGGCAGATCACGAGGTGGAGTTCGAGACCAGCTTGGCCAACATGGTGAAACCTCATCTCTACTAAAGATACAAAAAAAATTAGCCGGGCATGGTGACTCACCCCTGTAATCCCAGCACTTTCAGAGGAAGGAGAATGGCGTGAACCTGGGAGATGGAGGTTGCAGTGAGCCGAGATCGCACCATTGCACTCCAGCCTGGGCGACCGGGCAAGACTCTGTCTCAAAAAAAAAAAAAAAAAAAAAAGGCCAGGCACGGTGGTTCACGCCTGTAATCCCAGCACTTTGGGAGGCCGAGGCGGGTGGATCACAAGGTCAGGAGATCGAGACCATCCTGGCTAACATCGTGAAACCCCATCTCTACTAAAAATACAAAAAATTAGCCGGGCGTGGTGGCAGGCACCTGTAGTCCCAGCTGCTTGGGAGGCTGAGGCAGGAGAATGGCGTGAACCCCGGGGACAGAGCTTGCAGTGAGCCGAGATCACACCACTGCACTCCAGCCTGGGCAACAGAGTGAGACTCAGTCTCAAAAAAAAAAAAAAAAAAAAAAAAAAAAAAGTCCTGAGAGGAGGGGGAGGGGTCCTCAATCTGGAGTCTCAGTGCTGTAAGATCTGGGACTTAAAAGGGCTCTGGGACGGGATGCGGGGGCTCACGTCTGTAATCACAGCACTTTTGGAGGCTGAGGCAGAAGGATCACTTGAGGTCAGGAGTTAAGACCAGCCTGGCAAACATGGAGAAACCCCATCTCTACTAAAAATACAAAAATTAGCCGGACGTGGTGGCATGTGCCTGTAGTCCCAGCTACTTGGGAGGCTGAGGCAGCAGAATCACTTGAACCCTGGAGGTGGAGGTTGCAGTGAGCTGATATCGCCCCACTGCACTCCAGCCTGGGTAACAGAGCAAGACTCTGTCTCAAAAAATAATAATAATTAATAATAATAATAAAAGGGCTCTGGTCAGCCAGGCGCAGTGGCTCATGCCTGTAATCCCAGCGCTTTGGGAGGCCTAGGTGAGCAGATCACAAAGTCAGGAATTCCAGACGGGCCTGGTCAACATGGTGAAACCCCGTCTGTACTAAAAATACAAAAATTAGCTGAGCGTGGTGGCACGAGCCTGTAATCCCAGCTACTTGGGAGGCTGAGGCAGGAGAATCGCGTGATCCCAGGAGGCAGAGGTTTCAGTGAGCTGAAATCATGCCATTGCACTCCAGCCTGGGCAACAGAGTGAGACTCCATCTCAAAAAAAAAAAAAATCTGGTTTTAAGAGATGTCAGAGTGGAGCCCTTAGTGGAGCCTGGTTTAGAGATCTGGGAAGCTGAGAAAGAAGCGCTAGGGATCCTGGGTGCCAAGTTTGGGGATCACTGAACTGGGAGTCCTAGACTTAAACGGCAAGAGGCAGAGAATCACTCCCAAGGTTGGGGGTGGTAGATGGGGTCACCATACCGGATCAGTGTGGCCCCGGCAGGCTCCACATTCAGCAGAGGCAGCAGCAGCAGCAGCAGGGGTAGCAGCAGTGGTGGTGGAGACATCGCTGGGGACCTGGGTGTGAACCCAGGTGTCCTGGGGCCTCATTTTCTTTCCCCTGTGACTCCGCCCTGTTCATACCCCACCTCCAGGTTTAGAAGGAGACCAGGACATGAAATCTGTCTGCAGGTGTCGCAGTGGGACAAGGATGTTTTTTGAAGATTTGTGCAGAGTATTTTTGGAGGGTCGGCAGAAGTAGTATCCTGTGCTCCTGGTGCTCCTCACTCCCTACTTGGGTGGCAGTGATGGTGGGGTCCCCTCCACCGTGACCACCTCCCACCCCCCCATCCTTCCGCTGCTGTCAGTTTTACTTTTAACTTTCACATAACTTTTCTGAGACTTATTAACCACAAGTGTTTCCTTGGCCAAGTGGGAGAGACCAGCAGGTATCTGTGAAGGGCCTGGGGGAAGGGAGAAAGGACGTGATTAGACACCTGCCCTCACATATGAAGTGGGACTGCCCGCATTTCAGGACCCAGTCTCTTACTGTTTTATTTGTAGGTGAAGTATGTTTCTTGTAGACAACAGATCATTGGGTATTGTTTTTTGTTTGTTCGTTTTTGTTTTTTGCTTTTTTTTTTGAGACTGAGTTTCACTCTTGTTGCCCAGGCTGGGATTACAGGCATGTGCCACCACGCCCAGCTAATTTTGTATTTTTAGTAGAGACAGGGTTTCTCCATGTTGGTCAGGCTGGTCTAGAACTCCTGACCTCAGGTGATCCGCCCGCCTTGGCCTCCCAAAGTGCTGGGATTACAGGCGTGAGCCACTGCGCCCAGCTGATTCTCAATTATTTCAATCTCTTTGTTAAACTTATCTGATAGAATCTGAATTCCTTCTGTGTGTTATCTTGAATTTCTTTGAGTTTCCTCAAAACAGCTATTTTAAATTCTCTGTCTGAAAGGTCACATGTCTGTTTCTTCGAAGCTTGGTCCTTGGTGGCTTATTTGATTTGTTTGGTAAGGTCATTTATTCTGGGTGGCCTTGATGCTTATAGATGTTCATTGGCTGGGCATTGACGAGTTAGGTATTTATTTATTTATTTAGATGGAGTTTTGCTCTTGTTGCCCAAGCTGCAGTGCAATGGTGCGATCTCAGCTCGCTGCAACCTCTGCCTCCCAGGTGCAAGTAATTCTGCCTCAGCCTCCCGAGTAGCTGGGACTACAGGCACCCGACACCACCCTGGCTGATTTTTTTTTTTTTTTTGAGATGGAGTTTCACTCTTATTGCCCAGGCTGGAGTGTAATGGCGCCATCTTGGCTCACTGGAACCTCCGCCTCCTGAGTTCAAGCGATTCTCCTGTCTCAGCCTCCCAAGTAGCTGGGATTATAGGCGCATGCCAGCTAGTTTTTGTATTTTTAGTAGAGACAGGGTTTCATCATATTGGTCAGGCTGGTCTCGAACCCCTGACCTCAGGTGATCCACCTGCTTCAGCCTCCCAAAGTGCTGGGATTACAGGCATGAGCCACCACGCCCAGCCTATGCCCAGCTAATTTTTGTATTTTTAGTAGAGATGGGGTTTCACCATGTTGCCTAGCCTGGTCTCGAACTCCTGACCTCAGGTGATCTTCCTGCTTCAGCCTCCCAAAGTGCTGGGATTACAGACATGAGCCACCACGCCTGGCTATGTTAAGTATTTGTTGTAGTCTTTGCAGACAAGGCTTGTTTGTACCTGCCCTTTTTGGGGAGGCTTTCCAGGTATTCAGAAGTACTTGGGTGTTGTGATCTAAGCCATGTCTGCATTAGGGGGCTCCCCAAGCCCATTAATGCTGTGGTTCTTACAAACTCATAGAGGTACTATCTCAGTGGTCTTGGATAAGATCCAGAAGATTTATCTGGATTAACAGGCAGAGACTCTTGTTCTCTTCCCTTGCTTTCTCTCAGAGTCTCTCTCTCTCTCTCTCTCTCCCTCTGTCTCTCTCTCTCTCCCTCTGTCTCTCTCTCCCTCTGTCTCTCTCCCTGTCTCTCTCTCCCTCTGTCTCTCTCTCTCCCTCGGTCTCTCTCTCCCTCTGTCTCTCTCTCTCTCTCTCCTGAGCTACCTGGAACTGGGAGTGGGGTGACACAAACACCCCTATGCCTACTATCACTGAGATTGCGCTGGGTCCTGCCCATGGCCTCCTGTAACCACGACCTACCTGGCTGCCCTTGGGCTCTAAAACTAGCAGGTTCCAAAGGCAGCCACGCTTACATCCTTCCCTTCAGGGCATCAAGTTACCCCAGGTCCCAGGTGGGTCCAGAGATGCAGTCAGTGAGCCAGGGACTGCAGTCAAAACCCTTAGAAATCCTCTGGGTGGGCCGGGCGCTGTGGCTCAAGCCTGTAATCCTAGCACTTTGGGAGGCCGAGGTGGGCGGATCACAGGGTCAGGAGTTCGAGACCATCCTGGCCAACATGGTGAAACCCTGTCTCTACTAAAAATACAAAAATTAGCCAGGCATGGTGGTCAGCGCTTGTAATCCCAGCTGCTCAGGAGGCTGAGGCAGGAGAATCGCTTGAACCTGGGAGGCGGAAGTTGCAGTGAGCCAAGATCGTGCTGCTACACTCCAGTCTGGGCGACAGAGCAAGACTCCATCTCAAAAAAAAAAAAAAGAAAAGAAAGGCTAGATGAGGTTGGGGTGTGTTTGGGAGGCTGGGGGTGTCATCCCAGCCCTTTGGAAGGCTGAGGCAAGAGGATCGCTTGAGCCTGGGAGTTGGAGACCAGCCTGGGCAACAAAGGGAGACCCTGTCTGTACAAAAAAATGTAAAAATTATCTGGGCGTAATGGCACACTCCTGTAGTCCCAGCTACTGGGGAAGGTGAGGCAGGAGGATCACTTGAGCCCAGGAGGCTGAAGCTGCAGTGAGCTGTCATCACGCCACTGCACTCCATCCGGGGCGACAGAGTGAGACACTGTCTCAATAGAAATAAATAAATACATAAATAATGGTAAAGATCCACTTTGTGCACTCCTTGCTCTGGGGGATTTTCCTGAAGCAGCCGACCGTGTCCCTGATAACTTTCACCACCCCCCTTTGTTTTCTCAGTCAGAGCACTCGATCTGGGCCCCTTCAACTCGCCCCCCACGCTTTCCGTCTGCAGCACCCCATCCAACTTCACCAGCCTAAGTTAGCCCTGCTCCGGCCAGGGGGGGGCTGCCCCCATCCCCGCCACCCTTCAGCGCCCCACCAGGCTCAGCTTCCCTGCTTCCGCCCTAGCGGTTCCCACCGCCTGGAATGCCGACTTGCTCGCTCTCTGCACCCCACGGGAAAAGGAGCAGAACAGAGGCTTCCTCCCTGACTCCCCTGCCCGAGCTTACTGGGAGGTCTCCTGCCGAACAAGGCCCGGCCAATGGGACCTGGATCTCCCCATGTCTTGTCTCTCAGGGGGTTGTGACCAGGTCAGCCTCCACCATCAGAGGAGCACAGTTTCCAGAATCGCCCAACACATTCTTTCCGGAATCCCCTCAGGAGGTGATTAGGTAAAGGATTGTCAGATTTTTAAACCCGTCATTTTATTTACTAACTAACCTTGTAAGAAAGGAATTATCGCCCACATTTTACGGGGTTCGGGGGTGGTGCTGCGGTGCAGCAAGGTTAAGAGGAGGCAGCCCAGGTGCACTTGGAGGGGAATTGAACCTGGTTCTTGAAGCTGCAGACACCAAGTAATCAGCCCAGATGCCTCGCATTGTCTTTGCCAGGATTACTTTTGCCCCTGTTCCATTGGCGGGAATCTGTCACGTGGTTGCTCCTGGCTGCAAGGACGACCCGGAAATGTAGTCCAGTTGTGTGTCCAAGAGTGAGGGACCCTTTGGGTGACTCTCAGCCACTGTGGGCCACATCTAACCCCACGAGGCCTCAAATTCGGACCCGCGTTCCCTCTATGAGCTTATATCGCACCTTCCCGAGGTCTCAGTTGTTTTTTTTTATTTCCTTTTGGCAGAATCTCGCTCTGTTGTCCAGGCTGGAGTGCAGTGGATGTGATCTCCGCTCAGTGCAACCTCCGAACCCCCAGGTTCAAGCGATTCTCCTGCCATTTTTTCTATTTTTAGTAGAGACGGGGTTTTGCCATGTTGGCCATGCCGGTCTCGAACTCCTGACCTCAGGTGATCTGCCCGCCTTGGCCTCCCAAAGTGTTGGGATTACAGGTGTGAGCCACTGTACCTGGCCTACTCAAAATATTAAACATAGGCTGGGCGTGGTGGCTCATGCATGTCATCCCAGCAGGTTGGCAGGCTGAGGTGGGAGGATTGCTTGAGCCCAGGAGTTCCAGACCAGCCTGGGGAACATAGTGCGTCTGTCTCTACAAAAGAATCACCTGGGCTTGCTAGCACATGCTTGTAGTCCCAGCTACTCCGGAGACTGAGGTGGCAGGATTACTTAGCCCAGGAGGTCGTGGCTGCAGTGAGCTGTGACCACACCACCCCACTCCAGCCTGGGTAGCAGAGTGAGACACTGTCTCAAAACAAAACAAAACAAAAAGTTAAACACGGAGTTACTGCATGACCCAGCAATCCCACTCCAAGGTGAAATGAGAACACATGTCTACACAAAAACTTGTACAAGAATGTTCGTAGCAGCATTGCAGCCAGGAATAGAAACATCCCACCTGTCCATTAACTGGCGAATGGGTAAGTAAAAGGTGGTATATCCATACCATGGACTATTACTGTGCCATAAACAGAAATGAAGTACTGATACATTCTACAATGTAGATGAACCTAGAAAATGTTATGCCAAGTGAGAGATGCCAGTCACAAAGAGCCACATATTCCAAGGATCCATTTATAGGAAATGTCTAGAATAGGAAAATTCCATAAAGTCATACAATTTTTTTGTTTTTTTTGAAACAGAGTCTTGCTTTGTCACCCAGGCTGGAGTGCAGTGGCAACATTATGGCTCACTGCAACCTCAACCTCCTGGGCACAAGTGATCCTCCCATCTCAGCCTCCTGAGTAGCTGGGACTAGAGGCATTCGCTACCCTGCATGGCTTAGTTTTTAATTTTTTGTAGAGATGGGGGTGGGGGTGTCTCCCTATGTTGCCCAGATTTGGTCTCAAACTCCTGGGCTCAAACAATCCTCCAGCATCGGCCTCCCAAAGTGCTGGGGTTACAGGCATGAGCCACCTCACGCAGCCAGATATAGATTAATGGCTGCCTCAAGCTGGAAGAAAAGGGTGGGAGAATTGGGTATAACTGTTTTTTGTTTGTTTGAGACAGAGTCTAGGTCTGTTGCCAGTCTGGAGGGCAGTGGCATGATCTAGGCTCACTGCAACCTCTGCCTCCTGGGTTCAAGTGATTCTCCTGCCTCAGCCTCCTGAGTAGCTGGGATTTCAGGTGCCTGCCACCATACTCGGCTAATTTTTGTATTTTTAGTAGAGACGGGGTTTCGTCATGTTGGCCAGGATGGTCTCAATCTCTTGACCTCGTGATCCACCTGCCTCGGCCTTCCAAAGTGCTGGGATTACAGGTGTGAGCCACCGCGGCCAGCGGGTATATCTGCTTATGGGAATAGGGTTTCTTTGTGGAGTGACCAAAGTGTTCTAAAATTGGTTATGGTGGTGGTTGCACAACCCTGTCAACATGCTAAAAACCATTAAATTGTACTTAAAAGTGGTGAATTGTTTGGTATGTGAACCAAATCTCAATAAAGCTATTACCAAAAAAATTAGAGGATATTGGATTACTTACAAATGAGAACCTTGGTCCACAACTACCTTCAAACAACAAAACTGCCAGTGATGGAATGCTTCTGTATGCCAGGCACTGCGCTTCTGGGATCCTCATACCCTTCATAAGAAATAAGAACAAGAGGCTGGGCACAGCAGCTCACACCTGTAATTCCTGCATTTTGAGAGGCCGAGGTGGGTGGATCACCTGAGGTCAGGAGTTCGAGACCAGTCTGGCCAACATGATGAAATCCTGTCTCTATTAAAAATACAAAAAATTAGCCAGGCATGGTGGCAGGTGCCTATAGTCCTAGCTACTCAGGAGGCTGAGGCAGGAGAATTGCTTGAACCCAGCAGGCAGAGGTTGCAGTGAGCCGAGATCACGCCCCTGTACTAGCGTAAACTCCGTCTCAAATTAATAAATAAATAAGAACAAAGCCGGGCTCGGTGGCTCATGCCTGTAATCCCAGCACTTTGGGAGGCCGAGGCGGGTGGATCGCTTGATGTCAGGAGTTTGAGACCAGCCTGCCCAACATGGTGAAACCCCGTCTCTACTAAAAACACAAAAATTAGCCGGGCATGGTGGCGCGCACCCGTGATCCCAGCTACTCGGGAGGCTGAGGCAGGAGAATAACTTGAACCCGGGAGGCAGAAGTTGCAGTGAACCAAGATTGGGCCACTGCACTGTAGCCTGGGTGACAAGAGTGAAACTCAAAGAAAAAAGGAAGAACGATTTATCCTATTTTACCAGTAGGTCAACCGAGACTGAGTGCAGTGTGACTTGCCCCAAAAGTGTTGTAATTCCTCTTCAGCCTATTTCAGGACTCTTGCACTTTTCTAATAGTGGAAACTTAGAAACAACTTTAACAGCCACAAGAATCAATATAGGCTGGATGCGAGGCTCATGCCTGTAATCCCGGCACTTTGGGAGGCCAAGGTGGGCAGATCGCCTGAGTCCATGAGTTCAAGAACAGCCTAGGCAACATGGCGAAACCCCATCTCTACCAAAAATATAAAAACTTAGCCAGGCGTGGTGGCTCATGCCTGCGGTCCCAGATGCTCCGGAGGCTGAGGTGGGAGGATCACCTGAGCCCAGGAGGTCAGGGCTGCAATAAGCCAAGATGGCACCACTGCACTCCAGCCTGGGCGACAGAGTGAGATCTTTTTTTTTTTTTTTGAGATGGAGTTTTGCTCTTCTTGCCCAGGCTGGAGTGCAGTGGCGTGATCTCGGCTCACCACAACCTCCGCCTCCTGGGTTCAAGCAATTCTTCTGCCTCAGCCTCCCGAGTAGCTGGGATTACAGGCGCCTGCCACCACACCTGGCTAATTTTGTATTTTTAGTAGAGACGGGGTTTCTCCATGTTGGTCAGGCTGGTCTCGAACTCCCAACCTCAGGTGATCCGCCCACCTCGGCCTCCCAAAGTGCTGGGATTACAGGCATGAGCCACCGCGCCCAGCCCAGAGTGAGATCTTATCTCAAAAAAATAAATAAATAAAGTATAAATACAAGTAAGTACTCTTACTTACTCTTAAAAGTACTTAAAAAACAAGGTCAGTACTCTTGATGCCGGTAGGTTAGGGGAAGTCCCCATACACTGGTGTGGGACCTCCACCCCAGCCAGTGTCCAGGCTCTTGACACCATCTCGGGAAGGAACTCGAGGACAAGTGGGAAAATACTGAAAGTACAAAGATGTATTGCAAAGTGAAAAGTGCAGGTGGACTCGAGAGAGAGTCTCCTGCAGGGGGCGTTTGCGGCTGCTACCTTAATGGGTTTCTTTCTTTCTTTTTTTTTTTTTTTTTTGAGACAGTCTTGCTCTGTCGCCAGGCTGGAGTGCAGTGGCACGATCTCGGCTCCCTGCAACCTCTGCCTCACGGGTTCCAGTGATTCTCCTGCCTCAGCCTGCTGAGTAGCTGGGACTACAGGCATGCACTATGGGTTTCTTTAATCAAGGAGTGGAATATTCATGAAGATTCCTAGAAAAAGGAGATTTTTGAGAACTGCGGTGCCACCCAGTTTTACACCAAATATGGGTGTTCCTGTAACTGTCCTGGTGCTGGTGCTGGTGGGTGCGTGTTTATGTTAATGAGCATATAATGAGGTCCTAGGTGAGACCTAGATCATATGTAGGGCTTTGTTGGGTCCAATGTGTCTTAGCCGGGTTGGTCCACACCTAGGGTTTTCAAGAGTCTTATCAGGCCCCACCTGCTGCAACTATTTCAACACTTTCCTTTTGCTAGTCATGTGAAACTGCTGCCTGGAATTTTCTATTCTCCTGTGACTACCCTGTGTTATTCCTGTCTCGTTTTTGTGTGTGTGTGTGTTTTTTTTTTTTTTTGAGATAGAGTTTCAGTCTGTCGGTAGGCTGGAGTGCAGTGGCGCGATCTTGGCTCACTGCAACCTCCGATTCCTTGGTAGCTGGGATTACAGGCACGTGCCACCACGCCCAGCTAATTTTTGTATTTTTAGTAGAGACGGGGTTTCACCAAGTTGGTCAGGCTAGTCTTGAACTCCTGATCTCAGGTGATCCACCCGCCTTGGCCTCCCAAAGTGCTGGGATTACAGGCGTGAGCCACCACGCCCAGCTTTCTCACTCCTGTTTGCAATTTACAGGCAAGGAAACTGAGGCACAGGAAGGTTAAGGAACTGGGCTCAGCGTTACACAGGAAGGAAGTGACAGAGACGCCAGGTTCTGCCATTTCCAATGCTCATGTTAATCACTCGTTTCGCATCTAACATCCCTGGGTGGAAAATTCCACAATCTCAAACAATGGGCCTGAGTAGACAAAATAAGTTACAAAAGAGCATGGATCACATAGTGCCATTTCTTTTTTTTAAAGACATACACATATGTCAGAGGCATTCCAATCACAGCGATTCTGTCTTGAATAGGAGCTTGGTAAAATAAGGCTGAGACCTACTGGGCTGCATTCCCAGGAGGTTAAGGCATTCTTAGTCACAGGATGAGATAGGATAGGAGGCTGGCACAAGATACGGGTCACAAAGAGCTTGCTGATAAAACAGCATATGCAGTAAAGAAGCCAGCCAAATCCCAGCAAAACCAAGATGGCGATGAGAGTGACCTCTAGCCGTCCTCATGGCTCATTATACACTAATTATAATGCATTAGCATGCTAAAAGTCACACCCACCAGCACGATGACAGCTTACAAATGCCATGGCAACATCAAGAAGTTCCCCTATATGGTCTAAACGGGGGAGGAACCCTCAGTTCTGAGAATTGCCTACCCTTTTCCTGGAAAACTCATGAATAATCCACCCGTTGTTTAGCATATACTCAAGAAATAACTGTAAGTATAATCACAGTGAACAGCTCAAGCCGCTGCTCTACCTGGAGTAGCCATTCTTTTATTCCTTTACTTTATTTTTATGCATTTTATTTTTGAAACGGAGTTTTGCTCTTGTTGCCCAGACTGGAGTGCAATGGCACAATCTCGGCTCACCGCAACCTCCACCTCCCGGGTTCAAGCAATTCTCCTGCCTCAGCCTCTCCCGAGTAGCTGGGATTACAGGCGCCCGCCACCATGCCTGGCTAATTTTGCATTTTTAGTAGAGACAGGGTTTCTCCATGTTGGTCAGGCTGATCTCAAACTCCTGACCTCAGGTGATCTGCCCACCTCGGCCTCCCAAAGTGCTGGGATTACAGGCGTGAGCCACCGCACCCAGTCTGAGACTGAGCTTTTTTAATACTTCCAATCACCAAGTTATTGAAACCATTTTTGCAAAATTTTAACAATGAGAAAATTCTGACATCTCAAATCTGGCCAGGCACAGCGGCTCACGCCTGTAATCCCAACACGCTGGAAGGCTGAGGCAGGTGGATCGCCTGAGGTCAGGAGTTCGATACCAGCCTGGCAAACATGGTGAAACCCCATCTCTACTAAAAATAGAAAAATTAGCTGGCCGTGGTGGCGGGCACCTGTACTCCCAGCTACAAGGGAGGCTGAGGCAGAAGAATCGCTTGAACCCAGGAGGCGGCGGTTGCAGTCAGCTGAGATCACGGCAGTGCACTCCAGCCTGGGCAACAGAGCGAGACTCCATCTCAAAAGAAAAATAAGTAAAAATAAGCCCGGCGCCACGGCTCACGCCTGTAATCCCAGCACTTTGGGAGGCCGAGGCAGGCGGATCATTTGAGGTCAGGAGTTCGAGACCAGCCTCGCCAACATGGTGAAACCCTGTCTCTACTAAAAATACAAAAAAATGAGCCGGGCGTCGTGGCACATGCCTGTAATCCCAGTTACTTGGGAGGCTGAGGCACGAGAATCTCTTGAACCCAGGAGGCAGAGGCTGCAGTGAGCTGAGATCACACCACTGCACTCCAGCCTGGGGTGACAGAGTGAGACCTCTCCAAATAAATAAAAATAAAACCAACAAGTAGCACGACTCCAAAATCAGAAAACTTGTAACGACCAAAAAAGTGCAAACGTGCCTTAAATCAGTCATGTGCGACAAGCAGCTATAGCTAGGGTTTGGCCGCAGGCTCAGAGAAGTGCATGAATGAGCTAAAGCCACAAAGCGCGGGGCTGGAGGTTTAGCTCCCAAGAAGCGAGGAAATGGGTTCGGAACTCTTCTGCCAAGTCCCAGTAGATCTACCCGGTAAACTTCCGGTGAGTTTCCAACTTCCGTGCGGGGCAGCAGCTTCGGCTGGTCCTAAGCGGACCGGAAGTTCGTCAACTTTCACGCTCCGCCCCTCTTCCGGACGTGACGCAAGGGCGGGGTTGCCGGAAGAAGTGGCGAAGTTACTTTTGAGGGTATTCGAGTAGCAGCGGTGGGTCAGCGGCTAAAGAGGAGGACGAAGAGAAGCAGAGCAAGGGAACCCAGGCAGGTGCACCCGAGAGTGGGGAGACGCAAGAGGAGCCCCCGAACCCGGGGCTTCTCGGCGCTCCCCGCGTACTCTGCTCAGTCCCCTTCTCTCCTTCCATTTCCTCCCCTCCGTAACTCGCGCCTCCCGCGGCTGTTTCCAGGGCAACAGGAGTAGTTCACTCCGCGAGAGGCCGTCCACGAGACCCCCGCGCGCAGCCATGAGCCCCGCCCCCCGCTGGTGCTTGGAGAGGGGCGGGACCTGGAGAGAGGTGCGGGGGCGGAGCATGAATGGAGGAGGCGGGGCGGGGCATGATGGGAGGTGATGGGGAGGGACCTGGAGCGCGGTGCGGGGGCGGGGCATGAAGGGAGGGGGCGGGGCTGGGGGCGGGGCATGATGGGAGGAGAAGTGGCGGGGCCTGGAGAGAGGTTGTGGGGGTGCAGCAAGAAGGGAGGAGGCGGGGCGGGGGCGGGGCATGATGGGAGGAGGATGGGGCGGGACCTGGAGCAGGTTGTGGGGGTGAGGCTTGGAGGGAGGGATGCGTATGGGGCGGGGCAGGGTGTTGGGAGGCCCATGATGGGGGCTCTAGGGACTGAACCTGGAAGGTTGAGGGCGGAGCATAATAGGAGGAGGTGGGGTCAGAATGAGAAATAGGGATGCTTGGGGCAGAAGTGAGGTAGAATCTTAAGAAGAGGAGGTGGGGGGAAACCACATGGGATGGAGGCCGGGAAGGCAGAGCATGATTAAAGGTGAATGGGCCCTACCTAGAAAAATCAGGTGGATTGGACCTGAGGGGGTGGGCCTACAGCAGGGGCGGGGCTTAAGACCAAGCTGAAGGCTGGCATGGAACAGAAGGGGCGGGTCCTGTTAGAAGGATGGGGAGGGTTTGTAGGCTGGTAGGAACCAGGGTTGTGGCTGAGAGTAGGGTCTCTGGAGAGATGGACAAAAAAGGGGAAGCCCTGTCAAGACCTGTAACTGACCTAACGCAATCCGTCTTAGCCCCACAAGGCTCTCAATCCCCTGTATTCTACAGGCTGCTCCGTGACCCCACCATGTCCTCTCCCACCACGAGTTCCCTGGATACCCCCCTGCCTGGTGAGTGACTCTCTTTCCCACCCAGCCCTTATCATACACTAGCAGAAGCTCACTGTACCCCTCTCGGATTCCACCTTCTTCCAGGAAATGGCCCCCCTCAGCCTGGCGCCCCTTCTTCTTCACCCACTGTAAAGGAGGAGGGTCCGGAGCCGTGGCCCGGGGGTCCGGACCCTGATGTCCCAGGCACTGATGAGGCCGGCTCAGCCTGCAGCGCGGACTGGGGTGAGACAGGGCCCTGGAGTTGATGTGGGGGCTTGGGGAGGGGTTTAGGAAGGGAGAAAGAAATAGAGATGGTAATGGGAGGCCCCTGATCTTTGCTTTTTGTTCTTGCTGTCTCCTTAACATATATATCTTTCTAAATTGCAATTTCCCTGAATGTGAGCAGCAACTCCTCTCTCCCTCCATCCTCTGGCGCTTTGCCCGGGGATATCCTATGGGCTCATCCCTCTGGTTCCTGTTTCTTCTTGTGGCTCTCTCATGGCCTCTACCTACCCACCCCAGTCATTCCAGATCCTGAAGAGGAGCCAGAGCGCAAGCGAAAGAAGGGCCCAGCCCCGAAGATGCTGGGCCACGAGCTTTGCCGCGTCTGCGGGGACAAGGCCTCCGGCTTCCACTACAACGTGCTCAGCTGCGAAGGCTGCAAGGGCTTCTTCCGGCGCAGTGTGGTCCGTGGCGGGGCCCGGCGTTATGCCTGCCGGGGTGGCGGAACCTGCCAGATGGACGCTTTCATGCGGCGCAAGTGCCAGCAGTGCCGGCTGCGCAAGTGCAAGGAGGCAGGGATGAGGGAGCAGTGTGAGTGCAGTGGGAGGGGGCGGTGCTGGCCTGGCCTGGCCCCCCGCCCAGCCCTGGGGTTCTGCTGAGGCCTGCATCCCCCTACAGGCGTCCTCTCTGAAGAACAGATCCGGAAGAAGAAGATTCGGAAACAGCAGCAGCAGCAGTCACAGTCACAGTCGCAGTCACCTGCAGGGCCGCAGGGCAGCAGCAGCTCAGCCTCTGGGCCTGGGGCGTCTCCTGGTGGATCTGAGGCAGGCAGCCAGGGCTCTGGGGAAGGCGAGGGTGTCCAGTTAACAGCGGCTCAAGAACTAATGATCCAGCAGTTGGTGGCAGCCCAGCTGCAGTGCAACAAACGCTCCTTCTCCGACCAGCCCAAAGTCACGGTACCGCCCCCTCCACAACCTTGAGTGTGACGGTCCTGATGGGGTAGAGCCGGCTGGGCCATCACGCAGGGTGTGGGAGAATGAGGCTCCAGAGGGCAGGAGCTTTGGGAGGAGGGTCCCCCAGGGTGCAGGCTTGGCATCAAGGTGGCCGCCCAGACTTAGGCTTACAAAGACCTGGGAGTGACTCTGGTCTCCTGTGTCCCAGCCCTGGCCCCTGGGCGCAGACCCCCAGTCCCGAGATGCCCGCCAGCAACGCTTCGCCCACTTCACGGAGCTGGCCATCATCTCAGTCCAGGAGATCGTGGACTTCGCCAAGCAAGTGCCTGGTTTCCTGCAGCTGGGCCGGGAGGACCAGATCGCCCTCTTGAAGGCATCCACTATCGAGGTAATGGTCCATCTGCCCCCAAGGAACCCCAGAGATAGCTCCAGGACAGATGCTGGGAGCAGAGTTAAGCAAGACCAGTCCTTGCCCTTGTAGGATGACATTCCACGGCGAATAGAGTCTTCTATGAGCCAAGGAGAGAGGAAATAGGGTCTGAGGCTGAGAAAATTGAGGATCAGGCCAGAGGGGCTATTTTAGAGAAAAGTTGCCAAAAAGGCTTTTCAGAGGAGTTAGGATTTGAATCAAAGTAGGGATAACATGTAAGTATTGAGCGCCTGCAGTATGCCAGGCTCTATTCCAAGTGTTGGCATATGGGGCAAAGAACAAAGCAGATCAAACCCCCTGCCTCTATACCTTGTGCTCACCTGGGGAACGAGTATCCTAAGGAGATGGGGATGCAGCATGTGCGGAACCCTGAAGTGGAGGAAGAGCTCGGGCTGTCTCACGTGATGGCTGCACGCTGGTGTGGCTGAGAGAACCGGGGAAGGGGACAAGGGATAATCTTGGTGAGATTAGACCCCCATTTGGGCCAGGAGGGAAGGGACTAGCAGCGGAAGGGTCGCAGGGTTCGAGCCCCCCCTCCCGCTGCCGCCCTTAGATCATGCTGCTGGAGACAGCCAGGCGCTATAACCACGAGACAGAGTGTATCACCTTCTTGAAAGACTTCACCTACAGCAAGGACGACTTCCATCGTGCAGGTAGGGCCCAGGGGGGAGGCTTCGGGGAGGCTTGGCGCCCCTGCTGGCTGGAAGACCTGGGGCCAACTCATCCCTGTTGGAGTCTCTGTTTATCTCCAAAGTCGGGGTGAGGGTTGAGCCAAGGTCAGAGTGAGGTAAGAGTGCATGTGCCATGTGTGGTGGTGCATGCCTCTAGTCCCAGCTACTCAAGAGGCTGAGGAGGCCAGATTGCTTGAGGCTATAGTGAGCCGTGATTGTGCGCTGGCATTCTAGCCTGGCGACAGAGGAGACCGTGTCTCTATTTAAGAAAAAAAGCATGTATTGAGTGCTGACTCTGTACAGTGGGTTGCAGTGGAAGTTGAGACGGGGGGAACCCTGTTACCACATCAGGCATCTTGGTGGGCATTAGGAAAAGCATCCCCCCACCCCAAAACATGGTCTCACCCAAGGGAGGCAGGCTGGAGCTCAGTCCATTGTGAAGCGGGCAGCCTTCCTTACTGTCTGGGGAGCACCGCTTCCTGCCCTCCGAGAGCGCTGACCTGGGTGGGTGGGCTTCTGGAAGAAGGCCTGGGCAGTGAGAGGCACCGCCTAGGAAAAGGGTGGGAGGAGTGTTGCTCATGCTGCAGAGCATGTGCCAGGGCCTCGCTCCCTCATTGTCCCACAATCTGTGGGGGACCTCTCTGTATTTCCCGACATCTGTCCGAACCCCACCCTCTCCCCTTCCTCTTACTCCGGCCCTTTCACCACCTGAGACGGTCCCAATAACCCTTTTAGTATGAGCTTAGCAGGGCAGGGCTGCAGGGAAGCGTTTCTGGCAGGGGGGATCAGCGATTGCAGAGGCCCTGAGGTTGGGGAGAACTGGTGGTTTGGAGGAACTACAGGGAGGCCCAGGCAACTGGAGCACAAGGAGATGGGGTGGAGAGGAGGTCGGGAATCCCACCCTACCCCTTCCCAGCCCCTCCTCTGCCACCACCCTGGAACACTGCCAGGGTCCCCTTGAGGGGCCGCCTGCCTTCACCCCTGCCTGGTGGGGCTGCTGACAGCGCAGGCAGAAGGGTCCTGTCAACACTTGAGGCCGCCCACATCCCTCCTCTGCTCAGAACCCTCCACAGCTCCCGTCTCACTGGGAGAAGAGCTAGAGTCCTCTCTGTGGCCCACAAAGCCCTTTAGGACCTGGCCTCGCTCACTTTCTGCTCTCAGCTCCCACCCTCTCCCCCTTCTGCAGCCACTCTGGCCTCTTACTGGCACCCATCCAGCATGCTGCAGCCAAGGGCCTGTGTACTTGGTTTCCTCTGTCCAGAACTAGGGGGACCAACTGGTCCTAGTTTGCCCAGGACCTTGCCAGTTTTAACACTCAAAGTCTCATGGCCTGGGTAGCCCCCGTCCCAAGTCATGGGAACAGCAGACAGTTGTTCACCCTCACAATCCCTCACCTCCTTCGGATTGGTCACTGCTCCAGTGTCACCCACAGCGTGGCCTTCCCTGCCCACCTTGTGTAAAATAGAACCGTGGCTCAGCAGGGCCCTTCACACTTCTCTGCACTGCCTGGTTCCACTGAACTCACAGCCCTCTGACAGGCTGGGCCTCTTCCTAATGTGTTTGTCTATGACCTGTCCCCTAGGTTCTCAAATGTAAGTGCTGGAGCCTGGCACGTGGCAGGTACTCAGTGACATTTGATGAATGAATGAACAAGTCAGTTTTGGGAATGAGTTTGGGCTTTACCTTGAGCAGTGGAAGCCAGCGCTGGGACCAACACGATGTGACCTAGGTTTTAAAAGCTTCCCTTTGCCTTTGTGAAGGGGACAAGGATAGGACTCAGGGGAAGCTGCAGCCACCACCCAGGTGGGAAAGGAGGGTGGTGATAGGATAGTAGAAAATACTGAAGAAACATGCACCTTCATTATTCATTCCCTCCCCTACTACATGCCAGCAGTCTTATGGGCACGGGGCACAGGTGGACAGAAATGACAAGAACGCTGTAATTACTCCTGTGTTCCTGGCCCCAGAGACTGTGGGCGGCTCCAGGAGCCAGGATGTGGGGCCTGGTTTCGGGCTGAGGGAGTCACGGGCTGCCTCCCGCCCCGCAGGTCTGCAGGTGGAGTTCATCAACCCCATCTTCGAGTTCTCGCGGGCTATGCGGCGGCTGGGCCTGGATGACGCTGAGTATGCCCTGCTCATCGCCATCAACATCTTCTCTGCCGACCGGCCCAACGTGCAGGAGCCCGGCCGCGTGGAGGCGCTGCAGCAGCCCTACGTGGAGGCACTGCTGTCGTACACGCGCATCAAGAGGCCGCAGGTAGGGCCCCGCAGAGCCTCTGCGCAGAGCCAACTACGTCCCGTGGCCCACGTGGTCCGTCCAGGCTGGGCTCTGCCAGCCGTACTGCCGTCCCCTCCGCAGTCTTTCCTCAGGCCCCACCCTGCTGGACTGGGAGCCAGGTCTAGTCCAAGCACAGAGGCGGGCCCCACGCTGGCTCCCACGCCTGGTCGGGGAGGGGCCTTCCTTTCTGTTGGGGTGGGCCGCCCAAAGCCTGGCAGGGCAGGGGCTCAACCAGCGCCCACCTGCCTCCTCCCTCAGGACCAGCTGCGCTTCCCGCGCATGCTCATGAAGCTGGTGAGCCTGCGCACGCTGAGCTCTGTGCACTCGGAGCAGGTCTTCGCCCTGCGGCTCCAGGACAAGAAGCTGCCACCTCTGCTGTCGGAGATCTGGGACGTCCACGAGTGAGGGGCCGGCCACCCAGCCCCACAGCCTTGCCTGACCACCCTCCAGCAGATAGACGCTGGCACCCCTTCCTCTTCCTAGGGTGGAAGGGGACCTGGGCCGAGCCTGTAGACTTGTCGGCTCTCATCCCTTGGGATAAGCCCCAGTCCAGGTCCAGGAGGCTCCCTCCCTGCCCAGTGAGTCTTCCAGAAGGGGTTGAAAGGGTTACAGGTCCCGACCGCTGACCCTTCCCGGCTGCCCTCCCTCCCCAGCTTACACCTCAAGCCCAGCACGCAGTGCACCTTGAACAGAGGGAGGGGAGGACCCATGGCTCTCCCCCATAGCCCGGGAGACCAGGGGCCTTCCTCTTCCTCTGCTCGTTTTATTTAATAAAAACTGAAAACAAAAACGGGAAAATAAAATATGAATACAATCCAGCCCGGAGCTGGAGTGCAAGATGGAGAGGGCGTGGGCTTCTAGGGACCTCAGTGACACCGGGTCCCTGAACCTGATTGAGCAGGTGGGACTGGGTGTCCCCAGGCTGTTGGGAAGGGTGGCACATAGGGTCCCAGTGCTGGGTGGTGTGTTGCCTGCTGTGAAGGTTCAGGACAGAGGCCTCAGCCTCAGGGTCACCTCCCTGGACAAGGTGAATCAGAACCCTTGAAGGATAAACAGGATTTAAGTGGAAGAGGGGACCTGGACTTTTGTCCAAACAACAAGTGTTTGCTGAGGCCTCCTGTGGGCCAGGCACTGGGTTGGCCATTCGAGAGATGGAGACATTCACCCAGTAAATGTTTCCGGAGTATTTACTATAGTCAGGCACAATTCTAGGCACTGGAAACATCCGTGAACAAGATAACCATCCCCCTACCAAGACGGGAGCTAGGGACTTTAATGAGCGTGGCACTGTGGTGGGGCTAGAGGAAGTCAGGCAAGGTATCACAACAGGCAATCGCTGGGACCTAAAACAAGAGCCCGGGGCCTGGGCCTCCAAGTTGAGGGAACAGCACGTGCAAAGTTTGAAAGGTGAGAGACACCAGGAGTTCGGAGCGAGCAAGCGACGAAGTTCCTCCAATTCTTCCTGCCCCTGTGCCAGCCCTGAAGGAGCTGAATGAGCAATTCCAATCGAGGGCGAAAGGGGGGTTGCATGGAGGGATGCAACTTAAAGGTATATTTATTTGAGGTGGAGGACGGCGGAACTGAGTAGTTACAAACGATCACCTTACCTAAGAGTAGTGTACCGGGCGCCCCACAAGTGTCCCCGTCATGCGTTGTTGAGTCTAGTTTACATATAGGGAAACTGAGGCCAGGATGAAGGAGAACAGATCAAGCCAGGACTCTACCACTTAAATCGGCCAGCCTCTGCGGGGTTCTCGGGCGTCAGGTCACTAGCTGGCTGCTGGGCAGCGACGGGGCAGCGCTCCCCACACAGCCCCAGACGAGAGGCGGGCGGGCGGACGCGGAGGATGCGCGCGCAACGAGGAGAGAGCACAGAGCCGCGGCGCGCACAGACTGCACGAGGTGGTGAAGGCAGCCGCGCGGAGGGGCGTGGCTTCGGGCCGACACGTCATGGGGAGGCGGAGTTAAGGGAATTTTTCAGCAAGGGGGCGAGGCTACTTCGTAAGCTGAGAGGGGGTGGGGCCTGCTCTGCAGTCGAACAAGCGGGGCGTGGCCTCGCCCGCACTTGGGCAGGCGGGGGCGTGGCGCGTCTCAGAGCGCCGCGGCTCTGGGCTTGCGCGCGCGGGAGTCAGGGGTCACGGCGGCGTAGGCTGTGGCGGGAAACGCTGTTTGAAGCGGGTGAGTAGAGGGGAAAGAGGGAGTTCGGGGCAGTGGGCTTGGTAGGGAACCGGGCTTGAGCAGCCAGGCACATAGATCTGAGAGCCGGTTGCGAGGGCACCCCTTGGCCCGGGGGCGCGCAGGAGGGGGCAGGGGCCAGGGGTTTCCTGGGCGAGGGCGCGGGGACGAGCAGGAAAAGGCCGGGGTGGGGGTGGAATTCCTCGGCGGGCAGGGGGCGCATGCGCCGGTCACAGTGGGGCGGGACGTGGCCCGGGAGGAGCTGGGGGAACTGGGTGGTGCACGTGCGGGCTTGGTGTCATCCTGGATTTGCTGGGTGTTTTGAGTACTCTGTGCCGGGCACTTTTCTGGAAGCAGGAACAAGTCAGAGAAGTCCCTGCCTCGGGAAGACAGACGGTAGACAAGTGATGAGTTTTAATAGTAGCATCAGTAAAGCAGTGCTCTGGGGCTGTGAGATGCTCTCGGATGAGAGCTAACGCAGGGTAACGTGATAATGAGGGAAGAGCCTGCTGCTTTAGCTGGAGTGGTCCAGAATCGACTGCTCTGGGACCCTCAAGTGCAAAGCCCTGAGGTGGAAGGAGCTTGGCATATTTGTAGCAGGAGCCGAGGGGACGAGAGAAATACAGATGAGGTCGGAGTCATGTTGGGGAACTAGATCCTATAGGGCCTTGTAAACCTTGGTATGGAATTTCTCCTTTATTCTAGGTTCAGCGGGGAGCCGTGGGAGGGTTTGAGCGTGGAAACAACACGATTCGCCCCGTGTTTGGAAAAACTCACTGACCACTGAGTGGAAATTGGATTGTAGCAGGAATAAGAATGGAAGGAGGGAGATCTGTTAGGAGGGAGAGTGTCCTGCAGGCGGAGAGAATCAGGCTCAGGTTACCTTTGCGGGTGGAGCCAGGGGGACTGGCTGATGTGGACTGGGCGTAGGAGCGAGGGGAAGAGTCCAGGATGACTCTTGGGTTTGTGGTTTGAGCAGCAGGCTGTATGGGGAAGGCTAAGGGAGAAGCAGGTTGGAGTTGCCGCTCTGAAGGCAGAGATTAGTGGGGGAGTGAGTGGGC
This sequence comes from Nomascus leucogenys, assembly GCF_006542625.1. Classification (NCBI taxonomy): domain Eukaryota; kingdom Metazoa; phylum Chordata; class Mammalia; order Primates; family Hylobatidae; genus Nomascus; species Nomascus leucogenys. The sequence continues at coordinate 64,593,081 of NC_044390.1, forward strand.
AGGGTTTAGAGTGGAGCCAGGAGTGGGCAGGGCGATGTCAGTGCCTCGCCTCAGCCCTTCCACTCAAGGAACTTGTTGCTGCTGTCTCCTCTTTTTTTTTTTTTTTTTTTTTGAGACAGAGTCTTGCTCTGTCACCCAGGCTGGAATGCAGTGGTGCGAACTCAGCTCATTGCAACCTCCGCCTCCCGGGTTCAAGCGAGTCTCGTGCCTCAGCCTCCTGAGTAGCTGGGATTACGGGTGCCCGCTGCCACGCCCAGCTCATTTTTTTGTATTTTTAGTAGAGATGGGGTTTCGCCGTGTTGGCCAGGCTGGTCTCGAATTCCTGACCTCAGGTGATCCACTCGCCTCGGCCTCCCAAAGTGCTGGGATTACAGGCGTGAGCCACCATGCACGGCCGCCTCTCCTCCTTCCTGCACTTCCCCCCACAGGTCTCTTTTCCCCCTAGAGAGGTTCCTTCCCTCCCTCTGAAATGCTCTTCCCTCTCTTATGTGTTTCTGACAGCTGCTCTTTGGACAGGCCCTCTGCTGAGCACTGGGGAGCCAATGATCATCCAGTTTGGTTGGGGAAGGACAGGAGATTTCAGTCCAGGGTGCGCTGAGCTGTGGTGGAGCAGTGATAGTCTTTGGGAGCCAAGAGAAGAACCTGTGCGCTCAGGGAAGACTCACCAGAGTGGTTGATACTCACAGGGAGTTTCAACTCACATGCCTTTTTTTGTTTTGTTTTTGAGACAGGGTCTTTCTCTGTCCCCCAGGCTGGAGTGCAGTGGCGCGATCTCGGCCACCTCCCGGGTTCAAGCGATTCTCATGCCTCAGCCCCCCGAGTAGCTGGGATTACAGGTGCCTGCCACCACGCCCAGCTAATTTTTGTATTTTTAGTAGAGAAAGGGTTTTGCCATGTTGCCCAGGCTGGTCTCGAATCTCTGACCTCAAGTAATTCTCCCACCTTGGCCTCCCAAAGTGCTGGGATTACAGGTGTGAGCCACCACACTCGGCCTAAACTCATGTCTTGAAGTAACCGGACACTGTGCAGAGTGATGCTGGAGACCCCAACTTGGGCAAGATGCTGACTCCATTTCTCGAGGAGCTCACAGGCTGAAAGGATCCCAGTTCTGTATGCACACGTGCAATAACGGAAGTGGCACAAGGCGTTGTGGGAACCCTGAAGGGCAGCTGGTCATCTTGGAGGAAATAAGCCTGAGCTGAGTCTCTGGATGCAGTGGAGTTTCAAGCAGCGAACACTGCCTAAGGCCTCCTGGGGGCCCAGCCCTGTGCTGGGTGATGCTAAGTTCCCAGAGAAGAGTCAGTCCTTGCTCTGCCATCCAGAGGTCCCTGGCTGGTAAGGGAGGAAGACATACACCCAGGCAGTCCAGAGACAGCAGTCACAGAGACCTAGGGGAAGGACAAGGCCAAAAGTGTGCAGGTGAGCCTGGGCAACATAGCAAGACCCTGTCTACAAAAAATACAAAAACTAGGCCGGGCGCGGTGGCTCACGCTTGTAATCCCAGCACTTTGGGAGGCCGAGGCGGGCGGATCATGAGGTCAGGAGATCAAGACTATCCTGGCTAACACGGTGAAACCCTGTCTCTACTAAAAATACAAAAAATTAGCAGGGCCTGGTGGCGGGCGCCTGTAATCCCAGCACTTTGGGAGGCCGAGGCAGACAGATCACTTGAGGTGAGGAGTTTGAGACCAGTCTGGCCAACATGGTGAAACTCTACTAAAAATACAAAACTAGCTGGACATAGTGGTGGGCGCCTGTAATCCCAGCTACCTGCGAGGCCGAGGCAGGAGAATCGCTTGAGTCCACGAGGCGGAGGTTGCAGTGAGCAAGATCCTGTCCCAAAAAATATATATAAATAAAAATAAAGCTGTGAGATTGGGCAAGATTGGATGAGGTCATTGAGGAAATGAGTGTCTCACTCATCGAGAAAACCAGTGTCTGGCCTGCAGCGAGCGCGTGGTGTCATTTTATTGCTGAATCTCTGTTAAGTGCTTGCTACCGAAGGGTTGTGAGAGGGGCAGAGGACAGTGTTTGCCAAGCTCTCATCCTGTGCCAGGGCCGATGAGAGGGGACACACAGGGGCCTTTCGTTCCTAATGCTGCTCTGCCTCCATTAACAAGAGCCCAAGTTTTGCCCCTGCTGACACCGTCCCTCCCACCGCACCCCCGTAGCCACAGCCAACTGGCCAAGGGCAGCCAGTCGGCTCCTTCCTTCCTCCTCCAGCTTCGGCAATGACTCTGGGCTCCCACAAGCCCCTGCGCTTCCTCTGTCCCACCCGGGGCTCTCCCCGCAGATCATCACTCCCTGTCCCCCTCTGGCTACTTGCATAACTGGAGCCAGAGCCACTAACTACGCTTGCTTCTTCCTGTAAGTCACACATGTACGCGGTTGTCACCCAAAGAGTGCAAACGCAGAGTCAAAGTCTTCCTCACACAAAACTTCCTGCACACACTCACGGCTGCACCAGTCACAAAAGGTGGAAGCAACCCTAATGTCCATCCACTGATGAAGGGATACGTCAAACGTATTCTAGCCATACAGCAGAAAAGTACTCAGCAAAAAAGGGACACAGCACTGACGACAGGCCGCCACACACATGAACGATGAACACATTCAGAGAAAGCAGCCAGACACAAGAGGCTGCGTATTCCAAGAACCCATTTATAGGAAATGCCCAGAATAGGCAGATCCATGGAGACAGAAAGTTAGATGCGTGGCTGCCAGGGGTGGGGGCAGATGGGCTGAATGCAGGGAGAGAGCTAAAGGATTTAGGCTTTTTGGGGTGATGAGAGAGTTCTAAAATTGACTGTGGTGATGGTTGCCTAACTCTGAACATACTAAATACCGTTGAACTGTATATACTTTAAATGGTTGAATTGTACAGTATGTGAATTATAGCTCAATAAAGCAGTTAGCAAATGAAGTCTTCTACCCTATCCCCCAGGAAACCAGTTTCTTAGCTCTCCTTGTAGAATGATGCATTAAAAGCAAATAGATTTATACATATGCTCTGCATTAAAATAAAAAAGATGTCTACATACTCCCTGCATTAAAAGCAAAAAGATTTCTACCTACTTTTCTGCCCATCTTGTAAAATTGTTACTATCTTCATTTTATATATTTCCCACTTAATATTTTGAAAAGTTTCAAACCTGCAGAGAAGGTACAAATTGAGTACAATGAACAGCCACGGCCCTTTGCCTAGATTCACTGGCTGTTGGCATGACACCTCCTTTGCTTTATCCAAGCACATGCATATACCTGTACCTTTTGTCCTTTTTTTTTGGCTGAACTATTTGAAAGTTGTGGTCATCATGATACTTCACCTCTGAAAACTCCAGCAGTTAACTTTTTTTTTTTTTTTTTTTTGAGACAGAGTCTTGCTCTGTCACCCAGGCTGGAGTACGGTGGTGCAATCTTGGCTCACTGCAACCTCCGCCTCCTGGGTTCAAGCGATTCTCCTACCGCAGCTTCCTGAGTAGCTGGGACTACAGGTGCGCACCACCACACCCGGCTAATTCTTGTATTTTTAGTAGAGACAGGGTTTCACCATCTTTGCCAGGCTAGTCTTGAACTCCTGAACTCATGATCTACTTGCTTCTGCCTCCCAGAGTGCTGGGATTACAGGCGTGAGCCACCGCACCTGGCCTCTTTTTTTTTTTTTTTTTTGGTACAGGATTTTACTCTGTCATGCAGGTTGTAGTGCAGTGGGGTGGTCACGGCTCACTGCAGCCTCGCCCTCACTAGGCTCAGCTGATCCTCAGCCTCCCGAGTAGCTGGGACTAAAGGTGTGTGCCACCACACCCTGCTAATTTTTGTATTGTTTATAGAGACAGGGTTTCACCATGTTGCCTAGGCTGATCTCAAACTCCTGGGCTCAAGCGATGCCCCTGCCTCGGCCTCCAAATGTCCTGGGATTACAGCCGTGAGCCACCGTACCTGGCCTCCAGCAGTCAGCTCTTAAGAACAGGGATGTTCTCCTGCAGAACTACAGTGTCATTGTCATCGTCATGCAGTTTAACATGAGACAGTGACGTTACCGAATAGACGGTCCTTATTTAGATCTGCCACGTGTCCCTGTAATATTCTTCAAAGCTATTAATAATTGCATCTTTTTTTTTTTTTTCCCAAGACTGAGTCTGGCTCTATCGCCCAGGCTGGAGTGCAGTGGCACTATCTCAGCCCACTGCAACCTCTGCCTCCCCGGTTCAAGCCATTCTCTTGCCTCAGCCTCCCGAATAGCTGGAATTACAGGCATGCACCACCACGCCCAGCTAATTTTTTTGTATTTTTAGTAGCGACAGGGTTTCATTTTGGCCAGGCTAGTCTCGAACTCCTGACCTCAGGTGATCCGCCTGCCTTGGGCTCCCAAAGTGCTAGGATTACAGGCATGAGCCACCACATCCAGCCTGTTTTTTTTGTTTTTGTTTTTGTTTTTTTTTTCTTTTTTGAAACAGAGCCTCACCCAGGCTGGAGTACAGTGGTGTGATCTTGGCCCACTGCCACCTCCACCTCCTGGGTTCAATCGATTCTCCTGCCTCAGCCTCCCGAGTAGCTAGGATTACAGGCACCTGCCACCACACCCAGCTAATTTTTATATTTTTAGTAGAGACAGGGTTTCACCATGTTGGCCAGGCTGGTCTCAAACTCCTGACCTCAGGTGATCCACCCACCTCGGCCTCCCATAGTGTTGGGATTACAGGTGTGAGCCACTGCACCTGGCCAATAATTTCTTTTTTTCTTTTTTTTTTTCCCCCCCGCTCTTGTTGCCTAGGCTGGAGTGCAATGGTGCAATCTTGGCTCACTGCAACCTCCGCCTCCCAGGTTCAAGCGATTCTCCTGCCTCAGCCTCCCAAGTAGCTGGGATTATAGGTGCCCACCACCACGCCCAGCTAATTTTTGTATTTTTTTTAGTAGAGACGCAGTTTTCATCACGTTGGCCAGGCTGGTCTTAATCTCCTGACCTCAGGTGATTGCCTGCCTCGGCCTCCCAAAGTGCTGGGATTACAGGCTTGAGCCACTGCACCTGGCCCATCATTTTACTTTTTTAATCCAGGTTCTAACCTAGGGTAACACATTGTCATGGCAACTTTTTCATTTTTTGAGACATGTCTCGCTCTCTTGCCCGGACTGTATTGCAGTGGTGCAGTCATGGCTCACTGCAGCCTTCACCTCCCAGGCTCAAGTGATCCTCCCACCTCAGTCTCCTGAGTACCTGGGACTATAGGTATGCGCCACCATGCTTAAGTAATTTTTAATTTTTTGTAGAGATTGACTGATTTTTAATTTTTTGTAGAAATCGAGTCTCACCATGTTGCCTAGGCTAGTTTCTAACTCCTGGCCTCAAGTGATCATCCCACCTCAGCCTCCCAAAGTGTTGGGATTACAGATGTGAGCCCCCAACCCAGGCAACTTACTTTTTCATGACATCGACAGTTTTAAAGATTACAGACCAATGTTGTCACCCTTCGCTTTGGATTCGTTTGTTTCTTTTTTTGTTTTGTTTTGAGACAGAGTCTTGCTCTGTCACCCAGGCTAGAGCGCAGTGGCACGATCTCAGCTCACCGCAACCTCTGCCTCCCAGGTTCAAGTGATTCTCCTGCCTCAGCCTCCCAAGTAGCTAGTATTACAGGCGCCCACCACACCTGGCTAATTTTTGTATTTTAGTAGAGATGGGGTTTCACCATGTTGGTCAGGCTGGCCTGGAACTCTTGACCTCAAGTGATCTACCCTCCTTGGCCTCCCAAAATGCTAGGATTACAGGCGTGAGCCACTGCGCCCGGGCCGTTTGTTTCTTAATGACTAGAATCAGGGTAAACGTATTCTTAGACATCTTTTTTCAACACAAAAGATAAAATTGTGAGTGCACCACTGTGCATCTTGCTTTATCTACTGAACAATGCCTCTTTGAGAACCTTCCCTATCAGTACACAAAGAGCTTCCTCCTTCCTTTACACAGTTGCATAGTATTCCATTGAACAGACTTAACATATTTAAATAGCTCCCTGGGGGAGGACAGTTAGGTGGTTTCCAGTCTTTGGGGATTTCAAAGGATGCTTCTGGAAATAACCTTATAAATGCAGTTTTTCTTATGTGATAATATATCTACCGCGTACGTTCCTAGATGTGGAATTGCAGCCTCCAAACTTTTATGTTTGTAATTGAGGTGTCATTTACATGGCGTGCCATGCCCAGGTCTCCAGTGTACAGTTGACTGTATAGGTGTGTTTTATCACCCCAGAAACCCCCTCATACCCTTCCCAGTCTCTCCTACCCTAGGAGCAGCCACTAGTCTGATTTCTAGCGTTGTAGATCACTTTAGTGTATTCTACAACTTTGTCTAAATAGTATCATACAATTTTTATAGAGGTAAAATTAGCCATTTTAAAGCAAACAATGGCTGGGCGTGGTGGTTCATGCCTGTAATCCCAGCACTTGGGGGAGGCCAAGGCAGGCAGATCACTTGAGCCCAGGGGTTTCAGACCAGCCTCAGCAACATGGCAAAACCCATCTTTACCAAAAAACAGTTGGCCAGGCATGGTGGCACGCACCTGTCTTCATAACTACTCAGGAGGCCAAGGTGGGAGGATCACCTGAGCCCGGGAGGTCAAGGCTGCAGTGAGCTGAGATCATGCCACTGCACTCTAGCCTGGGCGACAGAGTGAGACACTGTCTCAATAAAGAGAGAAGATAATAATAAAGCAAAGAATTCAGTTGGTACGTTCACAGTGTTGTACAACCATTACCTCTGTCTAGTTTCAAAACATTTCATCACCCCTACAGAAAACCCCATACTCCGTAAGCAGTCACTCCTCGTTCCCCCAGTGTGCGCTTTGTGTCTGGCTTTTGCACAGCCTGCTTTCAAGATTCATCCGTGTTGCATGTCTGTCAGTAGCTGGCGCCTTTCTAATGCTGAGTGTCTGTTATGAACGCCTGAACATTTTTTTTTTTTTTTTTTTTTTTTTTTTTTTTTTTTTTTTGAGACGAGTCTGCTGTATCGCCAGCTGGAGTGCAATGCCAATCTCGCTCCTGCAAGCTCCGCTCCCGGTCACGCCATTCTCCTGCCTCAGCCTCCGAGTAGCTGGACTACAGCGCCGCCCCACGCCGGCTAATTTTTTATTTTTAGTAGAGACGGGTTCACTGTGTCTCGATCTCCTGACCTTGTGATCCGCCCGCCTCGGCCTAACATATACTCCGTCAGTTCAGAATTTTTCCATGCTTATTTCAGGTCTAAGCTGTTGTACCAAGGAGCCCCCAAAACACAGTGGCCCAAGAAAGATACAAATTGATTTCTCCACATAACGCTTTGGAAGATAGGCAAGTGTGCAGGGTTGGCAGACAGCTTTGCTCTGGAAGGTTGTTGGGGAGCCCAGTGTTGTTGCCGTCCTTGTGGTTGGCTCCCCCACTACATCCATGTTCCAGCCACTGTGACGGGGAAGAGGGTGGGAGGATGTCCCAGGAGCTGCACACCTCATGATCACTCATTCCTGGAGGGAGAACTTAGTCACGTGGCCCTCCTGGCGGTGCACACTGGGAAATGTAGTCTTCCGCTGGGCAGCCTGTGGCCGCTCCGGACATGCAGGGTTGGAGGGGTGTGTTCTATTGCAAAAAAGCAAAGCAAAGCCGGGCGCGGTGGCTCACACCCATAATCACCGCACTTTGGGAGGCCGAGACGGGCGGATCGTCTGAGGTCAGGAGTTCGGGACCAGCCTGGCCAACATGGTGAAACCCCATCTCTACTAAAAATACAAAAAAAAATTAGCGGGTATGATGGTGGGCACCTGTAATCCCAGCTACTTGGGAGGCTGAGGCAGGAGAATCGCTTGAAGCCAGGAGGCGAAGGTTGCAGTGAGCCGAGATCAGCCACTGCATTCCAGCCTGGGTGACAGAGTGAGACTCCGTCTAAAAAAAAAAAAAGTAAAATAAAAAGGCAAAGTGAGGACTGGATATGGGGCAACTGTTATGAGATCCAGGGGTGGACAGCTGACCTGCTCACCTGCCTCTTCCCAGCCACATCTGGGATCTGCCCTAGGTTCCAGTAATCCCCTCTGCCTCAGCCTGGACCCTGGGGGACAGGTACTTTGTTTTTATTTGTTTGTTTTTTGAGACAGAATTTCACTCTTGTTGCCCAGGCTGGAGTGCAATGGCGCAGTCTTGGCTCACTGCAACCTCTACCTCCTGGGTTCAAGGGATTCTCCTGCCTCAGCCTCCCAAGTAGCTGGGGTTACAGGTGTGCGCCACCATGCCTAGCTAATTTTGTATTTTTTTAGTAGGGACAGGGTTTCACCATGTTGATAAGGCTGGTCTCAAACTCCTGACCTCAAGTGATCCACTCGCCTCGGCCTCCCAAAGTGCTGGGATTATAGGTGCGAGCCACTGTGCCCGGCTGGGTACAGGTACTTTTTAAAAACTTCTTTCTCTGATAATTTCAAATTAACAGGAAGGTTGAAAGAATAAATAGTGTAGGCTGGGCGCAGTGGCTCACACCTGTAATCCCAGCAGGGCGGATCACGAGGTCAGGAGATTGAGACCACGGTGAAACCCCGTCTCTACTAAAAATACAAAAAAATTAGGCGGGCGCAGTGGCGGACGCCTGTAGTCCCAGCTACTCAGGAGGCTGAGGCGGGAGAATGGTGTGAATCCGGGAGGCGGAGCTTGCAGTGAGCCGAGATGGTGCCACCGCACTCCAGCCTGGGAGACAGAGTGAGACTCCGTCTCAAAAAAAAAAAATAGTGTAAAGAACACCTGCACGCCCTTTGCCCAGATCACCTGTTTCAACATTCCGCCCTATTTATGATTTGCATGTTTCTTATCTCCCTTCTCTCTGTATACATACACTCACTTTTATACAAAGAATTCCGAATACCTTGCAGACGTTATGGCCATTTACTCCTAAATACTTGAGTGTGTATCTCCTTAGAATATTCTTACTGAACCACACAATAAAGTTACCCACTTAAGTTTAACCTGCGTATAATCTTGTCTAATCAACCAGAGGAGATATACATTTATTTATTTATTTATTTTTTTGAGACGAGGTCTTGCCATCATCTCCAGTCCAGTCTCAAACTCCTGGGCTCAAGTGATCCTCCCACCTTGGCCTCTCAAAGTGCTGAGATTACAGGCATAAGCCACTATGCCCAGTGAACTTTTTTGTTGTGGTTGTTTTTTTGTTTGTTTGGGTTTTATTTGTTGTTGGTGGTGGTTGTTTGTTTTTTTTCTTTTTTTTTTTTTTTTTTTGAGACAGAATATTGCTGTGTTGCCCAGGCTGAAGTGCAGTGGCGCGATCTCGGCTCACTGCAACCTCCACCTCTCGGGTTCAAGTGATTCTCCTGCCTCAGCCTCCCAAGTAGCCATAATTACAGGTGTGCACCACCACACCCAGCTAATTTTTTTGTATTTTTATTAAAGACAGGGTTTCACCATGTTGACCAGGCTGGTCTCGAACTCCTGACCTCAAGTGATCCACCTGCCTCAGCTTCCCAAAGTGCTGGGATTACAGCGTGGGCCACCATGCCTAGCTCTAGTCAACTTTTATATTGTATAACTTGTATTTTGTATATCTTGTCAAAATACACCCCCAAAATAATAATTTTTTTTTTTTTTTTTGAGATGGAGTCTCGCTCTGTTGCCCAGGCTGGAGTGCAGTGGCGCGATCTCGGCTCACTGCAAGCTCTGCCTCCCGGGTTCACACCATTCCCCTGCCTCAGCCTCACGAGTAGCTGGGACTACAGGCGCCCGCCACCACGCCCGGCTAATTTTTTTGTATTTTTTTAGTAGAGACGGGGTTTCACCATGTTAGCCAGGATGGTCTTGATCTCCTGACCTCATGATCCACCTGCCTCCCAAAGTGCTGGGATTACAGGTGTGAGCCACTGCTCCCAGCCTCCAAAATAATCTTTTATAGGTTGTAATTAAGAAAACACAGGCCAGGCGCGGTGGCTTATGCCTGTAATCCAGGCACTTTGGGAGGCCGAGGCAGGTGGATCACCTGAGGTCAGGAGTTCAAGACCAGGATGGCCAACATGGTGAAACCCTGTCTCTACTAAAATACAAAAATTAGCCAGGCATGGTGGTGGGCACCTGTGATCCCAGCTACTCAGGAGGCTGAGGCAGGAGAATCTCTTGAACCTGGAAGTGGAGGTTGCAGCTGAGATCGCACCACTGCACTCCAGCCTGGGTGATAGAGTGAGACTCCATCTCAAAAAAAAAAAAGAAAACACAGGCGAGGCATGGTGGCTCACGCCTGTAATCTCAGCACTTTGGGAGGCCAAGGCGGGTGGATCACTTGAGGTCAGTAGTTCAAGACCAGCCTAGCCAACATGGTGAAACCCTGTCTCTACTAAAAATACAAAAATTAGCTGGGCATGGCGGCACGTGCTCGTAATCCCAGCTACTCGGGAGGCTGAGGCAGGAGAATTGCTTGAACTGGGTCCCGGGAAGTGGAAGTTGCAGTGAATCGAGATTGCGCCACTGCACTCCAGCCTGGGCAACAAGAGTGAGATTCTGTCTTTTTTTTTTTTTCTGAGACGGGAGTCTTGCTCTGTGGCCCAGGCTGGAGTGCAGTGGCACTATCTCGGCTCACTGCAACCTCCGCCTCCCAGGTTCAAGCAATTCTCCTGTCTCAGCCTCCTGAGTAGCTGGGATTACAGGCGCCTGCTACCTCACCTGGCTAATTTTTGTATTTTTAGTGGAGATGGGGTTTCGCCATGTTGGTCAGGCTGGTCTCAAACTTCTGACCTCGTGATCCGCCCACCTTGGCCTCCCAAAGTGCTGGGATTACAGGCGTGAACCATTGCACCCAGCCCTCATTCCATCTTTAAAAGAAAGAAAAAGAAAACACAAATATATATAAGTAGCAGTCTGTATGTGGTTTGTGTTGTGTTTTGTTTGCTACTGTGGGTCCTGGACTGGGGGAGAAAGCAGGTTACTATAAACGGCATTTTGGAGACAGTTGGAGAAATTGGGAAAGGTGCCCTTTATTTTACATCAACCTTGAGTCAGTGTTAAATGTCCTAGATTGTATCGTACTGTGCTCAGCAAAAGGAATTCCTTATTCTTAGGCACTACGTGCTAAAGTGTGGAGGGGTATGGGATCTGCAAGGAACTCTCAAATTACTCAGGAAAAGAAGTAACAATATGGTGTGCATACCGTACATGTGGGAGGGCAGAGAGAGGCGGTGAGAGAGCACACACACAACACGCTGACCACCGGGGAGCCTGGGGAAGGGCATACAGGAGTTCTAGGCATTTGAGATTATTTCAAAGTATTTAAGTTGGTGCAAAAGTAGTTGCAGTTTTTGTCATTTCAATGGCAGATGGCCTGAGCAGATGGGTGGTTGGTAGGCGAGGTATCGGAGACAGAGGTTTGTGGGAAATAAAGAGATGTGCTAAGGCTGGGCGCGGGGGCTCACACCTGTAATCTCAGCACTTTGGGAGGCTGAGGCGGGTGGATCACCTGAGGTCAGGAGTTCGAGACCAGCCTGGCCAACATGGCGAAACCCCGTCTCTATTCAAAACACAAAAATTAGCTGGGTGTGGTGGTGGGTACCTGTAATCCCAGCTACTCGGAAGGCCGAGGGGAGAATCGCTTGAACCTGGGAGGTAGAGCTTGCAGTGAGCCAAGATCATGCCATTGCACTCCAGCCTGGGTGACAACAGCACAATTCCATCTCAAAAAAAAAAAAAAAAAAAGCGAGAGATGTGCTAAGGACCTAGTGTGATGGGAGAGAGGGTCAGGGAGTTGACTGGGCTGCTGCTGCAGTAGCTAATAATTGAGCGTCTGGAATGTGCTCCCACCCCACTGCCTGCAGGGTGCAGAGCTATGTTAGTATAGCCACTCCAGAGTGGGGAAAAGGCTCATGGCCATGGTGGGTGCATGGGATGCCGTGGAGAAGACAGGGTAAGAGGTGTCTCTGGTCAGAACCTCCACCAAGCTCCAACTTGCCCAGCAGGATGGATGGCAAGCGGCGGCCAGGCCCAGGGCCCGGGGTGCCCCCAAAGCGGTTCCGTGGGGGCCTCTGGGATGACGATGATGCACCTCAGCCATCCCAATTCGAGGAGGACCTGGCACTGATGGAGGAGATGGAGGCAGAGCACAGGCTGCAGGAGCAGGAGGAGGAGGAGCTGCAGTCAGTCCTGGAGGGGGTTGCAGACGGTAAGGCTTGGAGCTGGAAGCCCCTGCTGCCCAGCCCATTGCCCCTGGTCTTGCCTTTGGTCCAAGAGTCAGCTGCAAAGCTGACCTGTGACCCCACTCTGGCCAATTTTGAATCCTACAAAGGACTGCCCTTCAACCCCATGCAGCCTGTGTGGCCTACAGTGATTCTGGCCCTGACCCTTGACCCCCATTCTCTTCCAAGTTTCCTGCCTGACCCAGACCACCACCTCTGCCTGGCTCCTTTCAGAATCACATGCCATCCTGGCTGGGGAAGACCATGACTCCATGTACTCCACTTCCTTCCCTTCCCCCACCAGGGCAGCTCCCACCATCAGCCATAGATCCTCGCTGGCTTCGGCCCACACCACCAGCCGTGGACCCCCAGACAGAGTCCCTCATCTTCCAACAGTTGGAGATTGACCATTATGTGGGTGAGTTTAGGGGTTACGGGTGAGTGCTGGGGCCCTGCGCTTCTGGGGCAGAGGCTGGGCCAGGTCAGCCCCTCTGGCTCTGCCCCTCCAGTTGCCATAGAGCTGTAGTGACACAACAGACCAGTGGGTGCCAGGAGTTGTGGAGTGTGAAGCGAAGGTGACACAGGGTCAGCTTGAGGGAGGTGCTTGGAGCGTTGAACTGTTTTGCATACGTAGTGGCTGCAGCCTGTGCAAGGACCTCTGTGCCTTAAAATTCATAACACTAGACACATAAACCAAAAGTCAATTTGACTTTTTTCTTTTTGAGATGGAGTCTTGCCCTGTTGCCCAGGCTGGAGTGCAGTGGCCTGATCTCGGCTCACTGCAACCTCCGCCTCCCGGGTTCAAGTGATTCTCCTGCCTCAGCCTCCCAAGTAGCTGGGATTACAGGTACACACCACCATGCCTGGCTAATTTTTGTATTTTTAGTAGAGATGGGCTTTTGCCACATTGGCTAGGCTGGTCTTGAACTCCTGACCTCAAGTGATCCACCCGCCTCGGCCTCCCAAAGTGCTAAGATTACAGGTGTGAGCCATTGCGTGCAGCCCAATTTGATGTTTTACAAGATTTTTTTTTTTTTTTTTTTTTTTTTTTTTTTTTTTTTTTTTTTTTTTTTTTTGAGACAAGATTTCCCTCTGTTGCTCAGGCTGGAGTGCACCTGGCCAATACATTTTTTTTTTTTTTCTTAAGATGGAGTCTTGCTCTTGTCGCCCAGGCTGGAGTGCAGTGGCACGCTCTTGGCTCACTATAACCTCCGGCTCCTGGGTTCAAGCTGTCCGCCATCACGCCCAGCTAATTTTTGTATTTTTAGTAGAGACAGGGTTTCACCATGTTGGCCAGGCTGGTTTCAAACTCCCAACCTCAGGTGATCTGCCAACCTTGGCCTCCTAAAGTGCTGGGATTATAGGAGTGAGCGACTGTGCCCCGCCTATTTTTTTTTTTTTGAGACAGAGTCTCCCTCTATCACCCAGGCTGGAGGGCAGTGGCACAATCATGGTTCACTGTAACCTCAACCTCCTGGGCTCAAGTGATCCTCCCACCTCAGCCTCGGAGTAGCTAGGACTACAGGTGTGCACCACAATGTCTGGCTAACTTTGTTTTTTTTTTTTTTTTTTTTTTTTTTTTTTTTTTTTGAGACTGCGTCTTGCTTTGTCACCCAGGCTGGAGTGCAGTGGCGCGATCTCGGCTCACTGCAAGCTCCGCCTCCCAGGTTCATGCCATCCTCCTGCCTCAGCCTCCTGAGTGGCTGGAACTACAGGCGCCCTCCCCGACTCCCGGCTAATTTTTTGTATTTTTAATAGAGACAGGGTTTCACCGTTTTAGCCAGGATGGTCTCGATCTCCTGACCTCGTGATCCGCCCACCTCGGCCTCCCAAAGTGCTGGGATTACAGGCTTGAGCCACCGTGCCCGGCCTGGCTAACTTTTAAAAATATACTTTTGGGCCCGGCATGGTGGCTCAAGCCTGTAATCCCAGCACTTTTCGGAGGCTGAGGCAGGCTGATCACTTGAGGTCAGGAGTTCAAGACCAGCCTGGCCAACATAGCGAAACCCCGTCTCTACTAAAAATTCAAAAAATTAGCCAGGTGTGGTGGCATGGGCCTGTAATCTCAGCTGTTCAGGTGGCTGAGGCACAAGAATCCTTTCAACCTGGGAGGTGGTTGAAATATAAATATATATATAAAATATATTCTTTATGTATTATATATTAACTTATATATAATTTATATGTTATATATTATGTATTAATTTATATATAATTTATATGTTATATATTAACATATATAATTTACATATTATATATTAATTATATGTAATTTATATATGATTTATATATTATATATTAATTATATATAATTTATATATGATTTATATATTATATATTAATTATATATGATTTATATATTATATTTATATTATATATTAATTTATATATAATTCATGTATTATATATTAATTTATATATAATTCATGCATTATATATTAATTTATATATAATTTATGCATTATATATTGATTTATATATAATTTATGCATTATATATTGATTTATATATAATTTATGCATTATATATTGATTTATATATAATTTATGCATTATATATTGATTTATATTTAATTTATGCATTATATATTGATTTATATATAACTTATGTATTATATATTAATATATTTTGTAGAGACAAATATATTTATACATATAATATGTTGTGTGTGTGTGTGTGTGTGTGTGTGTATTTTTTTTTTCTGTTTTTTGAGACTGGGTCTCGCTCTGTTGCCCAGGCTGGTCTCCAAATCCTGGGCTCTAGCGATCCTCCCGCCTGGGCCTTACAAAGCACTGGAATCACAGGTGTGAGTCACTGTGCACGGCCAGTTGTTTTTATCTTGTAATAAAAAAGAGAGGCCTCCCTGTAGTTGTGCTGTGGAGAATGGGTCCTGGGGGATGGGGGTGGAGATGGGAACCAGGGCGGAGGCTGAAATGGACACAGGGAACGGTACAGGGGCAGGAGTGCCCCAGGCTGCAGGCCCCAAGGTATTTCGAGGCTGTGGAGGCACACCTCGGAGGACCCTGAGAGGCATGGCCGCTGTCTTACCCTGTGACCCCACAGGCCCAGCGCAGCCTGTGCCTGGCGGGCCCCCACCGTCCCGCGGCTCGGTGCCTGTGCTCCGCGCCTTCGGGGTCACCGATGAGGGGTTCTCTGTCTGCTGCCACATCCACGGCTTCGCTCCCTACTTCTACACCCCAGCGCCCCCTGGTGAGTGGCCCCTACCCAGCCCCTCCCCGAGCCACTGGAGCCCCCTGCACCTCTGACCATCCCTCCCACACCAGGTTTCGGGCCCGAGCACCTGGGTGACCTGCAACGGGAGCTGAACTTGGCCATCAGCCGGGACAATCGCGGGGGGAAGGAGCTGACTGGGCCGGCCGTGCTGGCCGTGGAGCTGTGCTCCCGAGAGAGTGAGTGCTCCCCCGGGATCAGCAGGTTGGGGGGTCCCCTCGGGAGGCCATTGGCTGGTCCCAGCTTTTTCCATCCGCAGGCATGTTTGGGTACCACGGGCACGGCCCCTCCCCGTTCCTGCGCATCACCCTGGCGCTGCCGCGCCTCGTGGCCCCGGCCCGCCGTCTCCTGGAACAGGGCATCCGTGTGGCAGGCCTGGGCACGCCCAGCTTTGCGCCCTACGAGGCCAACGTCGACTTTGAGATCCGGTATGGCCTCTGTCTCACTTCTGCAGCCTCTATCCCCACCCTCGGGCAGCCCCTGTCCACTGACCCCCAGCCCCCTCCAGGTTCATGGTGGACGCGGACATCGTCGGCTGCAACTGGCTGGAGCTCCCAGCTGGGAAATACGCCCTGAGGCTGAAGGAGAAGGTGCAGGGCTTCCCAGGGCAGGGCAGGGTGGGGAGCTGGTACCCTGCTGCCACCGCTGACCCACCCATGGCCCACAGGCTACGCAGTGCCAATTGGAGGCGGACGTGCTGTGGTCTGACGTGGTCAGTCACCCGCCGGAAGGGCCGTGGCAGCGCATTGCGCCCTTGCGCGTGCTCAGCTTCGATATCGAGTGCGCCGGCCGCAAAGGTCTGTCCCCAGGCCCGGGCTCCTGCCCACCTCATTGATGTGCCAGGTGGGGGGTCGGGAGGGCAGGTCCGGTGGAGGGAAGGGCAAGTGTGAAGGTGCCGGGGCGGGAGCACCCAGCCCGTGTGGCCAGATGGAGTGAGCACAGAGGGTGTGGAGATGGCCTGGAGGTGAGAGTGGAGCAGGAGCCAGGGTGAGCCACGCAGGGCCGGCAGGCGGCGGGGACAGCCCTGGGGAGATGGGAGGTGCAACCTCCCTGCTGTGTTGGGAGTGAGGGGCAGGAGTCAGGCGCCTGCATCCTCCTGCCTCACAGGCATTTTCCCTGAGCCTGAGCGGGACCCTGTCATCCAGATCTGCTCGCTGGGCCTGCGCTGGGGGGAGCCGGAGCCCTTCTTACGCCTGGCACTCACCCTGCGGCCCTGTGCCCCCATCCTGGGTGCCAAGGTGCAAAGCTACGAGAACGAGGAGGACCTGCTGCAGGTAGCTCTCGCTCCGCACCCCACACCATTTCCCGGGGTCCCCGCCAGCCCCACGTCCTGAGCCATCAGCCCCTGGGTGCTGCGACGCCCATGTCTGTGGGTCTGGGTAGGCGTCTGTGGGTCTGGGTGGGCACCTGTGCACTTAGGCTTGAGCACTTCCCTTCTGGGTTCTGCAGGATTTTCAGGGGTGGCTGGGGTTCTAGAACATTCTGGAAGTAGGGGAATCCGAGGCAGGGCAACCACCAGGGTGACCCAATGTGCTCCCACCCCCAGGCCTGGTCCACCTTCATCCGTATAATGGACCCCGACGTGATCACCGGTTACAACATCCAGAACTTCGACCTTCCATACCTCATCTCTCGGGCCCAGACCCTCAAGGTGAGGGCTGGGCAGGTGGGAGGCTTCTCTCAGATGCCCCAGGTGTGGCCTCCGGGCCCTGGGCCTCCTTCCTGCTCCCTCTCCACATGGCTTCGTGCATCTTGCTCCGTGTGCCTCAGCCCATTGCCTGCAGGGGCAGCCTAGGCCTGGCCCTGCCCTGCTCCAAGTCGGAAAAGTTACTGTGGCTTTGTCAGAGGCAAGGAGGGCATTATGGTGGAGTAAGAGAAGGCTGTGCATTCAAGGTCGGACTGAAGCTTGCAGGGGTTCAACAAGCCATGAAGCAGCCACTGAATCCCAGTCTTCCTTTAGCTTATATCAGCATAAGGAAAAGAATCATAATGAAGGAGGAGAAGAGGGGGAGTGTGTTGACGGATGGGGCAAATTCTGGATGCTTGTTGAGTCTGGGTGTGTGTAAGGGTGGATTCCTCTGCCCGAGTTGCTGTAACAAAGAGCCACAGACCAGGTGGCTGAAAACAGCAAAAGGTCATTGTCTCACCGTCCTGAAGGCTGGAAAGTCCACGACCAAAGTGTCAGCGGGCCTGCTTCCTTTGGGGGCTGCAAGGGAGGACTGGTTCCCGGCCTCTCTCCTTGGCTTGCACACGGCCATCGTCCCCCTGTGCCTCTCCACATCGTCTTCTCTCTGTGCGTGTCTGTTTCCACATGTCCTCTTTTTTTTTTTTTTTTTGAGACAGAGTCTCACTCTGTCGCCCAGGCTGAAGTGCAGTGGCGCGATCGCGGCTCGCTGCAAGCTCCGCTTCCCAGGTTCATGCCGTTCTCCTGCCTCAGCCTCCCAAGTAGCTGGGACTACAGGCACCTGCCACCACGCCTGGCTAATTTTTTGTATTTTTAGTAGAGACAGGGTTTCACCGTGTTAGCGAGGATGGTCTCCATCTCCCGACCTTGTGATCCATCTGCCTTGGCCTCCCAAAGTGTTGGGATTACAGGCGTGAGCTACTGTGCCCAACCCCTTTTCTTTTTTTTTTTTTTTTTTTTTTTTTGAGACAGAGTCTCACTGTGTCGTCCAGGCTGGAGTGCGATAGCACGATCAAGGCTCACTGCAACCTCCGCCTCCGGGGTTCAAGCAATTCTCCTGCCTCAGTCTCCCAAGTAGCTGGGATTACAGGTGCACCGCACCATGCCCCGCTAATTTTTGCTTTTTTGTTGTTTCTTGAGAAGGAATTTCGCTCTTGTTGCCCAGGCTGGAGTGCAATGGCACGATCTCGGCTCACTACAACCTCCGCCTCCTGAGTTCAAGCGAGATTCTCCTGCCTCAGCCTCCCAAGTAGCTGGGATTATAGGCACCCGCTTCCATGCCCAGCTAATTTTGTATTTGTAGTAGACAGGGTTTCTCCATGTTGGCCAGGCTGGTCTCAAACTCCCAATCTCAGGTGATCTGTGCACTTCGGCCTCCCAAAGTGCTGGGATTACAGGCGTGAGCCACCGAGCCTGGCCTATTTTTATATTGATTGATTGATTGATTGATTGATTGATTGATTTTTTAGTAGAGACTAGGTTTCATCATGTTGGCCAGGCTGGTCTCCATCCTCACCTCAGGTGATCTGCCCGCCTCAGCCTCCCAAAGTGCTGGGATTACAGGCGTGAGCCAGTGCACCTGGCCCACATGTCCTCTGTATGGTGACACTGTCGTGAGATGAGGGCGCACCCCAGTGACCTCATCTTCCCTTGACCCCCTGCAAAGACGTATTTCCAATGAGGTTACATTCCGAGGTGCCGGGGGTTAGGACTTCAACATCTTTTGGGAGAACCTGGTTCAGCCCTTAATGAGGTATATTGCCTTATTTTCCTGCTTTTCTCTATGTCTGGCCAGCTTGGTAATGGAAAAACAAAACAGGCTGGGTGTGGTGGCTCACGCCTATAATCCCAGCACTTTGGGAGGACGAGGCGAGAGGATCGATGGAGCCCAGGAGTTCAAGACCAGCCAGGGCAACATAGCAAGACCCTGCCTCTATTAAAGAGAAAACAAGAAAATCCATTCTAAAAAACAGAACAAACTCTTAGGACCCCCGGTGTACATTCCACAGCGTGGCGCTGATGCCCAGGCCACAGCACTCCTCCTCCCCTTCCCTGGGTGCCCCTCACCCTCTGCCCTGGCCCCAGCTCAGGCTTCTTCTGGCCTCAGCTCAGGCTTCTTCTGGCCTCAGTCTCCCCCAGGCTGGGCCCTAGCACCCTGCAAGGTCCCCTCCAGCCAGGCGCCCTCAGCATCCATCTCAGCCCAGCTCCACGCCGCCTCCTGCCTCTGCCCCCACCTGACTGCCTGCTCACAGTGTCCCCAAATCTCTTCCTGTTTCCTGCCTAGGTACAGCCCGCAGACACTGGTCTCCGTCTTTGGCCCCCAGTCCATCAGGGCCCCTGACTCTCGCTGTCCCAGCCTCGGCTGCAGCTTCGTCCTCACTCCAGACTCCCTCACCAGCCTCCAGCCACCCACACCCAGCCCCAGACCATCTTTCTGCCCCCAGGGTTGCTCTCGACCCCCTAGGGTTGCTATAAGGATGTTGTGGTTGGTCTCAATCTCCGTTCCTCTGGCTGATGTGACGGGGACCCACAGCCTGCTGCACACCCTGCCTCTCCTCCTCAGGTACAAACATTCCCTTTCCTGGGTCGTGTGGCCGGCCTTCGCTCCAACATCCGGGACTCTTCATTCCAGTCCAAGCAGACGGGCCGGCGGGACACCAAGGTGGTCAGCATGCTGGGCCGCGTGCAGATGGACATGCTGCAGGTATGGGCGGGAGGTGGGGTGTGTCCCTGTCCTTGGAAGGCCACTGCCCAGGCCCGCAGCCCACCGGCCCACCCACCCACCTAGGTGCTGCTGCGGGAGTACAAGCTCCGCTCCTACACGCTCAATGCCGTGAGCTTCCACTTCCTGGGCGAGCAGAAGGAGGACGTGCAGCACAGCATCATCACCGACCTGCAGGTGCCTGCTGCCTCCCTGACCTCTCACCCCAACCTCTGACCTCCACCTCACCCTTCCCCGGCCTCTGACCTCAACTTCACGCCCCCACGTCTCACCTCACTCTTTGACCTGCTGTTACGACCTGTGACCTTACCTGCCGCATACCTTTTTCTGACCTCTGACCCCAGATTTCTCTCCACTCCTGTGACCTCTGTCACTATGACCTTGGCTCTGCTTTCCTGGCCTGACCACAGGTCCATGGTGGCCTTCAGGCTGCTCCCTCCTCCTCCCTCTGGCCCTGTGGACTCCCTGGCCTGCACCCCTACCCCCATCCCCACCCAGACCCTGACGACTTGGAGGCCGCTCCTGCCCGCCTCACCTCCCAGGCCCTCCCCAGGCTACCTCACCCTGACCCCTACTTCCTCCTCTTGCTCCGCCTCCCACCCCCAACCCCTGGTGCCTGACCGCATCCGTGCCCATCCCCAGAATGGGAACGACCAGACCCGCCGCCGCCTGGCTGTGTACTGCCTGAAGGATGCCTACCTGCCACTGCGGCTGCTGGAGCGGCTCATGGTGCTGGTGAACGCCGTGGAGATGGCGAGGGTCACTGGCGTGCCCCTCAGCTACCTGCTCAGTCGTGGTCAGCAGGTGAAGGTCGTATCCCAGCTGCTGCGGCAGGTCAGTAGCCGAGACATCCTCACCACTCCCCACCAGGCACGTCTCTGGCCCCCTCCAGGCGATGGCATCCTGGATGCACTTTTTCTCCCCACTCCCAATCCACACGGCCCCGCCTGTACCCACTCCATTTTCCACCTTCTCCCCTCCCAGGCCATGCACGAGGGGCTGCTGATGCCCGTGGTGAAGTCAGAGGGCGGCGAGGACTACACGGGAGCCACTGTCATTGAGCCCCTCAAAGGGTGAGGCCCCAGGCTGGGTGCAGTTCTTACCTGTAATCTTGGGAGGCTGAGGTGGGAGGATCGCTTGAGCTCGGGAGTTTGAGACCAGCCAGGGCAACATAGCGAGGCCCCTGCTCCACAAAATTTTTTTATTTTTATTTTTATTTTTTTGAGACAGAGTCTCGCTCTGTTGCCCAGGCTGGAGTGCAGCGGTGCAATCTCAGCTCACTGCAAGCTCTGCCTCCTGGGTTCATGCCATTCTCCTACCTCAGTCTCCCCAGCAGCTGGGACTACAGGTGCCCGCCACCACGCCTGGCTAATTTTTTTTTTTTTTTTTTTTGCATTTTTAGTAGGGACGGGGTTTCACGCTTGTTAGCCAGGATGGTCTCGATCTCCTGACCTCGTGATCCATCTGCCTCGGCCTCCCAAAGTGCTGGGATTATAGGCGTGAGCCACCATGTCTGGCCAAAAAAATGTTTAAAAATTATCCAGGCGTGGTGGTGCATGCCTGTAATCCCAGCTACTTGGGAGGCTGAGCTGGGAGGATGATGAGCCCAGCAGGTGGAGGCTGCAGTGAGCGATGATTGCACCACTGCCCTCCAGCCTGGGCGACAGAGCAACACCCCAGCCCTAAAATAAATTAATAGGCCAGGCATGGTGGCTCATGCCTGTAATCAATCCCAGCACTTTGGGAAGCCAAGGCGGGGATCATGAGGTCAGGATATTGGGACAATCCTGGCTAACACGGTGAAACCCCGTCTCTACTAAAAATATAAAAATTAGCTGGGCATGGTGGCGGGCGCCTGTAGTGCCAGCTACTCGGGAGGCTGAGGCAGGAGAATCGCTTGAACCTGGTAGGTGGAGGTTGCAGTGAGCCGAGATTGCGCCACTGCACTCCAGCCTGGGTGACAAAGCGAGACTCCGTCTCAAAAAAAAATAATAAAATTAAATAGTAGATTAATTATATATATATTTTTTTCTTTTTCTTTTTTTTTTTTTGACGCAGGGTCTCACTCTGTCACCCAGGGTGGAGTGCGGTGGTACGATCTTGGCTTACTCCACCTCCCAGGCTCAAGCGATCCTCCTGCCTCAGGCCCCTGAGTAGCTGGGACCACAGGCGTGCACCACCACACCTGGCTAATTTAAAAAATTTTTTTTGTAGAGATAGGGTTTTGCCACGTTGCCCAGGCTGGTCTGGAACTCCTGAGTTCAAGCGATCCTCCTGCCTCCGCCTCCCAATGTGCTGGGATTACAGGAGTGAGCACTGCTCCCAGCCAATGAATGATTTTTTTTTTTTTTTTAAAGGGTGAGGCCACAAGACAGGGCAGGGGGCGGCATGGGAACTCCTAGCCCTGACTCCCCGCCACGGCTGCTCCCCTCCCAGGTACTACGACGTCCCCATCGCCACCCTGGACTTCTCCTCGCTGTACCCATCCATCATGATGGCCCACAACCTGTGCTACACCACACTCCTGCGGCCCGGGGCTGCGCAGAAACTGGGGTAGGGTGCCCAATTCAGCACGTGTCCCCCGAGGCCCACTTGGGCCTTCCCTTGGGGGGTTCAGTCTGGTGGGGGGGACTGGGCACAGGCCCAGAGATAGTGGGGAGTGGAGGGGTGCTTGAGGGGCCTGCGTGTGCTCATAGCCAAGGCCAGGACCGTAGGGCAGAGGTGGGCTGGAGGAGGAGGGTGGCTGGCAATCACCCTGCCATCTTCTAACCCAGCCTGACTGAGGATCAGTTCATCAGGACGCCCACCGGGGATGAGTTTGTGAAGACGTCAGTGCGGAAGGGGCTGCTGCCCCAGATCCTGGAGAACCTGCTCAGCGCCCGGAAGAGGTGAGCCCTGGAGATCCCCTGCTTGGAGCTCAGACCTGCTGGGGCCTCTGGGCAATCCCTGTCCCTCACTGGGACACTCCAGGGCTGCCCGGCCACCCTGCCCTCAGCTGTGCGTGAATTAGCACAAGGCATCCCCTCCTGGCAGCTTCCTTTTGCCCCCTTGGCCAGAAGCTTCTGTGCAGTGCACAGTACGCCCAACTGTACATGGCACTCACTTCCAGAAAGGAGCCCTGACCAATGCCCAGGCGCCGCCTGAGTGTGCTTTACCTGTGTTCCCTCGCAGGGCCAAGGCCGAGCTGGCCAAGGAGACAGACCCCCTGCGGCGCCAGGTCCTGGATGGACGGCAGCTGGCGCTGAAGGTGAGCGCCAACTCCGTATACGGCTTCACTGGCGCCCAGGTGGGCAAGTTGCCGTGCCTGGAGATCTCACAGGTGAGCACTCGGGTCCCTGGCAGGCAGCTGGGGGCAGGTGGGCCTCCTGTGTAGGAGACCAGGGCTCCATGTGGGGGACCTGTGTCCAGAGGACTGGGCGCCGCAACTCACTGGCCTAGAGAGAGGATGCCGATGTGGCTTGAGCAATTGGTCCATTCATTCACTCAGCAAATGCCTACTGAGCACACACTGTGGTCAGGGCTCACTCTGTGCCCTGGGGATACAGAGGGGAACAAAATGGATGAGAGTTCCTGTCCCTGTCAGCTTGCAGCCCAGTGGGGACACTGACAGGTCCGTGGTAAACGTGTTTAGGACAAAAGTGGCGCTACGAGCTTTGCAGCTGGATAAAGCAGGAGGTGCGGATCGTGGGGGAGTGATGGGGCTGGGCGGGACTCACCACTCTCAATAGGCAACGCTCACACAGAGGCCAAGGGATGTGGGGAGGGAAGCCATTCACCATCCCCACGGCAGCATCCCGGTCTGCCTACCCACAGCAGCTCTGCTGCTTGAACAGAAAAACAGATTCTTTGAAACCACAGAGGGCCTGAGTTTCCGAGATTTTGCCAAGCTGGGGTGGGTGCCCCAGCTCCTGGCATATGAGGGCCTCGGAAGGGTCTTCCTGTCCAGCCGTCTCCCCTGGGACTTGAGTCTTGGCCCGTTCCAGGCCAGTAGTTGTGCCGCTCTGCTTGGTTACCTCTAGCCACGGGGAGCTCCCTCCCTGGCTGGGCACTGCGCCACTTTTCACAGGGCTCTGGGTGGAAGGCTTGGATGAATTCTCGGTGGGGTCTTTGCACACACCCACCCACCCGCAGTTCTGGGGGCCCCAAAGACCACTCAGGTTCAGTGATTCACTAGAAGTACTCAGAGAGCAGAAAAGCTGGTTCTCATGGTTGTGATTTAATACAGCAAAAGGACACAGATTAAACTCAGCAAAAGAAAGAGGTGCACAGGGCAGGGTATAGAAGGGACCAGGCATGTCTTCCAGTTGTACTCTCCCAGTAGAGTTGCCAGGATGGTCCTCCTTTCCCCCAGTGTTGATGCGTGGCCACACACATGCAGCATTGCCAACCAGAGGCTCTCACCCAAGCTTTGGGGTCCAGGGTTTTTCTTGGGTGTCAGTCCTATAGGCATGGAGCACCCTGTGACTGGCCTTAGTGACTCCATCATCCCGGCCCCTCAGCAACCCCCAGAGGTCAAACTGATACTGCATGCCCCAGGGCCTACCATAAACCATGTTAGTGTCAACTACCTGGTGTGGTTCGAAGTCCCAGGTACACAAACACCTTTTTTTTTTTTTTTTTTTTTGAGACAGTCTCACCCTGTCGCCCAGGCTGGAGTGCAGTGGCGCAATCATGGCTCACTGCAGCCTCAACCTCCCGGACTCAGGTGAGCCTCCCACGTTAGCCTCCCAAGTGGCTGGGACTGCAGGCACGCACCACCTATTTATGTTATTTTTTGTAGAGCTAGGGTCTCGCCATGTTGCCCAGGCTGGAACAGAGACCCTGTTATCAGGCGGGATATTCTAGGGGCTTAGACTACCAGGAGCCAGGCAAGAGCCAGACCTTTCTTTGCACAAAGTGAATCGCTAACTGCATGCTCCCAACTCCCCTCTGCCTTTCACAGTCCCCGGCTGCCTCCCCAGCCTCCTTGGTGGAAAGGGGTGGCTGTGTGGACATCAGGCTCCAGCCCTGAAGCAGAGTCCAGGCCAAGACAGCATGGCTTGGCCCTCCCCTGGGGCTGCGTCTTACCAATCCTGTGTCTCTGTCTTTTCTCTCTCAGCCACTTCCCTCTGTCACTGTTCTGTTTCTGTCTCTTGACCTCTTTCCTTATTTCTGTCTCTCAAACTTGTGGGCGCAAGAGGTGGAATAATAAAAATGCAATGAATTGGCCGGGTGCGGTGGCTCCCAGCACTTTAGGAGGCTGAGGCAGGCGGATCACGAGGTCAGGAGTTCAAGACCAGCCTGGCCAACACAGTGAAACCCCATCTCTACTAAAAATACAAAGCATTAGCCAGGAGTGGTGGCAGGTGCCTGTAATCCCAGCTACTCGGGAGGCTGAAGCAGGAGAATCACTTGAACCCAGGAGGCAGAGGTTGCAGTGAGCCAAGGTTGCGCCAGTGCACTCCAGCCTGGGCAACAGAGTGAAACTCCATCCCAAAAAAAAAAAAAGTAATGAATTACAGTGTTCACGCCTGTAATCCCAACACTTTGTGACACTGAGGAGGGAGGATCACTTGAGGCCAGGGGTTTGAGACCAGCCTGGGTAACATAGTGAAACCCCGTCTCTACAAAAAATACAACCAAACGAAACTAGCCACGCATTGTGATGGCTCATGCCTGTAGTTGCAGCTACTCAGGAGGCTGAGACGGAAAGATGGCTTGAACCCAGCAGTCTGAGTTACAGTGAGCTGCGATGGCGTCACTGCACTCCATTCTGGGTGACAGAGTTGAGACCCTGTCTCTTTTAGTTTTTGTTTGTTTGTTTGTTTTGAGATGGAGTCTCGCTCTGTCCCCCAGGCTGGAGTGCAGTGCTGCAATCTTGGCTCACTGCAACATCTACCTCCCAGGTTCAAGTGATTGTCCTGCCTCAGCCTCCCGAGTAGCTGGGATTACAGGCGCCTGCCACCACGCCTGGCTAATTTTTGCATTTTTAGTAGAGGCGGGGTTTCACCATGTTGGCCAGGCTGGTCTTGAACACCTGACCTCAGGTGATCCACCTGCCTCGGCCTCCCAAAGTGCAGGGATTACTGGTGTGAGTCACCACGCTTGGCCTCCTGTCTCTTTAAAAAAACAAAAAAAAGAACAAAAAAAAACTGATCATTTCAGGAAAAGATTACAAAGGAAAGAAAAAGGAACGTAGGACAGGTAGAACAAGTAAAAGCTGGACAGTAAAGTGGTAGACGTAAGCCCAGCTCTATCAGTAATTACACTAAATGTAAATGGACAAAATGTTCTAGTTAGATTTCCTGACTGGATCCACACAAACAAAAACACAAGAATCACACCCATCTCTCCTTGGTGTCCCCACCCCCAGCCTCAGGTTTGGTTGTTTTTTTTTTTTTTTTAAGTAGTTTTTAGTTTGTGTGTGTGTGTGTGTGTATTTTTAGTAGAGATGGTGTTTCACCATGTTGTCCAGGCTGATCTCGAACTCCTGACCTCAAGTGATCCAGCCACCTCAGCTTCCCAAAGTGCTGGGAGTACAGGCATGAGCCACCGCGCCAGCCAGTTTTCTTAATTCTAAAATAAGACAGTGGGTTCTCAATGGTTTCTTAGTCGGGGTGGTGCCACCCCCTGCCCTTGGGGGCATTTGTCAGTGTGTAGGTAGGGCCAGTTCTGGTGGTACAGGGATGGGGGTGGCACTGCTGGCTTCCAGGAATGGGGCCGGCTATGTCAGTGGTCCTGTACCACAGAGAGCTGCCCAGAATGTCAATGTGAGGGAAACACTGAGCCAGTGGCCTCTTCAGGCCGCAGTCTTTCCAGCATGCATTTGATGTAGTCACTTCCTTGTGCGTGCCCAGAACTCTGAGCCAGGGAACCCACTTCTTTCTACCTGACCATTGAGGAGCTGCCTCGTAGTCCCATTTTGCAGATTTGGAAACTGAGGCCCAGGAGGGGCAGAGTGGCTTGTGCATAAGCCCATGCCACTGGGAAATGGCAGAGGCGGGACCCCTCACCCGCCGGCCCACGTTCACTGCACATGGCCCTCAGGGCTTCACTCCACATGATTCTCTCCCCGACAGAGCGTCACAGGGTTCGGACGTCAGATGATTGAGAAAACCAAGCAACTGGTGGAGTCTAAGTACACCGTAGAGAATGGCTACAGCACCAGCGCCAAGGTCAGGGGCCGCCCACCCGCTACCCTGAGATGGGCCCAGGGCAGGTGGGGGGATGGAAGCCGGGCCGGACCCCCATGTCCCCGTGCCTCCTGGTCACACCCTGCCCACTCTCCTGTTGCCTCCTTGGGTCCCGTTGGCATTAGCCACATGACACCAGTAGTTGACAGAAGGGACCCTGCTTCTCACACACACACACATCCCCGCCGCCCGCAGGTGGTGTATGGTGACACCGACTCCGTCATGTGCCGATTTGGCGTGTCCTCGGTGGCTGAGGCGATGGCCCTGGGGCGGGAGGCCGCAGACTGGGTGTCAGGTCACTTCCCGTCGCCCATCCGGCTGGAGTTTGAGAAGGTGCGTGGCTGGGTCAGGGGCTCTGCATTTAGGTGCCCTCATAAGGGTACTCAGGGCGTCCCGTTCTTTGGATTCACAAAAGCCACAGTGTGAAGGGATTTTGCTGCTTAGATTCTCCTGAGGTTGGGGCCTTGGTTTTGGAAGCCTCCGAGGCCTTGGGCTTTGTTACACTGGATGGCATCTGTTCTTTGAAAACCCTGTCACAGTGTCCCTGGTTTTGAGGTTTCCCAGTACCTGTCAGATGTGGAGCTGCCCTCCACGCAGGGACCCTGATGGGGGTGCATCTTAGATCTGTGCAACATTGCCCCTGGCCCTTGGGGTGCGGCACACTTGGTCCCAGGAAACCTTGCACTCTATTTTCTTTTGAAGAGACTGGGTCTCGCTCTGTCGCCCAGGCTGGAGTGCAGTGGCGAGTTCACAGCTCACTGCAGCCTCCAACTCCTGGGCTCTGGCGATCCTCCTGCCTTGGCCTCCTGAGCCGCCACTCCCAGTTCTCACACTGTACTTTTTTCCTGTGGTTTAACGCTCTCTCATGCCAGGCCTTGGACTTGGAGCCTCGCAGAGTGGGGAGGTCTCTGCCTCAGGGCTCACCCAGCCGTAGTTTCTCCTCTCTGTCATGGGATGCTTCATCGACTCCCCTGTCTGGATCTCATGTTTTAGGGACTATCTGGATTTATCCCAGTCTCTGTTTCAGATTGGGGTCTCTGGTATGGGGGTCCTGGCATGCCGAGGGGCCTCAGGAGCCACTTCCAGCCACACGGTGTCTCAGGGCCCATCCCACCGGGTTCAGGGCACGGCTCCCATGTCCTCATCCTGCATCTGGGACCCTGTCTGCCTTCAGTTTCTGGGGGCGTCTGTGGATTGAGGCTTGGCCTCCTCAGGCTCAGGGTCTCGGCCATGGCTCCCTCCCAGGTCTACTTCCCATACCTGCTTATCAGCAAGAAGCGCTACGCCGGCCTGCTCTTCTCCTCCCGGCCCGACGCCCACGACCGCATGGACTGCAAGGGCCTGGAGGCCGTGCGCAGGGACAACTGCCCCCTTGTGGCCAACCTGGTCACTGCCTCACTGCGCCGCCTGCTCATCGACCGGTGTGTGGGGCCTCCTCCCTCAGACTCAGGGGTCTGGGCCCCTAGCCCCTCCTCCCTCAGACCCAAGAGTCCAGACCCCAGCCCTCCTTCCTCAGACCCAGGAGTCCGGGCCCCAGCCCCTCCTCCCTCAGACCCAGGAGTCCAGACCCCAGCCCCTCCTCCCTCAGACCCAAGAGTCCAGACCCCAGCCCCTCCTCCCTCAGACTCAGGGGTCCGGGCCCCCAGCCCTTCCTCCCTCAGACCCAGGAGTCCAGACCCCAGCCCCTCCCTCAGACCCAAGAGTCCAGACCCCAGCCCCTCCTCCCTCAGACTCAGGGGTCCGGGCCCCCAGCCCTTCCTCCCTCAGACCCAGGAGTCCAGACCCCAGCCCCTCCTCCCTCAGACCCAAGAGTCCAGACCCCAGGCCCTCCTCCCTCAGACCCGGGATTCCGGGCCCCAGCCCCTCCTCCCTCAGACCCGGGAGTCCGGGCCCCAGGCCCTCCTCCCTCAGACCCGGGAGTCCGGGCCCCAGGCCCTCCTCCCTCAGACCCGGGAGTCCGGGCCCCAGGCCCTCCTCCCTCAGACCCGGGAGTCCAGGCCCCCAGCCCCTCCTCCCTCAGACCCGGGAGTTCAGGTCCCCAGCCCCTCCTCCCTCAGACCCGGGAGCCCAGGCCACCAGCCCCTCCTCCCTCAGACCCAGGAGCCTGCTACCAGCCCCTCCTCCCTCAGATCCACGGGTCCAGGCCCCCAGCCCCTCCTCCCTCAGACCCAGGAGCCCAGGCCAACAGCCCCTCCTCCCTCAGACCCACGGGTCCAGGCCCCCAGCCTCCTCCTCCTCAGATCCAGGGGTCAGGGCCCCCAGCCCCTTCCTCTCTTAGATACAAGAGTCCAGACCCCCAGCCCCTCCTCCCCTGGGAACACAGGTGTCAGGCCCAGCTCTTCCTCGGTGGTGAAGCAGTGGAAAGAGTCGGCTTGGGCAGCTGTGGGTTCAGGCCCTGCCTCTGCCACTCTGCAGCCTATGGTAGGAAGGGCCCTCTCTGCCCTGAGCCTCAGCCCTAAGAGCTCATCCTGGTCTCCAGCCCTGAGACCTGTGGAGGCACCAGCCTGGCCCTCAGTGCCTCTTGGTGACACTGTGCGGCCCGCTCTCCTACAGAGACCCTGAGGGCGCGGTGGCCCACGCACAGGACGTCATCTCGGACCTGCTGTGCAACCGTATCGACATCTCCCAGCTGGTCATCACCAAGGAGCTGACCCGCGCGGCCTCCGACTATGCCGGCAAGCAGGCCCATGTGGAGCTGGCTGAGAGGTCCTGCCACGGGGCGGGCGGCCGGGCCAGAAATAACCCCCTCCTTCCTGCCAGCTGGGCCCACTTCCTACGCCCCCCCCCCACCCCCGCCACCCACCTGCCCTCACCCACCCGCCACCCCTTCTCCACGCAGGATGAGGAAGCGGGACCCCGGGAGTGCGCCCAGCCTGGGCGACCGCGTCCCCTACGTGATCATCAGTGCCGCCAAGGGTGTGGCCGCCTACATGAAGTCGGAGGTCAGGTCCACCTGGCTGCCCGCTCCCGCCCAGCCCCCTCGCTCTCACTTCTGCTTTCCGAGATGGGCGGGCCTGCGGGAAGGGCAGGGCCTCCCGTGCCCTGTGGGGCCCTGAGAACCGCCCCCCATGGCAGCCTGGGTGTGGCCTCAGCCCCTTCTGGAGGTCCCCCCTCTATTCTGACCCCTCCCTTGCTTCCTTACCTTGCTTCCTTATGGAAGGGGGCCCCAGTCCCTCCCCTGTGCATACAGCTCCCCAGCCGGGGGTTCCCTTGGATTTATAATCCTCCCGCTCTACCCCCACCCCCAGTGACCCACATCTTAGCCCCATGACCTCTTACCTCCTGACCCCTTCCTCATCCTTGCTTCCCCTTGTGGACTTTGACCCTTCCTTGGTGACATGAGGGCCCTACAGACTCTGTGGCCCAGAGACTTCATGACCTCCGACCCCATCCCAGACCCAGGACCCCCCATGTCACAGCCCGCAGGCCGGCCTAGACCCTAGGCCCCATGACCATCCCTTGCCATTGTCCCCCATGTCCACCCCAGCGCCCTTTCCCTGGGCTGCCTGGGTGTGACTGCCGTGTGGCCGCAGGACCCACTGTTCGTGCTGGAGCACAGCCTGCCCATCGACACGCAGTACTACCTGGAGCAGCAGCTGGCCAAGCCCCTCCTGCGCATCTTCGAGCCCATCCTGGGCGAGGGCCGTGCCGAGGCTGTGCTACTGCGTACGGGGGCACCAGGGGACTGGGAGCACCCTGGGGGGGGGCAGGGGAAGGCACCGGCCCACCACCTGCCTCCTCTCCTGCAGGGGGGGACCACACGCGCTGCAAGACGGTGCTCACGGGCAAGGTGGGCGGCCTCCTGGCCTTCGCCAAACGCCGCAACTGCTGCATCGGCTGCCGCACAGTGCTCAGCCACCAG
Source organism: Nomascus leucogenys (assembly GCF_006542625.1). Taxonomy (NCBI): domain Eukaryota; kingdom Metazoa; phylum Chordata; class Mammalia; order Primates; family Hylobatidae; genus Nomascus; species Nomascus leucogenys. The sequence goes on from NC_044390.1 coordinate 64,623,922, forward strand.
GGTGAGCGGCCCTGGCCACTGGGCCCCCACTGGCCCTCAGCCTGCCTCTGCCATCACCCCAGATCCTAGACACCCACCCCATGGACTGGCACTGCCACCCAGTAGGCCCAGGGCCCCTGGGCTGGTGGCCCCTGTCTCCACCCCCACAGAGGGTCCTCGGCCCCCACCCCGGGAGTTCCCCAGGGGAGTTTTCCCAGCACACTTGCTCCGTTGTTCTCCAGCCTCTGGGGACTTTCAGCAGCTGGGATTGGCAGTGGGCAGGGATGGGGTGGCCCAGTTCCTGGCTTGGCCCCAGCACTTGGTGCTGACCTGCCTCCCCACAGGAGCCGTGTGTGAGTTCTGCCAGCCCCGGGAGTCTGAGCTGTATCAGAAGGAGGTGAGAGGGCCGGGAGGTGAGGAGGGGCCAGGTAGGGAGGCGGGGGCGCCCTGCTCAGCCGCTGCCATCCCCAGGTATCCCATCTGAATGCCCTGGAGGAGCGCTTCTCACGCCTCTGGACGCAGTGCCAGCGCTGCCAGGGCAGCCTGCACGAGGACGTCATCTGCACCAGGTGTGTGCCATGTCCCGACCCTGGGCTGCCCCGCCCCTTCCCAGCTCCCAGCCTGTGGGCTGTGGACCCAACCTCTGACTCCAAGGCGTCTCCTGAGCATCCTCCCCGCCCATCCCCTTCAGCTGTGAGCTCTCCTGAGCCTCAGTGTCCTTGTCTGAAAAATGGGCCCATCCCAGCCCCCCAGAGGGGGTGGGTGCTTGGGGAGGCAGGGCCCGGCACCCAGTGTTGCCCGGGAAATGGCTGTCCTCCTGACACACCCAGCCAGCCTGGCCCCCTCCCCAGGGCGGGGCCGGGCTTTCCCCAGGGAACGGGTAGGCGGGGTGGGTTCCCACGCCAGGTGACAGGTGATATACGGCCAGCCATGGCCCTGCAGCTCGCCAGGCACCCGCTGTTATCGGCTCCCCCCAGTGCCTGCTGAGCAAACAGCCCGCTGCGGGAGGGGGCGGGTGGGCTGGGCAGCAGGCTGGGGCCAAAGTCCTGGGAACAGCCCCCACCCCTCTCCCAGGCTGGGCACTGGGCCTTGGCCAGTCCTGACCCTGCCCCTGCCCCTACCCCTGCCCCCACCTGCAGCCGGGACTGCCCCATCTTCTACATGCGCAAGAAGGTGCGGAAGGACCTGGAAGACCAGGAGCAGCTCCTGCGGCGCTTCGGACCCCCTGGCCCCGAGGCCTGGTGACCTTGCAAGCATCCCGTGGGGCGGGGGCGGGACCAGGGAGAATTAATAAAGTCCTGGACTTTTGCTACATGGTGCTTTGTGGTCTCTGGGGGACTGTCTGGTTTCATAAGCCCTGGCCTTGGCTGGGACCCTCCTGAGGCCCCCACTGCACCTCATCCTCAGCAAAAGCCCCCTGGGCTCCCACCTGTGCTGCCTGGTTCATGTGGGCCAAGCCTGCCTCAGTTTCCTCTCTGGCCCTGAATGAACACTTATACCAACGCTTCTCTGCCCTGCTTAGGGCCCCCAGGTGTCTGGCCCCGGCCCAGCCCACCCTGGTGATGACCCTGGGGACCCTGGTGGCTGCCCCACCCTCCAGGTGCTGACCTGTTTCCTCCAGGCCCTGGGGCAGCCCCAGGCGCACCGGGGCTTCCACTCCTCAGCACGGCCAAGAGGACCCCCCAACCCCCCCGCCGGACCACACACCCACGATGTTTCCACGTCGGGGTCCTGGCAATGGGCTTTGGGTCTGGGTTTCCCCCCAGCGACTCCCATCTCTATCCCCGCAGCCTCTAACTGCCGTCAGACACCCTCGGCCCTCCCATCACCTCACACATCCCCCGGGGAGAGTCTTGTGCTTGCCCCTGGGCCCCCAGCCTGCCCCTGCTGGAATTCGGCTCCTGGGTCCAGATCCTCTTTCCTGATTCTCCTCTTCAGTGAACCCCAGCCCTTCCTTGACTTTTTCAGGGTTCCCCAAATCCAGCTCCTGTCCCATCTCCAGCCTTCAAGGTCAGCCCCCCAAACCCAGCCCCACGGGGATCCCCAAATCCAGACAGCCCCTGGCCCGCCCTCCCTGCCACGTGACAAAGGGGTTGTGCAATCCAGCCCCCTCCCCTGACCCCCTCCCTGAGGGGATTTTTGAGGAGGGCCGAGCTTGTGGCCAGCGGGCACCCTCCTCCCCCCCCCCCAACGGCAGGGGCTGGGCCAAGATATAAATAGGGTTGGCGGCTGCAGCGGGCGGCAAACAGCCCGCTCGGCACCACCATGCTCGCCCTAGAGGCTGCACAGTAAGTGAGGGCCCCCAAACCTGCACCCGGGGTCCCCACCTCTGGGCAGTGGTTTCTCTGCTCCTCAGGGCAGGTGGGTGGGAGTGGAGGGGAGGGGTCCGCCCTGTCTCTTGTCCCTTCTGGTTCTGTTCCCTCTTCACTTCGGACTCTCCATCCCCCCAGTTCCTGTCTTTCCTGGTCCCTAAAGATCTCATTTCCCCGAGACACTTGCTAGCGTGCCCTCCTGCGGGCGTCCTCCGTGGCTCTCACTCAGTCCATCCACGACTCTTCCCGTCTCCCCGAGTTCCCCGTATCTGTTCACTCTGTATCTGGCATCTCCCGGCTCTCAGCGTTCTGCCTTGTTGCTCTCTGTCTCTCTGCCTGTCTCTGTGTCTCTGTCTCTAGTTCTCGCTCTCCCTGCCTTTTGGTCTCCTGCCTCACCCTCACTCCCAGTGCCTCCATCTGGGGCTCCAGGAATCCTCCCCGCCTCTGTGCGTGAATATCCCTTTGCACACCTTTCTCCGTGTCCCACCTCTCCTCGAGCCTCCTCATCTGAGTCTTCTCCGGGCCTCCCCCTCTCCACCCAGACATCTCTCCATCCCTCTCCTCTGGTCCAAGCTGGACTCATTTAACTGACTCGCCACCAAGGCCCCACTTGACCCAGGCCCCCTCTCCATCCCCACACCTCCTTTCCGGGACTTTCTCTCCCTCACTTTCCCTGCCCCTCCCCACCAGGGTGTCTATGCAAATCCTGGGGAGGAGGGGGACATTTGCCTCCCCCCATCCCCCACTTCCTGTCCCAGCAGGGGGTAGTGGGGGAGTCCGGTGAATGTGGTGGGGCTGGTCCCTCACACAGGGCTGCGGTGGTCACAGCTGCTGCCGCCTCCCTGTCAGCCCCCAACCACTTTGAGACTCAGGTGGCTGGAGGCAGCCTCGGCATGCCCCTGTGTCTCTCCCCCTCCAGGCTCGACGGGCCACACTTCAGCTGTCTGGTGAGTTGGGGCCCCTGGGGGCCAGGGAGGGGTGGGCCACGGTGACCTCCCTCAGAGAAGTCATTTGCTTCCTGCCTCAGTTTTCCCTCCTGCCTCTTCCTGTCACTTTGTTTCTGAGCTCCCCCTTGGTATCTCCCGCCACCCCCCATCCATATTTTTGATGTCTCTCTCCCCCTCTCAGGCTTGAATCCACTTCCTTGTGGCTTTGCATCTCTCTCTGCCCATCCCACATTCAGCAAATGTATTTTCATGTTCCTTTCCTTCTTTTTGTTCGTATTTTTTAAAATTGTGTTGTCTAATAGTTCAGATACGGAATACTCTACCCAACACCCTTGGACTCACAACCCAGTCTGAGAAATCAAATCTTACTGATGTGGTCGGAAGAAAGCCCCTGTTTATGCCCCTCCACATTCACACCCCAGCCATGTTTTTTTTTTGTTTTGTTTGTTTTTTGTTTTTTTTTTGTTAATTGAAGCGTAACTAACAAGTCAGTAAAGTGACAAATCTTGTGGACACTTCAGTGAGTTTTTGCATTATCTATACCCCGTGTAGCCACAAGCCAGATCAAGACACCGAACATTTCAATCTCTGGAATATTCCTTCCTGACCCTTCTCAGTCAATACCTTTCTCTGATATTTTCCACCACCAATTTGTCATTTGTTTTGCCTGCTCTTTTTTTTGTTTTGGTTTTTTGAGAAGGAGTCTCGCTCTGTTGCCCAGGCTGGAGTGCAGTGGCACCGTCTCGGCTCACTGCAACCTCCACCTCCCGGGTTCAAGCAATTCTCCTGCCCCAGCCTCCCAAGTAGCTGGGATTACAGGCACGCGCCACCATGCCTGGCTAATTTTTGTATTTTTAGTAGAGACAGGCTTTCACCATGTTATCCAGGCTGGTTTCAAACTCCTGGGCTCAAGTGATCCTCCCACCGCAGCCTCCCAAATTGCTGGGATTACAGGTGTGAGCCACTGCACCCGGCTGCTTGCTTTTGAACTTTATGTAAAGTGAGTCATACAGCATGTCCCTTTTGGGGTCTGGCTTCCCTCACTCAACGTGAAGTGTGTGTCAGTGTTTGTCCTTTTTCCTTGCTGTAGAGTACTCTATGATCAGCCCACACCGCAGTTTGTTTATCCCTTCTCCTGTTGATGACGCCTGGGCTGTTTCCAGTTGGAGACTCATAATAAAGTTGCTGGGATGATTCTGGAACAAGGCTATCTTGTGCACATCCATTTTCATTTCTCTTGATTAAATGCCAAGGAGTGAGACTGCCAGGTCCTAGGCATGGTGTGGATCTAGCTTTAGTTTTTCCTAGACTCGAGTTTTTGAAGCAACAACACATGATTCATGGGGCGAATCAACGTGTGGAGGTTTATTTATTTATTTATTTATTTATTGAGACAGAGTCTTGCTCTGTCACCAGGCTGGAGTACAGTGGCGTGATCTCGGCTCACTGCAACCTCCGCCTCCTGGGTTCAAGCGATTCTCCTGCCTCAGCCTCCCAAGTAGCTGGGACTACAGGTGCGCACCATCATGCCTGGCTAATTTTTGTATTTTTAGTAGAGACGGGGTTTCACCATGTTGGCCAGGATGGTATCGAATTCCTGACCTCATGATCTGCCTGCCTTGGCCTCCCAAAGTGCTGGGATTACAGGCGTGAGCCACCATGCCCGGCCTATTTATTTTTTGAGACAGAGTCTCACTCTGTCACCCAGGCTGGAGTGCAGTGGCGTGATCTCAGCTCGCTGCAACCTCCACCTCCCAGGTTCAAGCGATTCTCCTGCCTCGGCCTCCAGAGTAGCTGGGATTACAGGCATCTGCCACCACACCCAGCTAATTTTTGTATTTTCAGTAGAGATGGGGTTTCACCATGTTGTGCAGGCTGGTCTCGAACTCCTGACCTCAGGTGATTCGCTGGCCTCAGCCTCCCAAAGTGCTAGGATTACAGGCGTGCGCCACCGCGCCTGGCTAATTTGTGTATTTTTAGTAGAGACGGGATTTCACCATGTTGGCTAGACTGGTTTCGAACTCCTGACCTCAGGTGATCCACTCGCCTCGGCCCCCCAAAGTGTTGGGATGACAGGCGTGAGCCACCACGCCTGGCCTGGAGGTGTATTTAAAAAGCATTGACCCCTGCCTCTGTTAAGTGAAACACTTCCATTTCCCCTTGCCCTTCACCTCCAGAGCCCCCAGGCAGGCAAGGCTGGGGGAGTTCTTCCACCCCTTCTCCAGGCGCCCTGATGTGCTGACTGTGTGCCAGTGAGGGGCCGGGGTTCTTGGGAGCCCACCGTCCTAGCAGGAGCTGGCGGCTGTGTGTCCCTATTGGGTTGTGTCTCTACTCTCTGTATCTCTGTCTTTTTGTCCCTGTCTCTGATGCCTAGTCTCTGTGTCTCTTTGTTGCTCTAATCTCTCCAGAGTCCCCTCTTCTCTCCCTTGTGCTGGAGTCTCCCCAAGGGTCCAGGGTGGGGGTTGGGAGTCCCCAAGGCCTGGGATGACCCCTCTTCCCTCCTGCACCCCGTGTCAGTACCCAGATGGCGTCTTCTATGACCTGGACAGCTGCAAGCATTCTAGCTACCCTGACTCAGAGGGGGCTCCTGGTGAGTGACCCCAGCCCAGTGCCCTTCCTGCCTTGGGGCCCATTTCACAGATAGGGGAGCTGAGGCCCAGGGGAGGTCATTGCCTAGCACAACAGGATAAAGGTGGCCCGGGCCTGTGGCCCTCCTCCCCTTTCCTCTCCCACCCATCCGCTCCTCCATGCAAATCCTGGGGTCAGAGATTTGCACAGCCTACAATGGCCACTCTGTGCTGGGGGCTTCAACTGGGAGGAGGCCTCCGTGAGACCTCCCAGCTTCTGACTCAGTGCCCTTCCCCCAGACTCCCTGTGGGACTGGACTGTGGCCCCACCTGTCCCAGCCGCCCCCTATGAAGCCTTCGACCCAGCAGCAGCCGCTTTTAGCCACTCCCAGGCTGCCCAGCTCTGCTACGAACCCCCTACCTACAGCCCTGCAGGGAACCTCGAACTGGCCCCCGGCCTGGAGGCCCCGGGGCCTGGCCTCCCCGCATACCCCACGGAGAACTTCGCCAGCCAGGTGAGTGGTAAGGAGACAGTTAAAATCAAGCCCGAACCAGGTGTGGTGGTGCACGCCTGTAATCCCAGCTACTTGAGAGGCTGAGGCGGGAGGAGGATTGCTTGAGCCCAGAAGGTCGAGGCTGTGGTGAGCAGAGATCATGCCACTGCACTCCAGCCTGGGCAACACAGCAAGACCCTGTCTCAAAAAAAAAAAAAAAAAGAAAGAAAAGAAAAGAAAACTCAAGCTCAGTCATTTGGTTGAGGTTTGCTGGGTGCCAGGCACTGCATTGAGACTGCACATAGTAACCCCTGCAGCAGCCTCCCAGGTTACGTTCCATTGTTGCCCCTCTGAACAAGTGAGTCAAGAGAGGTAGTGACAGGAAGCCAGGGACAGGGCAGACTCGCATTCCCTGTGTTGGGCCGGCTTTGAGGAGGTACCTCAGGTGTCCCCTGGCCACAACGTGGTGATCTGAACAAAGGCCAAAGTCCACGCTGTCAACAAAGAGGGAGACCAGAGCCAGGAGGGCCACCGCCTTGGCCTGAGAGGAGGAAGTGGAGGGAGACAAGGGGTCCCTGGACGTGCAGGTGACCCTGACCTTCCGCAGACCCTGGTTCCCCCGGCATATGCCCCGTACCCCAGCCCCGTGCTATCAGAGGAGGAAGACTTACCGTTGGACAGCCCTGCCCTGGAGGTCTCGGACAGCGAGTCGGATGACGCCCTCGTGGCTGGCCCCGAGGGGAAGGGATCCGAGGCAGGTATGCGGGAGAGGCTGGGGTGGGGGAGATGCCAGCTGGAGATGGTTGGGGGGGCTGAGAGCACCATGGCTTCCTGGGCCTCTACATATACTCCAGCACTCCGGGCAGCTCCCAGATCCGCACCACCTGCTGGCTGTGTGACCTTGGGTAAGTGCCTCTAGCTCTCTGTGCCCAGGTTTCCTATCTGTGCGATGGGGATGGAGGTGATAGTGTCTACCCTCCTGAGGTCGTTGGGAGGATTAAATGGGATAATAAGCGTAAATGGGACAGCAGCGCCAGGCACAGAGTGAGCACTTCAATAAGTCAACCTCTTCACCATCATTCCCGACACCACAGCAACAGAAACAATAACACTATCAACCCCCAACGGTTCAACCCTTGCCCTGCCCATGTGCCCAACATCCTTTATGCTCAACCCCAAGAAAGCTGAGACCGTTCCTTACTGTCTGTGTCTGGGCCTCGGTTTCTCATCTGTAACGTGAGGATCATTGTCATCATCCCCATCTCACGGGGTTATGATGGAGATTCAATGAGCTCATAATTGTAAAGCGCCTTGCGAAGCACCTGGCACTACATCATGCTCCACAGCGCATTGTAAAAATCAACACACAGGCTGGGTGTGGTGGCTCACGCCTGTAATCCCAGCACTTTGGGAGGCTGAGGCAGGCAGATCACCTGAGGTCAGGAGTTTGAGAACAGCCTGGCCAACATGGCAAAACCCCATCTCTACTAAAAACACAAAAATTAGGCTGGGCGTGGTGGCTCACGCCTTTAATCCCGGCACTTTGAGAGGCTGCGGCGGGTGGATCACGAGGTCAAGAGATCGAGACCATCCTGGCCAACATGGTGAAACCTCACATTTACTAAAAATACAAAAATTAGCTAGGCATGGTGGTGTGCACCTGTAGTCCCAGCTACTTGGGAGGCTGAGGCAGAAGAATCGCTTGAACCCAGGAGGCGGAGGTTGCAGTGAGCCAAGATCTCGCCACTGCAGTCCAGCCTGTTGACAGAGTAAGACTCTGTCTAAAAAAAAAAAAAAAAATTAGTGGGGCATGGTGGTACATTCCTGTAATCCCAGCTACTCAGGAGGCTGAGGCAGGAGAGTTGCTGGAACCCAGGAGGCAAAGGTTGCAGTGAGCTGAGATTGCACCACTGCACTCCAGCCTGGGTGACAGAGCAAGACTCCATCTCAAAAACAAACAAAACCGTAGCCTCATTTAAAACATTTTAATTAATTAATTAATTTATTTTTTGAGACAGAGTCTCGCTCTGTCACCCAGGCTGGAGTGCAGTGGCACAATCTCGGCTCACTGCAACCTCCACCTTCTGGGTTCGAGCAATCCTCCTGCCTCAGCCTCCAGAGTAGTTGGGATCACAGGCACCCACACCATGCCGAGCTATTTTTTGTATTTTTACTAGAGACGGGGTTTCACCATGTGGGCCAGGCTGGTCTCGAACTCCTGACCTCAGGTGATCCGCCCGTCTTGGCCTCACAAAGTGCTGGGATTACAGGCATGAGCCACTGTGCCCGGCCACACAGCCTCATTTGTGGCTGAGGAGAGACTTCAGCTCAGAGAGGCTAATTAAGTCACCCATTTGAACTTAGGGCATTTAAGATGGAGAGGATCTCTCCAATGACCAGGAAAGACACAAGATGGAAATAAAGATTTTATTTATTTTTATTCACTTATTTGAGACACGGTCTCCATCTGTCACCCAGGCTGAAGTGCAGTGGCACAATCTCGGCTCACTACTGCCTCAAACTCCTGGGCTCAATCGATCCTCCTGCCTCAGCCTCCTGAGTAGCTAGGACCACAGGCGTACACCACCACACCTGACTAATTTTTAAAATTTTTGTAGAGGTGAGGTCTCGCTATGTTGCCCAGGCTGATCTCCAACTCCTGAAGCTATGTGCTCCTCCCACCTCAGCCTCCCAAAGTGCTGAAGTTACAGGCATGAGCCACCACACCCAGCCGGAAATAAATTATTATATGGCTTATAGGTCCTGGGGCATACATGGCACGCCTGGAGGCCACACACACGAGGTCAGGGAGTGCAGGCAGGGAGGGAGAGAGAGAGGGACCAGTGGACTGACGCCTTTATTGGGTCCAAGGCATCAGCCAAACAGGTTTCCTGAGGGGGGTTTTAATTGGTGGGTTCAGGCCGGGCACGGTGGCTCATGCCTATAATCCCAGCACTTTGGGAGGCTGAGGCTGGTAGTTCACCTAACGTTAGGAGTTCAAGACCAGCCTAGCCAACATGGTGAAACCCTGTCTCTACTAAAAATACAAAAATTAGCTGGGCCTGGTGGTGCATGCCTGTAATCCCAGCTACTTGGGAGGCTGAGGCAGGAGAATCGCTTGAATCCAGGAGGCGGAGTTTGCAGTGAGCTGAGATCATGCCACTGCACTCCAGCCTGGGCAACAGAGCAAGACTCCATCTCAAAATAAATAAATAAATGAATAAATAAATAAATAATTGGTGGGTTGAAAGCAAGCAGGATGAAGTTCCAGGAGGTCACGCTGTGCCTGAGAGGGGGTCACTGAGGCATCTGCACAGTCCACGCAGGGCCGTCAAGTAGGCTGTCCATGGCTCTCCCACAGGGAGGTGGTCACCAGGAGTCGGTTGCATAAGGGAGATATCTGGGTCAGCCACACTGAGGAACTCGGGGAGGGAGATGTAGAACTGCCAAGGAGGACAGCCCTGCTTCCAGCATGAGAATGTCCACTTTTTATTTAGTTTTATTTTATTTTATTTTGAGAGGGAGTTTCACTCTTGTTGCCCAGGCTGTGTGCAATGGTATGATCTCAGCTCACTGCAACCTCTGCCTCCTGGGCTCAAGCGATTCTCCTGCCTCAGCCTCCCAACTAGCTGGGATTACAGGCATGAGCCAGCATACCCAGCTAAGTTTTGTATTTTTAGTAGAAACAGGGTTTCATCATGTTGGCCAGGCTGGTCTCGAACTCCTGACCTCAAGTGATCTGCCCACCTCGGCCTCCCAAAGTGCTGGGATCACAGGCATGGCCCACTGTGCCCAGCCTCCAACTTATATTTTAAATGAATGCCGAGGCAGCCTAAAATTATAAGAATTCAATCCGGGTGCAGTGGCTCACACCTGTAATCCCAGCATTTTGGGAGGCTGAGGTGGGAGGATCACCTAAGGCCAGGAGTTCAAGACCAGCCTGGGCAACATAGTAAGACACCATCTCTACAAAAAATAAAACAATTAGCTAGGCATGATGGTGCATACCTGTAGTCCCAGCTACTGGGGAGGCTGGGCAGGAGGATTGCTTAGGCCCAGGACGTCGAGGCTGCAGTGAGCTGTGATTGCTCCTCTGCACTCCATCCTGGGTGACAGAACGAGACCCTGCCTTGAAAAAAAAAAAAATTAAGATGTCACTATGTCACCACCCCAAGGTCACACCGCTGTAAGATGGCAGAGATGGGATTCTTGTAGCCAGTGCCCTGCTTTGAAACTCCCAGTTAGTGGCCGGCGCAGTGGCTCACGCCTGTAATCCCAGCACTTTGGAAGGCCAAGGTGGGCGGATCACCTGAGGCCAGGAGTTCAAGACCAGCCTGGCCAAAATGGCGAAACCCTGTCTCTACTAAAAATATAAAAATAAGCCGGGCGTGGTGGCGGACGTCTGTAGTCCCAGCTACTCGGGAGGCTGAGGCAGGAGAATTACTCGAACCCGGGAGGCAGAGGCTGCAATGAGCGGAGATTGTGCCATTGCACTCCAGCCTGGGCCACAGAGCAAGACTCCGTCTCAAAAACAAACTAAACCCTAGGAGCCCAGGAGTCAGGTGTCCTGGCCTCTCCCGGGACCCTGTCCAGCTTTGGGCTGAGAGGCTGGGAGACCAGCAGCTGGAGAGATACCCAGGCCAATGCAACTGTCTCCAGATCCGTTCGCCTCTCCGTTATAATCCTTTAAGCAGCGCTGTCAACCCATTTCATCCACTAGCTCAACAAATATGGAATATTACGTGCTGGCCGCAGGGCGGAAGGCAGGACAGATGTAAATCCCGAAAATTAAAGCACAGAACAGCGGAGGGGGCCTGGGGCTGACAGCTTCGGGCAGGGGGAGTGGCTTGCTCCCCCATCCCCCGTGGTGAGGGGCGCAGCGCCAGGTGTATGTAACAGCCACTTCCCTCACCCCACTTCTCAGATCCAGGAGGTGGAGGCCGGGGCGGAAGTCTCGGAGGAGGGTGGATGGGGAAGGCGGGGCCTTAGGGGCCCTCACCTAACGCGTGCCCCCGACCCCACCGCAGGGACCCGCAAGAAGCTGCGCCTGTACCAGTTTCTGCTGGGGCTACTGACGCGCGGGGACATGCGTGAGTGCGTGTGGTGGGTGGAGCCAGGCGCCGGCGTCTTCCAGTTCTCCTCCAAGCACAAGGAGCTCCTGGCGCGCCGCTGGGGCCAGCAGAAGGGGAACCGCAAGCGCATGACCTACCAGAAGCTGGCGCGCGCCCTCCGAAACTACGCCAAGACCGGCGAGATCCGCAAGGTCAAGCGCAAGCTCACCTACCAGTTCGACAGCGCGCTGCTGCCTGCAGCCCGCCGGGCCTGAGCACACCCGAGGCTCCCACCTGCGGAGCCGCTGGGGGACCTCACGTCCCAGCCAGGATCCCCCTGGAAGAAAAAGGGCATCCCCACACTCTAGGTGATAGGACTTACGCATCCCCACCTTTTGGGGTAAGGGGAGTGCTGCCCTGCCATAATCCCCAAGCCCAGCCGCGGCCTGTCTGGGATTCCCCACTTGTGCCTGGGGTCCCTCTGGGATTTCTTTGTCATGTACAGACTCCCCGGGATCCTCATGTTTTGGGTGACAGGACCTATGGACCACTATACTCGGGGAGGCAGGGTAGCAGTTCTAGAGTCCCAAGAGCTTCTCTGGGATTTTCTTGTGATATCTGATTCCCCAGTGAGGCCTGGGACCTTTTTAAGATCGCTGTGTGTCTGTAAACCCTCAACTTCATCTGGGGTGGGGGCTCTGCTGGCAACACTGAGTCCTGTCCAGGGGTCCCTCTTGGCAGATCTGAGCTCTCCTAATTATGTCTGGGGCCCTCTGGGAGCTCATCTCAGGCCTCTTTGCCCATCTATGGCTGTGTTGTCACATCTGTCCCCTCATCTTTGAGATCCCCCAATTCTCTGGAACCATTCTGCTGCCCCTTTTTATGTGTCTGGAGTTCCCCAATCACATCTAGGGCTCCTCCAAGATCCTTTTGTCATGTCTGAAATCACTCTTGAGAGGTCTGGGGTGGGGGATGGGGAGTCAGTGAAATGTGTCATGTCTGGGCCCTGTCAGGGATATACCCTTGTCATATCTGGGATCCTCCAATCACATCTGAGACCTCCTAGGCTCTCCATCTGATATGCCCTTTCAGGGACCCCACAAAGACTGAGTTCTCATGGGGACCCTACCCTTCCTAGTAGCACTCCCTATGGCCATGCTGAAGACCACTCTGGCCACGCAACTGATTTTGGGTGATCATGGCAGCTCCCACCCGTGTCATTTCTAACCAGAAGTCTCAAGGTCATCACCTCCCTGCCCCCTAACCCAGGCCCCGGTCCCTGGTGGTGGTCTCTTTAGTTTACTGTAGCACTTGGCGGTGGAGATGTGAGGGATCCACATTAACAGCAGACCATCAGCTGGGCAACGGCTCACACCTGTAATCCCAGCACTTTGGGAGGCAAGGCAGGGGGATGGCTTGAACCCAGGCGTTCAAGACCAGCCTGGGCAACATAATGAGACCTCATCTCTACAAAACGTAAAAAAAAAGTAGCCGAACATAGGGGTGAACACCTGTGGTCCCAGCTGCTTAGGAGGCTGGGGTGGGAGGATCTCTTGAGCCCAGGAAGTAGAGGCTGTAGTGAGCTGTAATTGTGCCACTGCACTCCAGCCTGGGCGACAGAACGAGACACTGTCTTAAAAACAAAAACAAGGCCGGGCACGGTGGCTCATGCCTGTTATCCCAGCACTTTGGGAGGCCGAGGCGGGCGGATCACGAGGTTGAGAGATCGAGACCATCCTGGCTAACACGGTGAAACTGTCTCTACTAAAAATACAAAAATTAGCTGGGCGAGGTGGCAGGTGCCTTTAGTCCCAGCTACTCGGGAGGCTGAGGCAAGAGAATCGCTTGAACCCGGGAGGCGGAGGTTGCAGTGAGCCGAGATCGCGCCACTGCACTCCAGCCTGGGTGACAGAGTGAGACTCCATCTGAAAATAAAAACAACAAAAACAGCAGACCGCCGGGCGCGGTGGCTCACGCTTGTAATCCCAGCACTTTGGGAGGCCAAGGCGGGCGGATCACGAGGTCAGGAGATCGAGATCACAGTGAAACCCCGTCTCTACTAAAAATACAAAAAATTAGCCGGGCATGGTGGCGGGCGCCTGTAGTCCCAGCTACTCGGAGAGGCTGAGGCAGGAGAATGGCGTGAACCCGGGAGGCGGAGCTTGCAGTGAGCCGAGACTGCACCACTGCACTCCAGCCTGGGCGACAGAGCGAGACTCATCTCAAAACAAACGAACAAACAAAAAAAACAGTAGACCATTCAAAATAGGGAGACTTTGCATAATCCAGATTTCTGCCTTCACTTAAAACTTTGGACGATCTGGAGAGAGTGGGCCAGTTTTCGGTGGGGGGTGGGGAGCTGGAACAGGACAGTAGCCTTTCCTAATGAGGCATTTGTTCTCCAATTTGTCCCAGTCACTGCCATCCCTGGCTATCTTACCCTAGCAGCTTCTCAAGCCTGTTGGCTTTAGACCACTGTATAAACCCAGCTGGAACTGAAGCCTGGGTGGACTATGGAGCACTGGTTGGGACCCCCAGGGAGTCAAAGGTTGCGGGCCAAGAGGCCAGAGGTCCTTGAGCCTGGGTGGGCAGGTGGATCTAGGGTGAATGACTTGCTGCTTCCCAACCTTAGTTTGTCCCTTCTGTGAAAAAGGGAGAGAAGGAGGAGGAAGATCTCAAAAAGACTTTCTGGCCCAGTGCGGTGGCTCACGCCTGTAATCCCAGCACTTTGGGAGGCCGATGCAGGTGGATCACCTGAGGTAGGAGTTCAAGACCAGCCTGACCAACATAGTGAAGCCCCGTCTCTACTAAAAATACAAAATTATCTGGGCGTGGTGATGCACGGCTGTACTCCCAGCTACTTGGGAGGCTGAGGCAGGAGACTCGCTTGAACCTGGGAGGCGGAGGTTGCAGTGAGCTGAGATCGCGCCCTGCACTCCAGCCTGGGCGACAAGAGTGAAACTCCGTCTCAAAAAAAAAAACTGTTGCAGCCCTGTTGAGCCTTTGACACTGCCTGAAATCCACTCCACTCCCAGGAGGAGGAGGAGGAAGGAATACCAATGACCTAGAGACACTTGAAGTCCATGTGGAGGCACACAGCAGCTGGTGGCAGAGCCCGGGCTGGGACCTGCCCTCAAGAGAATGAGTGGGAAGGGGGAGGGAGGAAGGGCAGGTAAAACGTCCTCCCCAGGGCCCCCTGCAACGAAGAAGGTACTTTTTACAAAAGCTATCATTGTCACCCTAAATGTGGAATAAAATAAGATGCATCGAGGTAGACAAACCTCCTGGGACCTTTTGTCAGGGACTGCAATCCTGCCCCTCCACTGGGGCCGCTGGCTCTCAGAGACACCGTGACATCACGGCTGATGATGAGAGGGGAGTTCAAAGAGAGAATTATATGCAGGCGCGGTGGCTGTGTAATCCCAACACTTTGGGGGGCTGAGGCAGGAGGATCGCTTGAGTACAGGAGTTCGAAACCAGCCTGGGCAAGACAGTGAGACCCCCTTCTCACCCGTCTACAAAAAAATAAAAAATTAGTGGGGTGTGGTGGCGTATGCCTGTAGTCCCAGCTACTCCAAACTACTAAGGTGGGAGGGTCACTTGAGCACAGGAAGTTGAGGCTGCAATGAGCCGTGATCGTGCCCCTGCACTTCAGACAGGGCGAGACCCTGTCTCAAAAACAAACAAACAAATCACAAACAGACCATACAGCAAAACCTATCTGAACCTTGAATGCCGAGAAATAAGAGGCTTGACGTGCAGGCACAGAGGGTTCCGTTTGTTTTATGTCTTCCTCTCTTCCTGCCAACTGAAGTTCTCCATCTCCCCGCTTCCCCTTCCGTCCGGATCTCTGTCCCCTTCCCTCTGAATTGAGCCCTCGGGCTGGCGGCGAGGGGCGCGAGGCTTCAGGTGGCCGCGGCACTGCAGGCCTGGGCCCCTCCCCAACTTAGCCGGGCTCGCGGGAGCGCGGTGGCAGTCTGCCTGGCAACCTGTGACATCACATGGAGCTGACGTCGGATTGGCTGGACGCTCCCTGGAGGCGGAGAAATTTCCGGCTCGTAGGGAGTTTTGGAAAAGGAGGAGGGGGAAGATGAACAGGAAGAAAAAGCGGAGGGACTTGTTTTTCCTCACACCGGGTCCCTCACGCCGCGTTACTAGCCAGGCAGTCCCCCGCCTTAACCCGAAGTCCCCAACACCCTTTCCCTCCTTCCTCCCCACAACACCTGGTGTCCCCAAGCCCCGCCCCTCCCTAGGCCCCGGACCCCTCGGCTCCCCGCCGCGTCCAGAGCCACCCCATTCAGAAAGTCACAGGTCCCCCTGCCGGGAAGGGCGCCAACGTCCGGGCAGCCCTCCAGGGCCTTCCCAGCCTCCCACCCGCCCCCGCCAGGGACGCCCGCCCCCTACCCGCGTCCGGTGCCCGCCGTGCCCTCTCCGGGAAGAGTCGCGGCGAGCGGTCCCAGGAGGGGCGGCGGCCAGTCCGGGGTCCCAGATGGCCGGGGCCCCAGCTCTTCTGGTTTGCCCACGCCCGGGGCGCGAAACTCCGGAGTCCCAGAGCCGCGGCGCGCTCCCCGGAGGCGCAGGGACCTCCTCCCCCCGCCGCCGTCCTGCCTACGCTGGGAAACCGGACCCTCCCTCCCGGCTCCGGTTTCCCGAAAACTCCTGACTTGCAGATACTAAGAATGGCTTCCTAGACCCTGTCCCTCCCCTCCCTGCTTCATGCCAGAGCTCTGGCCCGCAGCCCTTACCCCCTTGAGACCCTCAGTCTCTTCCTCTTCCTCCTCCCGGGACCCAGGCGTTCAGGCGCTCGTCCTTTCTAGGGAACCCAAGAATCTGGGACCCCAGTTGCTTCTGCTCCCAGACTCAGGGGTCCAGGCACCCAGTCCCCTCCTCTCTGAGATCCTGGAATCCGAGCCCCAGCCCCCTCCTCCCTCAGACCCAGGTGTCCGAGCCCCAGCCCCCTCCTCCCTCAGACCCAGGTGTCCGAGCCCCAGCCCCTCCTCCCTGGGGACTTGGCTCTCAGCCATCTCCCTAGGTCCAGCTGTTATTTCTCGCCCTTTAGAACATGCGGGCGGAATGTGGGGCGGCCCTATGATCTGATGCCTCCCGGAGCCTTCTGGGAGTCTCAGGACTCATTAAAAGGCTCCCCTTAGGGGCCCACCTGTCCTCCCTAGGGCCTAGCGGACGCGGCTGCGGTCAGAGG
The DNA here is from genome assembly GCF_006542625.1 of Nomascus leucogenys. Classification (NCBI taxonomy): domain Eukaryota; kingdom Metazoa; phylum Chordata; class Mammalia; order Primates; family Hylobatidae; genus Nomascus; species Nomascus leucogenys. Next base: position 64,640,472 of record NC_044390.1, read on the forward strand.
AGCAGGAGGAGGTACCCCGACATGCCTGAGGCAAAACCAGGTGGCGCCAGGACCCCCTCCCTGTGTGGGGATGGGGCTTTTCTTTTCTGAATGGGGATTTGGGGCCCCTCTCTTTGTAGGGTTGGGAGAAGGAGAAGCCTTCGCTGTGTGAGGAGGAGGTTCCCTTTGCTGTGCGGGATGGGGGTTCCCGCATCGGTTTAGGGTGAGGGTCTCGACTCTGCATGGGGAAGAGGGTCCCCTTCCCTTTGTGACAGGAGTTTCCTTCCTTGTATGAGATGGGATCGGTCTCACATCTGTGTGGGGTGAGGGATCCCCTTCACTCGGCAGGGAGTGGGTTTCTTTTTCTATAAGTGATTGGGGGGGCATCTCTGGTGGAGATGGGATTCTCTGGTTGTAAATTGGGTTCCTTTTGCTCGATGGGGATGGGGGTCCTGTGTGTGTAGACTGGGGTTTTTTGTTTTTTTTTTTGAGATGGAGTCTCGCTCTGTCACCTGGGCTAGAGTGCAGTGGTGCGATCTCGGCTCACTGCAACATCTGCCTCCTGGGTTCACACCATTCTCCTGCTTCAGGTAGCTGGGATTACAGGCATGCACCACCATGCCTGGCTATTTTTGTACTTTTAGTAGAGACGGGTTTTGCCATGTTGGCCAGGCTGGTCTCAAACTCCCAACCTCAGGTGATCCACGCGCCTCAGCCTCCCAGAGTGCTGGGATGACAGGCGTGAGCTGCCCAGCCCGGCCAGACTGGGAGGTCTTTCCATGTGATTGGATTCTCCACATCCGGGGATGGCATCCTCTGGGCAGGGTCTGGGCCACTTCTCTGAGTGAAGACTCAGAGGGAGCCAGGTGCAGTGGCTCACGCCTGTCATCCCAGCACTCTGGGATGCCAAGGCAGGAGGATTGCTTGAGGCCAGGAGTTCAAGACCAGCCTGGGCAACATGGCGAGACCTTGTCTCTACAAAAAATTAAAAATCAGCCAGGTGTGGTGGTGCATGCCTGTAGTCCCAGATACTTAGGAGGCAGTTGAGGCTGCAGTGAGCTGTGATCATGCCACTGCACTCCAGCCTGGCTGACAGAGTGAGACCCGGTCTCTAAAAAACAAGCAACAACAACAAAAATGGCCCAGGGCGGTGGCTCACACCTGTAGTCCCAGCACCTTGGGAGGCCAAAGCGGGTGGATCACGCTCAAGGCCAGCCTGGCCAACATGGCAAAATCCCGTCACTACAAAAAATACTAAATTAGCTGGGCTTGTGGGGGTGCGCCTGTAGTCCCAGCTACTCGGGAGTCTGAGGTGAGAGGATCACTTGAGCCCAGGAGGCGGAGGTTGCAGTGAGCCCAAATCTTGCCACTGCACTCCAGCCTGGGAGACGAAGCGAGACCCTGCTGGGAAAAAACAAAAACAAAAACAAAAACTAGATTCCAAGGGACCTTCTCTGTAGGATATGGGGTGATTGTGGGTATAAAGATTAGTGGTTCCCATCTGCATGGAGTCACAGAAGTCTCTGTATTAAGGATAGGGGAGCCTCATTTCTGTGGGCACTGAGGCTTCCCTGTGTAGGAATTAGCGGGGCTTCTTCATATAGGGAATGGGGTCCTTTCTGTGGGGTTTGGGGACCTTCTTTGAATAGGGAACACTTTCTGTGGAGATGAGGTTTTCTCTCTATGAGGAACTCACCGCAGGAATCATGCACCACTGGGCGGGCCCCCCCCCCCCGGGATGTCTGGTCCGCTGGCATCAGGCCAAGCAGGCTGTGGGGTGACCCCTACTGTAGCTGCAGACCCAGCCAGCAAGGAACAGCAGGCAGGGCAGGGGAAGGATGCTGCGGTCAGCACCAGGTGTCCAGTTTCCAGCCCAGAGGGAGAGCTAATTATACCCTCGGACCCAAAAGGTCAGGGCCTGGTGGCCTGGGCGGATGGGGCAGGGCCTGCTGGGGGTAAGGGAAACCCGATCCCACAGATGCTCAGATCTGAGATAAATTTATACCTGGGTGGGGGCCTGGACTCCTGGGTCTGAGGGAGGAGGGGCTGGGAGCCTGGACCTTTAGGTCTGTGGGAGGAGGGGCTAGGGGCCTGGACTCCTGGGTCTGAGGGAGAGGGGACTGGGGGCCAGGACTCTTGGGTCAGAGGGAGGAGTGTGCAGACCGCATGCTCAACTATGACTGTCCCCTACCTTACAGCGGCCAAAAAGGCCCCCAAAGGCAAAGATGCCCCCAAAGGAGCCCCCAAGGAGGCTCCCCCTAAGGAGGCTCCTGCAGAGGCCCCCAAAGGTGAGGAGGTGCTCCCTCGGGCTCAGCAGACCTGGTTTCTCATCTCCATCCTCCCCCCTACGCCTCCCCAGGCCTTTCCCCAGCCTCTATCCTTGAATCTGTCCCCACACAGCCCCAGGGCTGACCCACACCTCCCGTGCTCCCAGCCCTCCCTGGGCTCCCTGGCACCCCCAGACAGAGCCCAGCCCCTCGGCTGGCATTGGCTCTGGTCAACTGGCTGATTGATCACCAAGTCCGGCCCCCGTCTCTCTAAACCTCTCCCGCCCCAAAGGCACATTCAGTGCCCTTCAGTCCACAGAAGAGGAAACCAAGGCCCAAAGGGGTGGGGGAGCCTGGCCAAGGTCACACAGCCACGAGGGTGACAGGTGGCCTTTCCCAGGTCAGGAAAAGCCATTTAACCCCCATGATGTTTGTTTTCTGAGCGGAGGGTCCCTCACTGTCTCTAAGTCCTTTCCCCAAAGCAGCCCACTGTCCCCTCCTCAGCCTATCTCAGACCTCCTCATCGTAATCCTGTCCCCTGAACAGAAGCCTCACCCGAGGACCAGTCCCCGACTGCAGAGGAGCCTACTGGCATTTTCCTGAAGAAGCCGGACTCTGTCTCAGTGGAGACTGGTGAGGGGAACCCGGGGGAGGAGGGGCTGGGGCCTGGACTCCTGGGTCTGAGGGAGGAGGGGGTGGGGGTCTGGACTCCTGGGTCTGAGGGAGGAGGGGCTGGGGGCCTGGACTCCTGGGTCTGAGGGAGGAGGGGCTGGAGGCCTGGACTCCTGGGTCTGAGGGAGGAGGGGCTGGGGGCCTGGACTCCTGGGTCTGAGGGAGGAGGGGCTGGAGGCCTGGACTCCTGGGTCTGAGGGAGGAGGGGCTGGGGGCCTGGACTCCTGGGTCTGAGGGAGGAGGGGCTGGAGGCCTGGACTCCTGGGTCTGAGGGAGGAGGGGCTGGAGGCCTGGACTCCTGGGTCTGAGGGAGGAGGGGCCAGGGTCTTGGCCTCAGTCTCCCTCTGGAGAGCCTTAGTTTCCTTCCTGGGCCTCCTCCCACTCCATCTTGTTACTCACCCCATGTAGGGAAGGACGTGGTGGTCGTGGCCAAAGTGAACGGGAAGGAGCTCCCGGACAAACCAACCATCAAGTGGTTCAAGGGGAAGTGGCTGGAGCTGGGCAGCAAGAGTGGCGCCCGCTTCTCCTTCAAGGAGTCCCATGACTCCGCCAGCAATGTGAGGACCCCGTGGGCCAGAGGGCCGGCGGAGGGGAGTGGAGCTTGTGCAGGACTTGCTCTGTGCAGAGAAGCCCTGTTGCCTGAGGCATCAATGTGGGCCTGGAGCCGGGATGGAGAGTGGGCCTCTGAGGATGGAGGTTGTGCGGGGCTGCTGGGGAGAGGTTGTGTGAAGCAGAGGGAGGATGCCTGGCGTTGGGTGGGGGTGCATTGGGGCTTCGTCATGTATGTTCCCGGGCCAGGGACCTGGTCCCCAGAAGTCCTGATGGGTCAGATACGAGGAGACAGAGCTGGCCACCAGGTGCTGAGCCCCCTCTTGGTCTCCATTGGCCCCCCTATGGGGTGGGGGTGAGGACTTGCAGATAGAGCTGTGAGTGGACTCTGAGGAATATGGGGTGGCTCTAGAAGGTGGTCCCGTGCACCCACATCCCCGGCCCTGGACCCAGGTGTACACCGTGGAGCTGCACATTGGGAAGGTGGTACTGGGGGACCGTGGGGATTACCGCCTCGAGGTCAAAGCCAAGGATGCCTGTGACAGCTGTGGCTTCAACATTGATGTGGAGGGTATGCTGCTGGGGGGTGGGGGAGCAAAGGGTTCTATGTCTGGGGTGGGGCTGGACAGATGTACCAGCCAGGTGTTGGGAGAGTGCACAGGCATGGGCATGAGGTGGGCACAGGTTTTTGGAGGAGGGAGTGCAGATTCTGGGGTCAGAGTATTCAAACTCGGAGAGATGTAGCGTGGGAGGAGGTCTGGATTTGGGTGCTGAAAGTGTTCAGGGTCTTGGAATGCACATGCAAAGGCTTAGGAGGTGAGTTATGCACATTCCACGTTCAAGAAAGTAGGCAAAAAGGCTTGGGAAGCGAGGGTGTCCAGGTTTAGAGAATAAGGGCGTAGGGGTTTAGAGTGAGGGTATACAGGATTAACAGGAGGTTACACGGATTTGAGGGCACATATATGGGCCCCTGAGGGTGTAGAGGCCCTGGGGTTCTGCAGCCCAGAATGTGTGAGGGCTTAAATGTGGGGTGCACAGGAAATGAGATTGTCCAGGCCTGGGGAGAAAGACATGGTGGTCCAGGTGTGGGGGGTATAGATTGCTGAGAGAGGGTGGAGCTTGGCAGCCGGGGAAATGAGTATGAGCTGGTCTAGAACTAGAGGATGCCCAGGCCTCAGTGAGGGTGTGCTGGTCCAAGAGATGGAGAAAAGGGGGCCTGGAAGAGGTTGTGCAGGCCTGGAGAGGGGCTCTCAGTCTAAGATCAGCCCTGGCCTCCAACTCACCTTCCCTTCTCTCATCACCTCTCCCCAGCACCCCGTCAGGATGCCTCTGGGCAGAGTCTAGAAAGCTTCAAGCGTACGTAAGTGACCCCAGGCCCTTACCAGGGTCCCAAGAACCATGGGAGGCTTTCCCTTGGAAGGGGAAAAAGGGAGGATTGGGGAAGGCAAGGGATGAATCTGAAGGGTCAAGACTCACATGCCCTCTCAATGGCCACAGGGGTGAAAAGAAGTCGGATACTGCAGGTGAGCTGGATTTCAGTGGCCTGTTGAAAAAGAGGTGAGCCCCGGACCCGGCACAGAGAGGGGAGATGAGACTCAAGGGGAGAAGGTGGTGGGTGAAGCTCCATGGCCCACTGATTGCTCCTGGACCCACTGCTTATCCCTCTACCACCTCCATCTGTTCACTCCCTGCCCACCCACTATCTAACACACCAACCCATCAGGCTGCCTGTTCATCCACCCATCTACCCATTCACCCAGACCCCTACCCACAACCCAACCCAGCCAAACATCTACCATGAGTTCACCCACCTTCTCACCCTTTAACCCACCATTCTCACACCCACTCTGCTGTTCACTCAGGCTCTAGTTCACCCATGCCTCCACCTACTCACCCTCCCATCCATCCATCCCTGCATCCATCCACTTTCCACCCACCAACCCATTCACTCACCCATCCATCCAACCAGTGGCCTATTTATCCATCTACTAATACATCTATCCACCTATCTGCCCAGTTGCCAATCTATCTACCCACATATCCATCCATTAACCACCATTTTCCTACCTGTTTACCTGCCCATCTGCCATTACAGTCAGCCTAGCTACATGGGTAGGTGGATGGATAACGGGTGAATGGGATGTTGGATTTGGTTGGGAGATGCAGGCGCAGATAGACAGGTGGGAAGGTGGGTGGATGCTACGGATGAATGGGTGGTGGAGAGGTGGGAGGATGGGTGCCTCAGTAGGTGGGGAAGTGGATGGATGGATGGGGTGGGTGGAGGATGAATGGATGGGTTCATGAATAGGTGGCTGAGTTCACCAATGAAGAGGTGGGCAGTTGACACACTCATCCACACAGATAGCCCTCTGTTAGATTGAACTATGTAAAATTGATGTTCTGTAGGTAAAAAATGATTGAAGTCTGGGTGCAGTGGTTCACGCCTATAATCCCAGCACTTTGGGAGACCAGTGTGGGAAGATCACTTGAGCCCAGGAGTGTAAGACCAGCCTGGGCCACATAGGGAGACCTCGACTCTACAAAAAAAAGAAAAATTAGCAGGGCATGGTGGCATGTGCCTGTGGTCCTAACTACTTAGGAGGCTGAGGTAGGAGGATCATTTGAGCCCAGGAGATCAAGGCTGCGGTGAGCCATGATCGAGCCACTGCACTCCAGTCTGGGCAACAGAGTGAGACGGTGTTTCAAAAAAAAAAAAAATTAAATATTGGCAATCTCATACGCATTATCTACTGGCCCACTTATCCATCTTCACTTGCCCATCAATCCCCATAACCATATCCCTGACAATTCCATTTACTGATCAATTCTGTCTCCAGCCAGCCAGCCACTTCCTTGGCCACTTCTCATCAACATATTCACCCAACTGTGCAGTCATTTCTCACCAACCCATCAATCCATCCAGTCACCCACCTGTCTTCCCCCAATCCATCTGCCTATCTTCCCACCCACCCTTCCATTGACCCACCCACCTACTTATCAGCCCACTTACTCACCATTCTGTACATCAATTCAAATATTCACGTCCCCACATTCACCTCCACATCTATCCTCTCCTTGTTCCTTTCCCTTCCTTCCTTCCCTCCCAGCTCCATCCATGCATTCACTCACTCTCTCACCCATCGACCATCTTCTGAGGCCTCCCGTCTACTAGGTTCTGGGCTGAGATCCAGGGAGCGAGAACAGTCTGACTGGGTCCCTGATGTGAGATCACTCATTGCCTTGGGAAATGGGTCTTGTCCAACAGACATGGACACAGACTGAGACTATTTGGTGTGATTTTAGAGAGGGTCCCACCGGGGCCTGTGAGAGCCCAGAGCACGAGCAACTCACTGCCTTGGAGGACAGGGAATGCCTCAGGGAGAAGGGAACTTTGGTGCTAGGTCTTGTAGGATGAAGAGGAGTCCAGGAGGAAGAGAAGGTGGGGAGAGGTCATGAAGGTAGGGAAACATTTTGTGCAAAGGCTGGGAGGCAGGAGAGAGCCTGAAGTGTTCAGCAACAGGCAAGCCGCTTGATTCAGGTGGCTTTGTGGGGAGTGACGGAAGTAGCTGGGGTGTGATTGCCAGGCGGAGGGCTGGGGCTTCCTCCTGAGGGCAGTGGGGAGCCACGGAAGAGTTCTGAACACGAAAGGGAGAACCACCGATGTGGGTGTCAGAAATACCCACGGGATAAAAGAGGACAAATAGGGTGCAATGTATGCTGCTTGGGTGATGGGTCCACCAAAATCTCACAAACCACTAGTAAACAGCTTACTCATGTAACCAAACACCACCTGTTTCCCAATAACCTTTGGAAATAAAATAAATAAATAAATAAATAAATGAACGAATGAATGAATGAAAAGAGATACCCCTCGGGCCAGGCATGGTGGCTCACACCTGTAATCCCAGTACTTTGGGAGGCCGAGGCAGGTGGATCACTTAAGGTCAGGAATTTGAGACCAGCCTGTCCAACATGGCAAAACCCTGTCTCTACTAAAATACAAAAATTAGCCAGGAGTGGTGGTGTGAGCCTGTAGTCCCAGCTACTAGGGAGGCTGAGGCAGAAGAATCACTTGAACCCAGGAGGTGGAGGTTGCAGTGAGCCGAGATCGCGCCACTGCACTCCAGCCTGGGAGACAGAGTGAGAATCTGTCTCAAACAACAAAAAAAAGAAAGCCGGGCGCAGTGGCTCACGCTTATAATCCCAGCACTCTGGGAGGCCAAGGCGGGTGGATCACGAGGTCAGGAGATCGAGACCACAGTGAAACCCCGTCTCTACTAAAAATACAAAAAATTAGCCGGGCGTGGTGGCGGGCGCCTGTAGTCCCAGCTACTCGGAGAGGCTGAGGCAGGAAGGAGAATGGCGTGAACCCGGGAGGCGGAGCTTGCAGTGAGCCGAGATTGCGCCACTGCCCTCCAGCCTGGGCGACAGAGCAAGACTCCGTCTCAAAAAAAAAAAAAAAAAAAAAGAAATACCCAGTGGGGACCATGCCGGGAAGAGGCCAGGAGACCCCAGGAGGAGGCTGGGGCAATGGACCAGGCGGGAAGCAATAAGACCCCTAAAGGGAAGGTGGCTTGGGTGAGTCACAGAGCCAATGAGTGAAGACGGCAGAGGGACATCCTCCCCTCCTCACTCACTGATGGCCCCTGTCCGTTCCCTCACCCCCCAGGGAGGTGGTGGAGGAGGAGAAGAAGAAGAAAAAGAAAGATGACGATGACCTAGGCATCCCCCCGGAGATCTGGGAGCTCCTGAAAGGGGCAAAGAAGAGCGAGTACGAGAAAATCGCCTTCCAGTATGGCATCACCGACCTCCGGGGCATGCTGAAGCGGCTGAAAAAGGCGAAGGTCGAGGTCAAGAAGAGTGCAGGTCAGCCCTGATCTGGGGGGAGCTGGGCCCTGCACACAAGGGACCCCTAGCCTTGTGGGTGTCTGATGATTGGACCCTGGACCTATCTTTTCGAGGTCCCAATGAGGTAGGAGGCAAGACCCAACTCTAGCGGCGGGCTTCGGACACTGGGCCAAATTAAGGACTAGCTACAACAGGGACAGGGTGGAAGCAGCTTTCCATAAGACACGCCCACCAGTGTGCCATGTCAGTTTACCATGGCCATGGCAACAGCCAGGAGTTACTGCCCCTTTCCATGGCAATGACCAGACCACCCAAAAGTTACCACCCTTTTCCTAGCAATTTCCATATAACCCGCTCCTTAATCTACAGGTAATTAAAAGTGGGTATCCATCTGACTGCAGATCTGCCCTGAGCCGTTGCGCTCTGTCTCTGGGATAGCCCTGTTCCACGGGAGCAGTCAGAGGGCTGTAACACTGCCACCTCAATAAAGCTGGGTGCAGTGGCTCATGCCTGTAATCTCAGCACTTTGGGAGGCTGAGGTGGGCAGATCACTTGAGGTCAGGAGTTCGAGACCAGCCTGGCTAACATGGTGAAACCCCATCTCTACTAAAAATACAAAAGTCAGCCGGGCGTGGTGGCGTGCACCTGTAATCCCAGCTGCATGAGAGGCTGAGGCAGGAGAATCGCTTAAGCCAGGGAGGCAGAGGTTGCGGCGAGCTGAGATTACACTGTGGCACTCCAGCCTGGGGAACAGAGTGAGACTCTGTCTCAAAAAAAAATAAATAAATAAAATAATAAAATAAATAAATAAATAAATAAAAATAAAGCTGTTTTCTTCTACCTAACACTGGCTTGCCCTTGACTTCTTTCCTGGGTGAAGCCGAGAACCCTTGCAGGCTAAGCCTCACTTTGGGGTCCCCTGCCCTGCATCACCACCAGAGAAGTTCTCAAGGATCTCTAAGTTCATAGGAGGCCTCCTGACTTCCTCACTTTGACCTTGGAGAGCCCAGGGCCTGGGGAGGGAGATGTGGTGCCTCTGGGGATGACCAGGGGAGTGAGGACCACACACCTCCATCCCCTTTGCATGCCTCAATCTCCAGCATTCACAAAGAAGCTGGATCCAGCCTACCAAGTGGACAGAGGCAACAAGATCAAGTTGATGGTAGAGATCAGTGACCCAGACCTGCCCCTCAAGTGGTTCAAGAACGGCCAGGAGATCAAACCAAGCAGCAAGTATGTGTGGGGTGGGCGGTCCCTGCATCGGGGAGATCCCAGTCCAGAGAGAACGCCCGGAGACAAGGCCCATCACTCTTAACCAGAAAGGGCACACTCACCCCTATATGAAAAGTACAGGCCGGGTGCAGTGGCTTATGCCTGTAATCCTAGCACTTTGGGAGGCCGAGGCGGGCGGATCACCTGAGGTCAGGAGTTCGAGACCAGCCTGACTAACATGGTGAAACCCCGTTTCTACTAAAAATACAAAAAATTAGCCGGGTGTGGTTGCACATGTCTGTAGTGCCCGTAATCCCAGCTACTTGGGAGGCTGAGGCAGGAGAATTGCTTGAACCCGGGAGGCAGAGGTTGCAGTGAGCTGAGATCACGCCATTGCACTCCAGCTTGGGCAACAAGAGTGAAATTCTGTCTCAAAAAAAAAAAAAAAAAGAAAAAGAAAAAGAAAAGTACAAATAGACAAGGCCAGGTGCAGTGGCTCACACCTGTAATCCCAGCACTCTGGGAAGCCGAGGTGGGAGGATTGCTTGAGTCCAGGAGTGGAGTTCAAGACCAGCCTGGCCAACATAACGAAACCACATATCTACAAAAAATATACAAAATTAGCCAGGCACAGTGGCACATGTCTGTAGTCCCAGCTGCTCGAGGGGCTAAGGCAGGAGGACTGCCCAAGCTTGGGAGGCTGAGGCTGCAGTGAGCTATGATAGCACCACTGCACTCCAGCCTAGGCAACAAAGCGAGACCCGGTTTCAAAAAAAAACAAAAGAAAGAAAGAAAGAAAAGAAAAATGTAAACAACAGTGTTTCTGCTCTCCAAATGGGCAAAACCTTGTGAAATTCTAAAACCCGGTGCTGGAGAAGAATAGCACAAATGTTGCTAGTGGGAATGTAATTTGGCGAGTCTCCCTAAGGACACTGTATTAAAAAGCCTTCAGGTTGTGCAATCCTAGGCATGTATTGTGAGGAGTTATCATGACTGTGCATATTTAGCCGCAAGGATGTTCGCTGAGGCATTTGCTATCATAGCAAAGAATGGAAAACAACCAAAATTTAGTTTCATACTAAGACACTCTGCAGTCACTCAAACAAATATTTATAATAGCTGAATGCAGTGACTCACATGTATAATCCTAGCAATTTAGGAGGCTGAGGCGGGCGGATCGCTTGAGCCCAGGAGTTCGAGATCAGCCTGGATGACATGGTGAAACCCCGTCTCTACTAAAAATACAAAAATTAGCCGGGCGTGGTGGCGGGTGCTTGTGGTCCCAGCTACTTGGGAGGCTGAGGCAGGAGGATCACTTGAACCCAGGAGGCAGAGGTTGCGGTGAGCTGAGATCTCGCCACTACACTCCAGCCTGGGCAACAGAATGAGACCCTGTTTCAACAACAACAAACACATCACAAGACAACCTTTTTTAAATTAATTAATTAATTTTGTTTTGAGACCGAGTTTCGCTCTTGTTGCCCAGGCTGGAGTGCAATGGCATGATCTCAGCTCACTGCAACCTCTGCCTCCCAGGTTCAAGAGGTTCTCCTGCCTCAGCCTCCCAAGTAGCTGGGATGAAAGGAGCACCCCAACGCATCTAATTTTTTGGGTGTATTTTTGGTAGAGATGGGGTTTTACCATGTTGCTCAGGCTGGTCTTGAACTCTTCAAGCAATCTGCCCGCCTCAGACTCCAAAAAATGCTAGGATTACAAGTGTGACTGGCCTTGCCATGGTTATTTAAATAATAGGAATTGCTAGCCTGGACAACATAGCGAGATCCCATCTGTACAAAAAAAAATGAAAAAATTAGAAGATACCAAGAAAAGAGAAAAAAAAAATTAGCTGGATACGGTGGTGTGCACCTGTGATCCTTGCTACTCAGGGGCTGAGGTGGGAGGATCGCTTGGACCCAGGAAGTCTAGGTTGCAGTGAGCTATGATTGCACCACTGCACCTAGCCTGGGTGACAGAGTGAGACCCTGTCTCAGAAATAAAAATAAATAAATAAATAAATAATTGAAACTGAGCCCTCAATCCCTTTCCACACAATTTGGCTCTGAGAGAGAGAGAGACTTGCCTTGAGAACAGGTGAACAGAGCTACCCCAGGGCTAGGTGGATGCTCCATGCCCTGGTTCGAGGTGAGACTTTTGCATCAGGTACGTGTTTGAGAACGTTGGTAAGAAGCGAATTCTCACCATCAACAAGTGCACGCTGGCGGATGACGCTGCCTATGAAGTAGCTGTCAAGGATGAGAAGTGTTTCACTGAGCTCTTCGTCAAAGGTGAGGCTGGAATTCAGGCCTGAGCCTGGAGAGGGACTGGAACTCTGGAGGGGGTCCTGAAACGACTGACCTCCTGTCCCCCTGCCCCACAGAACCTGCAGTCCTGATTGTCACACCTCTTGAGGACCAGCAGGTGTTTGTGGGTGACCGGGTGGAAATGGCAGTGGAGGTGTCAGAAGAGGGTGCACAGGTGATGTGGTAAGTGACCCTTGATCCCCGATCTCCACATGGGTGCACACAGCTTCTTTGCCTCTGCCCTGATCTTTATGGGACCTCCTGTGACTTCTCTTGGAGATTTCTGACCTTTATTCAGTAGTCATCCCCAGGAGATCTCAGCTTTTCTCTATAAATCCTTACCTTCACCTAAAAGTGTTTCTAGAATTTCTGACCTCTACCCATCCTATCCTCTTCAGGGTCCTTTTCCTGATCTCCGCTGTTCCATTAAATATTGATTCATCTGACCAATTATCTGTCCCTTGGTCCATCTATCCAGGTATCCACTCATCCACCCACTCCATCCATCCATCCATCCATCCATCCATCCATCCATCCATCCATCTGCTTAACCATCCATCCATCCATCCATCCATCCATCCATCCATCCATCCATCCATCCATCCCATCCGTCCACTCATGCATCCACTCATCCATCCACTCATGCATCCATCCATCCATCCATCCATCCATCCATCCATCCATCCACCCACTTAACCATCTATCCATCTACTTAACTATCCATCCATCCATCCATCCATCCATCCATCCATCCATCCATCCATCCCATTGACCCATTCATCCATCTACTCATTCATATATCCACTCTTCCATTTAGGTTGCCATCTAGCCATCCATCGACCTATCAATCCAGAGATCTATCCATCCACTCACTCACTCACCTGCGTACTTGCCCACCATCTACCTATCCATTCATCCATCTATGTACCTATTCACCAACCCAACAAATATTTATCGAGCACCTGTTGTGTGGTGTACTATTCTACATATCAGAGATATAATGGGGAGAAAAAAATGTCAACATGGTACCTGCCTTCATGGCATTTATAATCTGCTAATTTGGTGATAGTGGTGGTGGTGTTGTGTGTGTATGTGTGTTTGTGTAGGAGACCGAGATAGGCATTAGTCAAGTCATCACATACATACATATAAAAGTTCCATTTTGAGACTGGTTTTGAAAGGAGCAGTAATGGATGCTGTAATAGCTTCCTAGGAGGAAGAGACTCAGGAGGTCAGGGAAGTCTTCCTGGAGGAGATGACGATTGAGCTGAGATCTAAATGACATGGAGATATAAGTGAAGAGAGAAGGGGAGAGTGCCCTGGACAGGGAAAACCAATGACAGAGGCCACAACGTTTGATGTTTTTCTGAGACCTTAGGGCTTCCTCTGTGCGGACCTCTCCCCGTGACATGTTTTTGTGTCCCCTGACTTCCAGCCAGTACCTTGGTACCTTGAGGCAATTAACTGTGTGTGGCCTGTGACTTCCTCCTCTCTCTCCCCGCTGCCTTTTTTCTTTTTTTTCTTTTGAGACAGAGTCTCACTCTGTCACCCAGGCTGGAGTACAATTGCGTGATCTTGGCTCACCGCAACCTCTGCCTCCCGGATTCAAGCAATTCTCCTGCCTTAGCCTCCTGAATAGCTGGGATTACAGGCGCCCGCCACCATACCCGCCTATTTTTTGTTTTTTATTAGAGATAGGGTTTCACCATGTTAGCCAGGCTGGTCTCGAACTCCTGACTTCAGGTGATCCACCCACCTCAGCCTCCCAAAGGGCTGGGATTACAGGCATGAGCCACCGTGCCTGGCCCTCTCTCTCCCCTTCACCTGACCTGTGACCCGTCCACCACTCAAGATGCTTCTGCCACCCTTTATGTCTCCTCCCTCCGGGGACCTGCCTTCTGACCCCTCTGCATGGGCCCCCAACTGACTCTCCAAGACCCAGACCGAGAGCTGTGCTGTCTGCTCACGTCCCGTTCTGTGTCTCACCCACCTAGGATGAAAGATGGTGTGGAACTGACTCGGGAGGATTCCTTCAAGGCCCGGTACCGCTTCAAGAAGGACGGGAAGCGCCACATCCTCATCTTCTCAGACGTGGTCCAGGAGGACAGGGGTCGCTATCAGGTCATAACCAATGGCGGCCAGTGTGAGGCCGAGTTGATTGTGGAAGGTACGGGGCCTCCAGGTGGGGCACGGGCTGCACTGCGCATGCTTCTCCACACAGCTTGAGGTTGCTCAGGCCTGCAGTCTGGAAGTTGTTCCTGACTCCTCTTTTTCCCACACACCCTATGTTCAGCCCACCAGGAAGTCCTGGTGGCTCCAGCTTCAAAGTAAATTTTGAATCCAGCCAAGCATGGTGGCTAACGCCTGTAATCCCAGCACTTTGGGAGGCCGAGGTGGGTGGATCACTTGAGCTTAGGAGTTCGAGACCAGCCTGGCCAACATGATGAAACCCCATCTCTACTAAAAATACAAAAAAATTAGCTGGGCGGGGCAGGGTGCACCTGTAGTCCCAGCTACTCAGGAGGCTGAGGCAGGAGAATTGCTTGAACCCAGGAGGTGGAGGTTGCAATGAGCCGAGATTGCGCTGCTGCACTCCAGCTTGGGCAACAGAGCAAGACTCCGTCTTAAAAAAAAAGAAAAAAAAAAACTGGGCATGGTGGCTCACACCTGTAATCCCAGCACTTTGGGAGACCAAGGTGGGCGGATCACTTGAGGTCGGGAGTTTGAGATCAGCCTGGCCAACATGGCGAAACCCCATCTGTACTAAGAATACAAAAATTAGCTGGTGTGGTGGCATGCACCTGTAATCTCTGCTACTCAGGAGGCTGAGGCAGGAGAATCACTTGGACCTGGGGGTGGAGGTTGCGGTGAGCCGAGCTCACGCTACTGCACTCCAGCCTGGGTGACAGAGCGAGACTCTGTCTCAAAAAAAAACTAAAATAAAAATAAAAATACAAAAATTAGCCAGGCATTGTGGCACACACCTATAACCTCAGCTACTCAGGAGGCCGAGGCAGGAGAATTGCTTGAATCTGGGAGGCGGAGGTTGCAGTGAGCTGAGCTTGTGCCACTGTACTCCAGTCTGGGTGACAGAGCAAGACTCCATCTTAAAAAAAAAAAAAGATCTGAATCCAACCACAAGCCCCCATCTCGCTGCCCCTGCCTGGCCCAGGCCTTCCTCCCCTCATGCCTGGACTGGTGCAGTTGTCTCCTCTGTGGTCACTCTGTGTCTATACCTGCCCCTTGACCTCCACCCCCCAGTACCCGCCAGAGTAAGCCTTGTAAAACATAAGTGAGATGGTGAAAAGAAACAGGTCTGTGGTCCGAGTAACAGTACTGGGTCCGTGTCAGTGTCCTGGTTTGGATACTGGACTCCGTTATGTACAATGTCACCAGTGGGGGAGGCTGGATGAAGAGCACACGGGACTCTATGTGCTATTTTTGCAAGCTCTTGGGAGTCTATAATTCTGTAAAAGCCAGGCGTGGTGGCCCACGCTTGTAATCCCAGCACTTTGGGAGGCCGAGGCGGGCGGATCACGAGGTCAGGAGATCGAGACCACGGTGAAACCCCGTCTCTACTAAAAATACAAAAAAATTAGCCGGGCATGGTGGTGGGCGCCTGTAGTCCCAGCTACTCGGAGAGGCTGAGGCAGGAGAATGGCGTGAACCTGGGAGGCGGAGCTTGCAGTGAGCCGAGATTGCGCCACTGCACTCCAGCCTGGGCGACAGAGCGAGACTCCGTCTCAAAAAAAAAAAAAAAAAAAATTCTGTAAAAATAAAAAGTGAAAAACAATGAACTCAAGTTATTTATGGGCCAAACGAATGGTGGTATTTCCTTATCTAGCCATAAAAAAAGAGAACGTTTTAGACTGAGCATGGTGGCTCACCCCTGTCATCCCAACTCTTTGTGAGGCCGAGGTGGGAGGGTAAATTAAGTCCAGAAGTTCAAGGCCGGCCTAGGCAACATGGCAAGACCCCGTCTCTATAAAAAAATCAGGCTGGGCGTGGTGGCTCAGGCCGGGCTTAGTGGCTCACTCCTGTAATCCCAGAAATTTGGGAGGCCGAAGCGGGTGGATCACCTGAGGTCAGGAGTTCAAGACCAGCCTGGTCAACATGGTGAAACCCCATCTCTACTAAAAATACAAAATTAGCCAGGCGTGGTGGTGCATGCTAGTAATCCCAGTTACTTGGGAGGCTGAGGCAGGAGTATCACTTGAACCCGGGGTGTGGAGGTTGCAGTGAGCCAAAATCACGCCATTGCAGTCTAGCCTGGACGACAAGAGTGAAACTCCGTCTCAAAAAAATAAATAAATAAAATAAAAACCCCAAAGTGCTGGGATTACAGGCATGAACCACTATGCCCGGCCACCTCAGGGCCTTTGCACGCACCAGTCCCTCTGACTGGGAGGCCTTTTTTCATCCTCTGGTAGATTCCTCCCTGCCTCCCTCAGGCCTCCTTGCTCCCTCTTCTGTTTCTTTCTTCACTGTCTCCCACTAGCATGGGAGCTTCCTGAGGCCAACGGGTTGTTTCTGGGTTGTCCGTGGCTGGTATCCCCAGTGCCTAGACCAGCGCCTGGCACGCAGTGGGTGCTCACAAGTGTCTGTGCACAGACTGGAGTAGTGACAGCTCCTTGTCTTTCTCTCCCTGACCAGAGAAACAGCTGGAGGTCCTGCAGGACATCGCAGATCTGACGGTGAAGGCCTCAGAACAAGCTGTGTTCAAGTGCGAGGTGTCTGATGAGAAAGTGACGGGCAAGTGGTATAAGAATGGGATCGAGGTGCGGCCCAGCAAGAGGATCACCATTTCCCATGTAGGCAGGTGAGGAGTGGGCTGCAGAAGTGGCTGGGGGTAGGGTGTGCATAGCAGTCAGCTTTAGCTGCATAACAAGCTGTCCCCCATTTTTTTTTTTTTTTTGAGACGGAGTTTTGCTCTTGTTGCCCAGGCTAGAGTGCAATGGCACGATCTCAGCTCACTGAAACCTCCACCTCCTGGATTCAAGTGATTATCCTGCCTCAGCCTCCCAAGTAGCTGGGATGCACCACCACGCCTGGCTAATTTTTTTGTATTTAGTAGAGACAGGGTTTCACCATGTTAGTCAGGCTGGTCTTGAACTCCTGACCTCAAGTGATCCACCTGACTCAGCCTCTCAAAGTGCTGGGATTACAGGCATGAGCTACCGTGCCTGGACTTTTTCTTTTCTTCTCTTCTTTCTTTCTTTCTTTTCTTTTTTTTTTTTGAGACAGAGTCTTGCACTGCAACCTCCAACTCTGAGGTTCAAGCGATTCTCCTGCCTCGGCCTCCTGACTAGCTGGGGTTACAGGTGCGTGCCACCATGCTAATTTTTTCATTTTTAGTCAAGACAGGGTTTCACCATGTTGGCCAGGCTGGTCTCTAACTCCTGACCTCAGCTGATCCACCCACCGCGGCCTCCCAAAGTGCTGGGATTACAGGTGTGAGCCACCACGCCTGTCCCGTCCCCAAACTTAGAGATTTAAAAGGATGAGGATTGGGCTCGGTGCAGTGACTTATACCTGTATTCTTGCCACTTTGGGAGGCCAAGGCAGGAGGATTTCTTGGGCCCAGGAGTACAAGACCAGCCTGGGCAACATAGTGAGATACTCTCTCTAAATAAATAAATTAGGATTCATTTCATCTTGAGTCTGCAGGTTGGTTGGGGGCTGGCTGATCCAGGATGGCCTCTTTCTTACCTCTGTGGTAGCAGGACCTGGGCCCTGCTGACTTTGCATGGGCGCTGTCAGGACCTCAGCTGGGACAGCTGGGCACCCAGCATGCTGCTCCCTATGGCACCTCCTCCTCCTCCAGTGAGCTCAGCCTAGCACATTCATGTGGCAGAGGCAGAGGTCCTGAGACAGCATGGAAGTAAACGAGACCTCTGTGGCCGAGGCTGGAAACTGGCCCAATGCCACTTCCGCCATAGTCTGTTGGGCAAGGAAAGTCACAGGCCGGCTCTGAGTCAAGGGCTGGGAAGCAGATTCCACCACTTAATGGGGATGCTGCAAGGTCGCACTGGGAGACCATGGACACAGGCAGGGAGAAGCCTCTGGCCATATCAGCTAACAGACAACACGGGCTCTAGCTCAGAAAACAAGAAGCTGGAATTCAACAGGTGGCACGGGGACACCTAAGACAAACACCTGGTTATCTGCAGATTGCAGAGAGCCACCATGATGCCCGGAGAACTTTGTGCCGTCCAGGGCTTCCTGGCAATAGCTCTTAGTGAGATGTAGGCTTTCCCTGTGTTCTGCGTGGGGAACCATGCCGGCTGGTGGTCTCAATAATGGATGATAATGGCCGGGCGCAGTGGCTCACACCTATAATCCTAGCACTTTGGGAGGCTGAGGTGGGCGGATCACTTGAGGTCAGGAGTTCGAGACCAGCCTGGCCAACATGGTGAAACCCTATCTCTATGAAAAATACAAAAATTAGCTGGGTGTTGTGTTACACGCCCATAGTCCCAGCTACTCGGGAGGCTGGGGTGGGAAAATCATTTGAACCCAGGAGGCGGAGGTTGCAGTGAGCCCAAGATCATGCCATTGCACTCCAGCCTAGGTGACAGAGTGAGACTCCATCTCAAACAAACAAACAAACAAAAACAACAAAAACACATAATGATGATAACACGTCCTGACACTTATAGGGCACTTACTGTGCCAGGTACTTTTCTAGGTGCGTTTTTTTTCTTTTCTTTTTTTGAGACAGAGTCTCAACCTGTCACACAGCCTGGAGTGCAGTGGTGCAATCATGGCTCACTGCAGCCTTGACCTGGGCTGGAGCAATTGTCCCACCTCAGCCTCCCCAAGTGCTGAGATTACAGGCGTGGGCCACCATGCCCGGCCAAAGAACAGTATCTATTTATTTATTTTCTGTAGAGACAGGGTCTCACCGTGTTGCCCTGGCTGGTCTCGAACTCCTGGGCTCAAACAATTCTTGATCCTCAGCCTCCCAAAGTGCTAGGATTACAGATGTGAGCCACTGCACCTTTCTCGATGCTTTACAACAAACTCGATGTAGATGGTTATCATTACCCCGATTTTATAGATGAAGAAACAGAGGCACAGAGAGGTTAAGTAACTTGCCCAAGGTCACATAGCTACCGATCTGAAAATAGACCACAGCATTCCAAAGCCCTGGATAAGAATGCAGGCACGTGAATTTCACTGAGGGAAGCTGATGAGGCGGTGCAGCCCCATAGTGGTCCCCACCGCAATCTGGTCCGAGCCCTACCCTGCTCCCCCACCCCTCAGGTTCCACAAGCTGGTGATCGATGACGTCCGTCCCGAGGATGAGGGAGACTACACGTTCGTGCCTGACGGCTACGCCCTGTCGCTCTCGGCCAAGCTCAACTTCCTGGGTGAGGATGCCCCTTCCTCCTTCCCTGGGGGCTGTAGGATCCACCCTCCCAGACCCAGGGCCCGGGATGTCCCCGTCCAGGATTAAGGTTCCCTGAGTGCGAATGAGGACGACAGCAAGCGTCTGTCCCGCTCATGGCTGGAGTCAGAAGATGGAGGGAGAGAGCTGAACTCGCCGCCGCCTGCCGCCTGGGAGGAGGGGTGGCTCCTGGGCATGAACCTGTCCCCAGCACCCCGGTTCCCAGGGAGACTGCCAGACCCCATCACCTCTTCCTCTGGGCTGCGAAGGTGGGGTGAGGGGCCTGCTGGTTTAGACCTAACCGTCCAGTCTTCTTTGTCTTCCAGAAATCAAGGTGGAGTACGTTCCCAAGCAAGGTGAGCGCCACGGGCTGCGCTGGGAGCGGGTCCGAGGGAGGAGGGCGGGGCTGAGGGAGGAGGGGCGGGGCTGAGGGAGGAGGGGCGGGGCTGAGGAAGGATGGGCGGGGCGCGGGAGGATGGGTGGGGAGAGGAAGGAGGAGCGGGTCCAAGGGAGGAGGGGCGGGGGGGTGCTGAGGGAGGGTGGAGGGGCCAGATGCCGACAGACGGGGTGGGGGCGATCGGCCAAGAGGAGAGACTGGGGTCCTCAGGGAGGAGGGGTTGGGGACCTGGATCCCTGGGTATAAGGGAGGAGGAGCTGGGGGCCTGGACCTCTGGGTCTGAGGGAGGAGGGGCTGGGGGCCTAGACTGTAGGGTCTGAGGTAGGAGGGGTTGGGGACCTGGATCCCTGGGTCTGAGGGAGGAGGGGCTAGGGGCCTAAACTGTAGGGTCTGAGGGAGGAGGGCTTGGGGGCGTGGACTACTAGGTCTGAGGGAGAAGGGCTTGGGCACATGGACCCCTATGTCTCTGTCACTGTTGGAACCCAACTTTTCGGAGATTCTCTTGTGGGGACTGGGAAGGCCCAGCCTCCCACTCCCAGGGTCCCTGTATCTCTTCTGTGCCACCAGAGCCACCAAAGATCCACTTGGATTGCTCAGGGAAGACCTCAGAGAATACGATTGTGGTTGTGGCTGGAAACAAGCTGAGGCTTGACGTGTCCATCACAGGGGAGCCCCCTCCTGTCGCTACCTGGCTGAAGGGAGATGAGG
Source organism: Nomascus leucogenys (assembly GCF_006542625.1). Lineage (NCBI taxonomy): Eukaryota > Metazoa > Chordata > Mammalia > Primates > Hylobatidae > Nomascus > Nomascus leucogenys. The sequence continues at coordinate 64,660,794 of NC_044390.1, forward strand.
TGGGTTGGGGCCACCCCTCTGTCCTGACTCCCTTTCCCTTTAGGCAAGTCTGTTTCTCCCTGAGCCTCAGTTTCATCCTCTATAAAAAGAGGGTGATGATTCCTTCTTCACAGGGTTGTTTTGAAGATTGGAGATTATGCTTGTCCATCACAGGTATGGGCCTAGCATATGGTGGATGTTCCATCCATTCATCCATTCACCTTTCAGTTAATTAATCAAGTGATCAACCAGTTTAGCCTTCCAGCCATCCAGTAACTCATCCGCCCATCCAGCTGTTGATTTTTTCATCAACTAATTGGTTAATTCATCCAGCCATCCACTCATCCAGTAATTAGTCCATTTGTCCATTTATCCATCAACCAATCCAGTTATCCATTCATCCAGAAACACATCTACCCACTTCTATGTATGTATGTATGTGTGTGTGTGTGTGTGTGTGTGTATGTATGTATGTATGTATGTATGTATGTATGTATCTATCTATCTATCTATCTATCTATCTATCTATCTATCTATCTATCTTTCCGAGAGGGGGAATCTCCCTCTGTCACCCAGGCTGGAGTGCAATGGCGTAGTCTTGGCTCACGGAAACCTCCACCTCCCAGGCTCAAGCGATCCTCCCACCTCAGCCTCTTGAGTAGCTGGGACCACAAGAGTGCGCCACCATGCCTCGCTAATTTTTTGTATTTTTGTAGGGACAGGGTTTCACCATGTTGCCCTGAACTCAAGTGATCCCTCCACCTTGGCCTCCCAAAGTGTTGGGATTAAGTGCATGAGCCAACAAGCCCAGCCAGATCTACATATTCCTATATCCATCCATCCAACAAATTTTTTTTTTTTGTTTTTTGTTTTTGAGACGGAGTCTCGCTCTGTCGCCCAGGTTGGAGTGCAGTGGCGCAGTCTCAGCTCACTGCAAGCTCCGCCTCCCAGGTTCACGCCATTCTCCTGCCTCAGCCTCTCCAAGTAGCTGGGACTACAGGTGCCCGCCACCACGACCGGCTAATTTTTTGTATTTTTAGTAGAGACGGGGTTTCACCATGGTCTCGATCTCCTGACCTCGTGATCCGCCCGCCTTGGCCTCCCAAAGTGCTGGGATTACAAGCGTGAGCCACCACGCCCGGCCCCATCCAACAAATATTTTAACCTTGCATGTCCCAGGCCCTGGGACAGCTCGATTTTTCATTTCTCCTCGTGCTTCCATTTCCTCTTCTGTAAAATGGACAGACTTGGCTCAACATCCATCCATTTGCTCACTCAGCATGCATCCCCTAAAGTTTTCTTTGCACCAGGCACTGAGGATGCAACCGTGAGTTGGATGCAGCTCCTGCCCTCCAAGAACCTTCATTTTACTTAAAATTTATTTATTTATTTTTAAATTTGAGACAGAGTTTCACTATGTTGCCCACACTGGTCTTGAACTCCTGGGCTTGAGTGGTACTCCTGCCTCAGCCTCCCAAAGTGCTGGGATTACAGGTGTGAGCCACCGCGCCCGGTCCAGTCTGGTGTTTTTAATGAAGGACGGCATTTGGAGGGCGAAGAGGGCAGTGGAGCGAATGAGGACTCTGTGTGTCGATGGGGAATCTTGGGAGGATTCTGAGCAGGGGAATGGCAGAGGCAAGCCTGGGTTTGCTTGGGGACACGATGGGGTACAAGGCTATCTGGTGGCTGTGTTCAGGTATTCACGACCACCGAGGGCAGGACCCGCATTGAGAAGCGGGTGGACTGCAGCAGCTTTGTGATTGAGAGTGCGGAGCGGGAAGACGAGGGCCGCTACACCATCAAGGTCACCAACCCCGCCGGCGAGGACGTGGCTTCCATCTTCCTGCAGGTTGTGGGTGAGCAGAGAAAGCCGAGGTGGCTGGGCCAAGGGGTGACTCCCTGAGGCCTCGAGGGGCCACCTGACTCTCCTGCCCCCTGCAGATGTCCCAGACCCCCCAGAGGCCGTGCGCATCACCTCGGTTGGAGAGGATTGGGCCATCCTTGTCTGGGAGCCACCGACGTACGATGGGGGAAGCCAGTCACCGGTGAGTGCCTCTGTCCTCATGACCTCTGACCTTCCCTCCTTCTGCCTTGTTTTTTTTTTTTTTTTGAGACAGAGTCTCACTCTATCGCCCAGGCTGGAATGCAGTGGCTCAATCTCAGCTCACTGCACCCTCTGCCTCCTGGGTACAAGCCATTCTCCTGCCTCAGCCTCCCAAGTAACTGGGATTATAGGTGCCCACCACCACGCCCGGCTAATTTTTGTATTTTTAGTAGAGATGAGGTTTTACCATGTTGGCCCGGCTGATTTGGAACTCCTGACCTAAAGTGATCTGCCCACCTCGGGCTCCCTAAGTGTTGGGATTACAGGCGTCAGCCACGGCGCCAGCCTCTACCTTCTCCTTGACCTCCCAGAGCTCTTAGCATCCTCAGTGACCTACCTCTGACCCCTGATTTTCCATTCTGCCATCTCAATCCCTTTGGTCTTCCCTCTTCCTTTACTCGCTGGTGACCTGGGATTTCTCACTTTGACCAGTAGCCTGGGTTCTTCTATGGCTCCTGGCCCCCTGGTTCATGAGCTGTGACCCATTCTTGATTCCTGACTCCAGGGCTGGTGGCCTCTGAATGCTCTGTGGCCCCTGAGATCCACCTAAGATTCATGGCCTCGGACCGCCCTGGGCCATGCGATCCTCTGGATGTGACCCTCACTGCCCCAGCTGACTTGTGCCCCATGCCCTCCCATTCCCTCTTCTCCTGTCTGCTTGGAGCCTCCAGGGTACCTCGTGGAGCGGAAGAAGAAGGGTTCTCAGCGCTGGATGAAGCTGAACTTTGAGGTCTTCACGGAGACCACCTATGAGTCCACCAAGATGATCGAGGGCATCCTCTATGAGATGCGTGTCTTTGCCGTCAATGCTATAGGGGTCTCCCAGCCCAGCATGAACACCAAGCCTTTTATGCCTATTGGTAATGTCCTCCCTCACTCTGATCCATCAACCCCATCCACCTCTGGCCCATCTTTTGCCCGCCATCAATCTCTGACCCTACACCCTGGCCTTCTGACCAATCATTCTACCTCTGACCCCTGCCCCTTCCTGCTGACCCCTGACCCCTCATTCCCCCCATATCCTCTTTTTCTGGATGCTTCCAGCACCCACAAGTGAACCCCTGCACCTGATAGTGGAGGATGTGACAGACACCACCACCACACTCAAGTGGAGGCCTCCGAGCAGGATCGGGGCAGGTGGCATCGATGGGTACCTGGTGGAGTACTGCCTGGAAGGCTGTGAGTGACCCTGGCAGGCCTGGTGGGGGTGGTGGCTAGCACAGGTGGGCATCCAGTCCAGGGAGCTGAAAATAGGACTGTGTGGGAGAGAGAAGGGTGCAGTGGCCCGCTCGTGTTTAGTGTCTGTACTGTTATAAGTCTCTGGGATGGGACCCCCTGTGACTAGTGTGTTTTCTCTCCCTTCTTCCTTTCTACACCCATCCTCCATACAGCAGTGACTTTCTGTCCATTCCAGCTATCCTTCCATCCCCCCATTTATCTTTTATCTTTTACCTCTATGCCTTCTTTCTTTCTTCTATTAATTTATCCATCTAACCAATCTTTCCTTCATCGTCTTAACATCCACCCATCCATCCATCTGTCCATCCATCTGTCCACCCGTCTGTACATCCATCCATCCATCCATCCATCCATATTACTGTCCATCCATCCATCCATCCATCCATATTTCCATCCATCCATCCACCCACCCACCCACCCATATTTCCATCTATCTATCCATTATCCATCCATCCATCCATCCATCCATCCATCCATCCACCCATCCATATTTCCATCTATTCATCCATCCATCCATCCATCCATCCATCCATCCGTCCATATTTCCTTCCTTCATTTCTCTCTCTCTCTCTCTTTTTTTTTTTTTTGAGACAGAGTCTTGCTCTGTTGCCCAGGCTAGAGTGCAGTGGCACGATCTCGGCTCACTGCAAGCTGCGCCTCCCGGGTTCACGCCATTCTCCTGCCTCAGCCTCCCAAGTAGCTGGGACTACAGGCACCTGCAACCACGCCCAGCTAATTTTTTTTTTTTTTTGTATTTTTAGTAGAGACGGGGTTTCACTCTGTTAGCCAGGATGGCCTTGATCTCCTGACCTCGTGATCCACCTGCCTCGGCCTCCCAAAATGCTGGGATTACAGACATGAGCCATCGCACCCGGCCCAGTATCATTTTTTCATCCATATATCTATCTCGGCACCACTATCTTTGCTTCCTTCCTTCTTTCTACCTATATGGCCATCCAACCATCTGTTCACCTAACTAGCCATTGTCTCTCTGCCTGTCCATGCATCATGTGTACCTCCATACATCCACTCTCCATTCTGCACCAAACAAATATTCACTGAGCACTGACTCGTGCCCGGCCCACCACCATGGCTATGGAGATGTCTCAGACACAGCCATCTCTCTGGGAGAACAGACGTGATCACCTCGACACACTATCCCAGGCCTTAAAGTCAGACAGATGCGGGTTCCAACCCTGCCCCTCCACTGTCTAACTGTGTGTCCTTGGGCAAGTCTCTGAGCCTCAGTCTCTTCATCTAACCATGGCGAAGACAGTTCTCATCTTGACAGGGTACAGTGACGATGCACTCGAGAATGCATGGAAAGGAGGGATGGTTGAACCCTCATCAGCTTCCTCCCTCCTCCTCTCCTCCGTGCTCTTTACCCCATTCCTCCCTGGCCAGCTGCTCCCACCCTGATGTTTCAGAACCCAGCTTGTTAGAGTTCACTCTGTTGATTGCTGCTGTGAGCCAACAGCCATGAGTTCCCCAGCCCATGGCCATAAACCCAAGACAGAAGGGCAGGTAACAAAAAGCAGGCAATCCGAAGAGCTCTGACCCTGCCCTCCGCCCGCCCTCCCAGACATCCACCTGGCTGCACCCCCAGACAGAGCCAAGATCCCTGCTCCTCTGTGCCAGCCTTGCAGGAGAACAGAGCTTGAGAGCATGCTGGAGTCAGACAGGCCTGGGTTTAACATCCTAGTCCACAGAGCCTGAGCTATGTGTCCAGGGTGGTCTCGAATTCCTGGGCTTGAGAGATCCTCCTGCCTTGGCTTCCCAAAGTGCTGGGATTACAGGCATGAGCCATTGCACCTGAGGAAAGTTTTTATTTTTATTTTTATTTTTTTATTTTTTTTTTATGGAGTCTCGCTCTGTCACCCAGGCTGGAATGCAGTGGCGTGATCTCAGCTCACTGCAACCTCTGCCTCCCAGGTTCAAGCGATTCTCCTGCCTCAGCCTCCCGAGTAGCTGGGATTACAGGTGCCTGCCACCTTGCCTGGCTAATTATTGTATTTTTAATAGAGACAGGGTTTCGCCATGTTGGCCAGGCTGGTCTTGAACTCCTGGACTCAAGTGATCTGCCCACTTCAGCCTCCCAAAGTGCTGGGATTACAAGCATGAGCCACCACCTCCGGTCGAAAGTTCTTTAACCTCTCTGGCCCTCATCCTAACATGTTAGGGATGGTTTCTCATCCCTAACATGGGGATAGCACAGGGTTGAGGTAAGAATTAATGAACAACGCCTGTAATCCCAGCACTTTGGGAGGCCGAGGTGGGCGGATCATGAGGCCAGGAGTTCAAGACCATCCTGGCCAACAAGGTGAAACCCCATCTCTACTAAAAATACAAAAATTAGTTGGGCGTGGTTGTGCGAGCCTGTAGTCCCAGCTACTCAGGAGGCTGAGGCAGGAGAATTACTTGAACCTGGGAGGGGGAGGTTGCAGTGAGCCAAGATCTCGCCATTGCCCTCCAGCCTGGGCGACAGGGCGAGACTCTGCCTTAAAAAAAAAAAAAAAAAAAAAAAGAATTCGCACCACTGCACTCCAGCCTGGGCGACAGGGCGAGACTCCATCTAAAGAAAGAAAGAAAAAAAAAAGAATTAATGAGCTAACGGAATGGCCCCCCTTAGAACCTGGCCATGATGAATGCTTAACTAACGCCAGCTGCTGCTGCTGCTTCTACTGGGAATTTACCCAGTGCTCACTCCCTGCGTGGGGCCCAAGTCCCCGGGAGAAACGGGAGCGGAGGGTGGGAGGAGGGCATGAGATCCGCCAGCAGGGCCTCTCTCTCCAGCCGAGGAATGGGTCCCTGCCAACACTGAGCCCGTGGAGCGCTGTGGCTTCACCGTCAAGAATCTCCCGACGGGAGCCAGAATCCTCTTCCGAGTCGTTGGGGTCAACATCGCGGGGCGCAGCGAGCCGGCCACCCTGGCCCAGCCGGTCACCATCAGGGAGATTGCGGGTGCGTGGCCCCTGACCCTGCGCTCCGAAAGACCAAGCTGGCGTCGTCCCGCCCGCCCTTTCCTTGTCGTCGACAGGACCTCCCCAGACAGTCTCATCGCCATTGGCCCCTGGAATGTGCCCCGGCCCCCCGCTGAGCCCCCTCCCTGTGTTTGCGCCCTCAGAGCCACCCAAGATCCGGCTCCCCCGCCATCTCCGCCAGACCTACATCCGCAAAGTGGGCGAGCAGCTCAACCTTGTCGTCCCCTTCCAGGTCAGAGGAGCGGGGTCAGGGGCCGGGGGTCCGCTCCTGCCGCAAGCCCCCTTTGTGCGGGTGGAGCCCCGCTGACCCCGCCCCACCCCCTCCCCGCCGGGAAGGCCCCGGCCCCAGGTGGTGTGGACCAAGGGCGGGGCCCCGCTGGACACCTCCCGCGTGCACGTGCGGACCAGCGACTTCGACACCGTGTTCTTCGTGCGCCAGGCGGCCCGCTCCGACTCCGGGGAGTACGAGCTGAGCGTGCAGATCGAGAACATGAAGGACACCGCCACCATCCGCATCCGCGTCGTGGGTGCGCGCGCTGGGGAGGGCCCCCGGGGGCCGGGAGGGGCAGGGATGGGGAGCGATGGGGGAGGAGGTGAGAGATGAGGGGTGGGAGAGGAGGTGAGAGATGGGGGGTGGGAGAGGAGGTGAGAGATGGGGGGTGGGAGAGGAGGTGAGAGATGAGGGGTGGGGAAGGAGGTGAGAGATGGGGGGTGGGAGAGGTGAGAGATGGGGGGTGGGAGAGAAAGTGAGAGATGAGGGGTGGGAGAGGAGGTGAGAGATGGGGGGTGGGAGAGGAGGTGAGAGATGAGGGGTGGGAGAGGAGGTGAGAGATGGGGGGTGGGAGAGGAGGTGAGAGATGGGGGGTGGGAGAGAAGGTGAGAGATGAGAGGTGGGAGAGGAGGTGAGAGATGGGGGTGGGAGAGAAGGTGAGAGATGAGAGGTGGGAGAGGAGGTGAGAGATGGGGGGTGGGAGAGAAGGTGAGAGATGGGGGGTGGGAGAGAAGGTGAGAGATGAGAGGTGGGAGAGGAGGTGAGAGATGGGGGGTGGGAGAGAAGGTGAGAGATGAGGGGTGGGAGAGGAGGTGAGAGATGATGAGAGGTGGGAGAGGAGGTGAGAGATGGGGGGTGGGAGAGAAGGTGAGAGATGAGAGGTGGGAGAGGAGGTGAGAGATGATGAGGGTGGGACAGGAGGTGAGGAGATGAGGAGGGGAGGGGGAGAGGAAGTGAGAGATGAGGGGTGGGAGAGGAGGTGAGAGATGGGGAGTGGGAGAGGAGGTGAGAGATGGGGAGTGGGAGAGGAGGTGAGAGATGAGGGGTGGGAGAGGAGGTGAGAGATGGGGAGTGGGAGAGGAGGTGAGAGATGAGGGGTGGGAGAGGAGGTGAGAGATGAGGGGTGGGAGAGGAGGTGAGAGATGGGGAGTGGGAGAGGAGGTAAGAGATGGGGAGTGGGAAGGAGGTGAGAGATGAGGGGTGGGAGAGGAGGTGAGAAATGGGGAGTGGGAGAGGAGGTGAGAGATGAGGGGTGGGAGAGGAGGTGAGATGAGGGATGGGAGAGGAGGTGAGAAGGGATGAGGGTGGCCCAGGATAAGAGGAAGTGGAGAGATTGGGATGGGGGAGGCCGTAGGCAGGAATGCGAATGGGGCATAAGGGAGGTTAGAATCAGGAGGGAGGGGGTGTGGAGAGGGGAGGGGAGGGAAGAGGCTGGACATCCCAAAACCCGGACTGACTTGTCACACTTCCCCATTTCCAGAAAAGGCTGGGCCCCCCATAAACGTGATGGTGAAGGAGGTGTGGGGCACGAATGCACTGGTGGAGTGGCAGGCCCCCAAAGATGATGGGAACAGTGAGATCACGGGGTATTTCGTCCAGAAAGCAGACAAAAAGACCATGGTGAGAGAGCAGAGGGGGAGACGGGGAAGAGCCCATGAGGTGGGCAGAGCAGGTGCAGATGTCCCCCGTTCACAGCTGGAAGGGCAGGGAGGGGCCCAGAGGCTGGAGGACGGGCTTGGGGCCGGGAGGGAAGCCTTTTAGCTGAGACTTGGCACGTGATGGGTTTTCATTTTCTTTTTTCACTGAGGTAAACGTCACATAACGGAATTAGTCATTCACCGTTTTAAAGCGAACAATTCAGCAGCACTTAGGACATCTGCAGGCTTGTGCAGTCACCGCCTCTACCCAGTCCATTTTCATCCCCCAGAGGAAGCCCTGTACCCAGTAGCGCCACCCCCTGGTTTCCCCTGGCCCCAGCCCCTGGCAGCCACCGATTTGCTGTCTCCCTGGATTTACCTACTCTGGACATTTCATACACATGGAATCCTAGCTATGTGACCTTTATGTCTGACTTTGTTAGCTCAGCACAACGTCTTCGAAGTTCATCCATGCTGCAGGGTGCAGGGTGTGTCCGTGCGGAAATCCTGTTTTTAGAATTCTTTTTTTTGAGACAGGGTCTTACTCTGTCACCCAGGCTGGAGTGCAGTGGTGCAATCTCGGCTCACTGCCTTCTCTGCCTCCGAGCTCAGGTGATCCCCCCCATCTCAGCCTCCCAAGTAGTTGGGAATACAGGTACGTGCCAACACGTCCCGCTAATTTTTGTAGAGACAGGGTCTCAGTATGTTGTCCAGGCTGGTCTCGAACTTCTGGACCCAAGTCATCCTCCCACCTTGGCCTCTCAAAGTGTTGGGATTACAGACATGAGCCACTGCACCTGGCCTTTATTTCTTTATTTTTTGAGACAGAGTCTTACTCTGTCACCCAAGCTGGAATGCAGTGGCATGATCATGGCTCACTGCAGCCTCCAACCCCCAGGTTCAGTCAATCCTCCTCCCTCAGCCTCCCGAGTAGCTGGGACTACAGGTGCTGGCCACCAGACCTGGCTAATGTTTTTTTTTTTAACAGACAAGGGTCTCACCGTGTTGCCCACGCTGGTGTCAAACTCCCGGGCTCAAGCGAGCCTCCCACCTCGGCCTCCCAAAGAGCTGGGATTACAGGCATGAGCCACCGTGCCTGACCCCTTCTTAGGGTTGAATGATGTTCCCCTGTCTGGGCCGACCGTTTTGTCTGTCTCTCCCTGCGCTGATGGGCGCTGGGTTGGTTCCACCTGTTGGCCACTGTGAGTAGTGCGCCATGAGTGACAAATTTTTTAAACACTGGATGTGCTTTTCTCACCCCTTCTTTCGTCTGTGTCTTGTGTGTAATCGTGTGATCCTGTGGCCCCGCCCCGCCTGGTCCCTCCCTGTCCCCACACTAGGAGTGGTTCAACGTCTATGAACGTAACAGGCACACCAGCTGTACTGTGTCTGACCTCATTGTGGGCAACGAATACTATTTCCGAGTTTACACGGAGAACATCTGTGGGCTCAGTGACTCACCTGGTGTCTCCAAGAACACGGCCCGCATCCTCAAGACAGGTACAGCCATCCTGCTCCACAGCCCAGGCCCACCCGCTCCACCTTCTCGTCCAGGCCCCACCTGGACTCCTCCTGCCCTCCCCTCCCCACTGGAGTTGACGGCACCTAGTCATGGGGGAGAGGTGACTGCGGTTTCTTCCCTGGTTGGTGTCAGGGGACGATCTAGATCAGTCGCCTTACGGGTGCATCCTCCCTCCCCAGGAATCACCTTCAAACCGTTCGAGTATAAGGAGCATGACTTCCGGATGGCTCCCAAGTTCCTGACGCCTCTCATAGACCGGGTGGTCGTGGCTGGGTACTCGGCGGCCCTCAACTGCGCTGTCAGAGGCCACCCGAAGGTGCCAGGGCAGGGACCCAGATCTGCGTGTGTGTTGCCTTGTGGGGAATCTTCCATACAACCAAGCCCACTCCCCATCATGCCAGTTCTTCTTCCTCGAGTTCTCTGTCTCAAGGGATTTAGTCTTAAATTTAAAAAATTTTTTTTAATTGATTTTTTTTTTTTTTTTTTTTGAGACAGGGTCTTGCTGTATCACCCAGGCTGGAGTGCAGTGGCGCGATCACAGCTCACTGCAACTTTGACCTCCGGGGCTCAAGTGATCCTCCTACCTCATCCTCCCGAGTAGCTGGGACCACAGGCATGAACCACTGTGGCCAGCTAATTTTATCATTTGTAGAGATGGGGTCTTGCTATGTTGTCCAGGCTGGTCTTGAACTCCTAGGCTCAAGTGATTCTCCCGCCTCGGCCTCAAGTGATTCTCCCGCCTCGGCCTCAAGTGATTCTCCTGCCTCGGCCTCCCAAAGTGCTGGGATTACAGGTGTCAGCCACCACGCCCAGACTGGACTTGCTCACTTTTCACCCACTTCCTGTTAACTCCTCCGACCAGAGCCCAAGTCTCAGACAATCAATCACACCTTGCCTTTGGCTTCCTGCCTTTTTCCTTCTTTCTTTCTTTCTTTTTTTTCTTTCTTTCCTGAGACCAGGCTGGAGTGCAGTGGTGCGATCTCGGCTCACTGCAACCGCCTCCCGAGTTCAAGCGATTCTCCTGTCTCAGCCTCCTGAGTAGCTAGGATTACAGGCGTGCACCACCATGCTCAGCTAAATTTTGTATTTTTAGTAGAGACAGGGTTTTGCTGACCTCAGGTGATCCGCCTGCCTCGGCCTCCCAAAGTGCTGGGATTACAGGCGTGAGCCACCGCTTCCGGCCTCTTGCCTTTTTCTTTGTCCTCTGACTGCCAGGTAACAGCTTATCTCGGCAGCTTGAGGAGAGGACCATTAAGTCTCTATTGCTCTGTCCAAGGACAAATGCCAGTCCCGTGGAAAAAGAAACGCTGGGAGCAGGGGCACCCTAAACCACCACGGCTCCCCAGGGTCTTCCTGTCCAGCCATTTTCCGACTGCGCTTTGTGAATATGGGCACTTGCAACCTAGAGCTCATTTAGACCAGGGGTTGGCAAACCATCACCCATGGGTCAAATCCACCCACCACCTGTTTCTCTCAATAAAGTTTTATTGGAACACGGGCCAAGCATATTTGTTTATGTTTTGTTTATAGCTACTGCAGACAATGTAAATAAATACGTGTGGCTTGTGTTCCAGGCCCAGAGACTACAGGGCCCAAAAAGCCCGAAATATTTACCATCTGGCCCTTTATAGGAACAGTTTGCCAGCTTCTGGTCTGGGCTGTAGGTTCTTTGCTTCAGCCTCCTTAAGGCATACCACGGATTCATTGGTTCACCATCTCCATCTCTGTATACTTTATTCACTAACTCCACTCATTCATGTCACTCATTTCGCTCATTTATCCACCTACCAATCCATCCATTTACTCAGTTCATTCCTTCACTCCATTTGCTTATTTACAGCACTCTTTCGTGCTCTCATTCATTTATTCACTCCATTTATTTTTTCAACAAACATTTTCAGAGGCTTTCAATGACCTGGGTGATTCAAACAAGAAATTTCCTGTATGTTAGGGGAGACTGACGTTTGCCCAGAGTCACACAAATAATATAAAATTATGAAAGGCTGGGCCAGACACGGTGGCTCACGCCTGTAATCCCAGCACTTTGGGAGGCCGAGGTGGGCAGATCACCTGAGGTCAAGAGTTTGAGACCAGCCTGGCCAACATGGTGAAACCCTGTCTCTACTAAAAATACAAAAATTAGCTGGGCATGGTGGCAGGCGCCTCTAATCCCAACCACTTGGGAAGCTGAGGCAGGAGAATCGCTTAAACCCGGGAGGTGGAGGTTGCAGTGAGCCAAGATCATGCCGCTGCACTCCAGCCTGGGAGACAAAGCGAGATTCTGTCTCAAAAAAAAAAAAAAAAAAGTTGGCGGGCGCGGTGGCTCATGCCTGTAATCCCAGCACTTTGGGAAGCCGAGGTGGGTGGATCATCTGAGGTCATGAGTTTGAGACCAGCCTGACCAACATGGAGAAACCCTGTCTCTACTAAAAATACAAAAAAGTAGCCAGCCGTGGTGGCGCATGCCTGTAATCCCAGCTACTTGGGAGGCTGAGGCAGGAGAATCGCTTGAACCCGGGAGGTGGAGGTTGCAGTGAGCTGAGATTGTGCCATTGCACTCCAGCTTGGGCAACAAGCTCAAAAAAAAAAAAAAAAAAAAAAAAAAAAGGCTAGCACAGTGGCTCACTCCTGGAATCCCAGCACTTTGGGAAGCCATGGCAGGAGGTTGGCTTGAGGCCCGGAGTTTGAAATCAGCCTGGGCAATATGGTGAAACCCATCTCTATATACAAGAATACAATTATAAAGGGAAGCAAGTGTGTGAGAAAAACACAGGCAGAGTGTAAAAATAGGTATTTCCGTTCTAGTCTAGGGGCCATGAAGGGACGTGTGAACTGAGACCTACGGGATAGGTTTAAAAAAAAAAAAAAAAAAGAAGGAAGGGCAGTATGGAAGAGGGAACAGCCAGTGCCAGGGTCCTGAGGTGGGTGCCTGTCTGGTCTGTTTGAAGGACTGCGAGGTAGCCTGTTTGGTTGGAGCAGAGAAGTAATGGGGGTCAAAGAATGTGGGACCCTGTGGGCCACTACAGTGAGCTCTTTGTCCTGAGAGCAATGGGAAGACCCCACCGTTACCCTGTGAAGTAGGGATTATCAACCTGCTCTTACAGAAGAGGAGAAGTGACTCATCCAAGGACATCTGGCAAGAGGGTGGCAGAGACTAGAACCCAGATCTGCTTCCTGAACCCCATTTTGTCACTGCCTAGGGACTCTCTCTAAGTTCGCCTCCTCTCCCTTGACTCTCAACAGCCGAAGGTGGTCTGGATGAAGAACAAGATGGAAATCCGCGAAGATCCCAAGTTCCTGATAACCAATTACCAAGGAGTCCTGACGCTGAACATCCGCCGCCCCTCGCCCTTCGACGCTGGGACTTACACCTGCCGGGCCGTCAATGAGCTGGGCGAGGCGCTGGCTGAGTGCAAGCTGGAGGTCCGAGGTGAGGGCGTGGCCGTCCCCAACACTGGCTGACCCTTGCTCGGGCCCTGTGCCAGTCTGGCCAGTGGCCTCGGGCTGAGCACCGCTGAGATCTGGAGATGAGTGAGACCGACCCTCTGGGAGGACTGGGAAGCTGCTGTCCTGAGGGCAGCACAGGGCATCCTAGGAGCTGGGGTGGGGGAGCCCCTGAGCTTGGGTAGGAGTCAGATTTTTCCAAAGGAGTTGAAGGACAAGAAAGAGGAAAGCTGAGTGAGAAGAGCTTAGGAAACGTCCCCAAGGCCTCCAGTGTACCTGGGGCCCCGTAGGCAGATGGGTTGACAGAGTGAGAGCAAACATGGATAACACGGATGACCAGGGGTCGTGGGAGCTCCCAAAAGTGCCTCCCTTCCATAGCCTGTCCCCATGCTCCCACCCACCTGCCCCTGCCTCTCCCTGCCCCGTCCCCTTATCTCGGTCCCACAGCTCCGGCCCCAGCGAAAGCTACATCCTCTTCCTCCCATATTCCATTTCCAGCTGCCTCCCTGTCTCCAGTCTCTCCCTCCTGCCAGCCACCTTCACCCCTGGACTCTGGCCCCAGAGAGCTCTCTCTATCCAGAGCTGCTCTGCCCCAGCCCTGAACCCAGCCGGCTGGGGGCTCCCCACCGCCCCAGCACCCCTCCACCTGGTGTTCACGGTGGTGTGTCCGCCCGCGGCCCCCACCTGCCCCGGTTCTTCCCACATGATGTCCCAGCCACACCGGGCTGTTGGCGGTTACACTGGCCAGGCTTTCTCGCCACAGGGACTTGGCACATGCTCTTCCCTCTTCCTGGAACGCAATTCCTCCGCTCCTTTACCCTGTGCTCCGGCCCATCAGACATCTGCCGGTCAAGGCTCAGCGAGGAGGCCACTAACTGTGTCCCTCAGAGCAGGATGACATCAATGTGGACTTCCAGAGTCCCTCCCGGATGGTGACTTCTGACCTCTGACTTCCCTGGCTCTGAGGACAGCCCAGCAGACAGGGTGGCTGGGGACCCTTAACAAACGCTCAGAGAGGACACTTGCTAGCCAAGCATGGTGGCTCTCGCCTGTAATCCCAGCACATTGGGAGGCCAAGGCAGGCGGGTTGCTTGAGCCCAGGAGTTCAAGACCAGCCTCGGCAACATGGCGAAACCCTGTCTCTACTAAAAATACAAAAAAAATTAGCCGGGCCTGGTGGCGCATGCCTGTTGTCCCAGCTACCTGGGGGGCTGGGGCAGGAGGATAACTTGAACCAGGGAGGCCGAGGCTGCAGTGAGCTGAGATTGCACCACTGCACTCCAGCCTGGTGCAACAGAGTGAGACTCTGTCTCAAAAACCAAACAAAAACACCCCAGATTACTGCCCTTCCAAGCCCACCCAATTTCTGATACTCTGCTGTCTCCCTGATTAACTATTAAATCAGCTCAGAAAAATCCCGGCCTCAGGATTCCAGTGACCGCGTACAGCCAGCAGCTCAGAACGTCCCCATCTGGGATCCAAAATAGCAGTAATCAGGGGCACTGTGACTCTGGGTTGTCCAGCCACAGTGGCCTGGGATGGGGCGGGATGGGGCAGGATGGTGACCGTCATCCTGCCCCCCTGCTGGTCATGTGGATACAGCTCCTCCTGCTGGGGCTTCAGGAGGAGGCGTGCCCAGGCCTGGCTCACCCGCTTTCTTGTTTTCCTGCAGTGCCGCAGTGAGACCTATCCCCTACCAGCCAAGACAGTTGGTGGCGGAGTCCTGACCCCAATCCCCAACCTCCTGGGACTGTGTTCTTTCTGGAGTTTTCGCTGAGAACAAAACTGTTGTCTGGACCCTGGAGTGTCTGTCCTTCTTGATTCCGTAGCTCCGTCTTCCTCCTGCAGGGGATTGGTCACCCCGGGGTTGGCGATGGGAGCAGCTGCGTGGACACAGGCTGCGGTGAGGTGGCCTCTTGGAATAGCTACTTTAGCGAGGCAGCCACGTTGTCACAGCAACCACAGAGCATCAAAGGTGAACCCAAGCCCACGTGGAGGCCGGCCCCAGAGGAGCTGCTGGGAGGGAGGGAGGGTGCAGGCTAGGGGCAATGACAGTGGCAGCAAGTCAAAGACGCACCCAGGCCACACCCAGAAGGCCGCTCTACTGAAGCAGCCGCGTCGGTGTGGCTGCCTCTAGGCCTCGGCAGCGGCCCCAAGAGCTAGACGTGGTGAACCGAAGAGGGAGGCAGCCGTGCTGGACAAACTCCTGCCAGGCAGCTGCGCGGACTTGGTGACGATGGCGAAACCGCTCATGGCCTGCTTGTTGGTTCTTAACAGATTGACCTTTATTAACTTTAATATCTCATCTGCCCGTCCCTGAGGCAAGGTACTTTGATCTCTGGTCATTCGGTGACCTTGAAGGATGCTGGAAGACTCAGCGTCCCCAGAGTTCAGAGGTCCTGGGGTCAAGTCTGGCTTCCACACCTTGGGGCTGGGGAGAGAGAGTTCGTTTCAGAGGCCTTGGCCTGCAGTTAGGGAGTGAGGGGGCGGGGAGGGGCTTTGCACTTACTGGAATGGCAGGGGAAGCCAGGTGTCTTAGGGGGCACAGATTCCAGTGCCCCCAGCTTCTACAACTGGCATCATCCCCTGCTCCACCTTGACCCCAAGGCCCTACAGAGAACTGGACACTGGGCCTGGCTGACCCCACTCCTTCAGGGCACAGGTTGTGCCTCTCTAGACCCCACTCTGGTATGTCACGGGGAGAGGGGCTGGGGCATGGGTGTGGGTTGGCTGTGTGTGTTCCCAAGTAGGATATGACAGCCCCCTGGGCCAGGGGCGCCAAGGCCCTGGAGAGACTGCTGGCTTCTACCCACAGACCCCCATATCCCTGGGTCACCTCTACTTCCAGACCCAGGAGTCCAGGTCCCAGCCCCTCCTCCCTCAGACCCAGAAGTCTAGGCCCCAGCCCCTCCTCCCTCAGACCCAAGAGTGCAGACCCCAGCCCCTCCTCCCTCAGACCCAGGAGTCCAGGCCCCAGCCCCTCCTCCCTCAGACCCAGGAGTCCAGGCCCCAGCCCCTCCTCCCTCAGACCCAGGAGTCCAGGCCCCAGCCCCTCCTCCCTCAGACCCAGGAGTCCAGGCCCCAGCCCCTCCTCCCTCAGACCCAGGAGTCCAGGCCCCCAGCCCCTCCTCCCTCAGACCCAAGAGTGAAGACCCCAGCCCCTCCTCCCTCAGACCCAGGAGTCCAGGCCCCAGCCCCTCCTCCCTCAGACCCAGGAGTCCAGGCCCCCAGCCCCTCCTCCCTCAGACCCAAGAGTGCAGACCCCAGCCCCTCCTCCCTCAGACCCAGGAGTCCAGGCTCCAGCCCCTCCTCCCTCAGACCCAGGAGTCCAGGCCCCAAGCTCTCTCCTCTCTTAGACCTGGGAGTCCTCAGACACCTCCTCCCTGCCCTCTGCTGCCCCACTGCGCTTCCCCCCTCCTCACCTCCTCCCACTCCCTCTGGGCCTCCACCTCATCATCATCACCCTCCTCATCTTCATCCTCCAGCACCTCTTACTCCTGCGTGAAGGGCACGGTGGAAGCGGAGAGGAAGTGCAGGCGGTAGAGCAGCCGCACCCACTGGCCGAACTCTCGGTCTTGGGTTTTGAGTGGGGCGCGCAGCTGCAAGTAGAAGGTGCGGCTGGTGTTCAACTTGACCTTGAGTTGACACCGGCTTTTGTCGTGGACAAAGAGCTGGACGAACTTCAAGGGGAACAGCCTGGGTGGGAGGAAGGGGCAGCCTCAGGTTCTGACCTTGTCGGGTCCTCCCACACCTTGCCACCCCTCCCTCTGCCCCACGAATCCCTTTCACTTTCATTGCCTCTTGAACTTTAGTCCATTCCCAACTTTCTTCCAGCCACGTCTCCTTTTTGTCTCCCACTAGTCCTCTCCCCTAAACTCCAGACTCGAATATACAACTGCCTACTTGAAATTTCCATCTGGGGCCGGGTGCGGTGGCTCACGCCTGTGATCTCAGCCCTTTGGGAAGCCGAGGCAGGAGGATCACCTGAGGTCAGGAGTTCGAGACCAGCCTGGCCAACATGGCAGAACCCCATCTCTACTAAAAATACTAAAAATTAGCAGGGCGTGGTAGTGGGTGCCTATAATCCCAGCTACTTTGCAGGCTGAGGCAGGAGAATTGCTTGAACCTGGGAGGCTGAGGTTGCAGTGAGCCAAGATCACGCCACTGCACTCCAGCCTGGGCGACAGAGAGAGGGACTGTGTCTCAAAAAAAAAAAAAAAAAATCCCATCTGGGTGTGGGATCTACCGTCCGACTCATAACGTGTTCAACAGCCCACTTCTAGAGCTCCCTCAGCCCCTCGCACACAGCCTACTCCTCTTGGTCTTCCCTGTCTTAGCTACATCTCCCTCTTGCTTGGTCAAAATCTTGGAGTCGCTGTGGACTCCATGTTCTCATACCCTGATGAGTCCTGACACCACATCCTGGTGGCTTCACTATTTTTTGTTGGTTTTTGAGATAGAGGGTCTTACTCTGTTGCCCAGGCTGGAGTGCAGTGGCACAGTCATAGCTCACTGCAGCCTCAACCTCTTGGGCTCAAGCAATCCTCTTGCCTCAGCCTCCAGAGCAGCTGGGACTATATGCGCACCACCACGCCTGGCTAATTTTTCTATTTTTATATAGTAGAGATGGGGTTTCACCATGTTGGCCAGGCTGGTCTCCACCTCCTGGGCTCAAGTGATCCTCTCGTCTTGGTCTCTCAAAATGCCGGTATTATAGGCATGAGCCACCTCACTTTGCCTGCCACCTTTAAAATGTATCCACAATCCAAACCCTTTTAACTCCCTCCTCCGCCACCCTTGGGTCCAGCCACCTGCCTCAGCCCTCAGTCCCTACAGTCTGTTCCCCACAAGTCCCCCAGAGGGCGCAGGTCAACACCTTGGGCAGCTTGGGTCCCTCTGCCCAGAGCCCTCCTGTGGCTCTGGCTCAACAGGAATAAAAACAAAGCCCTCACCGTGGCCCACAGACCTGCAGAGCCCCTTGTTCCCTCTCTGCCCTCACCTCCTGCACCTCCAGCCACACTGGCCTCCCTGGTGTTCCATGAACACACCAGGCTCAGTCCGACCCTAGCACCTTTGCACAGATGGTTCCCTCCACTTGAAAAGCTCTTTCTCCAGGCAAGACTCGCCCCCTCATTGCCCTGTGTTTTAGGAGCCACGTTCTGAGGGAGGTCTCCCCTGGCCTATTTCAACCACATCCACCCTATTGAGACTTCCCCATAGTCCTTCCCTGTCTGACGGAGCCCCACAGGCCTTGCCCATCTAACAAATGGCCACCTGTTCCCTCTGCCTGACTGGTAGAGTGGGAGCTCCTGGAGGGCAGGGAGTTCCTGGAGGCCTGCTTTGTCCAGTGGCGAAAGTTTCCCTGGTACCTACAGCTGACACGTGGCAGGTGCTCAGTGGATGCTTCAGTGGATGCTTTTTTAGTATCTTGGTAAACTGATTGCTCAGGCCTGCAGCCCGATTTAAGGTCCAACAGGGCAGAGCAGGAAGCAGTCAGGAAAGAGTGAGGATCTTGGCTCAGGTCACACAGCCAGGATTGGTGCCCAGGTCCCATGTTCTCAGCTACAACACTGAGTAGCCAGGTGGCCTCTCCGGTCCAGCAGTATCACTGCCAGGAATGGATCTCACAGATACCCTCACACCTGGGCACAGACACATATGCACGGATGTCCCCTGCCACATTGCCTGTAACTGAGACGCCGACAAAACCCCAGTGTCCCTCAGTGGGCAACTTGATTTTTGTCCCCTAAATAGAAGAATAACAGCTGGCATTTATGGAACACTTACTCAGAGCCAGGTGCTATTATATTTACCCAATTTTTCCCCCGACAACCTCACGGGGTGGGCTCCCTTCTTATCCCTGTCATCCAGATGAGGAAACTGAAGCACAGGCAGGTAGGGCGAGCTTGGCCAACGCCAGTGATGAAGTAATGCCAGGATTTGAACCCAAGCCGTCTGAGGGCAGGCATTTGTTTAAGGACGTTGCCTACCACTTTAACATGAGGAGGCTGGACACAGCTTGGTGTCTAAGACAGCAGAGCATGTGCAATGGTCAAAAAGAGTCCAACTGTGCAGGCCGGGCGTGGTGGCTCAGGCCTGTAATCGCAGCACTTTGGGAGGCCGAGGCAGGCGGATCACCTGAGGTCGGGAGTTTGAGACCAGCCTGACCAACATGGTGAAACCCTGTCTCCACTACAAATACAAAATTAGCTGGGTGTGGTGGCACATGCCAGTAATCCCAGCTACTTGGGAGCTGAGGCAGGAGAATTTCTTGAACCCGGGAGGTGGAGGTTGCAGTGAGCCAAGATCTTGCCACTACACTCCAGCCTGGGCAACAAGAGTGAGGCTCCGTCTCAAAAAAAAAGAGTCTAATTGTGCAAATATGTCTGAAAGAGTGTGGTGGCTGTGCTCATGCCAATACAAAATGGATATGGGTGTCGTGCTGACGAGGGGGTGGGCACAGGGAGAAGTGGCGTATGGCTTGTGGCTACTACTGGTTTTTTTTTTTTTTTTTTTTTGAGACGGAGTCTCACACTGTTTCCCTGGCTGGAGTGCAATGGCGTGATCTCGGCTCACTGCAACCTCTACCTCCTGGGTTCAAGTGATTCTCCTGCCTCAGCCTCCCGAGTAGCTGGGATTACAGGCGCCTGCCACCATGCCCGGCTAATTTTTCTATTTTTTAGTAGAGAGGGGGTTTCACTATGTTGGCTAGGCTGGTCTCAAACTCCTGACCTCGTGATCCACCCGCCTTGGCCTCCCAAAGTGCTGGAATTACAGGTGTGACCACCGTGCCCAGCCTGTGGCTACTGCTTTTTATTTTATTTTTTGAGAAAAGGTCCTGCTCCCATTGCCCAGGCTGGAGTGGAGTGGCATGATTACAGCTCACTGCGGCCTGGACCTGCGAGGCTCAAGCAATCCTCTCACCTCAGCCTCCTAAGTAGCTGGGACTACAGACATACCCCACCATCCCTGGCTAATTTTTGTATTTTTAGTAGAGATGGGGCCTCACTATGTTGCCCAGGCTGGTCTTCAACTCCTGGGCTTAAGCAATCCTCCCACCTTGGCCTCCCAAATGCTGGGATTACAGGTGTGAGCCACTGCACCCAGCCTTCTACTGCTGGTTTGTTTGTTTTGAGATGGTGTCTTGCTTTGTCACCCAGGTTGGAGTGCAGTGGTGAGATCTTGGCCACTGCAACCTCCGACTCCCGGGCTCAAATGATTCTCCTGCCTCAGCCTCCTGAGTAGCTGGGACTACAGGCGCCCATCATCATGCCTGGCTAATTTTTTGTATTTTTGTAGAGACGGGGTCTCACCACGTTGGCCAGGCTGGTCTCAAACTCCTGGCATCAGATGATCTGCCCACCTCGGCCTCCCAAAGTGCTGGGATTACAGGTGTGAGCCATCATACCCAGCCTCTACTGCTGTTTTTAAAGGAAGGATGGATCCATATATATATGTGTGTATATATATATATGTATATACACATATGTATATGTGTATATATGTATATGTGTGTTTATATATATGTGTGTATATATACGTGTGTATATGTATATATACGTGTGTGTATATATACACACGCATGTGTGTGTACACACACACACACACACACACACACACACATATCTGTCAGAAACTGCCCCAGAATAGCTCAGGGCTGGAAGTTGGTTAGACAGAAGTGAGGGGCTAGGAGATGAGTCCTGAGGCCAAATTTGCAGAGCAAGCTCAATATTCTCACTTCAGTGGTATGTTCATTTGGGAAGGGGTTTTATGGTGCCGAAGGAGCTTATGAGAGGGTCAAAGCCACTCTCAGCACCATCACTGGTGTTCTTCCAACTGCAGGTCATGATTCAGTGAGTGATGAGATCAATTGGTGAAATACAGTTAGCATTTTAAAATAAAAGGGGCTGGACAAGGTGGGTCACACGTATAGTCCCAGCACTTTGGGAGGTGGAGGGAGGAGGATTGCTTGAGCCCAGGAGTTCAAGACCAGCTTGGGCAGCATGGTGAGACCCTGTCTCTACAAAAAAATACAAAAATTAGCCACGTGTGGTGGTGCATGCCTGTAGTCCCAGCTACTCAGGCAGCTGAGGTGGGAGGATCGCTTGTGCCTGCAGAGAACTGTGATCACTCCAGCCTGGATGACAGAGTGAGACCCTGTCTCAAAATTAAATGAATGAATGAATAAATAAATAAAGGCCAGGCACAGTGGCTCATGCCTGTAATCCTAGTGCTTTGGGAGGCTGAGGTGGGAGGATCACTTGAGGCCCAGAGTTCAAGACCAGCCTGGGCAACATAGTGAGATCCTGTCTCTACAACACATAAACAAAAATAAGGGCATAGTATAGAAGAGAAAATATCTCAGTGTACTGTACTGGTGTCAGAATACTGCTTTGTGAAAGGTTTTTAACTTAGGCAGGGGGGATTAATAAAGGCTGTAAGTAATCTTGAGTACATGAAGGTCAAAATCTGATTTGGCCACGAAATTATAAAAGCAATCTTTTGGATTTCAGAAATGCAGAGAAGGAACTGTGGACCTTCATGTGTGCATGTGTGAGACAATGTGAGTTTGTCCTTCCTTCCCTCCTTCCTCTATTTCTCCCTCCTTACTTTCTTCCCTTTCTTCTTGTCTCCGTCTTCTTTCTTCCCTCTTTTTCTTTCTTTTTTAGAGAACGGGTCTCACTTCATTGCCCAGGCTGCAGTGCAGTGGTGTGATCACAGTTCACTGCAGCCTCGAACTCCTGGGCTCAAGTGATCCTCCTGGCTCAGCCCCAGTAGCTAGGACGACATGTGTGTGCCACCACACCTGGCTAGCTTTGCAATTTTGATTTTTGTAGAGATGGGGTCTCGCTATGTTGCCCAGGCTGGTCTTGAACTCCAAGCCTGAAGTAATCCTCCCACCTCAGCCTCCCAAAGTGCTGGGATTACAGGCATGAGTCACCATACCTGGCATCTCTCTTTCATGAACTGTGAGATGTGGTCAAAAAAGTGAAAGCCAGACAGGCATGGTAGCTCATGCCTGTAATCCCAGCACTTTAGGAGGCCCAGGCAGGCAGATCACCTGAGGTCAGGAGTTCGAGACCAGCCTGGCCAACATGGTGAAACCCCGTCTCTACTAAAAATACAAAAATTAGCCGGGCGTGGTGGCAGGCACCTGTAATCCAAGCTACTCGGGAGGCTGAGGCAGGAGAATCGCTTGAACCCGGGAGGCAGAGGT
The DNA here is from genome assembly GCF_006542625.1 of Nomascus leucogenys. NCBI lineage: Eukaryota > Metazoa > Chordata > Mammalia > Primates > Hylobatidae > Nomascus > Nomascus leucogenys. The sequence continues at coordinate 64,683,188 of NC_044390.1, forward strand.
TGCAGTGAGCCGAGGTTGTGCCACTGCACTCCAGCCTGGAGACTCCGTCTCAAAAAAACAAACAACAAAAAAAGTGAAAGCTACTGGCAGAATGTTTCTATACTATAGGCATGTGAACATTTCAGTGTTTGTAGCTGGAGTTGGGGCAGGAGCCTTGGGTGAGAGAAAGGAACAGCTTCTGCTGTCTATTTTGTGCTTGTTTTCTCGTATGTTTGCATTACTTTTTCTTTTCTCTATTCTTTTCTTTTTTCTTCTCTTTTCTTTTGAGACAGAGTCTCACTCATTCTGTTACCCAGGTTGGAGTGCAGTGGCATGATCTTGGCTCACTGCAACCTCCACCTCTTGGGTTCAAGCGATTATCCTGCCTCAGCCTCCAGAGTAGCTGGGATTACCGGCGCCCCCACCACACCTGGCTAATTTTTTTTTTTTTTTTTTTTTGAGATGGAGTCTTGCTCTGTTGCCCAGGCTGGAGTGCAGTGGCATGATCTTGGCTCACTGCAACCTCCACCTCCTGGGTTCACGCTATTCTCCTGCCTCAGCCTCCTGAGTAGCTGGGACTACAGGCGCCCACCACCACGCCCGGCTAATTTTTTGTATTTTTAGTAGAGACGGGGTTTCACTGTGTTAGCCAGGATGGTCTCGATCTCCTGACCTCGTGATCCACCCACCTCAGCCTCCCAAAGTGCTGGGATTACAAGCATGAGCCACCGCGCCCGGCCTCGCTAATGTTGGCCCTGGCTAATGTTTTGTATTTCTGGTAGAGACAGGGTTTTGCTATGTTGGCCAGGCTGGTCTCAAACTCCTGGCCTCAAGTGATCCGCCTGCCTTGGCCTCCCAAGGTGCTGGGATTACAGGTGTGGGCCACTGCACCCGGTCTGCTTAGTTTTTCAATGAAAAAATATGACATAAAGGGGCAGTGCGGAGTGAGGCACAGGAGGGCTCAAGACCCGTGAGATCCACCATCATGACAAGCTTGGTGTTCCAATCCTGGCCCACTCTGGAGCCACAGTGGGACCCTGGGCAACTGGCTCACGGCTCTCTGAGCCTCAGTTTAGTTCTTTGGGGGACAGGGCTAAGGGACCCCACCATGTGAAGATATGAGGTCAGAGGTGAGATAGCATGCACGGCCTAGGGGCATCTGGCATGAGCAGGCCCTGTGGAAATGGTCATTCTCCTGACCCCTGCTGGGGCATGGCTGAGGACTGTCCCCTTCAGGTCTGTCTAGTCTCTGATTTCTGGCCCCTGAGGGTTGCTCTGTGCTTGTTCTCCCGGGTAGATGGCAGCTCAGGGAGGGCCGGTAGCACCACCAGCCTGGCCCTGGGGGTGGTCTGGATGAAGGGAGGTACTGCTGGGGGCTCAGGTGCCTGGAGCTGAGGGAGGAAGGGGTCTCGGCTGAGGTGGGGGCAGTTACCCGAAGAGTTGCAGGTGTCCGTTCTCCTTGGCAGGGCCGGCCAGAAGCAATAGGTCCGGGAGCTCCAGGGCTGGACTGGAGGCTGCCACCCCCATGGTGACCTCGTTGGCAACTTCTCCCAACCGAGTCACCTGGGGCCAGAGGTCAGAGGTCAGGGGCAGGATAGATGTCGGGGCAGGATAGATGTCGGGGCAGAACTGGGGAGGGATCAGAGGTGAGGAATCTTGGTAGGGGAAAAGGTCATGACAGGTGAGCTGAAAATCAGGCTGGGGGCCAGATATCTTGAAATTAAAGTTCAAGAATCAATCATATGGGTGTGAAGTCAGGGAAACTGACGCAAGGGAATTAGAGGCCAGGGTTCACAAAGAATCTAAAGAACTAGAGGTATGGGGCGTCAGAGGTCACATAGGAGTTGGGAGCCGGGAATCCCATGAGATGGGCGTTATGGGGGAGCAGGGGCTTTCCAAGTCAGGAGGAGGTTGAGGGGCAGGCCGAGGCTCGGGATGAGGGGGTTCTGGGGCTCCCTACCTGCACGAAGTTGCTCTCAAAGATGGGGAAGTCCCGAAACTGGTCGAATTCGCCGCTCTGGAGGTAGCGTTGGAGCCGTCTGGGACGGCCCTTGGGAGAGGCTGGAACCAAGAGGCATTTTACCAGGACGAAGTCTGGGGTCGATCCTGGGAGGCTGTGCCTGGCTCCCCAGCCGGGAGGGCCCGGCACAGCCCCGCGCAGAGGACGGGGTATCAGATGTCCCCGAATTGCCGGCCCCATCCTACTTGGTTCCCTCACCAGGTCCAACCACTCCAGGCCTGGCTCCCTCTCTCACCTGCCATCCCACCCGGTTCCACCTCGCCAGCTCCACCCAGGGCCGGCTTAGGGCCGCGATCCCGCCTCATTGCAATGTCCCCGCCCGACGGGAGCGGACGGAGGAGCCGAGGGAGAAAGCGAGGGGGCGGGACTACGCGCACTGTGGCGTCATGATGCGGAAAGGGCTTTATGACGTCACACAGAAGCGGGTTCCTGGTTTGTGATGACGTCCCTGGAGGGGGCGGCTCCTGGAGATCAGGCTAAAGGGGCGGCCCCATCCTGCTGACGTCAGGCCCCAGGTGCGGATGGGCGCCAGTGCGCAGGCGCCGGGGCCCCGCGCAGGCGCACGGGCGTCAGGATGCGGTCTGTTTCTCCCGGCGTGCTCCGCGGCTCTTGGCTCACAGCCGTCACTTCGCTGGTGGGAAGGAGCCGAGATGGCGGCAGCCAGCGCTGGGGCAACTCGGCTGCTCCTGCTCTTGCTGATGGCGGTAGCAGCGCCCAGTCGAGCCCGGGGCAGCGGCTGCCGGGCCGGGACTGGTGCGCGAGGGGTGAGTGCTCTTTAGCTGTGCATAGCGGGCGCGGTCTACGGATGTCGCAGGTCTTGGGTCTTTAGGTGAGTTACAGACGGAAGGAGGCTGCGCAGGGCTGAGAGGGAAGAGGTGGGAGATCCCTGGAAAGCCAGGCCTCAGTCACGCACGCGCAGGAGGGGCCTCGCCAGTGCACCGGGTTGCAGCGACTGGGAGGAAGAACAAGAGCACCTGTCGGAAGGCTCTGGCTCGGGAATATGTATGAGGGGGCGGGGCTGGGGGATGCGGAGTCTTGGAGAAGCAGACGTCGGGGCGGTTAAAATGAAAGCGGCATGGTGAAGCCGGGCGCGGTGGCTCATATGTCATCCCAACGCTTAGGGAGGCCGAGGCGGGAGGACTGCTTGAGGCCAGGAGTTCAAGACTAGCCTGGGCAACATAGCGAGCCCTGTCTCTACAAAAAATACTAATAAAAAAAAAATTAGACCGGTCGCGGATGGCTCATGCTTGTAATCCCAGCACTTTGGGAAGCCGAGGCGGGCGGACCACTTGAAGTCAGGAGTTCGAGACCAGCCTGCTCAACATGGTGAAACCCCGTCTCTACTACAAATACAAAAATTAGCTGGCTGTGGTGGCAGGTTCCTGTAATCCCAACTACTCGGGAGGCTGAGGCAGGAGAATCGCTTGAACCCAGGAGGCAGAGGTTGCAGTGAGCTGAGATCATGCCACTGCACTCTAGCCTGGGCGACTGAGCGAGACCCTGTCTCAGAAAAAGAAAATAAGGCGTGGGAGGGGGCCCTTGAGGAAGTGGAGAGGAATTTTGCCTCCCGAATATGCATGAATATGCAAGTTTGGAGATTGGAGAAAAGGAAAGCATGAATCTTGAATGTGCTTGATAGGGACTGAACTCAGGCTGCATGTTGGCTATTGGGCTGTCAGGTAATAAGGAGGCCATTTGAATATTAGCATGAAAAAGAAGCCTTGAGAGAGGGAGGGTGTCATTTGACTCATGAGTATTTGTGGTGCAAGGCTTGGAAGTGACCTTGGGATAGTTGCTTTGGCAATGTGGTTAGGCACGTTTGTAGGGTCTGGTTTTCTGGGGGTGAGGGAGTCCAGAGTATGAATATTCATGAAATGGGTGGTTTCTAGTGAAATAAAGGCAAGCAGCAGCGATTAACCTGAAGATAAGGCTCCTCCCTCAACCCACCAGTTTGTCTGTCCTGGGCTCTGTGGGTGACTATCATGCTGAGGGCTTGGGTGGTCCTCACCTGGGGCCTTCTGTGTCCTCTGCAGGCCGGGGTGGAAGGCCGAGAGGGCGAGGCCTGTGGCACGGTGGGACTGCTGCTGGAGCACTCATTTGAGATCGGTGAGTCAGGCAACGTCCTGTCCTAGACACTTAACATTGGTGCCCTGAAAAGTCAAGACTTGGAGTCTGGGTGCCTCCCATGGTATGACATTTACTAACATCCGTTTAGTAGCAGATTTGCCTCAGGTTGAGGGGAAGGGGGACATGAAAGAAGAGAAACACTGTCTTTAAATGCCCTCTTGCCTGTGAGACAAATCTCAGTTTTTAAAAGGTCAGCACAGCAGTAATAATTTCAGAGCTGGCTTTCCTGATCAGTCGCCACGTGCCCAGCATTAGTAGTTCCACGCTTTGCAAGTATGAACTCAGATGTCCTCACAGCAGCCATGTGAGGTGGTAGGTATTCGTGTCAGCCCCTTTTTCCAGAAGAGGAAGTGGGCTCAGAATAGGCACCACACAAGGTCTCATCGTGCGTGAGTGGCAGAGCAGGAGCCAGCTTCAAACCCAAACTTAAATTGCCATGATGCAGGTGTCCAGGTTCCCAGAGCTGGATGTCAGTGCTGCCCAGAGTGTAGTAATCGAGTCTGAGGCCCCGAACCTGAGGGCACAAACCCTGAAGCTGGTGCCCCTCTGCAGACCCTGGCATCTGCTCAGTGAACAGCTCCCCTGATTCTGACACAGCCAGGTAGTTGGGAATTCCTGAACTCCACAGCCTCCGTATTTTACATTTGGGGAAGCTGAGGCTCAGAGAGGTTGTGTGGCTGTCCCTGGGTCACCTGGCGAGGCAGAGGCAGGATTTGGGAGCTGTGGGATTCATGCATCTGCTACGGGTTGCCTTGTGAGGTGGAACATGGTGGAGGTGTCCCCACTTTGCAGATAGGAAAATGGGGGCCAAGATGGGGAGGGAACCTGGTCACTCGGGTGGAGGCCAGGCCAAAATTTGAAGCTGGACCTCCTGGCCCCTGCCTGGGTTGAAGGGTGGGCGGGGGAGGGGGCGTCTCTGAACCTGAGCTCCTCACAGATGACAGTGCCAACTTCCGGAAGCGGGGCTCGCTGCTCTGGAACCAGCAGGATGGTACCTTGTCCCTGTCACAGCGGCAGCTCAGCGAGGAGGAGCGGGGCCGACTCCGGGTGAGGTGGGGAACTCAGGGCTGGGTGTGGATGGGGATGGAGGGTTTCCAGCTGTCTCTTCAGCCACCCCCTGCTGGTCCCTGGCAGCCTTCCCTCCAGGCCCAGGTGGGCTCCCAGTACCTCCTGCCACTCTCAGCCTCTGTCCTCGATGACTGCCCCTGGTGGAACGGCATTGCAGTTCGTCTTAGCGCCACCAGGCACGATGTCCTGTGTCACGGCCTCTTCCCGCACTGCTCCCTCTGTCCGCAGACCCCCTTCCCCCACAGGTTCACACAATTGGCTCCTCTTTTCCAGATTCAACTGAGCTGTTTCGTGACCACTTAGATGAGATTTGCTCAAAATAGCTATGGTTGGACAGGAGCTCACTTCTGTCACCCTGTGTTGTGGCAGCCTCAAGGGCCCAGCTCAATTCTCCGTAGGGGTCATGCAGAGAGGCCCCAGGGCTCCAGGCAGCAGGATAGAGAGGGAGAAGGAGGGGCAGAAGGAGCAGCAGCATTTAGAGAAAGCTTGCAAAAGCTGGCGCAACCCACTTTACCCATCGGCTAGATGTAGCTGTGAGGGAGGCTGGGGAGTGCAGGCTTGATTCTGGTGGCCACGAGGTGAGGTCTGCCTGAGCAGCCTTCCTGCATGGTGCCCACATGATTATCTTGTCACAGCTGCCCCCAAACAGAATTTATTGTGCGTGTAACTGGTACGTCCAGGTGTAGGGTGGACGCCAGGTGCAGCTGGATCCAGGCACAGGGGAGGCTTCCTCAGGACCCACTCCATCGCTGGGCTGGGCTTTGCCCTCCTTGTGGGGGCTTCTCCCCTAGGTGGGGCGGTCCCAGCTGCTCCTGGCCTCACCCACCAGCCAGGCCACCCCAACAGGAAGAGTCCTGGGCAGACTCAGGTTGGCCAGCCTGGGGAGTGTAGGCCGTGAGGTGGATGGGGCTGGAGAGGGGCCTTCGTGGAGGCCTGGTAGGCATCACAGCCTGTCCAGGGCTGGCACCATCCTTTTGACCAGCACCCTCTTCTCCCATCCCCAGGATGTGGCAGCCCTGAATGGCCTGTACCGGGTCCGGGTCCCAAGACGACCTGGGGCCCTGGATGGCCTGGAAGCTGGTGGCTATGTCTCCTCCTTTGTCCCTGCGGTGAGTTGGTGTCGAGGACAAGCCCCCTTCTCCCTTGTCCTCCTTACCCCCTACCCTGGTCCTGCTTCTACCATTCGAACCCCTGTGTTTCTGGAGCCCGCAGAGGCCGGGGAGACTCAGACCTGGCCTTGCCCTCCAAGGCCTCCTGGTCTGGAGGGGTCAGTCCAGGTAGCGGGTACTTTCATGGGGATAGCATTGTGAGGACTCCGGGGTGGGGGGCAGTTGAGCTTGGGCCTGAGGGTGACAGGGAACCATGGGAAGGTTTTGAAAAATGCTCCGGGGTCCTGTGGTGTGGCGGGGGGGAGGTTAGGGTGGCGCCCAGGCAGCAGGCTCCCCACCTCCACTGACCCCACTCCCCCTACAGTGCTCCCTGGTGGAGTCGCACCTGTCAGACCAGCTGACCCTGCATGTGGATGTGGCCGGCAACGTGGTGGGCGTGTCGGTGGTGACGCACCCCGGGGGCTGCCGGGGCCATGAGGTGGAGGACGTGGACCTGGAACTGTTCAACACGTCGGTGCAGCTGCAGCCGCCCGCCACAGCCCCGGGGTGAGCCTGCTTCTGCTGCCTTCGCGGCGCCCTTGCCACCTGCCCCGGCCCTTCCTGGCGCCCTCAGGGTCTCCAGGTCCCTGGACTCCGGACCTCACCCTTCTCCTTCTCTCCTCTTGCCCCAGCCCTGAGACGGCAGCCTTCATCGAGCGCCTGGAGATGGAACAGGCCCAGAAGGCCAAGAACCCCCAGGAGCAGAAGTCCTTCTTCGCCAAATACGTGAGTGGGGCTCCCCCGCCTCCCCTATTCCCTTCCCGACAGTCCCGGCGCCTGGCCAGGCCCTCCGTGCTCCCACCCAGACTCCCCTATGGTGCTCGGGCCTGCTCCTCGTCCTCCGGGCCTCCTGCGTGGGGGCCCCTCGTCCTCCGGGCCTCCTGTGTGTCCTGGTACCTGGGCTGAGGCTTGTTTGCAGGAAGAGGGTACGGAGGTGTGGTCAGGGGAAGTCGGGCCAGCTCTAGGGCGCAGGGTCCTGGGGAAGGTCTCGGCCTGAGCTAGGCTGGAGCCGTGAAGCTGGAGAGGAAGGGAACAGTGGAGGTTTCAAAGGAACCAGGGAGGCTTGGAAAGGAGGGGCGAACAGTTTCTCCAGGGGGTTGTACAGGAAGGAGAGAGGAGTGGGTCCGGGAGGGATGTGGCACAGGGAGGGGCACTGGGGGCAGCAGGGTGCCCGGGAGGCCTCCTGGAGCTGAGGAGGGAGGGGCCTGTGCTGCCAGCAGCAGGTCTGAGTCCCGGGGGCTTGGAGGCTGAGGCGTGGGGTAGGGAGGCTGGGGATGGCCGGGGGAGGTGGCTTCCGCCTAGGCCTCTGGTCCCTTGAGTGTGGAGACTGGTGTTAGGTTGTGGCACAGGAGCCCAGGCAGGCCAAGGCCAGTGAGAGGTCTGCGTGGCCCAAGGCAGGCTAGGAGGATGCTGAGGCTGGGATGGCTGAGCCCTGCCGTGCTGAGCGCCCTGCCTGAGGGCCTCACCCGCTCCGCCTGGATAGTCCAACAGCTGTGCTGCAGGGAACTGAGGCCCAGAGGCTGAGCCCTTGCCTGCCGGGCCCTGCCCTGCTGCCCACTCGAGCGCTCTCCTGCTCCCTGCTGGCCCTAGGGCCCCACGGCTGCCCGCTGGCCCTGACCTGCGCTCCCTCCCTCCCCAGTGGCACATCATCCTGGGGGGGGCCGTGTTGCTCACAGCCCTGCGTCCTGCTGCGCCAGGGCCCGCGCCACCGCCACAGGAGGCCTGAGTGAGGACCGAGACCCCTGCCCCTCCCTGCGCCCCACCGGCCCTCCCTGACCTGTAGTGACGTAGGGGACCTGGGCGCCCTCCCCTTACGCGGCCTCCCCTCATGCCGGACCCCACCTTCCCCACCCTGGGCGGGCGATGCCCACACTCAACCTCCTTCCCCTCTCTCTCTCTTTCTGTGTCTGTCTGTCCATCCTTCCGTCCGGCTGCAGTGGATGTACATCATTCCCGTCGTCCTGTTCCTCATGATGTCAGGAGCGCCGGACACCGGGGGCCAGGGTGGGGGTGGGGGTGGGGGCGGTGGTGGGGGTAGTGGCCGGTGAGGGCCCAGGCTGGTCAGCGTCCCGTCTTGCACATCCAGGGGCCTCCCTTTCTGCTGGAGTCCCCTGTGTCCTCAGCCATCCCAAGAAAGGTTTGCTGGTCCTTCCTTTCCCCCCGTCCCACGAGGCCACCTGGGCCAGCCCCTTGTCCTCTGCCTTCCTGCTGGCAGAGGAGCGGCTGGATTGGGGCCTTTGGCACAGGAGCCGGTGTCTCCTGTGCCCGCCTCCCCCATGGCCCCATGCAGCCCCAGGGGCTTCCCCCTTGCCCATGGAATAGAGCCCAAGATCCTGGCCACTATGCCAGTTCTGACCTTGCATCCCCCGACCCCGAGCCCATGCAGTCTGGGAACATGCCGCCTTCTCTCCAGCCTCTGTGCCTTTGTTCCAGGTGGTCTCACCCTCCTGTCCCTGGCTGGGCTAGGTGGTCCTGTCCAGGCTCCTGCAGTGCCTCCCTCACTTTGACACTGGACTAGGATGCAGCCTCCCTTCTGTGTCCCCTTGAGGGTACCCTGGGTCCCCTCATCAGGGGCAGAGGCACGAAAGAGTCAGGGCTGAATGGCCAGGGGCTTCTGGGCCTGATGCCTAGCGCAGCCTCTGGGGTTGTGGTTTGACATTTGTCTGCCTGGTGCCAACAAGGAATCCTTGCCTTTAGGGTGACAGGCCCTCCACAGGCCTCCAGACTTGAAGGAAAAGGTTTAAGATAAAAAAGAAAAGAAAACCAACAGTTAGTGGAGTCAAAGCCCAGACACTGTAAATAGAACCCCCTCCAGCGCCCCCCGCCGCCCAGCATCCTGCCTGGACTGCGGTGCTGCGAGGGCCTGCGGGCCTTTGCTGTGTGCCGCCCTCCCTGTAAGTCTATTGAAAAACATCGACGATACATGGAAATGTGTGAACGTTTTGAAAAGCTACAGCTTCCAGCAGCCAAAAGCAAGTGTTTTGGCAAGATGGTCCTGATGTACAGGCTTGATTGAAATGCACTGCTCACTTGATACATTATTCAGAGACCCAAGGAATGGCTGTGTCCATCCTCATGGCTGTGTGAAGCTCAGCTGTGGCGTGTGGCAGTTTATTAAACTGTCCCGCAAATCGACACGCAGCTAGCCTCCTGCATTGTGTGGTTATAAATAGCACCCTAGTGAATGCTCTCGTCCAGTCTCTCCTGGGTGTGGTTTGAATGACCTCGGGATGCACGACTAAAATGGAATTACGATGGCAGGTCGGAAACGCACTTACGAACAAGTGATGGTTCACGTGAGTCGACTGTCAAGACCAGGAGGTGGTGCACCGTGAGGTGTTGTCTTCCCTCCCGTCACTTCTTTTTGTTTTTGAGACAGGGTCTTGCTCTGTCACCCAAGCTGGAGTGCAGTGGCGGTCCCTTGACTCACTGCGACCTCCACCTCTCAGGCTCAGCAGTTCTCCCACCTCAGCCTCCTGAGTAGCTGGGATCGCAGGCATGCGCCACCACGCCCGGCTAGTTTTTGTATTTTTTGTAGAGACGGGGTTTCACCATATTGCCCAGGCTGGTCTTGAACTGCTGGACTCGAGTGATCCACCTGCCTCGGCCTCCCAAAGTGCTGGGATTACAGGCGTGAGCCACCGCGCCTGGCCTATTTTTGGTAACTTTAATAAGATAGTCTTAGCATTGCTGACTTCTGTTTCTTTCTCCACCTGCAGGAGATAGCTTATGCTTTTTCTGTCTTCATTCCATGTGAATCCTGCTTCACTCTTTTCCTAGATGATTCCCGAAATATTTACTAATGCTTTTTTTTTTTTTGAGGCCGAGTCTCGCTCTGTCACCCAGGCTGGAGTGCAATGGCACAATCTCAGCTCACGGCAACTTCCGCTTCCTGGGTTTAAGCGATTCTCCTGCCTTAGCCTCCCAAATAGCGGGGACTGCAGGTACCCGCCAACACACCTGGCTAATTTTTGTATTTTTAGTAGAGACAGGGTTTCACCATGTCGGCTAGGCTGGTCTTGAACTCCTGACCTCAGGTGATCTACCTGCCTCAGCTTCCCAAAGTGCTGGGATTACAGGCATGAGCCACTGCGCCAGGCCTCCTGATGCTTTTTGGGAAGTGTTCACAACTCAGAGTCCTGGTCCCTGTGTCTGATCTGCAGATGCCTTCTACCCCGGCACTGGGGGCACATCTTAGTTTTCCTGAGTTGAACATTGGGATCTTTATAAGCCTGATTATATCCTTTTCCCTCTAAGACTCGGTTGCTTTCAGGCTGGCAGAGTTACTCTGTGGGGTATTCCAGGAAATGCCTGAGCTCCTTCAGGCTCCCCTAGGGTCCTGTTCTTATTAAACTTTTCTTCCCGGTCTTGCTGGTCCCTGGGGAACCCACTCACTATTTTATTTTATTGACCAGGGTATCCAGGGATGAAGTATGAAACTCAAAAGATAGAGTAGGTTGGTCAGGCATAGTGATTCATGCCTGTAGTCCCAGCCGTTTGGGAGGCTGAGACAGGAGGATCGCTTGAGCCCTGGAGTTCGATGCTTCCTGAGCTGTGATTGAACCACCGCACTGCAGCCCGGGTGGCAGAGGGAGACCCTGTCTCCAGAATAGACAAAAGATGCAGTGGGATCCACGTTGAGAAACCGTATGCTCACTCTGGGCTCCAGCACCCACTTCCCCTCCCTGGAGGCAGCCTGAGTTTTCTGTCCCCTGGTATGCTGCAGATACTCTCCACAGAAACAAGCAGATGCACATGTCAGCAGTTTTGCAAGTGTTGCTCTTTTCCCTCACCACCTTTTGACATAGCTGGGGCAGTTTCCATCTCTGGTGTAAGGTGCCATCTTATTCCATCTCTGGTGTAAGAGTGTTTTGCTGGATTTGAGTTGTTCTAAGCAGCACTGCAGCAATTCCCCTGTTCTGCTGCATCGTTTTGCACGCGTGTGTGTCTGTGGAAGACATGGCCCGGTGGGGCCCCACCTTGCTGGGGGACAGGGATGTGTGTGTAATGGTGATGCATGCCTCCCCCTTGCTACTCCAGGTGTCTGCCGCATCCCTTCACCCTGGAGGTTCCAGACAGCCCCTCTTCACCAGCGATTCCCCCCAACTCATCTCCAGCTCAGATCCCACCCCTGATCTCCAGACTCATGGCCCCATCTGCCTCCTGGGCTCCTTCCCCAGGATATGCCTCAGGGGCCACTAAAGGAGCCAGTGCCTCCCACCTGCCCGGATCGGGTGCTCCTCCAGGGATCTTTGTTCCAGTGAGTGGTGCCACCACCTGCCCAACCTCATGGACGAGAGCACTGCCCTGCCCCAATCACGTTCCCCTATGCACCACCATACCTACCCGTAAAGTTCTTCCTGGCCTCACCCCTTCACGTCTGTCTCCATAGCCTTGGTCCCAGCTCAAGCCTCGTCCTCGGCCACCTGGACCATCAGCCCAGCCTCCTCTTTGGCCTCCTACCCCCAGCATCCCCCCTCAGTCCATCCCCCAATGGAGGGCTTCCTGACACTAGAGCTGACCTCACTACTCCCCTGCTCACAGACCTCCCCGTGGCCCCTCACCTCCCCCAGGATAAAGTCCTAACCCATCCTTCTGTGTCTCTTCCTTTCTGTCTCCACTGTCCTGACCCTAACTCAACCCTCATTCTCTGCCTCCTGGACCCTCATCCCAGCCTTGTGACTTGTGGTCTAAGATGTGAGAGCACCTGGCAAGGTAAATGCTCCAGGAGGGGTTGCTCCCTCCCATTTCCTGCCACCAGAAAATGTTATCGGCTCCGTGGCATTGAGAAAGTTTCCCTCTTCCCAGCCTAGGGTTTCATGTGGGCATTTAGGTGCTCCCAGTACATAGTTGCATGGCAAGCAATCCTAAAATATACAAGATTACATTTAGTATTTTGTAAAATTCTTTACTAACCCCAAATTGTCTACTGGAAACTATAGGCTCCTTTTTTTGGTGGGTGGGGGGCAGGTGTGTTTGTGGGATGGAATTTCACTTGTCACCCAGGCTGGAGTGCAGTGGCTCAATTTTGGCTCACTGCAAACTCCACCTCCCAGGTTCAAGCAATTCTCTTGCCTCAGCCTCTTGAGTAGCTGGGATTACAGCCGTGTGCCACCACACCCAGCCAATTTTTGTATTTTTAGTAGAGACCGGGTTTCACCATGTTGGCCAGGCTGGTCTTGAACTCCTGACCTCAAGCGATCCACCTGCCTCAGTCTCCCAAAGTGTTGGGATTACAGGTGTGAACCACCACCCCTGGCCTCTGTAGGCTTCTTTAACCCATCAGAGAGACTCGCTGGTAAGGATTAGGGGCTAATTACTGGTGCCTCTTCAGCTGTCAGTCCATCCTCCTTTGTTTGTACCCACCTTCCAGTCAGCAAGGCACAACAATGTTGTTACAAAGGAAACAATTTGGCCCATTTCCTGGAAATGCAATCTCCCAAACAGGTTTGTGTGAACCAAATTCCATTGTCCTTTGTTTCCCATGTGCAGTCCCAGTTGCATTTCCATGGGAGCCAATCCACCCACCCATAGAATGACTTGAAAATGTGTGAAGTTCAGAAGTTTCATACCAAGAAGTTTGCTGAGCATGATGTTTATATATTGATTAGGAGTAAAAATGTTCATTTTACAAAATATTACAACTTCTCCCTCTCCCCTCCTTCCATCCAGTATCCCCTGTTCCTCCCCTAGGCATTCTGGTCACTGTTCCTTTTTGTTGGGATCATTCTTGGTGTCTCATACAGCTGGGCTGCAGCTCCGTTCTTTGCCAGGAGGTGGTGATAGAGGATTCCACCCACTCAGAATGCCTCAGGCTGGCGCCTGTGGCTTCTCTCAGTAGAGGGAAATGTCCTGCAGGGGGCGCTGTTGGTCCTTCAGGCAAGGTCGGGTTCCCTCGAAGTCTCTGTCTTAGCAGTTGCTGGTCTTCAGAAACATTGGGCACCGATTTTCTCATCTCTGAAATGGAATTCAGGTGAGGTCCCCTCAGTGCTGAGGTGCTTCATGTTGTCAGAGGAAGAGTGGGGGAGGGAGTGGAATGGAGCAGAAAGGCGTCATCCCCTGCTCAGTGAGCTCAGATAGGAGGCCAGGGATCAGATTCAGGAGCCCATTCCTGGCCAACCCCAGGGGCCCCACCCAGTCCTGTCCCTGCTTCTTACGTGCTGTGTGTCTTTAGGCAAGTTGCTTCCTGTCTCTGAGCATCTTCTTTGTTTCCGCCTTCCTGGGCCTAGGGCAGGCCTGATTCCTCCAGGCAGCGTCCAGAGTTCCGGACAGATGGAAAAGAAAGAGAGAATGGGCGTCACAAAGGTCCGTCCACTCCTGGGCCTCAGGCCTGGGGGCCCTGCTGAGGGCTAGCCTGTTTGGGCCTCGGTATGGACTCCTGCCTCCTGGTCAGGACCTGGAAACCTGGGAGCAGGCAAGGCAGGAACAGGAGAGGGAGGCAAAGGCCCACCAGGCAGGGATGCAGAGGCCACCTGGAGACAGAGGAGACGGGGCTCCTGGGAGGGAGGCCAGTGGGAGTGAGAGCTCGGAGGAGAGAGAGGGAGAGAGAGCCAGGAGAGGAGACAGGTCCAGAGAGGAGGGAAAGGAAAGGACAGGGCAGAGACAGAGAAACCAGAGAGAGGGAAGGAAGAGAGACCCAAGGGGGAGAGACAGGGAAGGAAGAGGGAGGTGAGAAGAGGAAGAGGCAGATTCAGAGGAGAGACGAGAGAAAAGAGGTGGAAATCAAACAGGAGAAAGGGGGAGGAAAAGAGGGAGGAGAGAGTGCAGGAAAAAAGCAGGAGGAAAGAGCCGGGCGTGGTGGCTCATGCCTGTAATCCCAGCACTTTGGGAGGCCGAGGCAGGCAGATCACGAGGTCAGGAGATTGAGACTGCCCTGGCTAACACGGTGAAACCCTGTCTCTACTAAATACAAAAGAAAAAAAATTAGCCGGGTGTGGTGGCGGGCGCCTGTAGTCCCAGCTACTCGGGAGGCTGAGGCAGGAGAATGGCGTGAACCCTGGAGGCGGAGCTTGCAGTGAGCCGAGGTCACGCCACTGCCCTCTAGCCTGGGCGACAGAGCAAGACTCCGTCTCAAAAAAAAAAAAAAAAAAAAAAAAAGAAAGGATGGCCAGAGCAGGAGGGGAGAGAGGAAGAGGGAGAAAGAAGGAAACAGTGTAGGGGATCAGAAGTGGAAAGAGAAGAAAAAACAGAAGGGGAAAGAAAGATGAGGGGGTGAAAAAAGGGACAGGAAGGAAGAGAGGGAGAGGGTGGGTGCCATGGCTGGTTAGCTCGGAGAAAAGGGAAGCAGAGAAACAGGCGAAGGAGGGAGTGTCCTAGGGAGAAGGGGGTGGGGGAGAGGGGGCCGACTGCCCAGGGAGAGGGAGGGATGGAGGAGCGGGGAGCTCCAGCCAGAGAAGAGGAAAGAGAGAAAGGAGAGAGCCAGGAACTGGGAAGGAAAAGAGAGCTAGGAGGAGACCATGAGACGGAAAGAGAAGAGGGTGTAAAGAGAGGAGAGTGGCTGGGAGGAGAGAAGGGATGGAGAGAGGAAGAGGGAGGAGCACAGAGGGAGAGGAGAGGAAACGGCCAGAGAATCTGCTAGAAGGGAGAGAGAAGAGCCGGCCGGACGGGGAGTGCAGAAGTGAGAAAAAGGAGGGTGGCAGCAGAGAGGACAGCGAGAAAAAGAGAACAGGAAGAGGGGAAAAGAGAAGAAATGGGAGAGGGAAGGAGGGTGGGAGAGAAAACGGAACAGAGAGGGGGCAGAGACAGGACTGGACCGAGAGGGAGATGGAGCGTTGCGGAGGGGGAGAGAGAAGGAGGGAGGGAAGGAGGATAGGAGAGGGCTGGAGATAGCGGAAAAGAGAAAAGGAGGGTAGGAGAGGGCTGGAGAGAGGAGGGAAGTTAAGAAGGGAAGGAGAGAGACATTAGGGAAGAAGGAAAGGAGAAAGGAAAAAATACAAAAAAGGGCAGAGAGAAAAGAACAGGCCGGACATGGTGCCTCGCACCTGTGGTCCCAGCACTTTGAGAGGCTGAGGCAGGAGGATCACTGGAGCCTGGGAGGTGGAGGCTGCACTACTGCAGTCCAGCGGGTGAGCGAGCGAGAAAAAAAGAAAGAAGAGGTGCATGAGTGTGAAAGAGCAATATGGAGAGAAAGACGGGAGAGAGGATTGGAAGTAGTGGGGGACAGAGGACCGTGCCCCTCCAGCTGAGGAGGGGGCGCCCCTAAGACAGCGTCAGCCCAGAGACTGGGGCAGGAAGCAGGAACGTGAAGCAGGTTAGGAGCCAGTGTGAGGCAGGGAGAGGGCCGGGTAGCTGGGTGGTGGGGGTGTTGTGGGCACAGCCCAGGCTACTGTGGGGACAGGCAGCCAGACCCGGCGGGTCCAGGTTGGGAACTCGGCCGTGTAGCAGAAACGTTCCCCAGCCTCACAGAGACGTTCCCTGCCTCAACGGGGCGCGGCCACCCCGGGGCCATCTCTGTGACCCAGGGAGAGAAAGGACAACGAATGGGACTAGACAAGGATGGGGAGAAATGGAGCAGCTGTGGACGGTGCGGCAGAGAAGGGCCCAGGAGAAAGGAGGAAGGAAAGGAGCTGGGGGGGCGGGAGAACAGGAGACAGAACAGGACAGAGACAGCTAGCTGCCCAGGAGGATGGGAGAACAGAAAGAGGGAGGAAACGCCGAGCACTGACCTGGGAGAGGGGAGTAAAGAGAAATGAAGGGGGATTGGAAGGGAACTGGAGAATGAGAGAAGCAACAGGCGGGGTGCGTGTAGGAGGGCGGGAGAGCCAATGACAAGACAGAAAAGGCACAGAAAGCAAAGCAAGACTGGACTCCTCAGCCGGTTACACTGTGTCAGATCATCGCCCTCCCACCCCGCCCCCAACCCCATAACTGAAAACAAGTAGGAACCTGGATAAAATGTTCTTAATTTTTTTTTGAGACGGGGTCTTGCTGTATTGCCCAGGCTAGAGTGCAGTGGCGCGATCTTGGCTCACTGCAAACTCCGCTTCCCAGGTTTAAGTGATTAGGAGCCCAGCCTCCCGAGTAGCTGGGATTACAGGGGCCCGCTATCGCGCCTGCTAATTTTTGTATTTTCTAGTAGAGATGGGGTTTCACCATTTTGGCTAGGCTGGTCTCGAACTCTTGACCTCATGATCCGCCCACCTCGGCCTCCCAAAGTGCTGGGATTACAGGCGTTGAGCCACCGTGGCCGGCCCTTAAAAGCATCAAACTACATACAAGACCGTAAGGAAGCTGTGGGTCAACGCGGAGGTAGTGGGAACCCATCCTGGTGAAGCGGCAGCCTCACGTCCTTTCTCCCAGGGATCTGTTGGTCGGAGACATCTGGACTTCCATGTGGACAGCCTGGGTGACAGGGGGACCCAGGGCCCTCACCTGGGCTACCTGGGGTGGGTGGACCCTCCGCTGTGCCAAGGTGCAGCCTGGCTCAGAGGAAGATGCCCTCCGCCCAGTCCCTGACATCCTTTTCACATCCAACACGCAGAGCAGGGGCGCAAGGCAGCAGGCAAGCAGGGAAGGGAAAAACAATGAGCAAGAGCCAGCGGGACGGTGGGGCGGGTGGCAGAGGCTTCGCTGCTGGAAAGTCAGACGCAGACTACGAAATGCCTGCGCTCACTGTGTTAATAATAATAATAAAAGGCAAAAAACCAGGCTCATCGATACACTGATATTAACAAGAACAGAGTACTGAGAGAGAGAGAGAGGTGAGGAGGAAGGCAGAAGAGGGACGGCTGGGTTTCCTGCCGTCCACTTTGTGACCTCCTGCATGATGGCGCGTCCTTCCAAGTCATGGGGTAACGTCCTTGTGGCCCAGATTATGACCTGCAGACAGACGGGAATGTGCAACTGTGGAGAAACGCGAGCTTATGGTCCCAGGACCTGGCAGGACATGAAACGAGTTTCTTAAAGGGTGAAACAGATTGCAGGACCAATCGTCCAAGGCAGGATAAAAATATCCCAGCACGCGGAGGAGCCCTCCCTGCCCAGTGTCTTCCGAGGGGGCCTCAGGGCCTCTGCAGCTGCAGCTGTTGGAGTCATCAAGAAGACGGGGATGCGGGAGGGGGACAGGGACCGGGAGGCGAGGGGACGGCGGGAGTCGGGGGTGGGGTGGGGAGGGGTGGGGAGAAAGCTGTCAGCGCCAGGCTCAGACAAGCCAGTGGGAGCAGAGATGAGGAGAGGGAAGGGTCAAGGACAGTGACTGGCAGAGAAACTGGAAGGAAGGAGCGGGCATGGAGAGGCGGAGCTGGGAAGGACTTGGGGGACTACAGGCGAGGGGAGAGAGCTTGTGGGGTGAGGGAGAAAACGGAGAGAAAAGAGCGAGGAGAACAAAATACCAAGAAGGTCAGGAAAGAGCGAGTGCAGGTGAGGATGGAAAGGAAACAGGAGAGCCCCATGGAGGGGAGGATGGGAGAAATAGAGAGTGTGTGTCAGGGACAGACAGAGGGAGAGAGAGATGGCGAGAGACAGGGAGAGAGAAAGAGACAGCGAGAGAGACAGACATTGAGAGAAACAGCGAGAAAGAGTGAGAGAAAGACAGCAAGAGGGAGACCAAGAGAGAGAAAGAGTGAGCGAGAGAGAGCGAAAGAGAGACAGCCAGAAAGAGACAATGAGACAGAAAGCGAGAGAGACAGTGACAGAAACAGAGACAAAATGATGGCAAGAGAGAGCGAGAAAGAAGAGACAGCGGGAGAAACAGAGACGATGGCAAGAGAGCGAGAGAGACGGACTAAGAAAATGAGACAGCGAGAGATGGGAGAGACGGAGAGAGAGAGAGACACCAAAGAGAAGCCACCAGGAGCGTCTCGAGGGGAAGCCAGGTGGAACTCACTGAAGGCGCAGGGAGAGGAAGGGGAGGCAGGAGTGAGAGGAAAGAGGAGAGGCAAATCCAAGGGACAGAAACTGGAGGCGAAGGAGGTGGAGGAGGGAGGGAGACAAAGGGCACAGGCCCCACCCGCAGTGCTGCCCCTTGTCCTCGGCCCCCTTGTCTCCTTCTGACGCAGTCCAGCGCTGTGGACGGGCACAGTGAGACTGGGGCCCCATCAGCGCCTCCTCTGGGGGTTGGGTCCAGACAATGAGGAAATGACAGGGCAGGGATGAGGGGGAGGACCCAGCGCAGGGGAAGGAGAGAGGGCAGAGGACAGTGAGGGGTGGCAGTCTGGAGGACAAGGGAGAGGATTCCAGAAATGCCGAGAGCCACAAGGTGGACAATCAGGAAAAGGTGGGGCCGGGTGGAAGCGTGTGGAGGACTGGAATATCACCCAAGGGAGGAGCATCGTGTGTGAAACCTAGAGAGGAGGAGACACTGAGGATCCAGCCAAAGAGAGGACCCACAGGGACAGGGACAGCCTGTGTGTGTGTGTGTTACGGAGAGAGGGGAGGAGGAGGGGGAAAGAGGAGGAGGGAGAGGAAAGAGGAGGAGGGAAGAGGAGGAAAGGAGGAGGAAGGAGGAGGGAGTAAGAGGAAGGAGGAAGGAGAAGGAAAGATGAAGGAGGAGGAAAGAGGAGGAGGTGAAGGGAGTAAGAGAGAGGAGAAAGGAGGAGGAAAGGGAGGAAGGAGGAGGAGAAAGAAGGAGGAGGAGGGAGTAAGAGGGAGAAGGAGGAAGGAGGAGGAAGAAAGGAAGGAGGGGAAGAGGAGGAGAGGGAAGAAGCAGGAGGAGGAAGAGGGAGGAGGAGGAAGAAGGACGAGGAATCAGGAGGAGGAAGGAGGAGAGAGGAGGAGGAAGGCGGAGGATGAAAGGAGGAGGGAGGTGGAGGAAGGAGGAGGGGGAAAGAGGAGGAGGAAGGATGTGGAGGAAGGAGCAGGAAGAGGAAAGGGGGGAGGAGGAGAGGAGAGGAGGAAGGAGAGAGGAGGAGGAAGGAGGTGGAGGGAGGAGGAGAAAAGGGGGAGGAGGAAGGAGATGGAGGAAGGAGGAGGAGAAAGGAAGAGGGAGGAGGAGAAGGAGGAAGAGAAGGAGAGGAGGAGGAAGGAGGGGAGGAGGGAGGAAAGGAGGAAGAGGAAGGAGAAGGAAAGAGGGAGGGAGGAAGGAGGGAAGGAGGAAGGAGGGGAGGAAGGAAAGAGGGAGGAGGGGGAGGAGGAAAGAGGAGGGGTAGTTGCAGGAAGAATAATGAAAAGAAGAGATGATCAAGAAGGTGGGAGTGAAGGACGCTTGCTGGCATGTAGTGGGAGGGAAATTAGTGTGTGGAGGAAAGTGTGTGGCAAAGAGAAGTTGGGGCCGGGCGCAGTAATCACGCCTGCAATCTCAGCATTTTGGGAGGCCGAGGCAGGTGGATCATTTGAGGTCAGGAGTTCGAGACCAGCCTGGCCAACATAGCAAGACCCCGTTTCTGCTAAAAATACAAAAATTAGCGAGGCGTGGTGGCAGGTGCCTGTAATCCCAGCACTTTGGGAGGCTGAGGCAGGAGAATCACTTGCACCGGGGAGGCAGAGGTTGCGGTGAGCCAAGGTCGCTCCATTGCACTCCAGCCTGGGCAACACAGCAGGTCCCCATCTCAAAAAAAAAAAAAAAAAAAAGGAATTTGGGGGCATGCAGAGACAGGAACAGAGTGGGAGCAGGGGTGAGGGGAGAGATTCAGAGAATGGGAGAGAGGAGAGGGCGAGAAAGACAGAGGAAGGGGGTCACAGAGGAGAGGTAAAAGGAGAAACGGGGAGGGGCAAATCCTCTTTCCCGCCCGAGCCTCAGTTTCCTCATCTGCTCCCGCAGGTGGTGAGGAGTCCAGGGACCACCCGCCAAGTGTCTGCAGGGCAGGGAGGCCTGCGGAGGGGAGAGGGAGGTGGAGGAAGGAGGCTCGGGCTTGAATCCGGTGTGGTGACTGGCGGCAGAAGCGTCCCCTCCATGGGCATGGGCTGCCTCAGGCTCAGATTCTAGAGTGTTCCTTCCTAGAGTCCCTCCAGGCCTCCTTCAGCCTCCCCCACCCGACCCCGACCTGGGAGGGAGCGGCCATTGTCGCCCCACATATTTTTCCAAGGGAGAAATCAGGCTGCAGCCCACATCCTCCTTCCTCTTCCTCTTTCCTGCAGCCCCGCGCAGTGTAGCTGGCCACCCCTTCTAGGGCTGTGGCGGCTGAGACTCCTGGGGGAAACCTAAACCCCTTCCATCTGGAAGGTTTGGAGCTTCCACCTCTGAGAAGGAAGAAAAAGGGAGTCGGTGGAGTGGAAGGGGCAGAGGGAAAGGAGGGTCTAAAGAGAGTCGCCGGGTACATAGTCGGCGCTCAATTGGTGCCCTTCCCCTTTCCTAGGGGAGGGCACAGACAGCAGGAAGGCAGAGAGGAAGGGAAAGGGGGACTTGAGGGTGAGAAGGGGAGGCCGTGTCTATAAAAAGCCTGGCACACAGTTGGTGCTCAATAACTGCCCATTCCCTTCAGGACCACATGAAAAAGGAGAAGAAGAAACTCCCGCAGAGGAAAAGCAGGAGAGGCAGCCTAAAGAGAGGGACATGGGGCCAGGCGTGGTGGCTCATGCCTGTAATCCCAGCACTTTGGGAGGCCTAGGCGGGCGGATTGCCTGAGCTCAGGAGTTTGAGACCAGCCTGGGCAACACGGTGAAACCCCGTCTCTACTAAAATACAAAAAATTAGCCAAGCATGTTGGTGGGTGCCTGTAATCCCAGCTACTCGGGAGGCTGAGACAGGAGAATCGCTTGAACCCGGGAGGCAGAGGTTGCAGTGAGCTCAGATTGCCCCACTGCACTCCAGCCTGGGCGACAGAGCAAGACTCCATCTCAAAAAAAAAAAAAAAAAAAAAAAAAAAAAGAGAGAGAGAGAGAGAGGCATAGGTGGAAAGTGTGAAGCAGACCAGTAGGTGTTTGTTATTTCTTTCCCCAAGAGACAGGAGAAAGTAAAGGAGGAGTCAGGAGAGGAGGAAGAGGAGGAGGAAGAGAGGAGGAGGAGGAGGAGGAGGAGGAGGAGGAGGAGGAGGAGGAAACTCCAGCAGAGAGAATAGAAGAGACTGTTGTGTGGGAAGGAGACAATATATGTAAAGTGACTAATACACAGTGGGTGCCTAATAAATGCCCATTCTCCTCCCTAGCAGCAAGCACAGAGAAGGCAGCCAGGAAGAAGGGAGCAAGCAGAGAGAAGGAGAAAATGAAAGAAGGGAGAACAGAGCCTGTCAGGCAAGCAGACAGTGTAGATGAAGGGGCAGCATACAACAGGCACTCAACACATGCCTATTTCCTCCCCCAGGAAAGAGCTGGCAGGGCAGAGAGGAGGGGGAAAAGCTGGAGAAGAGAAGGAGGCAGGGAGAAGAGAGGAAATGAGAAGAAGTGTGCTGGTGAGGTGGTGGGCACACAGGAAGCACTCAATAAATGCACATTGTCTTCCTTGGAGGAGCAAGAGAACAAGACAGAAATGAAGGCACAGACAGGAACGAGAGGAAAAGGTGTTGGCCCAGGAGGCCTCCATGGGGGTGGAGGAGCAGAGGGAGGAGGGCTCAGTCTCACTGGCAGAGGAGAGGATACACAGGGAGGGGGCATTGCAGGTAAACCATGGGGCACACAGGAGGCGCTCAATGAACACCTGTACCCTTCCCCAGAAAAGGACCCGGAGAACAGCAAGGGGATAAGCTGGCAGAGCAAGAGGGGCGCAAGAAAGAGGTAAGAGGAGATGAGGAAGGATGGTAATTGCCTGGCATACAGGAGGTGCCCCATAATTGCTTGTTTTTGTCCCCGAGAAAGAGCCGATGGAACAGAAAGAAGTTAGAGATAAAGGAAGAAGGCGAAGTGAAGGGTTAGGGGAGAATAAGAAAACTGTCTGGCACACAATAGGTGCCCAGTAAATGCCCATTTTCTTCCCTGGCAGAGAGCAGAAAGAAGCAGAGACTGGTGGAGTCAGTGGAGACTGAAGGGCAAGAGGAGAGTAGAGAAAGGACATAATTGCTTGCATACCAGAAGTGCTCAATAAATGTAGTCCTTGCCTTGGAAGAGGGCAGAGAACTCAGAAACACAAGGAGAGGACAGAAGAGGGACTGGGGAGGAAGAGAGTGAGGAGAGGGGTATGTAAGGTGTTTAGTACACAGTAAGTGCTCAAAATGTGTCCACTCCCTCTGCCAGGAGAGAGCAGAAAGTCAGAAAGGAGAGGAAACCAATAGAGAGGAAAGGAAGGGGCCAGGCGCCGTGGCTCATGTCTGCAGTCCTAGCACTTTGAGAGGCAGAGGTGGGAGGATCACTTGAGCCCAAGAGTTCGAGACCAGCCTGGCCAACGTAGAGAGACCCTGTCTCTACAAAAAATACAAAAATTAGGCTGGGTGCGGTGGCTCACTCCTGTAATTCCAGCACTTTGGGAGCCAAGGTGGGTGGATCACCAGAGGTCAGCAGTTGAAGACCACCAGCCTGACCAACATGGTGAAACCCCGTCTCTACTAAAAATACTAAAAAATTATCCGGGCGTGGTGGCGGGTGCCTGTAATCCCAGCTACTTGGGAGGCTGAGGCAGGAGAATCACTTGAACCCAGGAGATGGAGGTTGCAGTGGGCCGAGATCACGCCATTGCACTCCAGCCTGGGCGGCAAGGGCAAAACTCCATCTCTAATAATAATAATAATAATAATACAAAAATTAGCCAGGCATGGTGGTGCGTGGAGTTCCAGCTACTTGGGAGGCTGGGGTGGGAGGATCGCTTGAGCCCAGGAAGTCGAGGCTGCAGTGGGCCGCGATTGTGTGAGCTCCAACCTGGGCAGTGGAGTGAGACCCTGTCCCAGAAAGAAAAAAAGAAAGAAAGGAATGGGGGTGGGGGGAGGAAAGAATGTAGTAAGAGACGGAGCCATGTTCCTCAACTCCTCAGCGCATAGTAGATGCTCAGTAGATGCCCACCTCCTTCCCAGGAGAGACCAAGCAAATCAGAAAGAGGAAGGAACTGGGGCAGAAGGGACAGGAAAGCAAAAAGGATGGAAAGTGCAGACGCCGTTAGGGGAACTGCCTGCCAAGCATCAGGTGCATAATAATTGCCCATTTCTTCCATGGAAGGAGCCAGAGGCACAGGAGGAACAAGTAGAGGGTGCTGAGGATGGCACACCCGAGGTGGGAGGCGGGGTGTGTGAGGAGAGGTGAGGAGGCATTTTGGGTGCATATAGCAGGTACTCCATAAATGCCTGTCCCCTTCCCCAGACAGAGCAGAGAAAGCAGGCTTGGGAGTCGGTGGAGACCCCAGGAAGGGAGGCCAGGAGAGAAGGAGAGTCTGAGCATGGAGGCTGTGGGCCAGGCCCCCAGGAGGTGCACCTTCCCCACCCCAGCAGCCGCTGTGGCCGCCCCTCCTCCGTGGCCCAGCCCACAGGCCTCCCCAGCTGGCCGGCCCCTCCGGAGCCCTGACAAGGGCCCATTGTCCTGGACCTGGCACCGCCTGGCCTGGCCTGGCCTGGAGGAGGAGGGGAGGCTGCCCAGCCCTGCCTGGCTCTTGTCCCCTGTGTCTGTTTGTGTGTATTCAAGTGGGGGCACTGTCTGGTCTCTCTCGCTCTCTGTCTCTGAGTCTCTCTCTGTGTCTCCCTGTCTCTCACGTGCTGTGTCTCTGTGACCTGCCGTCTCTCTCATTTCTGAGCTTATGGCCCCCATCTTGTCTCTGTCTCGCTCTGTCTCTTTCTCTGTCTCTCTCCGTGCCTGGCTCTGGTTCTCTCTCTGCATCCATCTCTGTCTCTGGGAGGGAGGAGCCCCCACCCCCAGCTCCAGAATTCCCGCCCCCTACACCCAGGATCAGGGCTGGGGGCTGAGCTGAGAGGCAGAGGAGTGAGGAAGGAGAGAAGGAGGCGCAGAAGGGAGAGAGGTGAGGACAGAAACAGCTTTATTCAGCAGGGACCGCAGGGGCCCCGGAGGGCTTCATCCAGGGAGCTGGGGAGAGAGGAGGAGTCAGAGAGAGACAGGAGAGACCGACAGAGACAGAGAGAAATGGGGGGAGAGACAGAGACAGAAATGGGGGGAGAGACAGAGATAGAAGTGGGGGAGAAACAGAGAGAAGTGGGGGAGAGAGAGACAGAGAAGTGGGGGAGAGGCAGAGATAGAGAGAAGGAGACAGAGAGAAGGAGACACAGAGATACAAAGCCAGGGAGAGACAGAGAGAGATGGGGAGAAAAGGGAGAGTAAGAAAGAGAAACAGGGGGTACTGAGGGAGACTGAGAGAAAGTTGGGGGGAGGAGACAGAGACAGAGAAGAGGTAGGAGGAAGAGACAGATGGAGAGACAGAGAGAAACAGACAGAGAAGGAGGAGAGAGATGGAGAGAATGATAGGGAGAAAGAGACAGAGAGTGAGGAGAGGAAGGGAGATGAGGCAGGAGAGAAGGAGATAAAGAGAACTGGGGAGAGGGACAAAGAGAAAGACGGACGGAGAGAGAGACAGAGACAGGGGGAAGGAGAAGGAGAGAGACGGAGAGAGAGAGGAGAGAGGGAGACAGCAGGAGAGAGGGAGAGAGAGAGACGGAGAGAGGGAGACAGAGAGAGAGGGAGAGAGCAAGGGAGAGAGAGACAGAGAGAGAGAGAGGGAAGACAGAGGGAGAGAGGGAGAGAGAGACAGAGAGACAGGGAGAGAGACAGGGAGAGAGAGAGACAGGGAGAGAGAGAGACAGAGGGAGAGAGAGACAGAGGGAGAGAGACAGGGAGAGAGAGAGACAGAGGAGAGAGAGAGACAGGGAGAGAGAGACAGAGGGAGAGAGAGACAGAGGAGAGAGACAGGGAGAGAGAGAGACAGAGGGAGAGAGAGACAGAGGGAGAGAGACAGGGAGAGAGAGAGACAGAGGGAGAGAGAGACAGAGGGAGAGAGACAGGGAGAGAGAGAGACAGAGGGAGAGAGAGAGACAGAGGGAGAGAGAGACAAGGAGAGAGAGAGACAGAGGGAGAGAGAGACAGAGGGAGACAGGGAGAGAGAGAGACAGAGGGAGACAGGGAGAGAGAGAGACAGAGGGAGACAGAGGGAGAGACAGAGAGAGGGAGACGGAGAGAGGGAGAGAGAGAGACAGAGGGAGAGAGAGAGATGGAGAGAGAGACAGAAGGAGAGAGAGAGATGGAGAGAGAGACAGAAGGAGAGAGAGACGAGGAGAGAGAGAGAGACAGAGGGAGATGGAGAGAGAGAGACAGAGGGAGAGAGAGACAGAAGGAGAGAGAGAGGGAGAGACAGAGGGAGACAGAGAGAGAGACAAAGGAAGACGGAGAGACAGAGGGAGAGAGAGAGACAGAGGGAGAGAGAGACAGAGGGAGAGAGAGACGGAGAGAGAGAGACAGGGAGAGAGAGACAGAGGGAAAGAGACAGGGAGAGAGACGGAGAGAGAGAGACAGGGAGAGAGAGACAGAGGGAGAAAGACAGAGGGAGAGAGAGAGACGGAGAGAGAGACAGGGAGAGAGAGAGACAGAGGGAGAGAGAGACGGAGAGAGAGACAGAGGGAGAGACAGAGAGAGAGAGAGAGACAGAGGGAGAGAGACAGAGGGAGAGGGACAGAGGGAGAGAGAGAGGGAGAGAGACAGGGAGAAAGAGACAGAGGGAGAGAGACAGAGGGAGAGGGACAGAGGGAGAGAGAGAGGGAGAAAGAGACAGAGGGAGAGAGACAGAGGGAGAGGGACAGAGGGAGAGAGAGAGGGAGAAAGAGACAGGAGAAAGAGACAGAGGAGAAAGAGACAGAGGGAGAAAGAGAGACAGAGGGAGAAAGAGAGACAGAGGGAGAGAGACAGGGAGAAAGAGACAGAGGGAGAAAGAGACAGGGAGAAAGAGACAGAGGGAGAAAGAGAGACAGAGGGAGAAAGAGACAGAGGGAGAGAGAGAGACAGGGAGAGAGAAAGAGACAGGGAGAGAGAGACAGAGGGAGAGACAGACAGAGGGAGAGAGAGAGGGAGACAGAGGAAGAGAGACGGAGAGAGAGAGAGAGGGAGACAGAGAGGGAGAGAGAGACAGAGGGAGAAAGACAGGGAGAGAGAGAGACAGAGGGAGACGGAGAGAGAGAGACGGAGAGAGAGAGAGACAGGGAGAGAGGGAGACGAAGAGAGAGGGAGAGAGACAGAGGGAGAAAGAGAGAGAGAGAGGGAGACGGAGAAAGACAGAGGGAGAGAGAGAGACAGAGAGAGAGACAGAGAGAGAGGGAGAGAGAGACAGAGGGAGAGAGAGACAGGGGAGACAGCGGGAGAAGACGCGCGGAGCCTTGCGGCAGGAGGTCGAGGAAGGAACAGCCCCTCTCACCTGGCATCGGTGGCAGCTGAACCCTGGGCCCAACCGTGCGATTTAAGGGGTGCCCTGGGGGTGAGACCGCCCTCCCACCCAACTGCCTTATCTGGCCAGACCCGGCTCTGTGAGCTAAATCGGGCAGCAGCTGTCACCACCAGGGGGTGCGGGACAGCTGTCCCCCTCCCCCCGCACCTGCCCTGCACCTGCCTCATGACCGCAGCCACTCCCTCTCTCCTTCTGCAGCCTGGGGGTGTGGAGAGGCCGCTGGCATCTGCGTGGGGCGCCCCAGCCGCCTCAGCTCTGGGACGGGCCTGGCTGGGCGCCCTGGGGCAAGTGGCAGCCCTCTGAGTCCTGAGGCGCTCCCCTGGGAAGAGCGGTCCCAGCGGGTGGGGGCAGAGGCGCTCTGCACTGTGAGGGGCAGACAGTAAGTGCTTAGTTGATGTGATGACCTGGTCTGCCCTGCCCGCTCTCACCTGCCAGAATGTGGGGGTTGGGGCAGGAGGGAGTGGGAGCAGGAGGACGTCAGCTGGCCCCTCTCCCCCCACCCCCGGCACCCCCAGCTCCTCCTCCCTGGGCTCCTCACTCCAGACCTTATTTGGCCATAGCCCAGGACGCACCTGGGGGCCACAACCCCACCTGCCACTCAGGCCCAAGAATAGCAACACTCAGGCCCTCGCCAGTCTGTCTGGGACCTGTGATGGGACAGGCGACAGGAACAGGGTGGCAGGGAGGGGCCCAGGGGCACCGAGAGAAGGGGAGAGACACAGATAAACAGAGGGGAGAGACAGCGAGTTGAGGAGAGACTGAGAGAGACCGTGGGAGAGACAGAGAGACAGGGTCAAAGAGACAGAGAGGGGCGGAGAGAAAGGCCCAGCGAGAGAGAGAGAGAAGGGAGGCTGCGACAGGCGAAGCCAGAGACAGAGGGAGACACAGAGACGGGGGGGGCTTAGCCAGGGGCCCGGGCCAGACACCCAGATGGGGCAGAGAGCGAGACCCACACCAGCAGAGGGAGCGGGCAGGAGGTGCAGGGGTCTGGGTGAGATGGGGCCAGAGCCCGTCGGGAGTTGGGGTGTCTGCAACCCCCAGCGGCTTCCCCTCCGGTGCTGTCTGGCTTTTAACTTTACGACCTGCCCTTTGACCTTGGGAAAACTTGCAAACCAGAACCTGCCGCACCCTGGTCCATTCGCAGCCAGGGCTTTTGTGAGCGTGTCCTGCGGGGCATCAGCTCCACCTTGCCGGGGGTGTCATGGGCAGCTCGTGGGCTGCCTGGATGAACTGCCTACCTGGGCGCACGGGCCTGTGGCTCCTGGAGGGGACACACCCCAAGCCGGGGACCCCTTGCCTCCCTGTGCCTGAGTCCCCCACTTCTGCACGTGGCTAACGGGGATCCCCAGGTTCAGCCAGGCCCCTGGGCACTTCCACTCATTCCTGCCTCCTCACCTCCCAGGGCCCACCAGCCTCAGACCCTCCTCTCTGTCGCCCTCAGGGGCCTGGCTCAAGCCCTGCCTCGCCCCTCCCAGCCTCCTCCCGGGCCTCCTGGCCTCAGGTTCCCCCTCCATTCTGTGCGTGCAGCCCCAGAGGGGTCTCTGCACCCAGAGCTGACCTGCCCTTCCTTTCTTGCAGCTCCCAGGCTGCCCTCGGAGGTCCCGCCTGGTTGGGTTCCTGGCCGGGACCCACCCTCCTCCTTCATCACCTCCTCAAATAACTCCGGCGATAGACAGCCGTAGCGTTCCAGTTCTCATCCGGGATGACTTCCAATTCTGGAGTGCCCTCCCCTGCCCCGCCAGCCTCTGCAGAGCCCTCCTTAGCCTTCCACGGCCAGCTTTGTCTCTGGGCCATTTTATGTGACTTGCTTGTCCCGGGGTCCCTTCTCTGTCCTCTAGTCCCTGCAGTGCTCTGTGGGAACCCCGTAAAAGCCCCCACTGCTGGGACAGGAACTCTTGATGTCCCCTTGGGTTTCCCCACAGGGTGGGAGCTGGGAAGGTGGGCCAACTCTTCCCGTCAGCACAGGCGGCCCTCCTCCGCTGTGGGGACCCTCGTGATGACCCGGGGCCCACCAGGGGATCCAGGACACTCTCCCTGTCTCAATCCCACTCGCAGCCTCACTCCCCCTTGGCCAAGTAACACAACATATTCACAGGCTCCAGGGATTAGGACAGGGCATCTTTTAATTTTATTTATTTTAATTAATTAATTAATTTTTTTTTGAGATGGAGTTTCACTCTTGTTGCTGAGGCTGGAGTTCAATGGCGCGATCTCAGTTCACTGCAACCTCTGCCTCCGGGTTCAAGCGATTCTCCTGTCTCAGCCTCCCAGGTAGCTGGAATTATAGGTACCTGCCACCATGCCCAGCTAATTTTTTTTTTTTTTTTTGAGATGGTGTCTCACTCTGTCACCCCGGCTGGAGTGCAGTGGTGCGATCTCGGCTCACTGCAACCTCCACCTCCCAGGTTCAAGCAATTCTCCTACCTCAGCCTTCTGAGTAGCTGGGATTACAGGCATGTGCCACCACGGCCAGCTCATTTTTGTTAATTTTAGTAGAGATGAGGTTTTCACCATGTTGGCCAGGATGGTCTCGATCTGTTTACCTCGTGATCCACCCACCTCAACCTCCCAAAGTGCTGGGATTATAAGTGTGAGTCACTGCACCTGGCCTAAATTTTTTTTTTTTTTTTTTTTTGAGATGGAGCCTCACTCTGTCGCCCAGGCTGGAGTACAGTGGCACGATCTCCACTCATTGCAAGCTCCGCCTTCTGGATTCACGCCATTCTGCCTCAGCCTCCCCAGTAGCTGAGACTACAGGTGCCTGCCACCAGCCTGGCTAATTTTTTTGTATTTTTAGTAGAGACGGGGTTTCACCATGTTAGCCAGGATGGTTCAATCTCCTGACCTTGTGATCCGCCTACCTCGGCCTCCCAAAGTGCTGGGATTACAGGTGTGAGCCACCGTGCCTGGTCTATTATATTTATTTTTATTTATTTTTTTGAGACAGGGTCTCACTCTGTCACCCAGGGTGGAGTGCAGTGATTCGATCATGGCTCACTACAGCCTCGACCTCCTGGGCTCAAGTGATCCTCCTGCCTCAGCCCCCCAAGTAGCTGGGATTACAGGTGTACACCACCATGCTTAGCTTATTTTAAATTTTTTTGTAGAGACGGGGTCTCACTATGTTGCCCAGGCTGGTTTCAAACTCCTGAGCTCAAGTGATCCTCCTGCTTTTGCCTCCCAAAGTGCTGGGATTACAGGCATGAGCCACCATGCCTGGGCTATTATATTTTTGAGACAAGGTCTCTCTTACTCACGATCATGGCTAACTGCAGCCTTAACCTCCTGGGCTCAAGCAATCCTCCTGCCTCAGTTTCCCAAGTAGCTGCGATTACAGGTGCTGGCCACCACATCCCGCATATTTATTTATTTATGAGGCAGAGTCTTCCTCTGTTGCTGAGGCTGGAGTGCAGTGGTGCGATCTCGGCTCACCAAAACCTCCATCTCCTGGCTTCAAGC
The DNA here is from genome assembly GCF_006542625.1 of Nomascus leucogenys. Classification (NCBI taxonomy): domain Eukaryota; kingdom Metazoa; phylum Chordata; class Mammalia; order Primates; family Hylobatidae; genus Nomascus; species Nomascus leucogenys. The sequence continues at coordinate 64,713,156 of NC_044390.1, forward strand.
GATTCTCCTGCCTCAGCCTCCTGAGTAGCTGGGATTATAGGCACCCGCCACTACATCCAGCTAATTTTTGTATTTTTAGTAGAGATGGGGTTTCACCATGTTGGCCAGGCTGGTCTTGAACTCTTTTTTTTTTTTTTTTTTTTTTGAGACAGAGTCTCGCTCTGTTGCCCAGACTGGCATGCAGTGGCACGATGTTGGCTCACTGCAAGCTCTGCCTCCCAGGTTCACGCCATTCTCCTGTCTCAGCCTTCCAAGTAGCTGAGACTACAGGCGCCCGCCACCATGCCCGGCTAATTTTTTTGTATTTTTAGTAGAGACGGGGTTTCACCGTATTAGCCAGGATGGTCTCAATCTCCTGACCTCGTGATCTGCCTGCCTCAGCCTCCCAAAGTGTTGAGATAACAGCCATGAGCCACCGTGCCTGGGCAGTCTTGGACTCTTGACCTCAGGTGATCCACCCCCTCGGCCTTCCAGAGTGCTGAGATTACAGGCGTGAGCCACCAGCCTCATATGCCACTAATTTAAAATTTTTTTTTTTTTTGTAGAGACAGGGTCTTGCTATGTTGCCCAGGCTGGTCTCATACTTGTGGACCTCAGCCTCCCAAAGCACTGTGATTACAGACATGAGGCACCACATCCGGCCAGGGTGTGGACATCTTTGGGGCCACTGTTCTGCCCACCTACCAATCAACGGAATAGAATCGGGAGTCAAGAAGTAAACTCAGGCATGGTGGCTCACACCTATAATCCCAGCACTTTGGGAAGCCGAGGCAGGCAGATTGCTTGAGGTCAGGAGTTCAAGACCAGCCTGGGCAACAAAGCGAGATCCCATCTCTACAAAAAAATTGAAAAGTAGCCAGGTATGGTGGCATGCACCCGTGGTCCCAGCTACTTGGGAGGCTGAGGTGGGAGGATCGCTTGAGCCCAGGAGTTCAAGGCTACAGTGAGCTGTGATTGACCCACTGCACTCCAGCCTGGGTGACAGAGTGAGACCCTGTCTCAATCAATCAAATAAAGAAGTAAACACCTGCTTTCTCCTTAGCAGTTACCCCCGTGGAACCCAGGAGATCAAACTCTTTTGTTTGCCACTGGTCTCTCTCCAGCACCGGAGGAGCATGAGCCCCAGGGGGCACGGACTTGTGTTTTTTTCTGCTGTGTGTCTGATGAGGAAACTGAGGCCCAGCAGTGAGAAACTGGCATGAGGTGGCAGAGAACCAGGAGGCCTCCTGGACTCTCGGCCCCACCCACCAGGGTGTCTGGCCTGTCAGGTAAGTGGGAGTCACTGAGTGGAAGGGGCCCCAGAAGGGCGGGGCAGTCAGACACAGACCAGGCGGGCAGCAAATCAGCCGATTTATTGAGGCAGCGGCGGCAGTGGGGAGCAGGGGAGTGGGGAGGGGGCCGGGCCTCCCCGGGGTCCATGAAGTGCTGGCCTTTCCCAGGCATGCAGTATGCGCAGCCGGAGGGGGACGCGCAGGGACTGCGCTGTGGGCGCCGATGGTCAGCCATGGTCAGTCTGTCCGCAGCCAGCAGCCCTTCTCCTCCACCTCCTTGGTCACTACGAGCAGCACCTCGCACAGGCCCTGGGCCAGCGCAGCCGCCAGGAAGGCCCTGGGTGGGAGAAATGGGGAGACTGAGGCTTGGCCAGCCTGGGCATTCCCTCTGGGGAGTGGGGTTTCAAGCCCCTGGTCTTGGAATCACCTCTGCGGGGCTCACCTGACTCCGTCCTCATCCCCCAGGGCCTCGGGCGCCTGCAGCTTGGAGTCCAGGTTGTAGTAGACGCCGTCCACCTGGCGCAGGGCCACCCAGTGCCGCCGGCGCAGCGGCAGTGACAGCAGCCCCAGTGACACGGGCGAGGGCAGGTTCAGGATCAGCCCCAGCACCTGGGGCAGGGCCAGCTGGGACAGGGGCCTGTGTGGGCAGGGAGGGGACACTGCCATCAGGGCCTGCTCCGCCCGCCGGTGAAATGTTGCTGAGCATGTGAGGCCCAGGCTGGTGGTGGTGGGGCCTCCTGAGCCCACCCAGAGGTGTTCCTTCATCAGCCACCCTGGCTCCCGACACTCACCCATTCACCCGCCCACTCAAACCTCCCACCCATGCGGCCACCCAACCAGACCTCCCCCCCACCCACCCACCATCCACCCAACTCACATCGGCCCTTCACCAACCACCACCACCCTGTCTGTCCAGCCATCCACCCACCAACTTACCCACTCCTCACACAGCCACCCAGGATCCATGCATGATCCGCCCACCCCACTGAGCCTCCCAGCCACCAGCCAACTTCCCAACGACGATTCACACACTCACCTCCCATCTATGCATTCACTTCCATCCCTCATACACACCCGCCCCACCTCCCCGTCAACCACCATCACCATCCAACTAGCCATCTACTGTTCACCACCCACCACCCACCCACACCACCGGCCACCACCCAGCCAGCCATTCACCCAACAGTGGACTCACCATGCCCCCAATCCTCACTCACTCTTGACCCACCTGCCATTGGTCTACCCCTCATCTACCAGCCACACACCCAGCCACTGGCCAGCCGGCCATCAAAACCTCCCATTCATGCACCCAACTCCCCAGCCTCCTGTCTGCTGCCCATTGCCCAGGAACACCCATCCCTTCACTCCCCCTCACCCAACACATCCAACCGCCTACTCAGCATTCACCTAGTAACCATCATCCACCCAGTAACCATCATCCACCCAGCATCTCGGCTCATCGACCACCTGATCTCCCCCTACCAACCCATCAGCGCCAGGCTTCCCGCATTCATGCCAACTTCCCCCAGCCACATTCCCCTCCCTGCCCCCACAACAGGCTCACACTACAGGGTGCCCTCTGTGCCCGGTCCAGCACATGCTGTGCTGCTCTGGGGCCTACCTCCTCCTGTCCCACCACACGGCGGCCAGGCCCAGCCCCTGCAGAGCGGCCATGATCACATTGACATCATAGTTGCCGGTGCCCAGGAGGCTGCGATGAGGGTTCAGCCGGGAGTCTGGGGACAACCTGGTAGTGGGGGTGGCCAGAGCTGAGTTGGGGACCCCTGGAAAGGCCTCTCCACAAAATGGGGGTCCCAGGGGCCACAAGTTGCCTCAGCCTTTGACTATCCCCGCTTCAGACCCCACAATTCATCCACCCCCAAGTCCTGCCTCTCCTGCCCCAACTCTGCCCTGTCCCCAAGTCCTGTCTCTCCTGCCCTGACTCTGCCCTGTCCCCAAGGCCCCAGATGAGCTCTGTCTTCTCCCGAAGCCTCCAGCCTCCCTCCAGTCCATTCCCACACGGCCCTGGCCCTCTTCTGCTCACAGCTCTCCCACGGCTCCCCAACGCCCTGGACAAAGTCCCTGTCCCTCCACCAGTCCCTTCCTCTGACCTTCAAGACCCACCTCAGATGTCACATCCTCTGAGAGGAGCCTCCTGACCTCCAGGCTGGGTCGGGGCCCTGTCTGGGCTCCCCCAGTGAACTGAGCCACCTCAACGATGACAGCTGCCCGCATCGCCCTGATTTAACACTGCTTGCTTCTCCCACGGGGTTGCCTTCACCCCTCCCCTGCTCACAGCCCATTCTGCTGCCTCATTTCCCCCAGGACAGAGTCCCACAAGGCCCTGCGTGGTCTGGCTCTGGTGGCCTCACCTCAGAGCCTCAGCACCCTCCTTCCCGGTCCCCTGTCCCCAGTGCCCACCGCCTCCCGCCCCACCCCTGCCAACCTTTCCTCCAGCTCTTCCCCTGCCCAGGAAGGCTCTTCCACCTGTCACCACTTGTCTCTGGGCCCTGCCTCTGAACAGCTGCACCTCTGTTCCCTATCTGGACCCTGGGCAGGCAGGGCATGGGAGGAAAAGGCTCGTGTGTGTGTGTGTGTGTTTCCCTCACCAACCTCAGGCTGGCACTTGTGTCTGAGTCATCTCAGGGTCTCCAGCATGGCTTTGGTATGAAAGAGCTGATGGGTCCTTGTTGTGAATGACAGAGGAAATGAATAAATACCATAATAATCAGTCTGAGGGGCTGGGACTCTTAAGATGTCCGAGAGCCGGAGGAGGCTTGGAGCAAGAGGCAGGGGAGGCAGGGCCATCTCCAGGTGTAGAAAGACTCTAGGATCAAGTGGGGACTGAAGGCGGGGACAGACTGGAGGCCATGGGCAGGCTGGGCAGGAGAGGGTCAGGCCTGAGCTGAGGCCAGGGATGTGGGGACAGAGAGGAGGGAGTGAGAGATGATAACGGAGGGATTTTTTTTTTTTTTGAGACAGTCTTGCTCTGTTGCCTGGCTCACTGAAACCTCTGTCTCCCAGCTTCAAGCAATTCTCCCACCTCAGCCTCCAGAGTAGCTGGGACTAACAGACGTGTGCCACCATGCCCAGCTAATTTTTTTTATTTTTTATTTTTATCTTTTAGTAGAGACGGGGTTTCGCCCTGTTGGCCAGGCTGGTCTGGAATTCCTGACCTCAAGTGATCCACCCGCCTCAGCCTCCTGAAGTGTTGGGATTACAGGTGTGAGCCACTGCGCCTGGCCAAGAAGTGATGTTGGACCTTGTGAATAGTGAAGAGGAATATTCCATGCTGGCAGGGAAGGAAGCCATGCCAGGCAGAAAGAAGTACCTGGAAGCCCAGAGGCCGCACAGAAGGGCGCGCGGGAGTGGAGAGTCTGGTTTGAGGGGGGCTGTGAGGGCTGAAGGTGCAGAGGCAGGCTCGGCCTCCGCTATGAGGAGGGCCCTGAGTAGGGCGAGGGCGTGTTTAGGATGGACTGGAGAGCTGTGACAGGGCTCAGATAAGAGATGCCTGAAGCTGGGTGAGCCTGTAATCCCAGCTACTGGAGAGGCTGAGGTGGGAGGATCACTTAAGCTCAGGAGTTCAAGACCAGCCAAACCTTGTCTCTAAAGAAAGAAAGAACCACTGGATTGAGGCCTGGCTGGGGCTGAGGCCACAGGGACAGACAGGCACAGGAGGCAACATCTCCCCAGAGTCCCAGCGTCTATCTTAGGCAAGTGAGCACGGGGCAGAAGAAAGCCCCTAGGCTCAGCGCCTGCCTGGTGGCGACACCCAGGTGGGTCACTCCGCCGAAGCCCTGCTGCTCCAGGGGCTGGGGTGGGTGACAGTCACCTCTTGCAGATCTCATCGGCAGCCTCCTGGCTAAAGAGCTGCTGCTGCAGAACGTTGTTGAGGGCGTGCACGGCACACAGCTCCAGGCGCTGCCGTTCGTGGTACACAGAGGGTGGGCTCGGCTGTGCTCCCGGGGCCTGGGACATGCCGTCCTCGGCTCCTGCTGGGGGTTGGGAGGGGGAGAAGGTCCTCAGGGGCCCGGGATCTAGAGGTCCAACCTCCCAGCAGGCCTTTGGGGCACCGCCATTGATTGAGCTGGGGCTCGGGGCAGCCCAGGAGGACACTGGGACCCTGACCCTGCTCACTGGCAGTCTTCTGGCAGTACACGTTCCTCCATCCCCTATTCCTATTCCCACGAAAAAGGCTGTCTCTTCTGCTCCCCTAGCAACAGAAAACCACCCCCACCAGGTCTCTAAGTAAAAGGGTCCCTATCATGGTCACCTAGCAACAGAGGAACCCTCCTCCCCGTCCCTAGGTAACCAGGGCGCTCTGTGGTTACCTAGCAACAGAGCCCCCCTCCCCACCGCACTAGGTAACAAAGTCTGTCCTCCGAGCACCTAGCAATAGAGAGTCCTCCTCCCCTGTCTCTAGGTGATAGGGACCCCTCTGGTCTCCTAGCAACAGAAGACTCCCCTTCCCCGGTCATGAAGCAGCGAGGCTCTCTGCTCTTGTCACCTGGCAACGGGGCCCCCTCCCCAGTCACTAAGCAACAGGAGTTCCTTTTCCTATCACCCGGCAACCAGGCCCCCTCCCCGGACACCAAGGAATGGAGCCCTTCACCGACCCGCACCCCAACCACGGCGCTCGCCCTTTGCCTGGCAACGCCCCTCACCCCGCCTGCCTCTCCGCTCCACCGAGCCAGGGGCTTCCGCATCCCCTTCCTGGGCGGCGGCTCTGGGCTCCGAGTGCGGGGCGGGCAGCACCGCGCTGACTGGGCAGGCGGGACGGACTACAGCTCCCGGTGATCTCCGCGTGCCGGACTACGACTCCCGTGGGACCCCGCGGGACTCCTGCTCCACACGGAACGCCGGGGCCGCGTGGCCCTGAAGACGGCCGTCGGGCCTAGGAAATGCCGCACTACAACTTCCGTCGGGCCCCGCGGCAAGTCCCGGAAGTGCGCCTCAGAGGCCCTTCTTTCGGGTACGGCCGCGCCCACTATCGCTCAGAGAGTCTAGGAAACGTAGTGGGTAGGCTCTCGCGATAGCTTCCCGACGCCGCGCTCTCGTGCGTGCTCGCCCCCGTCGATGGCGTCATGCGCGGTGCGCAGACGCAGCGTGACGTCACACAGGGGAAACAGGAACCAGAGAAGCCAGGCGGTGCAGGGGGAGGCAGGGGTGATCTTTACTGAGTCAGAAGGGAGACCCTGGGGAAGTGGGACAGGGCAGGGGTGGGATGGTGGTGGTGAGAAGCCAGGCAGATGATCCTGTCTCGGGAAGGAGGAGGCTTCTTAGCAGAGATGGATCCCCGGCCTGGAGGGGAGCTGGCAGCAGGCTGCGGGGAGAGAGGGGAATGAGCGAGTGAGACAAAGGAGAGAGAAGACAGACGCCTGGGGGAGGCAGTGGTGGGAGGAGGGGACAGGCCAGGGGGTCGGTGGAGGAAGACCCGGAGAGCGGGACAGAGCCCTGGGGGTGGACAGAGACAGAGAGAGAGTCCGGATCAGAGGCGGGCACAGAGACTCAGAGAGGGGACGCGGACGGAAATGGAGACATCTACAGTGCCAGGATTCAAAGTCGTGGAGAGAGGTTAAGGAAATAAAGGTCAGAAGTAAAGGTCAACAAATACAGAACCAGAACTGCAGAACTAGCGAGAGCCCGGGACCCCCAGGCTCTACAGAACATAGGAGCCCAGGGCCGGGGGAGAGGGGCCTGGCCGCACCCAGGAGGCTCCGCCAGAAGGCCGTGACGGTGGCGGAGCCGGTGACCGCGCCTGGCTCGGCAGGGTTCTCTCTGTGGGTGTGCACAGCAAAGCTTCGGCCCGTGGGGCCCCGGGGTCCGCTCAGCTCTACATCCACCACGTGCATGTCCGTGAGGCTGGAACAAGCGGGGCAGTCAGTCTGGTGAGCCTGGACTCAGCCCAACACCCTGCTTAGCTCTGCTCACCTGAGATCAGCCACAAGCACCCCAATCACCCCATCGAAGCCCAGGCTGGGGGCAGCCAGGGCAGCTGCCGCCATGGTGTTGGAATTTCGGGGGGCAAAGGGGCAGAGCCCACGGACAGGACCTTCGTAGAGCACAGTGCAAGGCCCAGTGCTGTGGGCTGCAGCCAGGGGTCCCTCGAGCCGGAAGCCATCGGGGTGTGTGGCCATGGTGACACGAAGGCTCTGGAAGCAAGAGCCCGGGTTAGGGGGAGTGCGGTCTTTGCAGGCCTCCCCTGGTTCCTGGAGAGCCCAGCAGGCCCGCACCTGGAGGCCCCCAGCTGCATCCAATCTCCTGATGTCCTCAGTGCCCCACAGGGCCCCTCGGGCCACAAACACGGCGTGGTCCCAGTGCTGTGAGGCCTCCAAGAGCTGCCGCTCTGTGGTCTGGTCACTTAGAGCTGAGGGGGACCCCACCTGGGGTGGATGAAGGAGGGGAGGGTTGAGGTCAGGGAAGGATATCCACTTCAGGGTGGGGTGAGACCAAGACAGAAGGGGTAGGGCTCTGTGTGAATGGTTGGGGTGGGGCTTACCAGGAGATTGGCATGGCGCAGGATTTGTGCCCCAGATTCATGGATTATTTTGGGATGGGCCACTTCCACAACCAGATCAGGGTGCCTGGGAGAGGGAAAAGAGGGCGGAGGGTCTTGGAGAGGTATTAGGCCTCTTCTCCCCGAGGTTCCCTCCGAGTCTACTGAGGGCTGCCCCTCTTCTCCCTGACTTGGGAGGCGAAATGAGATGAATGGGTTCGTCCCGTTTCACATTTGCTTGAACCAAGGCCCAGAGAGGGTCAGGGAACCCCTGAGATCACACAGTGGCTAAGACGGCCAGGACAGGAGCTTCAGGGAGCTGCACTCTCCCATGGCAAGGTCACTGACCTTTCCCCAAGGACAGCAAGGTTCCGCAGCTGCAGGGAAGGGGGCACGCTCCCTGCCATTCGTCCTGGGTCACGATTCCAGACAAAAACAAGTTCTAGGCCAAGTTCTGGTCCCTGAGCCAAGAGGCGGGAGACAAGGGACTGTCCTGGGGAGAGGGAAAGGAGAGGGTTAGCGATCCAGAGAGAGGGGGACAGAGACTCAGAGAGAGGGGGACAGTGACCCAGAGAGAGAGTGGAGGTGAGGACAGAGACTTGGGGAGACAGATGGAGCCGGGGGCAGAGATTCAGAGGGACAGGAGGACACAGGCTTAGAGAGAGAGGAGGTGGGGACAGAGACCCAGAGAGACAGGAGGTGGGGACAGACTCAGATTGCGGGGGAGGGAGACAGAGATGGGGGCAGGGGCAGAGACGCAGTGGGGTGGACAGAGGCCCAGAGAGAAGGGAGACAGAGACGGAGAGGACAGAGACCTGGGGTGTGGGTGCGGTGGGCAGACCCAGAGACACAGCCAGGGGCAGATAGAGACAGAAAAAATTGTGGAGGGCAGAGAGTCTTGGGGGCTTTAGGGAGGGGCTTGGGGAAGGAGGCCCAGGATGGTCAGGGACTCACCCAGGCGGCCATAGCCCACCACGCCCACCCTCCACGGGCCCCTGTCGGCCATGGCCCTGAGTGCGGTGTCTGCGGCCCGGCTCCCTGGGCTGCTCGCTGCCCCCTGCACAAGTCCTGGGCAGCCGCCGCTCTTTGGACATCTGACCCTTGAGCCTCTGGGCTCAGTCTTCCCCCTTCCCCGCAGGCGCAGCGTGGGGGGCGTGGCCTGCGGGAGTGGAGGCGGGAGAACCCTTCCCTGTGCTCTGTCCACTTTCCCGGGTCCAGCACAGTGAGCATGGTGACCGGGGGTTCTGGGCCCTGCGTGCCCCTCTTTCCCCTGCAGCACACCCTCTTTCTCCCTGCGGATGTGGCATGTTTCCTCTGCAGTGCCCTGCCCCCTCTCTGGCCGGCCAGGTTGTCATGGAAACTGCATCTTGCTTTGGGTGGGGAGAAGAGATGGTGACAGGGACTCTGGACTCTGTCTGTCCCCTCGCGCTCACCTCTCCTCCTTGTCCTCAGGTGGCCAAGGTCTGAGGGAGGCTTCAGCCTGGCCGTGCCCCCAGCCCTCCCAGAGGCAGCGGGAGCCCTGGCTGCGGCTTCTCCTCGATGTGCCCTTGCCTCAGCGGGTCCAACCTCCCCGCAGCCTCCGCTCCCTGCCTCCGCTCTGATCATCCTTCAGTTCACCTTGACTTGCCACCTTTCACTCTGTCCCCCATCGTGCCACCAGCTGCCTCCCATGTGACGTTCTCACTCCCACGTCTGTCCCTCCCGTTCCCCAGCTCGCATCAGCCCAGGAGAAGCCTTCGAGGCCTGGAGAGGCCAAGTGCCCCCAACATGAGCCCCAGCCACTGTGCCTTGAGGGTGCCTGGCATCGGAAATGGCGCAGGCTGCGGCAGCGCGAGCTCCCTGCTCCCAGCCACCACCTGGTACCCGCTGCAGTGTTTCCATGGCAACCAGGATTGGCGCTGGAAGGAGGCTGGAGAGAAAGCGTGAACGGGAGCATGGGGTGGGGGGGTGGGCACTGGGTGGCGAGAGCCCCAAGTTGACAGGAGGAGAGAGAAGACAGATGCAGGCAGATAGAGAGGGGCCAAGACCCTGACGCGGCACCCAGAGGCTGCCGCTGCTGATAAGGGAGGAATTGGCTTCCAGAGCCAGGAGCCCCGGGTGTGGGAGAGATAAGATGCCTGGGTGTAGACAGAGCCAGGAAGGGGGCAGGGGCCAGGCACCTCATGGAAGTCGGGGGCCTCCCGCCATCTCCACCTTCTGACTCCTCTTGGGGCCTGAATGTCCCCATAGTGCCCATAGCTGCCGTGTACGGGGTACAGGCTGGGCCACTATCAGGGGAGAAGGGGGCTGGGCGCAGGCCTGTGTGTCCTCAGGGCTGTGTCCCTGAAGCCACCTCAGCGTGGGAAAGCACTGGACGGCCCTGCATGGCTCTGTCACTCCCTCTGCCTCCCCCAGCAGCGTGAGATGGCAGCCCTGGCCAGCCCCAGCCCTCCAGGGGCTGCAACTCAGGTGCCTTGACCCCCAAAGAGACATCATCACCCCCTCCCCCAACCCACCCAACAGCTGCCCACTGTGCCAGCAACCCCCCAACCAGGCCCGCTCGGGGTTTGCTCCCTGCCCTCCCAGGGCTCTGTTCCTGCCCTTCTGGGCGGCACTGTGGTGCCCCTGCCGCCCCAGGCCCACCGGATCCGGACTTCTAGCCTCCCACTGAACTGGCCAGAAATACAGCTCCTGTGCCCCAGAGGCCACAGCCCCAGCCTCCCACTTGGCCTCCCTCCCCTTCAGCGCCCCCTCCTCCGGAGCAGCCTTGGGGGGTCTGCAGTGGAGACACACACTCTGGATTGGGCCCTGTTGTGGGTTGAACTGTCACCCAGAAAGGGAAGCGCAGAAGTCCTCACCTCCAGGGCCTCAGAATGGGACCTTATTTGGGAATTGGGTTTTTGCTAAGGATGGAGCTGAGGTTATACTGGAGGTGGAGGCTCCTGGTCCAGTCTGACCTCTGTCCTTGTAAGAGGGGAGGTTACGCAGGCTGCAGTGGCTCACGCCTATAATCCCAGCACTCTGGGAGGCTGAGGCAGGTCGATCACTTGAGGTCAGAAGTTCGAGACCAGCCTGGCCAACATGGTGAAACCCCGTCTCTACTAAAAATACAAAAATTAGCTGGCTGTGGTGGTAGGTGCGTGTAATCCCAGCTACTCAGGGGGCTGAGGGAGGAGATTCGCTTGAACCTGGGAGGCAGAGGCTTCAGTGAGCTGAAATTGTGCCACTGCACTCCAGCCTGGACAACAGAGCAAGACTGTCTCAAAAACAAACAAACAAACAAAAAAACGGTCAGTCATGGTGGCTCATGCCTGTAATCCGAGCACTTTGAGAGGCCGAGGTGAGTGGATCACCTGAGGTTAGGAGTTCGAAACCAGCCTGGCCAACGTGGTAAAACCGCATCTCTACTAAAAATACAAAAATTAGCCAGGCGTGGTGGCACATGCCTGTAATCCCAGTTACTCGGGAGGCTGAGGCAGGAGAATCACTTGAAGTTGGGAAGCAGAGGCTGCAGTGAGCCGAGATCACACCATTGCACTCCAGCCTGGGCGAAAAGAATGAAACTCCATCTCAATTAAAAAAAAATAAATAAAAGGGGGAGTGGGACACAGACAGACGCACACAGAGGGAAGAGATGAGAGGCTACAGGGGCAGGTGCTGGAAGACTGGGGTGATGTGATACAGCCACCAGCCAGGACAGCCTGGGGTCACCAGAAGCTGGCGAGGCAGGAAGCTCCCCTGAGGTACCCCCAGGTTTCAGAGAGAGCGTGGCCCTCCTGGCACCTTGATCACTTCCAGCCTCCAGAACTGTGGGACAATAGATTTCCCTTGCACTAAGTCTCCGCCTGGGTTTGGGTGTGGTGTGGCGGTGCTAGGGGAGGAGTTTAGGAAGAGAGGGAATCAGACCTTCTCTGGGGTCTCCAGGGTGAAGGCTGAGGGCCCTAAGACCACCCGGAGGTGCCCTGCGTCCACCCTCCCGACCGGGCTGCCAGGCTGGCTCTCCAGCCTCTCCTTCTGCCCCCACCCACATTCACTTTGTTTTCTCTCCTCCGTGTTTTCATGACCAAAAAAAATATTTTTTTACTTTTTCCATGTTTTTTTTTAAAGTAATTACAGAGCAGGTAGTCGTTGACGCAAACCTCCCTTCAGTATCAAAAGTGTCTGTGGGGCAGGTGGGGCTGGGGCGGGTGGAGGCTGCCACCCCCTGCCGACGACAGGGACCGCCGGCCGGGAGCAGAGCCGGGCGCTGGGAGGGGAGCTCTGGCGACGTGTCCATCTCTTCAGTTTTGAGGGCGGAGGAGTGGGAGGGAGGGACGGGCGTCAAACTGCAAAAACTGAACCGTAAAAGGAGGGTGTTTGGGGCCGAGGGGAAAGGACACCCCTGGAAAAAGCTCCTCTCTCCCCTGGAAGGCGGCGGGCCGGGAACGCTTGGTGGGAGAGCGAGGAGGAAACGCGGAGAACTCAGGCCACTTCTCCTGGGTCCCACGTCCCCTCCCGTCACCGGGGATTGGCGGGGGTGAGGCGAGGACCCCAGAGACTCCGCTCCTGGAGCCCCACCCTGTCCTCACTGGGGGTCCGAGCCCCAGATGGGGCTGGAAGCCGCCTCTCCCCAATTCCCTGCGTGGTCCCAGAAGGTGGGCTGGGCTGTGGGAGGGAGGGGTCCCAGTCAGGCTGCGCCCGGGGTGGGGGGCTCCACGCCCCTTGCCCGCCCGGCCCCGCCGCCTCAGATCTGCGTCTCTTGCACGTTCTCCTTGGAGCCGCTCTTGAAGAGCAGAGGTTCGTGGATGGAGTTGAGGCCAGGAGGGCCTTTGCCCCCGCAGCCCCCGCCGCTGGGGTTGCTGCTGTAGTGCGCCTTGAAGGCGGCAGCCACGTAGTGGTGGTGGTTGAGGTGGTCTCGCTCCAGGGCGGGCAGCGCCAGGTGGCTGTCCCCGCCCACACCACCCCCACTGGCCACGGCGGCCGCGGCGGCCACGGACACGGCCGAGGCGGCGGGCAGCTCGTCCTCCACGTTGATGATCTCCACGGTGCGCGTGGGCCCGTGGTGCTTGTGGAGCTGGTGCTGCTTGCGCAGCTTGTAGAAGGCCACGAGCATCACCGCGGCCATGAATGTGATGGCCACGAAGCAGCCGATGATGATTTTGGTGGTCTTCATGACGTCGTCCAGGTCCTTGAGGGCGTTCTCCGTCACATCCGTGATGGGCACTGTGAACGCCTTCTCCGTGGGCCGCGAGGAGCGTGGGGCGGGTGCCGTGGTAGAAGACGAGGCAGGGCCGGCCGCGTCCCCGGGCCGGCCCCCGCCCCAGACACCGTCAGTCGTGGGCCCTGGCGGTTCCTTCTCCGTCCCCCGCGGCTGCAGAGCCTCCTCTCCGGGCTGCGTCTCCAGGGTCTCCACGGTCACCGTGGTGAAGTAGGTGTAGCCGCCACTGCCCCCTCCAACACCACCACTGCCCCCAGGGCCGCCCCCGCCGCCGCCGGTGCCCCCGGCCGCCACGGGGTCCACGGCCGAGACGTTGAGTGTGGCCGAGGCGGTGGTGTTGCCGGCTGAGTTCGTCACCATGCACGTGTACTGGCCCGTGTCCTGCACGGTGACGTTGGTGAAGTTAAGCGTGCCGTCATGCAGGACGGAGATGCGCACGCGGTAGGAGCCGTGGGTCATGAGGGTGCCGTTGGGCGTCAGCCAGTTGACGGAGGTCATGGAGGTGCCCGTGCGGCATTTGAGCTCGGCGGCCATGCCCTCGGTGACGTTGAGGTCCGTGGGCGGCTCCACGATGACGGGCGCGTAGCAGGTGAAATGCGACTGGTCCAGCTCCCCAATGTAGCGCCCCTTGAGGCCGGCGGGCGCATGACAGCGGGCGCAGCACGTCGTGTTGCTGGGCACCGTCTCCTTGAGCCACCAGCTCAGCCAGAGCACGTCGCAGTTGCAATGCCAGGGGTTGTGGTTGAGGTGCACGCGCTCGAGGCGGTGCAGGGGCGTGAAGAGATCGTGGGGCAGCGACATCAGGTTGTTGTGGGACAGGTTGAGCTCCTCCAGCGACTTGAGGTCGTCGAAGGCGTTGCGCTCGATGGTGGCTACCTGGGCGTGCATAAGCCACAGCTTACGCAGGCTGGTGAGACCCTGGAAGGAGCCAGGGCGGATCAGGTCCAGCCGGTTGCCCGACAGCTCCAGCTCCTCCAGGCGCACCAGGGCAGTCAGGTTGGGGATGTCCTTGAGGTTGCACATGCCCAGGTTGAGGTAGCGCAGGTTGACCAGCCCCTCGAAGGCCGCTTCGGAGATGTACTCCAGCCGCTTGAGCTCGCCCAGGTCCAGGCGCCGCAGCGAGGGCACGCGGTTGAAGGCGTAGGAGGGGATGCTCTCGATGGGGTTGTTGCGCAGCCAGAGCTCTCGCAGCTTGGACAGGTACTCGAAGGCCTGCGTGGGCACCGTGGTCAGCCGGTTGTCAAAAAGCTCCAGCGTGTTGAGGCTGGGCAGCCCGTTGAAGGCGCCCACCTCGATCTTGCGCACCAGGTTCTTGCTCAGCTGCAGAATCTCCAGGTGCCGCAGGTGCTTGAACGTGTCCGTCCGGATCACCTGGGGAGAGGGAGACAGGGATCAGTAACGGAGATACTGACAGGGACCGTGGGGGGGATCATCAAGGTCCCAGGCGCAGGTGGGGCTGGACGGCTGCATCTCCCGTGCTGTGCTGTGACGGTAGGACCATATTGCAACATGGTTTGATGAGTTTCTTATAAAGTTAAAACTGGAGTCAAGGCTGGGTGCGGTGGCTCACGCCTGTAATCTCAGCACTTTGGGAGGCTGAGGTGGGTGGATCACCTCAGGTCAGGAGTTTGAGACCAGCCTGGCCAACATGGTGAAACCCTGTCTCTACTAAAAATACAAAGTTAGCCAGGTGTGGTGGTGCGTGTAATCCCAGCTACTCAGGAGGCTGAAGCACGAGAATCACTTGAACCCAGGAGGCGGAGTTTGCAGTGAGTTGAGATAGTGCCACTGCACTCCTGCCTGGGCAATAGAGCAAGACTCCTTGTAGAAACAAAAAAACTGGATTCAAGAATTTTGGGGGACCAGGCACGGGGGTGGCTCATGCCTGTAATTCCAGCACTTTGGGAGGCTGAGGTGGGCAGATCACTTGAACCCAGGAGATCAAGATCAGACTGGGCATCAGAGCATAGACCCCATCTCTACAAAAATTAAAATAAAATAAAATAAAATAAATTAGCCAGGCGTGGTGGCATGTGCCTGTTGTCCCAGCTACTTGGGAGGCTGAGGTGGGAGGATTGCGTGAGCCCGGAAAGTGAAGCCTGCAGTGAGCCCTGATCACGCCACTGCACTCCAGCCTGGGCAATGAAGTAATACGCTGTCAAAAAAAAAAAAAAAAAAAAAAGAGAAAAAAGTTAGTTACTTATAAAGTTAAAACTGGATTCAAGAATTTTGGGGACAGCCAGGCATGGTGGCTCACACCTGTAATGCCAGCACTTTGGGAAGCCGCAGCGGGTGGATCACCTGAGGTCAGGAGTTCGAGACCAGCCTGGCCAACATGGTGAAACTCCGTCTCTACTAAAAATACAAAAATTAGCCGGGCGTGTTGGCACATGCCTGTAATCCCAGCTACTTGGGAGGCTGAGGTAGGAGAATCACTTGAACCTGGGAGACAGAGGTTGCAGTGAGCTGAGATCGTGTCACCATACTCCAGCCTGGGTAACAGAGCGAGACTCCATCTCGAAAAAAAAAAAAGAATTTTGGGGGACAGGCACAGTGGCTCATGCCTGTAATCCCAGCGCTTTGGGAGGCCAAGGTGAGAGGATCACCTGAGCCCAGAAGCTTGAGGCCAGTCTGGGCAACATTGGGAGACCTTGTCTCTACAAAAAAGAATTTAAAAAGAAATATAAAAACAAGAATTTTGGGATTGAGGAGGAAAAAACTTTTGAAAAAAAAGTTAAAACTGGAGTGGCCATCCGACCCGGCTGTTCCATTCCTGGGTATTTCCTCAACAGAAAAGAAGGCAGATGTCCACGCAACGGCTTCTACGTGGGTGTTCACAGCATTTTTTTCTCAGGGCTGCCTAAGCTGGAGACGTCCCAAATGTTCATCAGCAGGTGAATGGACAAACACTGCGAGGTGTGGCCGTGTGAAGGATGCTGCAGCTCAGCCACGAAAGGGACCTGGCTACTGTGACCCCCTGAATGAATCTCTCAGCTCCGCCATGAAAGGCACCTGGCTACTGTGACCCTCTGGATGACTCTCTCGGGGGTTACGCTGAGCAAAAGACGCCGAACACAAAGGAGCTGGCGCGGTGGATCCGTCCACACCATGCTCTGGGTGTTCTAAGTGGGTGTCTCTGCGTGTGTGGGCGGGTGAGGTATCTGGGGCAGACAGGGAAGGGCATGAGAGAGCTTTCTGGGGTGACTGAAACGTGCTACATTGGCGTGGTGGTTACTTGACGGAAAGCGACTGTTAGGACTCCCCAAACTACACTTAAAATGAGGATATTTTATTCCATGCCAGTGATACATTATTTTATTTTATTTTTGAGACAGAGTCTTGCTCTGTCACCCAGGCTGGAGTGCAGTTGCACAATCTCGGCTCACTGTAACCTCCGCCTCCCAGGTTCTAGCGATTCTCCTGCCTCAGTCTCCCAAGTAGCTGGGATTACAAGAGCGTGCCACCACACCTGGCTAATTTTTGTATTTTTACTAGAGATGGGGTTTCACCATGTTGGCCAGGCTGGTCTTGAACTCCTGACCTCGTGATCCACCCGCCTCGGACTCCCAAAGTGCTGAGATTACAGGCGTGAGCCACCGTGCCCAGCCAATTTTGTATTTTTAGTACAGACGGGGTTTCACCATGTTGGCCAGACTGTTCTTGAACTCCCAATCTGAAGTGATCTGCCTGCCTTGGCCTCCCAAAGCGCTGGGATATTACAGGCGTGAATCACCGCGCCCGGCCACTATACATAGTTTTAAAAATGAAAAAAGTAAGGCTGGGCATGGTGGCTCACACCAGTAATCCCAGCACTTTGGGAGGCGGAGGTGGGAGGATCACTTGAGCCCAGGAGTTGAAGACAAGCCTGGTCAACAAAGCAAGACCCCCATCTCTACAAACAAATACAAAAATTAGCCCTGTGTGGTGGCATGCACCTGTGGTCCCAGCTACTCAGAAGGCTAAGATGGGAGGATCGCTTGAGCCCAGGAGGCCAAGGCTGCAGTGAACTGTGATCGTGCCACTGCACTCCAGCCTGCGTGACAGAGGGAGATCCTGTCCCCAAAATAAATAAATAAATAATAAAAAATGAAAATACTAATACCAGCAACTAAGACACATTGAACACGTCTTTGGTGCCAGACACTGTTCTAAACGCTTTGTGGGTAATAACTCTTTTAATCCTCCAAACTGCCCTGTGAGATGGGCACTATTACCAGTCCTTATTCAATACCTGCAATTCCAAAATTCATAAGGCCCTAACAACCAGATTTTTCCAAACTTTGACACCAAATCCCACTTGGCAGCAAAATCCGATCAGAACTCACATGAAGCTATTCATTTATTTATTGTATTTATTTATTCATTTTGAGATAAGAGTCTCTCTCTGTCACCCAGGCTGGAGTGCAGAGGCGTGATCTCGGCTCACCGCAACCTCCGCCTCCCAGGTTCAAGTGATTCTCCTGCCTCAGCCTCCCAAGTAGCTGGGATTACAGGCACGCATCATCATGCTTGGCTAATTTTTTGTATTTTTAGTAGAGACAGGGTTTTGCCATGTTGGCCAGGCTGGTCTCGAACTCCTGGCCTCAGGTGATCCACCCGCCTTGGCCTTCCAAAGTGCTGGGATTACCGGTGTGAGCCATCACGCCCAGCCACATGAAAGTAAAGTTTTTATTGATCCCACTCGTGATTATCCAAACATTTCATTCTAGAAATTCCCATGTTTCAAGACCACTAAGATATTATAAAACCTGTGCTATTACTACGTTTCTAATATCAGAATGTCAAAACGCATCAGACCTCAAGAGTTTCACATGAAGGATGATGAATTAGGCCCAGGGAGGTGCAGTGACTTGCCCAAGGTCACACAGAAGTGGACAGATGAGTTGGGATTGGATCCAGCCCCTCTGGTTCCAGAGTCCTGGCTCTTGACCTCTGACCCTGGCTGCCGCCTCTCAGGGCTGAGGCTGGGGTCCACAGGAGGGGCAGTGCTGGGTCAGAGCACGGGAGACAGGATCTCACAGGGTCCTCACTACTGATGACCATGCCGGGTGCACTGAGGCCCAGAAGGCCACACAGCCATTGGATCATATTTGCAAAGCTCAGATAGTGGTGGCGTGTGCCAGGGAGAAGGGGACAGACACTGGGGGAATGTGGTGTTACAGTATTAACGGAGGAAACTGAGGACCTCAGATGCATCCTGTGTCACCACAAAGAAGCTGAAGAATTAGGTATCAGAGTATATGCACCAAAAGAAAAAAGAGAAAAAGAGGCCAGGCATGGTGGCTCACACCTGTAATCCCAGCACTTAGGTAGGCCAAGGCGGGCAGATCAGTTGAGATTGGGAGTTCGAGACCAGCCTGGCCAACATGATAAAACTCCGTCTCTACTAAAAATACAAAAATTAGCTGGGGGTGGTGGTGGGTGCCTGTAATCCCAGTTACTCGGGAGACTGAGGCAAGAGGGAGGCAGATCGCGCCACTACACTCCGGCCTGGGCGACACAGCGAGACTCCACCTTAAAAAGAAAAAAAGAGGCCGGGCATGGTGGCTCATGCCTGTAATCCTAGCACTCTGAGAGGCCAAGACAGGTGGATCACCTGAGGTCAGGAGTTCGAGACCAGCTTGGCCAACATGGCGAAACCCCATCTCTACTAAAAATACAAAAAATTGGTCAGGCATGGTGGCAGGTGCCTGTAATCCCAGCTACTTGGGAGGCTGAGGCAGGAGAATCTCTTGAACCCGGGAGGCAAAGGTTGCAGTGGGCCAAGATCGCCCAGTTGCACTCCATCCTGGGTGACAGAGTGAGACTCTTAAAAAAAAAAACAAAAAAAACTGGAAGGACATACTCCAAGCTTTTCTTAGTAGTGAACTTTATCTGTTGGGAATTATGGACAATTTTTATTCTTTTGTGATTTTTTTTCCTCAATGAGCAAAAATTACTTTTATAGTAAGCAGGAATAAAAACAAAACCAAACCCAGATATACCTGAGAGGCACCCAGCATAAGAAATGGTAATATTCGTGGCACAGGCACAGTCATCAAATAATAATAATTTATGTCGGTGCTGTCCAATAGAAATAGAATGTGAACCACATGTGTAATGTTTGTTTGGTTGTTTTGTTTTAAGACAGAGTCTCGCTGTGTCACCCAGGCTGGAGTGCAGCGGTGCAGTCTCGCCTCACTGCAGCCTTGACCGTCTGGGCTCAAGTGATCTGCTCGCCTCAGCCTCCTGAGTAGCTGGGACTACAGGCACATGCCAGCACACTTGGCTAATTTTATTTTATTTTAATTTTTTGTAGAGATGGGGTCTCCCTATGTTGTCCGGGCTGGTCTCAAACTCTTGGCCTCAAGCGATTCTCCCGTCTCAGCCTCCCAAAGTGCTAGCATTACAGGCGTGAGCCACCACACCCAGCCCACATGTGTAATTTTAAATTTCCTAGACGCCACATTGAAGAAAAAAAAAAAAAAACCAAACAGGTGAAATCAACTTTACTAATATATTTATTTAGCTCATCACGTCCAAAATACTCTCATTTGAACCTGTCATCAGCTGAAAACTTGCGATTGAGCCATTTTACACTCTTTATGGTGGAGCTTTGAAATCCAAGGAAACTTAACACGTGTTTCACACCCAGGGCGTCCAGGGCGCCTCTCAGTAGCAACGCACGCAGTCCCCAAGCCCAGCCAGCAGCCCCAGTGCTGGCGGCTGCCCTGTGAGATGCTGCAGGTTTACTCGGAGCTCAGGGACGCTCTGCGGACACAGTCGCCTTTTGTCCATCCAGCAGCCCTATGAACAAGGACTGTGACGGCCCCGTTTTAGAAGGGAGGAAACAGGAGCCTAAAGGAGTGGCTTGCTCCATGGCAGAGCTGGGCAGGGCTGGCCAGAGCCTGCGCCCCTCCCCGTCTTGCTCGGCCACCTCACACCCACCCATCGCCGTTCCCCGTGGACAGACACGGAAACAGAGGTCACAGATGTGGCGTGAAGAGCAGGGCCCTGTTCAAATCCCGCCTCCCCTGTCCTGGTTGTAGGGCCTGTCACTTGAGCTCTCTGTACCTCCTGGCCCACTCTTACCACGAGGAGGATGATGAGAAGCACTTCAGAGGGTGAGGGAGAGGAGATGAAGTCCCAGTGTTCAGGGGCGCTCAGCACATCGTTATTCTCATTGTTACTGTTATTGCTGGCCTTGAGAAACTTGTGCCATGCCCTTGGGATTACAACCCTGAGCCATTCACTGAAAGGCGGCTCTTAGGGCCAAGAACCGTCCTTTTTTTTTTTTTTTTTTTTTTTTGAGAGGGAGTTTTGCTCTTGTTGCCCAGGCTGGAGTGCAATGGTGCAATCTCGGCTCACTGCAACCTCCACCTCCCAGGTTCAAGTGATTCTCCTGCCTCAGCCTCCCAAGTAGCTAGGATTACAGGCATGCACCACCATGCCCGGCTAATTTTTGTACTTTTTTTTTTTTTTAGTAGAGATGGGGTTTTACCATGTTGGCCAGGCTGGTCTTGAACTCCTGACCTCAGGTGATCTGCCCAACTCGGCCTCCCAAGGTGCTGGGATTACAGGCGTGAGCCACCCTGCCTGGCAAGAACTGTCTTACTGCATCCTTTCCTGCAGAAAATCAGGGCTGCCCCCATCCTGGCCCCCTGTCCTCTGATTCCCTGTTCCAGCCTCTCCTCTCCATGCCAACGGCCCCAGCTGCACCTCAGCCCTCTGCCTCTCCCACCAGGCCCTAGAAAGGTCTGTTTAGGCAGGGCGCATGCCTGTAATCCCAGCTATTCAGGAGGCTGAGGCAGGAGAATCGTTTGAACCCAGGAGGCGGAGGTTGTGGTGAGCCGAGATCGCGCCACTGCACTCCAGCCTGGGCAACAAGAGAGAAGCTCAGTCTCAAAAATAAAATAATAGCATAGAATAGAATAAATAGAAAGAATAGAATAGAATAGAATAGAATAGAATAGAATAGAATAGAATAGAATAGAACAGAATAGAATAAAAGTCTGTTTATACCCACAGATCCCCTATCCCTCCCCTGGGCCCTTCACAATCCTCCCAGGACTGCCCTTCAGTCCCAGCACAAGACTCTCCCGTGCCATGCTGTGCTGCCCACCAAGGCGACAATGACAGTGAGAGCCCATAAGACACAGTCTCTGCCCTGGAGCCGCTCATCCGCCTGGCACCACCTTCTCCTTCCTCCCCTACTTGTTTCCCCCACCTCCTGTTCTGGCAAGTCCCTGAGCCCAGCAGACACACTCCTGCCTCTGGCCTTTGCACCTGTGTTTCCCTCTGCCAGGAACACCTCTCCTGATTTTTTCCTGGATACCTCCCCCCATCTGTCTTTCAACACCTAGTTCCAGGATCACTTACACAGGAGGATGTCCTGGTCCAGTCTACCCACCCCAGTCTGGTCAGGGATCCCTGGGGCTGGGTTCCCTGGAGCCCAGAGTCCAGGTGCCTCCAGGGAGGGCAGGGACTGGGTCCCAACCACAGGGCGTCTTGCCCAATGAAGGACTCCACGGCCTCAGAGTGAAAAGGATAGATGAAGGCTGGGCGCAGTGGCTTATGCCTGTAATCCCAGCACTTTGGGAGGCCGAGGCAGGCAGATTACTTGAGGTCAGGAGTTCCAGACTAGCCTAGGCAATAAGGCGAAACTGTGTCTCTAAAATAAAAAAAATTTTTAAAAAGTAATATATACTCATTTAGGAAAAATGTATGAGAAGAAAATAAAAATTGGCCAAAATACATCTACCTAGAGTTAATTTATGTTAATCATTTGGCACATTCTTCCAATTTTTTCTATGCATATTATGCAGGGATATATTTTTTCATTATCTTTTACTTTTTTTTTTGAGATAGAGTCTCACTCTGTTGCCCAGGATGGAGTGCAGTGGCACAATCTTGGCTTACTACAACCTCTGCCTCCCGGGTTCATGCAATTCTCCTGCCTCAGCCTCCTGAGTAGCTGGGATTACAGGCACACGCCACTACGCCCGGCTAATTTTTTTTTTTTTTTTTTGAGGCAGAGTCTTGCTCTGTTGCCCAGGCTGGAGTGCAGTGGCGCGATCTCGGCTTACTGCAAGCTGAGCTGCCTCCTGGGTTCACGCCATTCTCCTGCCTCAGCTTCCCGAGTAGCTGGGACTACAGGCACCCGCCACCACTCCCGGCTAATTTTTTGCATTTTCAGTAGAGACAGGGTTTCACCGTGTTCGCCAGGATGGTCTCGATTTCCTGACCTCGTGATCTGCCTGCCTCAGCCTCTCAAAGTGCTGGGATTACAGGCGTGAGCCACTGCACCCGGCCGTATTTTTTTTTTTTAAGTAGAGATGGGGTTTCATCATGTTGGCCAGGTGGTCTCGAATTCCTGACCTCAAATGATCCACCCGCCTCAGCCTCCCAAAGTGCCGGGATTACAGGTGTGAGTCACTATGTCTGTGCTTGATTTCTTCTTTTCTTCTTTTCTTTGTTTCAGACAGAACTTCACTCTGTCGCCCAGGCTGGAGTGCAGTGCTGTGATCTCAGCTCACTGCAACCTCTGCCTTCTGGGTTCAAGCAATTCTCCTGCCTCAGCCTCCCGAGAAGCTGGGATTACAGGTGTGCACCACCACGCCCAGCTAATTTTTGTATTTTTAGTAGAGACAGCATTTCACCATGTTGGCCAGGTTGGTCTCGAACTCCTGACCTCAAGTGATCCACTCGCCTCAGCCTCCCAAAGTGCTCGGCATCCCAAAGGGATGACGGGCGTGAGCCACCGTGCCCGGCTGATTTTTTTCTTAATAGGCTTCTGCCTTGTCTAACTTCCCAGAGTGAACATGGCTAGCTTTCAGAACTGAATGAGACCTCTGTGAATGCTGTTTCACAGGCAGGAGGGTGTGAATGTGTTTGCAGGGAGCTGGTGGGTGCTCAGCCTGCAGGACGCAGCCTGAGGATGGGCTGGGGCAGGCCTTGTGGGGCAGGGAGAACGGCGGAGTACAACAGGAATGCCTCTGCAGGCGTGGGTCCTGAGGGTCATTTGGGTCCCAAGCCAGCCTGGGGTCTCTGCACCCAGCCGGAGATGCGACTGTGCCCGTGCATGAGGCTGGGGGCTGTGGGCATCTCCTGTCCAGGGCAGGAGAAGCAGGGGCTTGAGAATGTCTCTGGCCTGACTGAGCTGGAGCGCTAAAACTGCCCCCTCTGCCAGGGCACCCCCCAGAGCTTGCATTTCTTCCTCGGAGAGAATATCTGGGGAAGAACCCAACCTGGAGCTTCTCAGAGCCGGTTCTCAGAGCTCGTTCCCTGGCACGCTAAACACCAACAGCAAAAAAACACTCTCTCATATCAATGCATCAGGAGCCCGCACACTCCCTCCCTGAGACTCCAGTGCGCCTGGCATGTTGGAGCTCTGTGAAGCCCAGTGGCAGACAGTGGCTTTGTTTTGCTCAACTCCAGGTTTCCCAGACATAATACACATGGGACCCTTCTCACCAAACGCCGCTTATCACCTCCCTGGGAAATGCTGGTGATCGACAAAGCAGGCGCTCGGTTGCTATTTTTATTAATAATAATAACATCAATAATAATAGCAGGAGGAGGAGGCCCCGGTCATCACTGATCGCTAGGCAGAGAATGAGGTGGACTTTAAAAGAAAGCCTGGACCAAGAGGCCGGGCGCAGTGGCTCACGCCTGTAATCCCAGCACTTTGGGAGGCCGAGGCAGGCGGATCACTTGAGGTCAGGAGTTCAAGACCAGCCTGGCCAATGTGGTGACACCCCATCTCTACTAAAAACACAAAACTTAGCTGGGCATGGTGATGCACGCCTGTAATCCCAGCTACTCAGGAGCCTGAGGCAGAATTGCATGAACTTGGGAGGAGGAGGTTGCAGTGAGCTGAGATTGTGCCACTGCACTCCAGCCTGGGCGACAGAGAATTGTCTCAATAATAATAATAATAAATACAGAAAGAACAAAGGTATTGCTGCTGCATGTGCTGTCAAGAGCCCCCTGGAACTTTCCCCCTCTTTGGGTTACACTGAGATGGCCTGGGGCCCCCTTTATTCCCAGCAAACACTCCGTGCCCCACCCTCCCCTCCCTCCCTTCAGGGTCCCTGTTCTCAGTGGGCCCCCCTAGCTCACCTTCCCGGTCCAAAGCGGGGCTGCAGCCTTGCCCATGGGTCGGCCAGCAGGGCCAGGTGGCTTCATGCCTTTTAATGCCTTGCAGCGAACTCTCCCATTTCCTCTCCATCCCCACAGCCCAGCCCCGCCTCATCCTCTCTCCCTGGGCCCGCCGCAGCCTCCTGCCTGGCCTTCAGTCTCTCCCCTCCAGTCCATCTCTGGGGTCCTGCTATGCCAGAGCTGACCCTGCCTCTGCCCTCCTCTAGATGCCTCCGGGGCTCCCCAGTGCCCTCGGGAAGTTCAGCCTGCATTGGAAGCCCTGCCTGGCATCTGCCTTTCTCCCCGCTCCCCTCTGCATGGCCCCTCACTCGCAGCCCTCACTCGGATACACGTTAGCCAGGATCAGTCCTTGGACCGTCTCGCCGGGCACTCCACCTTTGCACATGCTGTTCCCTCTGCTCAGGACGCCCTTCCCTTTCAACCACCTGGAAGGCTCCTGCTCACCCTCTTGAACCCAGCCCAAAGGTCTCCACTCATCCCCCATTGCTTATTGATTGAATGGAGTTAAGCAGGCCTGCAGCTGCAGAGGTGGAGAGGGGCCGTGGTCTGTGAAAGGGCCTCACAACGTCAGCCTTGCAGAGCTGCTCTGAAGGCTTGAGGTGAGACTCACTCCGCTCAGGGCTTGGCACCTGGAGGCGTGTGCTGGGCACAGGCGATGATGTCCTGCAGGGCACGTGTTGCTAGGCTCCTTTTTTTTTTTTTTTTTTTGAGACGGAGTTTCGCTGTTTTCACCCAGGCTGGAGGGCAATGGAACCATCATGGCTCACTGCAACCTCCATCTCCCGGGTTCAAGCGATTCTCTTGCCTCAGCCTCCCGAGTAGCTGGGATTACAGGCATGTGCCACCATGCATGGCTAATTTTTTGTATTTTTAGTAGAAATGGGTGGGGTCTCTCTATGTTGGTCAGGCTGGTCTTGAACTCCCGACCTCAGGTGATCCACCCGCCTTTGCCTCTCAAAGTGCTGGGATTACAGGCGTGAGCCACTGCATCCAGCCTAGGCTCACTTTTCAGAGAAGGAAGATGGCTCAGCGAGGCCACACGACC
Organism: Nomascus leucogenys; assembly: GCF_006542625.1. Lineage (NCBI taxonomy): Eukaryota > Metazoa > Chordata > Mammalia > Primates > Hylobatidae > Nomascus > Nomascus leucogenys. Next base: position 64,738,283 of record NC_044390.1, read on the forward strand.
AGGAAGTGGCAGAGCCAGGGTTTGAGCCCTGGGCCTCAGCCCCCTCCATGCCCACCTCCTGCCTGCAGCTCCCGGAGCCTCTGCAGCACCCCAGGCTCCTGCTGACTCCCCCGGCAGCTCCAGCTCCGGAGGTGAGCATCACACGCCATTTCAGAGACAGGAGACCAAGGCTCAGTGAAGTCAAGTGACTCAGCAGGGTTGCCGGTCCCAGGGAGTGTGCACCTGGGGCTCCAGCCCACAGTGTCTGTTTTCCAAGTCTCCTTGGTGCCTCTGGACAGAGGACCGTGACAACAGCATGGCCACAGGCGGACAGCTTGAGGCTGCTCGGCGCTCAGCCCGCCGTGACCCAGCTGCAGAGGGAAGGGAGTGTGAAGGGAGATGAAGGGGCACTCCCAAAGGGAGGGGGTGGGGTCCCCCCGCCAATCACTTTAATAATGCAGTTGAGAACTAAGTGGGATGGGGGTGTTGCTGCAAAGGGAAGCCTGGTTTTGTTGAAACATGTGGCATAGGGCTGCTTTAAATAGGGAGTCTCTTTATTTTGAACAGAATTCCAGTCTATTCTTTCTCCTCTTCTCTGCAGAATGCCTGCTGAGCAGCCTCGTGGGGGATGGTTGAGGCTGGGTTTGAATCCTGGCTTTGCTGCTGACCAGCTCGAACTCCCTGGTGGCCTCGGGCAAGTGTCCTAACCTCTCTGAGCCCGCTTTCCTCACAGGTACCATGGGGTTATTGTGATGCGTGGACAAGACAGTGAGTGCTGGGATGAGATAATGAGTGTGTGGGGCATGGCAAGCATGCAGTAATATATAGTTTTTCATTGTTAATTCAGTTGATAATGGTCATTAGCACTGGTTCTGGCCAGGCACAGTGGCGACACCTGTAATCCCAGGACTTTGGGGGGCCAAGGCGGGAGGATGGCTTGAGCTCAGGAGTTCGAGACCAGCCTGTCCAACATGGTGAAACCTCGTCTCTACTAAAACAACAACAACAACAACAAGAACAACACCCACCAAAATTTACCCTGGCGTGGTGGCACACTCCTGTAGTCCCAGCTACTCGGGAGGCTGAGGCAGGAGAATCACTTGAACCCGGGAGGCGGAGGTTGCAGTGAGGTGAAATTGCACCACTGCACTCCAGCCTGGGTGACAGTGAGACTCTGTCTCAAAAAAATAAAAAAATAAAAAAAACAAAAAACACTGGTTCTGTCTCCGGGCTTCCAGTTTCTCCCTCAGCATCTTTCCTCTACACTGGCTGTCAAATGACCGGAAATGCAGTTCAGACCTTGCCACAACCCCGCTCCCAGCCTCCCATGGCTATCACCCTCGACAAAGTGTCAGAGGCCCTTCAGAACCTGCCCTGCTGCCCTCTCCTTGACTCTAGCCATAGTAGGGAGAAGAGAGATGCATGGGGTTCCCTCTGCTTGCCACACTCTGTCCAGCCTCTCTGCCTTTGCACAGGCTCTGCCCCTTTTCTATACTGTCCTCCTCCTTGTTCTCTGGAAAATTCCAATTGCCTTCCTTGGAAAAGCCCTTTTTGACCCCTGGTCCCTCATCAGTCACACACACACACTCTCTTATTAGATCCCTATCGCAGTGACTATAATTTGGTTTCACATATCTGTCTCCTTGTCTAGGCTGTGAGTGAGTCTGAGTAGAGACTGTGTTGGGATGACTTCTGCATTCCCAGCTTGCTATGCAAGGCCAAGTTCATGACAGACTTCGGCCAAGGTCTGCTGAATAAACAGACTAGAGTGTCTAAGGCTCTTACTGGGGAACACCCTGGTTGTGCTGGTCCCTGTTTCCCTCACGCTTTTTGGCCTGGGTGATAATGCCAACATGTCAAAATCATGTTGATATCAATATGACAGAACCTGGGAACGGAAAAGCATTGGTGTTCTGCTTCCAATCTATTCTGCTTTTTACCTTCCTGTGCACATCTGAGATCATTAAAGCTACATCACCTTTCTTGTGTTTGTCATCATTTTTACTTTCATGATTTCTGTCCTCATGTTTTAGGTATGTCTTTGGATTTTAAGTCAGTCTGAAGTCCTTGTCTTTTAACTGGAAGTTTAGCTCATTTACATTTACTATAATTACTAATATATTTGGAATTCTTCCTATAATGTTATTTTGTGCCTTTTAATTGTCCTGATTTTTTGTAGCTTATTCTTTCCCCTTTCCTGTCTTCTTTGTATTGATTGAATTTCTTATGATTCCATTTCTTCTCTCTACTGTTTTAGAATTTATATATTTTCTCCTTATTTAGTGGTTACCCTTAAAATTTAACATGCATATCTAAAGACCAAAGCCAGTTAATTCTTCTCTCCTCCTCCCAAATAATACAAAGCTGATCTCATCTCTGACTCTAAAACAAAGAGACATCCTGGTCAGCTTCCCAATAAGGTAAAAGGCAGGGGGGATCATAATTTGTTAAGTGCCAATTATTGCCAGAGCTGTGCTAAATCCTCTGAGGTATGATCTCATTTAATCTTTGTGAAAATTCTGTCACATGGGGGTTATCAAGCACATACCCCTGCTCCCTTCATATCTGGTGGTTCATAGCTGAGAAAACGAAGGTTCAGAGAAGTAAAGTCACTTGTCCCCAGTCTCACAGGCTCCACAGTTGCAGAACCAAGACTCAACGTCTCCTTCTCCTGAACACAGACGTGGAAGTCTCCACCACACCTACCCACCCTCAACTGAAACAGTTGGGCTGTCTGTGGGCTTCACAATGCTTTTTGAGCTGTGGAGCCCACTCATTCTTACATTACCATGTATTGTGTTGCTCATTTGACATAGAGCTGCTATGTGTCAAGTGTCATACTGGGCTCTGGGGATCCAGCTGTGGACAAGACAGACAAAGCCCTGTCTTCCTAGATCCTGGCCTCAGAGAAGAAGAGAGACACTAAACAAAACTATTATGCAAACAATCATTTAACCAGCAAAGGTGCACATAGATCGTGGAGGTTGCCCTGGTTGCAGGGGTGGCAGGCCTGGGGCTCCTCCAAGGCCTGATTTGAAACACCGTAGACCAGATCACCTCTGAAGTTGTGAGTGTCATCACCCTCATGGCCCTGACACAGAGTAGGATGGGCAAGGTGGGGATTGGTTCTGGAAGCAGGGAAATCCCCCTGCCCGCTCACCCTAACATCTTTGGCCTGACGAAGATGTTGACATTTTGTCCTACAGTAGAGGACCTAGGCCTGGGGCCACCTCTGACAGCCACGTAGCTGCCCCCACTTCCAAGTTTCCTGGATCTTCAGCCCCCATCTGCTGAGCCCACCTCCACCTACGCCGGGCTCTGGGCCAGATCTCAACGATGCAGATGTGAATCTGGCAAAGGACGTGGCCCCATCAATGACTGCCTTCTAACCCGATGGGGACTTTCCTTTTATCCTGCAACTTGGCCTGTGTAGGATGTAGGGGACTTTCCACTTTGGTTGTGGTAGGTAAATATTACTAAAGCTGAAAAAAATCCCACTGAGATCTGTTGGGGTTTTTAAGAAAACAAATTGTCAAGAAATTCCTTATTAAAAATGTCACTGTGGTAAGAAAACAATTAAGTGAACTGTTCATCTTAACATTATCAGTTGTATTTATTTATCTTTATTCATTTATTTGAGATGGAGTCTTGCTCTGTCACCAGGCTGGAGTGCAGCAATCTCGGCTCACTGCAACCTCTGCCTCCCAGGTTCAAGTGATTCTCCTGCCTTAGCCTCCCAAGTAGCTAAGATTACAGGCACATGCCACCACACCCAGCTAATTGTTTGTATTTTTGGTAGAGACAGGGTTTCACTGTGTTAGCCAGGATGGTCTCGATCTCCTGACCTCATGATCTGTCCGCCCTGGCCTCCCAAAGTGCTGGGATTACAGGCGTGACCCACCACGCCCGGACTATTTATTTATTTATTTATTTATTTATTTATTTATTTATTTATTTTTAAGACAGGATCTTGCTCTATTGCTCAGGCTGGAGTGCAGTGGCGTGATCTCAGCTCACTGCAGCCTCCACCTTCTGGGTTCAAGTGATTCTCCCACCTTAGCCTCCTGAGTAGCTGGGATTACAGGTGCAAACAACCACACCAGGCTAATTTTTGTATTTTAGTAGAGACAGAGTTTCACCAAGTTGGCCAGGCTGGTCTCCAACTCCTGACCTCAGGTGATCTGCCTGCCTCTGCCTCCCAAAGGGCTGGGATTACAGACGTGAACCACTGCACTCGGCCTGTTTTTATGTTTTGAATATAATGAGTCAATCACAAAGGTTTAGCAAGCTTACTGTTGTTTCTGTGTGTGTGTGTGTGTGTGTGTGTTAATTTTTTTTACATTCAGATTTTAAAAACTGTTATTTGTCACATCAACTGTCTTTATGATGACTTCTCATATTTCTTCCTGGTCCCTGAGACAAGGAACTTGTGCCTCCCTCTCCAACAGGGACTTCCCTGACTGCCATGCCTGGCAGCACTGCAGGGGCCATTGTGGGCCCCTGATCCTCACACTGACCCGGCTCAGGCCTAGACGTCCCTGTCTCCCTCCTCCCATTCATCCTCCTGGGAGTGGCCTCCTGAGCCTTTCTGGGGCGAGGGCCTGGCCTGGGTGGAAAGTCTGGCTGGATGGCTACCCGCCCCCCACCCTCCCCACCACCAGGAACCCAGAGAGGCATCTGAACCTGGGTGTGAACAACAAGGGGATGAGATCTATATCAGAGGCATATGCAAGGCCAAGCAAGGCGGCAGGACTTTGCCTAAGGCCCCTGCGGGTGGAGTGGGAGAGCGGGGTTAAGCTGAGGCACAGGCCATGGTTCTACACCTCTTCCTGGGCAGCCTTCCCTGGCCTCCCCTCACTCCCAGCCTCTCCTGCCCTATGCTCAGCTCAGCAGCCCCCCGCCAGCTCATGCACGCTGCCACTGGACTTGTTCACCTTCCTTTTTTTTTTTTTTTTTGAGACGGAGTCTCGCTCTGTCACCCAGGCTGGAGCGCAGTGGCATGATCTCGGCTCACTGCAACCTCCACCTCCCAGGTTCAAGCGATTCTCCTGCCTCATCCTCCCGAGTATCTGGGATTACAGTAACATGTCACCACACCTGGCTAATTTTTGTATTTTTAGTAGAGATGGGGTTTCACTATGTTGGTCAGGCTGGTCTCAAGCTCCTGACCTCAAGTGATCCACCCGCCTCAGCCTCCCAAAGTGCTGGGATTACAGGCGTGAGCCACTGTGCCTGGATGAGACTTGCTCACTTTCTGAACTACCTCTTTCTGCACGTAGTGTCGAGAGGGCAGGGATCTCTGTATATCCTGCTCTCTGGGCCTTGGGTGGTGCCTGGCATACACTAGGTGCTTAATAAATGAATCAGGGCTGCACTGAATGCTGCAGATGGATTAGCCGGGGCTGTTCAGACACAGGAGGAACAGTCCATGCAGGGAGAAGGATGCATGGGTCTCAGCTCCTAGGCTTGCCTCGGGGTGGTGATGAGACCATGGCGTCTTTGTGAGGATTAAACTGTCTTGATATCTGTAAGCCATGGGGAAGAGCACCTGGCACAGGGCAAGCATATCTGTGTCTGTGACTATTTATTTATTTATTTATTTTTTGAGACGGAGTCTTGCTCTGTCCCCCAGGCTGGAGTGCAGTGGCGCGATCTCGGCTCACTGCAAGCTCCGCCTCCCAGGTTCACGCCATTTTCCTGCCTCAGCCTCCTGAGTAGCTGGGACTACAGGCGCCCGCCACCACGCCCGGCTAATTTTTTTTGTATTTTTAGTAGAGACGGGGTTTCACCGTGTTAGCCAGGGTGGTCTCGATCTCCTGACCTTGTGATCCGCCCGCCTCGGCCTCCCAAAGTGCTGGGATTACAGGCTTGAGCCACTGCGCCCGGCCGTCTGTGACTATTTAAAGGCAGGGCAAGTTTCTGGAAGGGTGGGAAAGAAGGGGCTGGGGTAGCTTCTGGTGCCCAGTAGAGGGTGCCCCTGAGCTTGGTGTAGCTGAGAGCGCCAGGAATACTCATCCTGATCTGAGATGGGGACAGGGTGGCTTGCAGAAAGGCGTCCCCTAGGAGGAGTTGGTGTGGCGACTCCAGCTGGGTGTGGTGGCAGGGGTGTGCGGGTACAGGCTACAGCTGGAAGGCTAGGAAGAAGCTGGGGCTTCTGGATAAGCAAGGACAAGGCCGGAGCCAGGCTGGGCTGTGGGGATGCAGACTGGGACTCAGTGGCCGTTCTGAAACTGAGGAGTCACCAGGGCGCAGCGCCAGGGATAGCTACGAATTAGGAAGCGCTAGGAATCGTGTTGAAAAAACCAAGTTCTGCAGCCAGCCTGCCTGGTCTGAGCCCCAGCTCCGTTACTAACCATGGGACCAGGACTGTGTGCAAGTGTCTTACTTTCCTATGCCTCAGTTTCCTCATCTGTAACATGAGAAGAATAGGACCTACTCAGGGGGCTGTCGTGAGGCTGAAATTCACTGACCCTGAAAAGGGCTTGGAGCAACGCTGGGGGCCCGGCTGACATTCTCCCGCCCACCCTCGCTGAGCTGTAGAAATAATTGGTCTATTTTCTAGACGAGAAGGCAGGTTCAGAGAGGTGACTCAAGGCCTTAGCGTCATTCGTGGAGGGGAGAACGCGGGTCTTGTGCCTCTCAGGCGTCTCAGGCTGCTCAACAGAGATGTGGGACTGATACTCCCGCCCAGCCCGTCCCGGGCCTGTCCCGAGGCTCAGGGGCCATGTGGCTTTGCAGGACGCCAAGCAATTCTACGCGTTTGTCAATTTAACTTTAACAGGTGTGAGCCACCGCGCCCAGCTGACTGTTCTTTTCTGTAAGTGTGCTGTGAGTCATCATGAGAAAAAGTTAAGAAGAAACTGACAAAGTATGGGAAACCCTATTTGAAAAGGGTAGAAACTGAGGCTCGGAGTGGTGACAAGGATTATGTGGGCCCCGAGATGGCGCTGCTGAGGGAATGAAGAGGATGACAGCTGGAATGAGAGCCAGAGAAGCCGCAGTTAGACACGAAGTCTCAGCAGCCTGGGAACGGACGGCAGAGGGCGCACTGCTCCCTCCTATCCAGAGCACCTCCTGGCTGCTGGTCGCAGGCCCGCGGCTGGGGAATGTCCCAGTTGACCTCAAGAGAGGTCAGCTCCTAGATTTCCCCCTACAGATCCTTCCTTCCGCCATTTTCTTTCTTTCTTTTTTTCTTTTCTTTTCTTTTTTTTTTTTTTTGAGATGGAGTCTCTCTCTGTTGCCCAGGCTGGAGTGCAGTGGCACAATCTCAGCTCACTGCAACCTCTGCCTCCCAGGTTCAAGTGATTCTCCTGCCTCAGCCTCCTGAGTAGCTAGTACTACAGGCATGCACTACCACTCCCAGATAATTTTTGTATTTTTGGTAGAGACGGGGTTTCGCCATGTTGGCCAGGCTGGTCTCCAATTTCTGACCTCAGGTGATCCAACCGCCTCGGCCTCCCGAAGTGGTGGGATTACAGGCGTGAGCCACCGCGCCCGGCCCTCTCACCATTTTCTTCCTTAAAGGGCTCTAACTGGGAAAAGTCTGTCCAATCGAAAGCTCCATGTTGCATGCCCCTGGAGGGATCAGCCGCCTGGAAAATGCGAACTAGTGGGTAATTTAAAAGCCATTCTTGGTATTTGCCTTGATAATGCACTATGGCCGGGGTTTTTATTTGGTTAGTTTGGGTTTTTTTATTTTTGAGACAGAGTCTCGCTCTGCCACCTAGGCTGGAGTGCAGGAGTGCAGTGGCACAATCACGGCTCACTGCAGCCTCTGCCTCCTGGCCTCATGCAATCTTCCCACCTCAGCCTCCCAGGTATCTGGGACTACAGGTGCGTGCCACCACACCTGGCTAATTTTTGTATTTTTAGTAGAGATGGGGTCTTGCTATGTTGCCCAGGCTGGTTTCAAACTCCTGAGCTCAAGTGATCCACCTGCCTTGGCCTCCCCGAGTGTTGGGATTACAGGCATGAACCACCACGCCCGGCCTTTCTCTTTGCTTTGTTGCCAGGCTGGAGTGCAGTGGCACGATCTTGGCTAACTGCCACCTCTGCCTCCCAGGTTCAAGCTGTTCTCCTGCCTCAGCCTCCCAAGTAGCTGGAATTACAGGTGCCCACCACCACGCCTGGCTAATTTTTGTATTTTTAGTAGAGATGGAGTTTCACCATGTTGGCCAGGCTGGTCTCGAACTCCTGACCTTGTGATCCACCTGCCTCGGCCTCCCAAAGTGCTGGGATTACAGGCGTGAGCCACCGCGCCTGGCCAGGTTTTGTTTTTTGTTTTTGCAACAGAATTACCATCCTGTAACTGTCCCACTTTGGCTGTCTGGGCCTGGCTTCTGCACGCTGACTCTCAGGGTGGGACAGACATATATACCTTCTGAGGCACAGGGCAAGCCCATGGGGGCTACAGCTTGCTGGGGAACCTTGGATAAGTCACTCAGAGCCTGTGCCTCCATTTCCATGTCCATAAGATGGGAGAAGTCATGCTGCCCTCACAGGAATAAATGGGGTGGATGAGCACTCCCTGACCCCCTGCTCCAGGTAAATGCTTTGAAATTTTCGTTTCTTTTTCGTCATTTAGGGAAAGGTGAGCAAATTCCAGTATAGCCTTCTTTTTTTTCTTTCCAGCTTGCATAGGATTTTATACTTGGTATTTTTAAAGCTTAATTTGTTCTGATTATAAAAGTTATTGGCTGGGTGCGGTGGCTCACATGTGTAATCCCAGCACTTTGGGAGGCCGAGGCGGGTGGATCACAAGGTCAGGAGTTCGAGACCAGCCTGGCCAGCATGGTGAAACCCTGTCTCTACTAAAAATACAAAAATTAGCAGGGCGTGGTGGCAGGTGCCTGTAGTCCCAGCTACTCGGGAGGCTGAGGCAGGAGAATCGCTTGAACCCGAGAGGTGGAAGTTGCAGTGAACCGAGATCGCGCCACTGCACTCCAGCCTGGGGGACAGTGCGAGACTCCGTCTCAAAAAAAGGAAAAAGTTATTAAATGCTCTCATTGAAGACAATCTAGAGAATAAAGAAAACATAAAGAAGAAATTAAATATCCCTGTAATACTAATGCAAAGAGAAAAGACCCTGTTGACCTTCCTGGGTGTTTCTGGGTCTTTTAAAATATATCACTTAAGTTTTGAAAGTGAATTGGAGATCCTCTTCACATTCTTTGAAAGCTTGGTATTAACGTTTTGAGCATTTCCCCATGTTGTCCACTATTATTTGAAACTCTGTTTTAAATAGCTGCATAATATTCCATTGTAACGGGCACAGTGATTCATTGAACCCAGGGGTCCCCAACCCCTAGGCCACAGACCGGTACTGGCGGGTGGCCTGTTAGGAACCAGGCTGCACAGAAGGAGGTGAGCAGCGGGCGAGCGAGCATTACTGTCTGAACTCTGCCTCCTGTCAGATCACTGGTGGCATTAGATTCTCTTTTATTTAAATTACAAAAAAAATTTTTTTTGAGACAGAGTCTTGCTCTGTTGCCTAGGCCGGAGTGCAGTGGTGCGATCTCAGCACACTACAACCTCCGCCTCCCAGGTTCAAGTGATTCTCCTGCCTCAGCCTCCAGAGTATATGGGATTACAGACACCTGCCACCACACTTGGCTAATTTTTGCATTTTCAGTAGAGATGGGTTTTGCCATGTTGGCCAGGCTGGTCTCGAACTCCTGACCTCAGGTGATCCACCCACCTCAGCCTCCCAAAGTGCTGGGGTTACAGGCGTGAGGCACCACGCTCGGCCAGCATTAGATTCTCACAGGAGCGTGAACCCTACTGTGAACTGTGCAGGTGAGGGATTTAGTCTGCTTGCTCCTTATGAGAATCTAATGCCTGATGATCCATCCCTGTCTCCCATCACCCCCAGATGGGACCATCTAGTTGCAGGAAAACAAGCTCAGGGCTCCCATTGATTCTACGTTATACTGAGTAGTATAATTATTTTATTATATATTACGATGTAATAATAATAATAGAAATAAAGTGCACCGGCTGGGCGCGGTGGCTCACGCCTGTAATCCCAGCACTTTGGGAGGCCGAGGCGAGTGGATCATGAGGTCAGGAGATCGAGACCATCCTGGCTAACATGGTGAAACCCCAACTCTACTAAAAATACAAAAAAATTAGCCGGACATGCTGGCGGGCGCTTATAGTCCCAGCTACTCGGGAGGCTGAGGCAGAAGAATGGCGTGAACCCGGGAGGCAGAGCTTGCAGTGAGCTGAGATCGCGCTACTGCACTCCAGCCTGGGCGAAAATGAGAGGCTCCGTCTCAAAAAAGGAAAGAAAAATTAGCTGCGCATGGTGGCGTGTGCCTGTAATCCCAGCTACTCAGGAGGCTGAGGCAGGAGAATCGCTTGAACCTGGGAGGCAGAGGTTGCAGTGAGCCAAGATTGCAGCACTGCACTCCAGCCTGGTGACAGAGCAAGACTCCATCTTAAAAAAAAAAAGAAAAAGAAAAAGAAAAAGAAAAAGAAATGCACCATAAATGTAATGCCAAAACCATCTCCTCGACACCCCAGTCCATGGAAAAATTATTTTCCATGAAACCAGTCCCTGGTGCCAAAAGGGTTGGGGACCGCTGACGTAACCAGTCCCTTGTCAGCAGGAGTTGAGGCAACTTCTAAACGTTGGTAGTCGGGCCATGCTTAAACACAACTCTTTGAAGCCCCTCTAATAATTTCCTTAGGCTGGATTGGTTTGTTCCTTAAGCTGGAACCACACTTACTTGCCATACAACCTCATAGTTGGCCCCAGGAGGGACCCAGGGCCGCCCGCTAAAAGCCTTGGGTGGATTCAGTGGTACTTTGTTAAATGAAGTACATGAATATCCTATGGCCCGGCAATTCCCTCTGGGTATATATTCCACAGAAATGATCACGCAGCTCCCAGAGGAGTCCTGAGGGAGGGTTTGCGGTGGGGCAGCTAGAAGCCTCCGGGACGCCCAGTCTCATCAGGAAGCAGTGGGGGTCGTGGCAGATGGACGGGGGTGGGTGCCCATCAATTCTGTAGCAGCGACAGCAGCAGAGTGGACACACACAGCAATGTGAACCACTCTCAGAAACACAGGCCGAGTGAACACAGTGAGACAAAGACAGCGATCTTAACGTGGCTTTATCCGCATAAATTAAGAATACGTGTACACAAAGCAACAATAGCCACTTTGCAAGAACACACACAAGCAAAAAATCCACAGTAAACACCGTAGGAGGACTTTCTGTGGGGAGAGGGTAAGGCAGGGATACGAGGATAAAAGGGAGGGAAGGAGGAAGGAGCCAGTCCGGTGAGGACCACGTGCCTGACTGAGGAGCGAGGAGTGGACAGCCCGGGCCCAGCCGAGGTGGTGCAGCATCCCCCCAGGCCCCGAGGAGATGGAGGAGCAGATCTGCACCCAGTCTTCTCTCAGGGGGCCAGGGCATGTGAGCTGCGGGGAGGCAGTCTCCAGGCCTCTGCCTTAAAAGGCATTTCCGGACGCTCCAGGCTTGCAGGCCCCACCAATCTCAAAAAACAGTGGTGGGGCCAGGGGAGGGCCTCAGAGGATTGCTGATTTTTTTTTTGAGACCGAGTCTCGCTGTGTCACTCAGGCGGGAGTGCATTGGTACGATCTCGGCTCACTGCAGACTCCACCTCCCGGGTTCAAGCTATTCTCCTTCGTCAGCCTCCCAAGTAGCTGGGACTACAGGCACGCGCCACTATGCCTGGCTAATTTTGGTATTTTTAGTAGAGATGGGGTTTCACCATGTTGGCCAGGTTGGTCTCGAACTCCTGACCTCAGGTGATCTGCCTGCCTCAGCCTCCCAAAGTACTGGGATTACAGGCATAGCCACCGCACCTGGCCACGATATTTTAAAAAACACATCCTCTGTCTTACTATGGGGACCACCTACTGTCCCTGTCATGTGGCAGAAGAACATTTTAACTCTCTCACCAAAGATGAACGGCAACGTTCTAGCCTCCCAGAGAGAGGCCAGCATCGTCACCCTATGGACTTAGAGTCCCCCAAAGTCCCTGCGAGGTTCTTGCTGCCCACACTGCGCCCAGGCCAGGGGCAGGCGAGAACAGGTGACAGGAGTCTCCGAGCCACCCCCTAGAGCTCACGGGAGGGCGTCGCAGGGATTCGCATCGGCTCCCACCGACAGATTGCTGCAGGTCTCTGCCAAGGATCCGGGCAGGAGCTCTGGAGCTGGCCTCTCATTCAGAGGCAAACAGCTGCTGGGCACCTCCTGTGTGCCAGGCTCGGCCCTAGGTGCTGGGGATCCGGCAGGGAACATTGCAAAGTCTCTGCCTTCATGCAGGTGGCGGCGCAGCGGGGGACAGATGACAACCAAGGCGGCAGGCCACACGGGAGGCTCTCGAATCCCCAGAATTCAGCCTGTCGCTACCAATGCTTCAGTGCCAGGCCCTGGTGTGTGTGTGTGTGTGTGTGTGTGTAAGGGAGAAGTATACTCAAATGAGGATGCCACATAGAACTCACAGGGCGGTGCTTCTCTCATCATCCCTCAGACCCGGAAACTCCGCTTCTAGGAATTTATCCCAAGGGCGGAGTCCAGAACATTAGAAAGAATGAGCCAACGGATGTCCCCCTGGTGTTGTTCATACCAACTCAGAAATTGGAAATAAGGAGGCCGGGCGCAGTGGCTCACGCCTGTAATCTCAGCACTTTGGGAGGCCGAGGTGGGCGGATCCCTTGAGGCCAGGAGTTCGAGACCAGCCGGGTCAATATCGTGAAACCCCGTCTCTACTAGAAAGTACAAAAATTAGCCAGGTGTTGTGGCAGGCACCTGTAGTCTCAGCTACTTGGGAGGCTAAGGCAGGAGAATCTCCTGAACCCAGGAGGCAGAGGTTGCAGTGAGCTAAGATCGTACCACTGCACTCCAGCCTGGGTGACAGAGTAAGACTCCATCTCAAAAAAAAAAAAAAGGGCCTGGTTCTGGTTAAATAACGGGATGCTGGCTGGGTGTGGTGGCTTGTGCCTGTAATCCCAGAACTTTGGGAGGCCAAGGCAGGCAGATCATCTGAGGTCAGGAGTTCGAGACCAGCCTGCCCAACATGGTGAAACCCTGTTTCTACTAAAAATACAAAAAATTAGCTGGGCGTGGTGGTGTGTGCCTGTAATCCCAGCTACTTGGGAGGCTGAGGCAGTGGAATCGCTTGAACACGGGAGGCAGAGGTTGCAGTGAGCTGAGATTGCACCATTGCACTCCAGCTTGGGCAACAAGAGCAAAACTCCGTCTCAAAAAAAAAAAAAAAAAAAAAAAAAAAAAAAAAAAAAAGGCTGGGCGAGGTGGCTCACTCCTGTAATCCCAGCACTTTGGGAGGCTGAGGCGGGCGGATCACGAGGTCAGGAGATTGAGACCATCCTGGCTAACACGGTGAAACCCCATCTCTACTAAAAATACAAAAAAAAATTAGCCGGGTGTGGTGGCGGGTGCCTGTAGTCCCAGCCACATGGGAGGCTGAGGCAGGAGAATGGCGTGAACCCGGGAGGTAGAGCTTGCAGTGAGCCGAGATCATGCCACTGCACTCCAGCCTGGGTGACAGAGCGAGACTCCGTCTCAAAAAAAATAAAAATAAAAATAAAAAAATAAAAAAGCAAAAACTCCGTTTACAAATCAGCAGCAATTGTGCAATGCACTGTGCATGGGTGGGGAGGGTCTCCGAATTCAAAGACACCGAAGCGAAGGACAGCTACCTGTGGCTGTGGGGTTATGGTTGGCTTCTGTCCTCCTGTTTTTACTTAGGTATATTATCTAGTTTTTCTCAGTTAATTTGTATTCATTCTGTAATAAGTAATTAAAAATACACTTATGGCTGGGTTAGGTGGTTTATACCTGTAATCCCAGCACTTTGGGAGGCCAAGGTGGGCGAATTGCTTGGGCTCAGGAGTTCAGGACCAGCCTGGGAAACATAGTGAGACCCTGTCTTCATAAAAAAGAAAAAAAGAAAAGTCAGGCTTGGTGGCTCACACCTGTAATCCCGGCACTTGGGGTGTCCGAGGCGGGTGGATAATCTGAGGTCGGGAGTTCGAGACCAGCCTGATCAACATGGAGAAACCCTGTCTCTACTAAAAATACAAAATTAGCCGGGCATGGTGGCAAATGCCTGTAATCCCAGCTACTCAAGAAGGCTGAGGCAGGAGAATTGCTTGAACCCAGGAGGCAGAGGTTGCGGTGAGCCGAGATTGCGCCATTGCACTCCAGCCTGGGCAACGAGTGAAACTCTGCCTCAAAAGAAAAAAAAAATTAGCCGGGTGTGATGGTATCCCCCAGTAGTCCCAGCTACTCTGGAGGCTGAGGCAGGAGGAGGATCACTTGAACCAGGGAAGTTAAGGCTGCAGGGAGCCGTGATAGTCCCACTGCACTCCAGCCTGAGTGACAAAGTGAGACCCTGTCTCTAAAAATGAAACCATTTACACAGACACAGGAAAGAGCCAGGAAGGTATTAAAACAAAATGTAAACAGTAGTTATTCATATCTGGTGATGGAACTAGGGTGATTTTTTCACTTTTTTATTTGGATAACTAAAAAGTTGTTACCTTTTTATTTATTTTTTTAAGACAGGGTCTCTCTGTTGCCCGGGATGGAGTGTAGTGGTGAAATCTCAGCTCGCTACAACCCCTGCCTCCTGGGCTCAAGCAAGCCTCCCACCTCAGCCTCCTGAGTAGCTGGGACCACGGACTCATGCCACCATACCTGGCTAATTTTTGTTTTTTTTTAGTGGAGATGGGGATTTGCCGTGTGGCTCAGGCTGGTCTTGAACTCCTGGGCTTAAGCAGTCCACCTGCCTCCGTCTCCCAAAGTGCTGGGATTACAGGCATGAGTCACCGCGCCAGGCTAAAAGTTATTACTTTTTAAAGAGCCTCTGGGCCGGGCGCGGTGGCTCACGCCTGTAATCCCAGCACTTTGGGAGGCCGAGGCGGGTGGATCACCTGAGGTCAGGAGTTCGAGACCAGCCTGGCCAACATGGTGAAACCTCGTCTCTACTAAAAATATAAAAATTAGCTGAGCGTGGCGGCAGGCACCTGTAATCCCAGCTACTCAAGGGACTGAGGCGGGAGAATCGCTTGAACCCGGGAGGTGGAGATTACAATGAGCCAACATTGCGCCACTGCACTCCAGCCTGGGAGACAGAGTGAGACTCTGTCTCAAAAATAAATAAATAAATAAATAAATACAAAAGTAAAGAGCCTCTGATTATCCTCGATGTGGTCCATGCCTCTTGCTGTCTGGGATGTGTCCACTGAGGGAGGTCAAGCCCACTGACAAACGCTCACAAGCAACCACTCTCGTGGACCGGACAAACACACCCTCCATCCGTGTCTCTGGGCGGGGTGGGGGGAGCGGTGCAAGAACCCCTGGGTGGGGAGGATGAGAAATAGAGGCGTCTGGATCCCTATTGATGCTTTTCACCCTTTGACAATGTCCACCTTAGTGTGTGCTTTACCAGGTGCATGATATACGGAGGGAGCGGGCCTGTGCGTGACTTATCATAAATGAACATACGTCTGCTGGTGGCGCTCAGCACATGTTTATGGGACTGAATTGTTCACTGAGCACCCCCGCCGCCCCACAAAGAGAAACGGGTCCAGGTTCTAGGACGGGGATGTTGCTACGACCTGGGGCTGCTGGTGAGTGGCGCGGGTGCCTCCCTGTCCCACGCTCTCCCTGGCCATTTCTGCAAAGTGTGCTTCCCTGGCGTGCCGTTCCAGCCACTGGCTCCTTTTTCTCCTCATTTCTTCCCCACTAGAATGTGAGCTGCCGGGGCTAGGGCTGCACTTTGCCTGGCTCGGTCACCACCCAGGACAGGGCTTGGCACAGAGCCGGTGCTGCCGGTGTCTGTTGAACGTCACGTGTCGAAGTGGGGGAAGGATGGAGTGCAGGGAAGCCGGGGGCAGGTGCATGGGGACCGCACAGTGTGGAATGTCACCTGCTCAAGGGAGACGTGGACGGATCGGTGGAGACTGCAGCTAGGGAGATGCAGGGCAGACTCAAAGCAAACCGGCAGACATGGGAGCCTGTGGGAGGTGGGTGTGGACAGAGGGACAAGGCCCTGCAGGAGCAGGGGGTGGTGATGTGACAACGCCCCTGACGTTTCTGGACCCCTTCGCTGGCCCTTGCCCCACAGCCACCAGGAAGGGACTGCTCCCCTGAGAGGTCCCCTTTCTTCCCTGAATCTGGCTCTCAGGACGGTCAGATGGGAGCAGCCTAGTCCTCCCACCCCTTCCCAGGGACAGACCAGGCAGAAGAGCAGCCACACTTCTTAGGGGAGCTGTTACATCTGGAAGGTTAGATCTGGAGGGGCTGGGACCTCTGGCATCGGCACCCTCTTCCCTCCCAGCTTTACAGGCTGGGGCAGGAGGAGGCTTGCTTGGAGGCAGGATTTGGACCAAATCAGCCTGGGGTAATGATCCCTGGGAATCACTGGCAATGCCTGGAGATATTTTTGGAACTGGGGGTGGGGTGCTACTGGCATCTAGTGGCCGGAAATGCTGCTAAACATCCTACAGCACACAGGACAGAGCCCCCCACCCTGCCCGCCAAAGGATGATCCGACCCCAAATGTCAATAGGGCAGAGGTTGAGAAGCCCTGCTTTCTAATAGCACAGCTCTGTCCCCCCAAGCCCTCGCTTACGGCCTGTCCTAATCAGAGTCATCATTAATCGAGTGGCAGCTGCCCCATCCTGAGCACCAGCCACAGGCCACCATGGCACCAAGCACCAGAGCGTTCTCAGCCTCTCTGCTCTCCAATTCTCACACCAGCTCCAGGAAATGGGGACGCAAACCCTGCACTGCCGGGCAAATGACCATGGAAACGCCTCCCGTCCTCTGACCACTCGCCAGGTGCCAGCACACAGGCTAATGCCCCAATAAGTACCAGACCCATCAGCCCTCACAGCAACACCTCAACACAGGGGCTTGCATTGTCCCCGCTTTTCAGATGAAGAAACTGAGGCTCAGAATCATGCCGTCACCTTCCCAAGGCCACGAGAGGGTGTGGTGGTGCAGATGCCACAGAGGTCCCTGTGGAAGGGTTGCTCTCTACACCCCAGGGACTCCACGGCTCGGCCTAGGCCGACCCGCCTGTCCTGTGCTGGGGGCTGGGCAGGTGGCCTGCACTTGGGCCCCAACACAGTGGCTCAGAGACAGGGAGCACTGTGCTCCCAAAGCCCAGAGGGTCTCCACTCCACCTTGGGAGCCTGGCTCCAGCTGACAGGATGCAGACGCGCAGGCCACATCCACAGGTGCCGGAGACGGGGAAGCCCCGGTGTGGGGAGGCCCAGAGGGGATGGGCTGCATCTGCACGCCTCCGCAGTGCCCCCTCCCTGGTCCCCCTCTGCCCGCTGGCCCCGCATACCTGGATGCCGTTCTCTTGCAGGTTCAGGTACCGCGTGTTGACCGGGATGCTGGCTGGGACCTCGGCCAGGTCTCTCCGTGTGCAGATCACCCGGCTGGCCTGGTTGCTGCAGGAGCAGGCCACGGGGCAGGAGGTGGCCGGCGGGGAGCCCCCTCCGGCGGCAGATGTCACGGCCACTCCACCTCCACCAGCCCCCAGGGGTGGGGAGAAGAGCCAGAGGAAGAGCAATGCCCCGTGGGGCCAGGACATCCTACCGGGCGGCAGCGGGGGGCACGGGGAGCCGCGGGCACGCGCCATCCTCAATGTTCATGCTCCGCGTGGACACTGGGGGGCTGTGGGCGCGGGAGAGAGAGGGGAGAGGCTCGGTGAGGGACAGGAGCCCATGTGGCCCGGGTGCTCGCCAACACCCAGGCAGCCCCATCACCGCCTCCCTGCCCCATGCCCAGAACAAAGGGACAGGGAGGGAGACAGCCGCCGATGGACCCACCCAGCAGGCTGGGGCAGGCAGAGGGAAGCTTGGCCTGCCCGGCCCTGCACTAGCTCATCCTCTCCATGCTGGCAAGATTCTACGCCCATTCTGCAGCAGGGAAAACTGAGGCTGGGGGAGAGGAAGTGCCTGCCCAAGGTCGCTCAGCCAGTAAGTGCAGAAGTTGTCCAGATTCAAAACCCAGTTCTTTGCATGATTTCAAAAAGGTAGATACATCAGAGGAGTGAGACAGACAGACAGACAGACAAAGCAAGGGGGCAGAAAGGGGGAAGAGCAAGCGAGGTGGCGAGGATCTCGCTCCCATCCCAACACCCGCCTGGTCCCCTTGCCACCTGCGTGATCGCCTGGGAGGCGGGTCCCAGCCTCCTCTCCCCTCCACTCCCTCTCCCTCTCCCCCTCCCAGGGATGTTAGCGAAGAGATGCATTTCCCCCACCCCCTGTGTCCTCAGCTAAACCGAAAGACCCTCCACTGCACACCCTCCTGTCACTGCCCACCCTGTCCAGGCCCTGTGGGGGCCTCACAGCAGCTTCAGAGACTTGAGTCAGACTCATGGGAGAATCTGAGGGAGAGAGAAGTAAGGTGGCAGACAAGGCAACTGTGGAGGTGACAGGTGTGGGCAGGTGAAGGGAGGGCTGGGAGGCAGCAGGGTGAAGAGAGAGGAGACTGCAGCTTGTGTGTGATGGTGGCTGGGAACCTGGCGGGGGGCGGCACAGTCTGAGAGGCCACCAGCTGCACCCCCCCCTTTACCCCGAGACTGTGGGTGCTCCAGGCAGAGACAGCCCCGATGGGACTCGTGCCAGCTGCTGCCGCAGGACCGAGCTCGGTTCTCAGGGAGGGGATGGGGAAGGGAAGGGGGTCCAGGGACTCTGCCTGGGTTCTGGGAGGAAAGTGGACAGTGGGGACTCGGGTCCTCTGAGAAGTCACGCTGTACCTCCCCAATCTGTCCTGCCCCGCCATTTCCATAGAACCAGAGAGGGAAAGGGGATGGGCGAGTCACAGCAACAGCAACGATACCAGTAACAATAGTCTCTCTGGAACACTGGGTAAGCCCTTGCAATGCAGCAAACTGTATCCTGGTCATCTCGTGTAAGCCTCATAATGACCATAGGAGAAAGCTATTAGGATGCCCAATTTACAGATGGGGACACTGAGGCACTACGAGGGAAAACGGCCTGTCCAAGGGCACAGAGCAGGCCGGGAGGGCGCAGAGGGGGTACTTTGGCCCTGGGTCTACCCTCTGGCTCCCAGCTCTCCTTTGCACGCAGCATCTCTGAGTACACACAAATACACCCACACTAGCAGGCCCTGCCCCAACACAGGCCAACCCCAAGCCGTTCCCAAGAGGCCAGGAGGAGAGCAGGTCACACAAACATGCACACCGACCCACTCACACTCAGCAGTGATGGGGCATGCCCTCTCATGGTGGACTCTCAGGACCCCCGACACAGGCTCACCCCCAAGCACACGGCTGTGCACACACACAGTCACTCCCTCCTCCTGCAGTTTCCAAGACCATTTTAACCCAGATAAAAATGTGTGTGCATACGTCTGTGTATCTGAGTGCGTGTGTGAGAGCGAGGGCTAGACAGAGACACAGAGAGACAGAGACAGAAGCAGAGGCAGAGAGACAGAGGGCAGGGGTAAGAGGGGGCTGGGGAGAGAAAGAGAGAGAGAGAGAGAGAGAGAGGAGGGAGAGGTTGATTCTGTGTCCACCCGGGCTCATTTTTCTCCTGGAGGGCCGGGGCCGTGTGTCTGTATCTGACTATGTGAGTGTGGTGAGGGTCTTCATTTTCCTGAATGTGAACAGGGAGGTCGATGCCCAGTCCTTATCCTGGGTCTGGGTCTCCCACCTCTTAAGACCCTGGCGATGATCCAGCCCACACCCTCTTAGCCAAAGGGCTGGCCCAAAGAGCAGGGCCTGGATTTGAGGCTGGGGGACCCTGCAGGGCCTGGGGGAGCCCACGGCACCCACCCCGGCCTCCAGGCCTGCCGCTGCTGTGTCTACCTCCGCATCTGTCCCCAGCTCTCCTGCTGCCAGCCCGCATCCCCCCACCCCCATCACGGCTTCTGCAGCGACTCGGCCTCCCTCCCCTTCCCCCCCTCGCCCTCTGCCATCTCCCATCCTCTTCTCCCCCCAACCCCATGGTGGGGGACACTCACCCTGGTGGCTTGGCTTCCGCTGGGCCTCTCCCTGCGCCCAGGCCCCCCCCTCCACATGCCTCCGGCCAGCCGGGGTCTCTGCCTCCCCAGTTCTCCAGGGCTTCCCGTCGAGATCGTGCTGGGGGGGGGCGCAGGGGCTTCTTGGGTCTCCCCGCGCCCCCCCCACTGGCCTGTCGTCCTTCCCAGCTCTGGGGGGAGGCTGTCCTTTGGCCACTGCAGCAGTTCTCTCCTCCCCTCCCCGCTTGCCTCCTCCGGTCTCCTTCCACCCCCTCTCCCACCTCTACCTCGACTCTCCCCCCACTGCAGCCTCCTTTCTCTCCACCCACCGACCCCAGCCCCCTTCTCCTCTCTCTCTGCCCCCTCGGTCCTCCCCCTCCGCCTCTGG
The DNA here is from genome assembly GCF_006542625.1 of Nomascus leucogenys. Lineage (NCBI taxonomy): Eukaryota > Metazoa > Chordata > Mammalia > Primates > Hylobatidae > Nomascus > Nomascus leucogenys. Next base: position 64,758,651 of record NC_044390.1, read on the forward strand.
TCCCCCGTCCACCTCCTCTGGCCTCAACCCCCTCCTGAGTCTCCCCCTCACAATCTTGCCTCCCTCGGGACCCCCAGGCCCCTTCTCTCCTTCTCCTCCATCTATTCCTCCCTCTTGCTCTATCCCTGTCACCCTCTCATCGGCCCTGAGCCCGTCTCAGTCAGGTCGTCTGTCTGTCCGTCTGTCTTGGTCCCTTTCTCCCGGGCTCTGTCTGTCTCTCTTTCTCCGCGATTACAATTTCTAGTCACACGGCAGTGCAGAGCCAAGCTGTGCCTCAGCTCCCTCCCTCCCCACCCCTCCCTCCTTCTTTCTCTCCTTCTGAACGGGGAGGGCGCCTCTCCTCCCTCCTCCTCAGCCTCCCTTCCCTGCGCCGCCAGGGGGGAGGCCTCCCCCTCCCCCCGCTAATCAAAGGCTTCGTTATCTAATTAACCCATTGGTTCTGGGCAGCCAAGGAGGCAGCCGAGGAAGGTCGGGGGAAGCGGGGGAGGAAGGTTGCCGGCTGGGCTGCCCAAGAAAGGGGGGTGGGGGTGGGTGGGCCGTGCCAAGCCAGAGCCTCGTGGCACACAGACAGCCTCGTTGGCTGCATGACCTGGCTGGGCCACCGCTGACCCCCCGACCCCCACTGCCGGCCAAAACCCCCCAGCATCACACCCCCCACCGGGTCTAGGCACACAATTTTGCCCAGGGTTTTCCTGCAGATGCCCCTGTACCCCAGGAACTCCTTCAAATCCCCACCATGCCACACAGCCTTTACTCCAACCCTGATATACCACACCTGATATACCAGCACTGGAACCTGTGCCCTGCACCATCACCCCTGTCCCGTGGCTGAGGGCCAGCCCCTCTTCATGCCACAAAGACCCCCACCCCTAGAGGCACCCCTCTCCCTTGGACCTTAGCCAGATCCTGACATCCGCCTCTTGACACACTTCTGCAAAATCTGCAGGGCAGCCACGTTCATTCATTCAACTTATCCACCCATCCATCCGTCCATCCATCCGTCCATCCATCCGTCTATCCATCTGTCCATCCATCCATCCATCCATCCATCCATCCATCCATCCATCCACCCATCCGTCCATCCATCCGTCCATCCATCTGTCTATCCATCCATCCTTCCATCCGTCCATCCATCCATCCATCCGTCCATCCATCCATCCATCCATCCATCCATCCACCCATCCATCCTTCCATCTGTCTGTCCAACAAATGTCTAACCAGTCCTTGCTATGTGCCAGACACTGGCCCAGGACACCCACAGGCCACAAAAGGCACCTCTCGAGAGTGGGGCACATTGGTGAGTGCCGAGAGGCCTGGGTTTGAGTCCTGACTCTGCTGCCACTTCCCGTGTAACCTCGGGCCAGTGGCTTCATTCTCCCAAGCTGCAGTTCCCTCCACTGTGAAACAGGGATAATGAGAGTGTCTGCCTCCTAGGGCCGCTGTGGGGATTAAATCGCTAAATCCTCGGTAAAGGGTTCTGTCTTCACAACATATGCGGAATCAGACCCGGGAATCAGAGGATCTTTCTCCCCACACCCAGGCTCCATCCCTGACCTGGCTCCCATCTCCCTCTTGAACGATTACAGTGTCCTCCCCTCCAGCCTCCCCATTTCTACCTTCACCCCCACTCCCTGTGCATTCCCCACGGGCAGCGAGAGGGATCCTGTCAACACCCCATGGACCCTGCCCCGCCCCTGCTCCACAGCCTTCCACAGCTCCCGTTCCACTCAGAGCAGAGGTGAGGACTTCACCGCGGTTTTCAGGCCCCCACTCTCCACCCCAGCTCCTCCTCTGACCTCATCGCTTCCCTCCTCCCCCTGCTCACTCGATGTTTCCAGAACAGGCTGTGCACACCCCAGCCCCAGGGCCTTTGCACCTGCTCTTCCCTCTGCCTGGAATGCTCTTCGTCGGTTGTCTACAGGGCTCTTGCCCTGCTCTCTATCAGGTCTGTGCTCCAATGCTACCTTCTCAGTGAGGCCATCCTGACTGCCCCGCATCAAACAGCACCCCCATCCCTCTCCAGAACCTTCTCTGTTTCGTTTTTCTCCATGACATTTATCAGCATCTGAGCTTTATATGGGTCCGTGGGCTTGAACGCAAGTTTCCCGAGGACAGCCAGTTTGTGACTATTTGGTTCCCAGGACCCACAACAGTGCTGGGCACATGGCAGTTGCTCACCACACACTGGTGCAGGGATGGATGGGTATGTTATCGTCACTGTGAGTCTATTTCCCCCCACGCTCACACACAGATACCCCCATTCTCTGTTCTGCACACCGAGCCAGGCCGCACTGCAATAGCTGCACAATGCAGGCTCCCAGCCCTGGACACCCTCGGTCCCCAGGTCCCCTTCCATCCCAGGAGGCCTGCTGGCAGAGGCAGCACTTTTTTTTTTTTTTTTTTGAGACAGAGTCTCACCCTGTTGCCCAGGCTGGAGTGAAGCGGCACGATCTCAGCTCACTGCAACCTCTACCTCCTGGGTTCAAGCAATTCTCCTGCCCCAGCCTCCTGAGTAGCTGAGACTACAGGCGCTCACCACCACCCCGGCTAATTTTTGTATTTTAAGTTAGAATCAGGGTTTCACCATGTGGGCCAGGCTGGTCTTGAACTCCTGACCTCCAGTGATCCACCTGCCTTGGCCTCCCAAAGTGCTGGGATGACAGATGTGGGCCACCATACCTGGCCGAGGAAGCACATCTCGCATCAGCTGGACACCAATGTCCCGGGTCACCCTCCATGCCCCGGGTCACCCTCCATGCCCCAGCACCACCCGGATGGCTAAGTCCTAGATATTACACCTCAGGTTCCAAACAGGAGGTCCCCAGCGCAGCTCTGTGCACCCAGAGGAAAGCTACCACTCTGCCCATACCTCAGATACCACCTGTGTGAGCTACACTCCTGGACACAGCTGCATACTGAGAGGGCACCTGGCACCAGCTGTCCCCAGATAGAGCCCTCTGACCTGGATAACAGGAATGCCGGCTAACCTCATCTCTTCCGCACACACATCTGACTTGCGTGAACTCACTGAATGACACCACCAAAGGTGGTCACGTCCAACACACATCTGGCACTGACTGGGCACCATTCTGGGAGCTTTACTTGCATTAGCCACCGCAGTTCGCATCAACCCTCTGAGAAAAGACTGCTATTACACCCAGTTCCCAGCTAGCAAAGCTGAGACACACAGAGGTACTGTTAGTTGCCTAATGCGAAACACATGGCTAGGAAGTGGCCCCTCCGAGGTCAGCCTCGCCGGAGTCCAGGGGCCCCAAAGACCCCCAAGTTTGGCCTGACAACAGCAACAATTCCCATGGAGGTTGCCTCTGTGTGTGGGGCAGGGTGCAGGCAAGGCCACAGGCATGCTGAACAGCCATCCTTCCTCAGCCCCTGTAGTCACCCGCACTGCACAGGATATGACATGCCTGACACCCCACCACGGCTTCACGCCCAGCTGGCAGAGGCTCCATGGACTACCCTCTGCCCCCACGCACCCCTAATAGTGATGGAAAGTACTGATTTCATGTGGGTGCCATGCTGTCCGCTCCTCAAGCTGCTGGCTTCTCCCCACGGCCCTGGGAGGAAGGGATGGTTCTTGTGCCCATTGTACAGATTCAGAGGTGAGCGCCACTTGCCAAAGGTTACACAGCCCTCCAGCAGCACAGCCGGCATTGGAACCCCAGGCCTGGAACTTCTCCAAGTCACCACGGTTGCTTCTCCTACCCCAGCTGCCCCGAGAGAGGACCCATCACAAGGGTACACCTGTTCTCCTCCCTCACCTGGTGCAAGGAACAAGCCAGAGGTGCAGACACAGAAGGACCCCAAAGAGGAGAAGTAGGAGGGGCAGAGAGTGGCAGAGTCACAGGGAGACAAACACAGGCACACAAAGGGGCCTGAAAGGGCAGGAGGACAGGAGGCCCCGGGATGGAGCTGAGATCCAGGGGAAGGCAGAGGCTGGGAGGGCCCAGGCACTCGAGGCATGAAGCTGAGTCCTCACCGGCTTCGCCATCCTCCCCAGCCCCAGCTCTGAGAGATCTCGGGCACTGTGCCTGGGAGGATTCAGGCAGATGGCAGATCGGAAACTCGGGGACCCAGGGGAGGCGGGGTGAGGAGAAATGGGAGGCAGGGAACGTTCCTGTCAGGCGCACTCATTTTTTGGGGTGGGGGTGGGGGGGTAAATTCAGACGGCCAGAGGGAAGATGGGAAATTGACTACCATTGCAGCAAGAGGCCTGGAGGTTAGAGCTAGAGAAGAACTTCCCCACTGCGAGGGACTGGGGCAGAAGTGGAGCCTGGGGCCCAGAGGGTGGAGAGGGATAGAAGCTGGGGAGGGATGAGCCTTTCTGTCCCTGGAAGCCTGTCCTATGGGAGAGACTTGGGTTCAGGGGAGGGGACAGGCAGCGCTGGCGTTCTGAGCCAATCCATGTCCTGAATGCTTTCAAAATAAAAGCAGCCCCACAGCCCCAAGAATTGTCAGGCTTCTATGTTTGGAGGTAGAAGAACCTTAGGGAAAGGGCCGTCCAGGCCCCCCAGGAGCTGCTGATGAGGAAGCGGGACTAGGGGCTTGGCTCAGCTCACGAGTTTCCCGGGCCACTGGCCACTGGGCAGCAGGACCAACAGGCGGCCAGTGCAGTGGGGGTGCAGCGGGTGGGGGTGAGGTGGTGACTCGCTTGGAGAGGGGGCTGTCCTTTCCCGTGCAGCCACGCCGGCCTCCCCCAGGCTCCTCCCACCCACCAGGCGCCTCCCACCCAGGCTCTTCCCATCCACACCAGGCCCATTCCCCTGAGGGGACTTTGCCCCTGCTGTGCCCTCGGCCAGCCGGGGGTGTTCTTCCTGGGGCCGGGGGAGGGGGGGGGCTCTGCGTTCCCACAACACCCCCAGGAGGTCTTCTTGGAGCTCCCCCTACCATCTCTATCCCTTGCACTTCCTTTTCTTCACAGCTTCACAGCTCGTGTCACGGCCACCCAGCACCTGATGCTCGGTGATTTGTTCCTGCGTTCATTGCCTGCCTTCCTGCTAAGAGGGGAGCTCCTGAGGGCTTTGCCGGGGCGTTCACGGCTGCATCCTCAGGGCCTGCCACAGCGCTGGCCCCTCCGAGCCTCAGTATTTGCTGCAGGAATGAGCGAGCCAGCGCCCCCACCGGCAGTTCCTCTGCTGGCACCCGAGGCAAGGAGGCCTGTGTCTCTAGGGAGGCAAGTGTGGGGGTGGGGGAGCCGTCCGAGGGCTAAGTGAGAGGGTGGGCACAGGGTGGGCCCCGGAACGTCCAGGAGGGAAGCCGGGAGGCGGGAATGTCGAGCTGTTACAGAGGCCGTGGCAATGGGCCGGGGGCGGGGGGGGCCCTCCTTCCTCCCACATCGGGCTATGACAACAGAGGGGCAGGCTCAGCTCTGGTGGGTGAACCACCCCTGAGTGGACTGGAGCGGGGCGGCTGGAGGCCAGGGAGGAGCTGCGCCAGGGGTCCGGGGGTAGAGGATGAGGCCGCGGCTGGAGCCACGGGAATGGAGAGAAGGGAAAGAGTGAACAGATAAAGCAAATTTGTAAAAGTGGCAGAAGCTGGAGGCGGTGTAGGAGGTGAGGGAGAGGGCGGAGCCAGGCTCTTCTTATAGATCTGGGGTCAAATTCCAAAAGCCGGAAGAGGATGTGGGGTGGGAAGCAGTTACGGGGAGAAGGGAATGCAAAGGTCCCTGCCACAGGCCCCCCAGCCCCAATCTCCACTCACAGGCGGTGCCTCGCTCTGGTCACACCCACAGGGCAGCAGGGGAGCTGGGGACACACCGCCCACCCGGCTCCCGTCCAGTCCCTGGCTGTGCCACCTTGGGCCAGCTGCAGCCTCTCTGATGATACTGCACGGGGCTGTGGCAAGGGGGCCCAAGTAGGGCCTGGCACACAGCAAGTGACCAACAAGTGACATATAGGACTCCGAGCCTGGCCGGAAGCCGGGAAAAGGAGAAACGTCGGCTCCGACCCCCTGGTGCTGCCAATTTGCTGCTAGGAACAGTACTCTGCGGTCACTCAGTTTCCTCATCGGAGAAATGGGAATTAACAGCAGGTTTCAGAAGACAGAGGGCTGGGAGGGCAGGGTGGGGGGCGGTGAGGACCCAGGAAGGGCTGAGGTGAGCTATTTACCAGCCAGTGGAGGACTACAGTTGACCCTTGAAGGACAGGGGTTTGAACCATGTGGTTCGCTTATATGTGGACTTTCTCCTGCCTCTGCCACTCCTGAGACAGCAAGACAACCGCCCCCTCCTCCTGCTCACAGCCCACTCAATGTGAAGACAATCAGGGGAGCCCGTTACGATGATACACTCCAGTTAGTGGCTAGTAAATGTATTTTCTCTTCCTTAGCATTTTCTCAATAACATTTTCTTTCTCTAGCTCACTTTATTGTCAGAATTCAGGATAGAATACATTTAACGTGAATGTGTTAACTGTTTATGTTATTGGTAGAGTGTCCAATCAACAGGACACTATTAGTAGTTAAGTTTTAGGGGAGTCAAAAGTTAAATGCAGATTTTCAACTGCACACGGGGCTGGCACCCCTAGCCCCGAAGTTGGTCAGGGGTCAACTGTATACATACACACACACACACACACACACATATACACACACATGCATACATACACACATCACACACACATACATATACACACACATACATACACACATACATACACACACATCACACACACAGATATATATACACACATACACACACATATACATACATATACACACATATACATACACATCACACACATACATATATACACACATACTTACACACACATACATATATATGCACACACATACATACACACACACATCACACAAATTTCTGCTGGAGTGCAGTGGCGTGATCTCAGCTCACTGCAGCCTCCACCTCCCAGGCCCAGGTGATCCTCCCACCTCAGCCTCCTGAGTAGCCGACTACAGGTGTGGACCACTACACCTGGCTAATTTTTTTGTATTTTTGTAGAGATAGGCTTTTGCCATGTTGCCCAGGCTGGCCTCAAACTCTCGGGCTCAAACAATCCTCCTGCCTCAGCCTCCCAAAGTGCTGGATTATAAGCGTGAGCCACGGCACCCGGCTGTATTTCAATATTTCAATGCATCACCATCAAATAGACTCTCTGCAATGATGCAAATGTTCTCTCCGTGCCGTCCAGCACTAGCGGCCACCGGCCACATGAGGCTACGGAGCACATGACATATGTCGAGAATGAACAGGGACTGAATTCTTCATTCGACTTGATGTGACTGTTGGTGCTCACGCGTGGCAGTGGCTGTGGCAGCTACTGTGTTGGACAGCATGGATCTAACCACTGATCCTGCTTGGAACTGCTTCTGCCTGAGTCCCTGAAGTGCCGCTCCATCTGCTCCTTGGCCCTGCCCAGCTACCTCACAGGACTCTTATAGGACTCATGGAGAGGCCAGGGAGATCATAGCCGGAGAAATGGAACGTTACGGAGAGTGTGAGGCCCGAGCACCTGGCCAGCGCTGCCTTGGTTACCTGTGCCAGGCCTGCGCTGCGGGAGCTGCCTGCAAGAGTTTATTCAGTCCCCGCGAAGGGCCCATGGCGAGAGCTGCTGCTGCCCATTTTACAGAAGGGCACACAGAGGCACGGTGAGGTCACTGCTATACACATGGATAGCCAGATTTGGGTAGGCTTTGAGATAAAAACTGAACTTAAAAAAAAAAAAAAAAGAAAAGAGGGCCGGGCGCAGTGGCTCACGCCTGTAATCCCAGCACTTTGTGAGGCCAAGGTGGGCGGATTACCTGAGGTCAGGAGTTTGAGACCAGCCTGACCAACATGGTGAAATTCCACCTCTACTAAAAATACAAAATTAGCCGTGCCTGGTGGCGGGCGCCTGTAATCCCAGCTACTGGGGAGGCTGAGAAAGGAGAATTACTTGAACCTAGGAGGCAGAGGTTGCAGTGAGCTGAGATGGCACCACTGCACTCCAACCTGGGCAACAGAGCGAGACTCCGTCTGAAAAAAAGGAAAGAAAAAAACTGAACTTCCAGGTCCCTGGACTGTGATTCTGTGCTGGGATGGGGCGGCTGAACACCCCTGAACTGAATTCACCCCAGAAGAGAACCGGACCCTGGCCTGGCATTGGTGGTTTTTACAACAGTATTTGTTGCCAAGGCTCGGGCAGTGGGGCGTGAGAGTGAGTTTGCAGGTGGGGAGGGGCGTGGCCCCAGCCAGCTCCACTCATAGTGGTCCTGCCTAGGAAGGACGCTGATCTGATCTGTTTTCTCTCACAGGGTTGTGCATAGTTATTTTGTTTACAACAAAAGGGTGCTACTAAAAGTCATAAAAAGCTGAAAACTATGTGAACTGAAACAACGCTTCTCAGACATGAATGTGTGTCCAGCTGCCTGGGAAATCTTGTTAAGAGGCAGATTCTGGCCGGGCGCAGTGGCTCACGCCTGTAATCCCAGCACTCTGGGAGGCTGAGGCGGGCAGATCACTTGAGGTGAGGAGTTTTGAGACCAGCCTGACCAACATGGTGAAACCCTGTCTCTAATAAAAATACAAAAATTAGCTGGGCGTGGAGGCATCTGCCTGTAGTTCCAGCTACTTGGGAGGCTGAGGCAGGAGAATTGCTTGAACCCGGGAGGCGGAGGTTGCAGTGAGCCGAGATCACACCACTGCATTCCAGCCTCGATGACAGAGTGAGACTCTGTCTCAAAATAACAATAAAAATAACAAAAAACCGCAGATTCTGCATCGCCATATCTAGGGTGAGGCTGTCATTCTGTTTCCCAGGGGATGCAGGTCTCACAGCAAGGGGCTGAAGAGTCTCTACGTGCCCATCTCACTCCTATATTCCATTTCGGGATGAGGAATGAAGCCCCCTCCTCTCCTCTCTGGAGCTCTGTATAGGGGTGTGGCTCAAGGCGGGCCTTGGAATCAACTAGACCTGGGTTTGAACCTCAGCTGCCACAGTTACTAACCATGTTGGCTTGCAAAGGGAACTTCACCCCTCAGGGCCTCGGTCTGCTCACCTGTAGGTAGGGAAGGTCTGATATCTGTGATGAGTTTAGGGAAATGCATGGAGCATAAAAGGAAAATGCTCAGTGAACTTATTCCAGGATCCAGAAGATCCTCCTTCTCCTCGTCTACCTCATCACACCGTCCTGTGAAGAGGAAGGATGGAGGGGTGGAAAGAGTGTTGGTGTTGAGGAAAACTCTGGCTGGCCACTTTCTCCCTGTGTCCCCCACCCCAAGCTCCGCCTTGCGGTCTGTGAAGATAATGACACCTATTAATAGCTTGTTGGGGTTCCTGGTGACCATGTACAATGCTTGACACTTAAGTGACAGCTACATTAAAAGTTATCATTTATTCTCGGCCGGGCGCAGTGGCTCACGCCTGTAATCCCAGCACTTTGGGAGGCCGAGATCACTTTAGGTCAGGAGTTTGAGACCAGGCCGGCCAACACAGTGAAACCCCCGTCTCTACTAATAATACAAAAAATTAGCCGGTCGCGGTGGCGTGTGCCTGTAATCCCAGCTACTCAAGAGGTTGAGACAGGAGAATTGCTTGAACCTGGGAGGTGGAGGTTGCAGTGAGCCAAGATAGCACCACTGCACTCCAGCCTGGGTGACAGAGCAAGACTCTGTCTTAAAAAAACAGAAAAAGTTATTTATTCTTATGGGTCAGAAGAATAAACAGTTTTCCCATTCCATGACTCAGCCCCTTCCCCACCCAACCCCGCCACTTCTCCGCCATTGTAAATCCAGCATTTCTGGCTGGATCAAAACCACTCTTCATCAAGGAGTGGGGGGCCCATGGGATCACATTTGGGGTCTTTGCCCTTCCCGCAACAAGATCCTACAACCCAAACGTCAGTGAGGGCTGATTCTCTACTGTGAGAATCAGCATGGGGAGTCCTTTCCCTTCTGGTGCTTTAGAGGCATAAACAAGATTGAGAACCTGACAGCCCCTGAGTTACAGGAGCTTCAGTGCCTTCAAAAGTCTAATCCTGTTGGCCGTGGTGGCTCATGCCTGTAATCCCAGCACTTTGGGAGGCCAAGGCAAGAGGATCACATGAGCTTAGGAGTTCCAGACCAGCCTGGGCAACATAGTGAGAACCCCCTCTCTATAAAAAATACAAAAATTAGCTGGGTGTGGTGGTGCACGCCTGTAATCCCTGCTACTTAGGAGGCTGAGGCAGGAGGATCGCTTGAGCCCAGGAAGTCAAGGCTGCAGTGAGCTGTGGTTGTGCCACTGCACTTCAGTATGCGTAACAGAGCAAGACCCTGTTCTCCCCCAACCCCAAAAGTCTAACCTTCTACGAGTGTATTGTTATTAACAACCTAATTATTGTGATTATTAACAATTTTATGGCCGAGTGCAGTGGCTCCCACCTGTAATCCCAGCACTTTGGGAGACTGAGGCAGGTGGGTCACTTGAGGCCAGGAATTTGAGACCAGCCTAGCCAGCACAGTGAAACGGTGTCTCTACCATAAAATACAAAAAAAAAAAAAAAAAAAAAATTATCCAGCTGTGGTGGCGCATGCTTGTTGTCCCAGCTACTCAGGAGGCTGAGGCAGGAGAATTGCTTGAACCCAGGAGGCAGAGGTTGCAGTGAGCCGAGATCACGCCACTGCACTCCAGCCTGGGCGACAGAGTGAGACCCTGTCTCAAAAGAAAAAAAAAAAATCGAATTTCCACTTGGAGGGCCCAATGGACCAGTGCATTCTCCTCTCTTGGCCTCAGTTTCCCCCTCTGTAAAGCAATAGTCTCATGGAGGGAAGTGACCTGCAGGGCGGCCCACACCAGGGTTTGGAGTCCCGGCTCTGCTATTTCTAGGTGTATTATTTTGGGCAAGGGACCGAACCTCTCTGGGCCTCAGTTTCCCCATCTGTCAAACCAGAGATGATGACCGTGCCTCCTTGCAGGGTTGCCCCAGGAATACATGGAAAAAATCCATATAAGGGGCTGAGCACTGAGCCTGGCTCGTGGCATGCTCTCAATCAGTTAGCTACAACCATGATCATCTCCAGCTCTGGAGACAGGGTTCGGGGCAAGGGGAGGGCCAATCTCCTCTGTGTTTACCACCTGGGGCTGGCCTCTCAGTGGAGCTGTGGCCGCACAGCCTTCTGACCTTTGTTGTAGTGTTTGAACAAGAGCTCTGGGGCCTAAGCTCAACTCCCTGGGCTGGCGCAGCATCTGGGGGGCACAGTGAGCCTGGGAGTGCCTGGGGCTGCTGCCCCCTCCTGCCCTGCCTCACTCTCTTCCTCCTCTCCATGTAGGATTTTTTTTTTTTTTTTGGCGATGGAGTTTTGCTCTTGTCATCTAGGCTGGAGTACAATGGCATGATCTCGGCTCACTGCAACCTCTGCCTCCTGGGTTCAAGCGATTCTCCTGCCTCAGCCCCCTGAGTAGCTGGGATTACAGACTCACACCACCACACCTGGCTAATTTTGTATTTTTGGTAGAGACGGGGTTTCACCGTGTTGGCCAGGCTGGTCTCAAACTCCCGACCTCAGGTGATCCACCCGCCTCAGCCTCCCCAAGTGTTGAGGTTACAGGCGTGAGCCACTGTGCCTGGCCTGTCTCTGTCTAGGTCTCTCAACCTCCCACCAGGATCCCAGATACTACCAGACACCCCCCATTCTCACTCTCAGCAGCCCGCCTGGGGAACCAGCAGTCCCCTGGGCTCCTGCCTGCCTCCTGCGGCGAGCCCCCACTAGCCCCTCTCGTGGGTCTCCAAGGCAGCCCCTCCACCTCTGCCTGCCATGACAACAGTTGCGCGTGGGTTTCCAGGCAACAAGGGGCAACCTGCCACTCTTCTTACTCTCCTGCCACCCCCTGTCTGGCGGAGCCAGCCCAGCCTCAGGAACTGGGACTGGAAGGAAAAGGAGGTTCTCCCCAATGGGGACAGAGGGTCTCCAGACTCAGAGTTAATGAGGTTTCCTGTACCCCGCCAGAGAGGACACAAAGACGTGCCCCCTTCACCCAGCAAGGGTGATGGTGGAGGGGCTGCTGCTGGGCTTGAGCGCTGCCAGGCACAAAGGGGAGCCCTGTCCTTTGCACCCCTATCTGGAGGTGAGGCCCTCCCTCCTGAAACAGGGTCCGTACGCCAGGTCCTCTAAGGCAGCCCCTGCTCTCCACCTGCTCTGGGGCCAAATGTGCAGCCTGGTGTACAGAGAAGCCTACCCCCTGCCTACGGGCTGTGATGCCACATGCTGGGGACAAGAGTGTGGGGTCTGTGGCCCACCCCAGCCATCAGCCAGCTGAGAAGGACAGGCTGCAACATGGTGGCTTCACGCAACGCTGACTCTCCCACACTGTGAGGGGCTGGCAGTTTCACAGCAGACCCTGGCTATGGAGAATGGGCGTGTGCTCTGCGCCCTGGCAGTCTTAAGAACCACTTCTCCCAGAGAAGGACAAGAGTCTTCCTGCTCTTGGCAAGGGAAGGAGGCCATTTAAGTGGAAACAGGGCCCAGTCAAAGTGAGGCTTGGAGTTAGGGCAAACTGATGGGGAGATGAAGGAGGAGGGGCAGAGAGAGGACCCGGCAAGGGAAACCAAGGGAAGGAGAGTGGAGAGGGTGACCGGGCACAAAGAGACGGAGCAGAGAGGAAGAGAAGCCAACAGCAGAGGTTGCAAACTCCTCTGTCTACAGAGCCCAGCAGGGAAGATGATCACAATGCTGGTTAGAGGGGAGAGTGGGGCGTGGTGGCCCTGCGCACCTGAGCACAACCCACAGTTATCCAGGGGGGAGACGATTCCAAAAGCTGACAGTCTAGATTTTTATGCGAAATCTCTAATTTAAAAAATGTTGGCAACAAATTAAACATGTTGAAAGCACTGGGGGAAAATAACCCTCTTGGGCCGCCCGGGGGACCCCAGTGTAAGTGAGTCCTCAGGGATGTGGGGAGAGGGAGCCATGGGGAAGGAGCAGGGGAGGCGGGGAGGCAGACAGGCTGGCAGGAACAGCAGCAGAGGTGAGGGCGAGTGACACAGAGGGACAAAGAAGAGAGGCACAGAGAGCGGCGTCGAGCGGAGACAGAAATAGGCAGGTTTCACAGCAGATGGGGTGGGAGAGGGAAAGACCGATGAATGAGTCCACACTAGACGGATGGGCCAGGCCAGCAAGACACTGGGGGCTGGGAGGGCAAAGGGTCAATCCCAGGGAAGATGAGGGGAGATGGAGAGGGGAGATGGAGAGGCGAGATGGCTTGACAGAGACAGGAGGTCCAGGTGACACCTTGAGACAGATGCCCGGCCACAGAGAGTGGGGTGGGAAGGGATGGGATGTAGAGAGAGGATGTAGAGAGAGAGCCGGTGTGAGCTACACAGCAGGTGTCCTAGCAGGTGAGACAGGTGATTGAGGGGGTGGGGACCCTGGCAAGAAAGCAGGGCCGGGGTTCCGGAAGGGACTGAGGACTCAGCGGCCACCACGCCCCCAATCCCCAACCCACAGCACCTCTGCCTTAAGATCGGCCTCTCCGCCTGGGCCCTGAGGGTGTGTGTGCGGGCACATGTGTGCACGGGCTCTGCTTGTGAGAGGTGCCAGCGCCCTCTGATACCTGATGTCTTAATTCTGCTGACCTCTCGGACGGCGAGGAGGTCCTTGAGGAGCCCCGTGGAGAGAGGAACACTCTCCGGGCTCTCTGAGTGGGATTAAGGGTGACTGCTGGAGCCCGATGGGGCTGGCCCTCCTTGCAGTGCACACACGTGCCCCCCACGCTGGCATTGTTTGGTGTGTGCGCGGCTCTGTGACTGTCTTAGCGGCACCTGGGGCTGCCTCTCTGTAGCTCTGGGGCCACCTCCTTGCCTTTTGCCTTGTGTCTGTCCCTCAGCGTGAGGCCATGAGGCCACAGGACCACAAGGCAAGGGCCTCCTGCCTTTGTCTCTCCCTCCAGGTCTGTGTACCAAGGACTGTGTGTGTCTCTGTGTGACACACGACTACAGGTCTGGGGACTGCTCCCTGTCTCTCCTGACCACTGGCTGACTGAGTGTGGGGGCTGCGTCTGCAACTGGGCCTCTCCGGTTCCACGTCGGGGTCTCTGGCTGCCAGTGAATGACTGTGTGCTCGTGTGTGTGTGTGTGTGTGTGTGTGTGTGTGTACCTGCCAGGGGAATCAATCTTTGCCTCCACGTGCCCCGTGTCTTCCTCACACGCTCCCACTCTGTCGCTGACTTGGGGTCCCTCTGACAAGTCAGAAGCGGCCTCTAATCCCCCAGAGCTCTGGTGGCCAGTGTCCCCCGCTCCCTGCTGGCCCCGGCAGGCACCCCGTGGGTCTGTCCCACCCTCCCTGAGTCTGTGGCTCCCTGCGTCTCTGCCTCACCCTCGTGTCTGCTCTCTGGGTGGGAGTGGCATGTGTCCCCGGCTCCCCGACTCTTTCTTTCGGAAATTAAGTGAGTAACTCCGTGACTCCGTGCTGATGCCCTAATTGCCTGTATGTCTGTTTCGGAGGCTGGGTCCCTTCTCTCCCTCTGTGCCTCCCTCCCTGGCTTCCACACTTCCCTTCCTTGTATCTCTCTCCCCGCCTTTCGGCGGCTTCACTCTCTGTCCCTCCTTTCTCTGTGCGCTTTTGGACAATCCGGTGGCCAGGAGGAGAGGAGCCCCAGGGAGGAGGAGGAGGAGGAGGAGGAAGGTGGGAAGGGGAAGTGGAGGCTGCGGAGAGGCAGGTTAGAAGGCGAAGGCTGCGGAAGATGCTACAGGAAGAGGGACGTGCGGTCCTGGCCGCGGTCCGGGGGTGGGGGGCGGGAGTTTTCAGGCTCCTGGACCAGGAGGGAAGCCGGCTCCGGCTACTCCCAGCTGCCTGGAGCCCGAGTTCCTGTCTGGCGGCTGCGCGGCCGGGACTTGGGATGTGAGGCGCATAGCAATGGGGCGCTGCGGAGGCGCCACTGCAGCTCCCAGCTGGAGAGGGGGGCGGGGAGGGGGCCGAGGGGCAACCCCGAGGCTCCCTTTCCCCTCCCCCTTCCCAGCTGGGCTCTCCCCAGGGGAATTCCCCACCCCGAGAGAAAGTCACCAGAGGCTGCGGGAAGGGGGCAGGGAGGAGGGGAGGGCGCCTAGGAGGAGAGCAGAGGTGAGGAGGTCTGGGGAAGGAGATGGGGGTGCAGAGAGGAGGCGAAGGGGTGGAGGGATGGGCAAGAGGCCATCCTGGGCTCTGGAGACTGGGAGTCCTGGAGAGAGACTGGCGGGGCCCCTGGCAGGACAGGACCCCAGGGAGGCAGGGGCATAGAGATGGGGGGAACCCTGAGAGCCCGGTATTGATGGTGAGTTGGAAGGAGAGGTTCCCAAAAGGAGAGAGCTAGGATTGCGGGGGGTCTGAGATTGGGGAGTACTATGGGGTGAGGAGACAACGATGGAGGGGGTCTCTGGGTGAAGAAAGGTCATAGAAGGAGGTTTCAGAGTGATGGGCTAAGGAGAAGGCAACTGGGGGTGTTGGGGAGAAAGGGGAGAGGCTGGGGTGCAAGGCCCAAAGAGGGGCGGGGAGGGAGTGGGAGGAGGGAGCTGGAGGAGAGGGCTGCTGAAGTGAGGGTCTCCTGGACAGAGGGTCTGGAGAGGCATATCTGGGGGATTGTCAGAGATGGGGGTTAGAGAATCCTGAGGAGCAGGTGCCATGTCTTAGAAGGTCCTAGAAGAGCAGGTGTGAGGGTCGGAAGCCTGGGGAGGAGGCAGCAAATGGGGGGCGGGGGTCTCCAGGAGGAGAGGTTTCCAGGAGGGGAGGGCGGAGGGAGGTGGGAGAGGCAGTGGTCCTGGAGAGACATGTGCCCAAGGATAGAAGGCCCCAAAGCCTAGTGGGGTCAGGGAACGGGGGTCTTGGAGAGAGGGAGGGGCAGGGGTCCGAGCCGCCCACCGGGAGAGGCAGGGGTGACCCCAGAGGCAGAAGGGCTGAAGACTGGGGAGGGGGTTGTCTCACTCCCCAATCACCCCCTCCGTCTTTCCCATTTTCACTTCCCAAACTCCCCGGTTCTCCCCGGTTGCCACGGCAACCGCTCTTGCCAGGCGCGGTCACCAAGGAAACCCCGTGCCCGCCTCTCCCCCCTCCCCATCACTGGCGTGCCCCCCCCACCCCAAGCAGCAGCGGTGTGGAGGGTGGGAGGGGCCATGGGGAGAGGAAGAACCCGGACTCCCGCCCCAGAAAGGGGGGCCCGGACCTACGCCCCGAGAGACCTACGCCCGGAGAGCCCCCCACCCTAAGCCTACTTCCTCAGCCCCACAGCTGGATACGCAGCGACCGCCGGACGCACCCCCCACAACCTGTCCCCAGGCAGCGGCGACAACCCTCCCCCCCCCACAGCACAGAACTCGCCCGGCCCGGAGAACCCCCACCCAGTCGCCTCCCCCACCGGCTTGTGCCTCCCATTAGGCCCCGCCCCCTGTCCTCTGCCATCCCCCCCATCCCGGAGGAGGCCTAAGACCACTGTCCCCCAATTAGAGAATGGCCCCCCACCCACCCCCCGCGGTTCCGCCTCCGGCCCCCGCCCCCGACCCGTGCCCCTTGGCGGCTACTCACAGCGAGGAGAGGGGTTCCTTCCGGGGGGCAGCATGCCCGGCCCGTGGGGGGAGGACCCCCCCAGTGAGGCTCAGGAATTTGGGGTGCAAGGCCCGCTGCGGGGAGGCGCGGGGGGCGGGGCTGCGGCCGGGCCTGGAGCCTCTCGCGCTCTCCCCCCTCCCCGGCTCCTGGGTGGGGAGGGGGCTTCCGCAGCGGCGGCGGTGGGGCTGGGGGGGCCGCTCTGCCTCCTCGCCTCGCGCCCGCCTGCCGTCCGGCCCGGCGCCCTCGCCCGCCGCCCGCCTTCCTTCTTGCCTTCCTTTCTTTCCTTCTTTCTCTCCTGGCTTCCTTCTTTCCAGCCTTCCTTCCTTCCTTCCTCCCTCCTCGGGCCCGCCGGCGCCGCTCTCCCCCCACCCCACCCCCCCCAGGCCCCGGCCCCGGCCCCGGCCCCCGCCTCGGACGGTGCGGCAGCGACCGAGAGCAGCCGAGAGCGGCGGAGACGGGAGCGGAATACTGATGATGGTGGGAGCCGGCGGGCGGAGGGAGGGAGCAGGGAGGGAGGCCCGGGAGGAGAGGAGGGGGGAGAGAGGGAGGGGAGGGAGGGCAGCGTGGAGAGGGAGGAAGGAAAGAGGGGGAAGAACCAGAGAGGATGGGAGAGGGAGGGAAGAAAGGAGAGGGAGACGGGAGGGAAGGGGAAAGGGGGAGGAAAGAAGAGGGAAGGGGAGGAAAGAAGGAAGGAAGTGGGAAGGGGGTGGAAGAAAGAAGAGGGGGAGAAAAAGGGGAGGGAGCAGGGGAGAGAGGAGGGACAGGGGAGAGGGTGTGGGAGGGGAGGGGAGGGGGTAACTCCTACAATAAGGTCCTGGATGAAGGGGAGGGGAGGGCGGGGGAGCAGGGGGAGTGGGTAGAGGAAGAGGAAAGGAGGGAGAGGAGGAGTGGAGGGAGAGATGGGTAGAGAGATGGGCAGGAGAGGCCCAGGGGCAGGGAAGTGAGGGGAAAGAGGAGGTAGGGAAGGCCTAACTTTTGAGGGCTGTAGGGGACAGAGGGGCCTGGAGGGCGGCGGGGTCTGTGGGGAGAAGAATGGGGGGGTGCGGCGTGTGTTGTCAGGAAGAGCAGGGGAAGCTGGCAGGACCCGGAAGAGGCAGGAGGATGTAAGTCGGACAGAGATGAGAGGATGGAAGAGGGAGGGAAGGACCCGTCGGGGGGAGGGGGGAGGAGAGAGATCTCGAGGAGGGGGGGGAGGAGAGAAGCTGGGGAGCTGGAGCTTTGAGGGCCCAAGACTGGGTGGCAAGAGCCCGGGGAGTAGACAGAGTAGGGGAGGGGACAGAGGGCCTTTCTTGAACCCCGCTGTATGCCCGCTTCGTCAGCCCCTCCACCTCATGAAGAGAAGAACCTTCAAACCCATTTTCCAGAAGAGACCATTGCGGCTCTTGGAGGAGCCAGGATGGGGTTTGAATGCAGTCCTGGGCTGGGGGTACCCTGAGGGAGATAGAGAACAGGTCAGTTCCTAGCTTTCGTCCCTGGTCCGGCCCTGGCAGGTGGAGGCGCCTGGGAGGGGCAGAGGGCACAGCCTGCAGCCTCCCTACTCACTCTCCTCTCACCTCCCCCAGGTGTTGGCAGCGGGTGCTGGGGACGCATTTAGAGCTGTGAAGCTGAGCTGCATCTTGGGTGCAGGGAAGGGGAGGGTGGATGCAGAGGCCTCTGGGAGGTCACTGTGACCCTCCCCTCTACCTCCCCGGTCCACTACCCCAAAAGCTTGGGCCCCAAGGAAGGGGGACATCGGGAATCAGGGGCAGAGAAACCCAGAAGGAGAGGTGGCCCCTGTCCAGGACACTGAAGATCCTTCCAGATGTTAAAATTAGCACAGAAGTTTCACCCCTTCCTTGTTATCCCCCAAAACGCTGACTAATAACTGAGGACTCAGGAGAGAGAGAAGAAAGATGAAGGTTCCTTCTTTCAGTGCCCGGGGACCCGGGACAAACTCTCCCTCTTCCCCTTCTCCTCGGAGAGCCCCAGGGAGGGAAAGTGTGGCCGTACCCCCGCAGGCAGAGCCTGGGGAGAGTCGGGGTTGGAAGCTGGAAGGAAAGTGGGCCAGACACATCTATAATGAGCCAGGGTTCCCGAGAGAAGCCAGGTCACAGATGGGTTCGGAAGAGGCGGTTTCGGGTGGCCGCTGGTGGGTGCTGAGCCCTGAGAGCTGCCGAGAGGGGAAACTGAGAAGGGGCCGGGCGAGGGCCAGGGAGTGGCAGGTGGCTGTGGCCCTTTGGGTTTCACCCGCCCCTGGGTGCTGCTCAAGTCTAGTTTTCGAGACTGGACCAGTGAATGTGTATGTGCACCAGGGTCCAGCACAGAGTAGGCCAGGACCAATGGTGACACCAGCAAAATAGAATCACATGGTGGCAGCCTGTGGTTCCTGCTGGTCCCCCACAGGCCAGATGCTGTGCCCAGCACCTCACAAGCATGGCATCGATCCTGCAACCACGAGGTACCAACTCCTAGGGACGGTGGTACCTGGTGGGCACAGGTGAGAGCAGGCCCCTGATGAGCCCCAAGTTAACCCTTTCATTACAAGAGGGTCTCGGCCGGGCATGGTGGCTCGCACCTGTAATCCCAGCACTTTGGGAGGCCGAGGCGAGCGGATCACTTGAGGTCGGGAGTTCGAGACCAGCCTGGCCAACATGGTGAAACCCCATCTCTACCAAAAATACAAAAATTAGCCAGGCATGGTGGTGCGCGCCTGTAATCCCAGCTACTCAGGAGGCTAAGGCATGAGAATCACTTGAACCCGGGAGGTGGAGGTTGCAGTGAGCCGATATCACATTATTGCACTGCAGCCTGGGTGACAGAGCGAAACTCAGTCTCAGAAAACAAACAAACAAACCAAGAGGGTCTCAGGTGAGAGGCCAAGCTGTGTCAGGTGGGGCGGTTAGAGAAGCAGGGAAGTATCCCAATATTTTAACAACCAGCGAACCCTCTCGGTCCATGCAGCCTAGGTCTCAGCCCTTCCTGGAGGGTATGACTGCCCCTGTTTTACTGAAGGAGAAATGATTTGCCATCAACCCCCAGAGCTCATCAACGGCCTTCAGCACCGGGCGCTGTTCAGCCCAGCTTTTTTTTGTATTTTGGTAGAGATGGGGTTTCACCATGTTGCCCAGGGTGTCTCGAACTCCTGTGCTCAGGCAATCCACCCGCATCAGCCTCCCAAAGTGCTATGATTACAACCATGAGCCACCACGCTCAGCCGCATTAGTGGCTTTATAACAGAGGTTTGGCCAGGCATAGTGGCTCAGACCCATAATCCCAGCAATTTGGGAGGCCGAGGTGGGAGGATCACTTGAGCCCAAGAGTTTGAGAGCAGTCTGGATAATATGGCAAAACCCATAAAAAATACAAAAAATTAGCCAGTATAGTGGCATGTGCCTGTAGTCCCAGCTACTCAAGAGGCTGAGACGGGAGGATCGCTTGAACCTGGGAGTTGCTGGTTCCAGTGAGCTGAGATTTCACCACTGCACTCCAGCCTGGGGGACAGAGTGAGATCCTGTGTCAAACAACAACAACAACACAACAACAAAAAAACTCAGAAGTTTGAGTGAGCTGTATTCCCTTTTGCTATGTGAAGACACAGCAAGAAGGCACCATCAATGAGGAACAGCTCTTCCCCAGACACTGAATCTTCTGGCGCCTTGATCTTGGAATTCCCAGCCTTCAGAACCGTGAGAGAAAATTCCCATTGTTTATAAATTACCCAATCTAGGCCAGGCGTGGTTGTTCGCACCTGTAACCCCAGCAGTTTGGGAGGCCAAGGTAGGCGGATCAGTTGAGGTCAGGAGTTCAAGACCGGCCTGGCTAACATGGTGAAACCCTGTCCATCTCTACTGAAAATACAAAAATTGGCTGGGCATGGTGGCGGGTGCCTGTAATCCTAGCTACTCAGGAGGCTGAGGCAGGAGAACTGCTTGAGCCCAGGAGGTATGGAGGTTGCAGTGAGCCAAGATTGTGCCACTGCACTCCAGCCTGAGTGACAGAGCAAAACTCTGTCTCAAAATAAATAAATAAATACATAAATAAAATTACCCAATCTGAGGTATTTTTCTGTAGCAGCCCCAATGGACGAAGACGCTGTGCCTCTAATCCAAACCCCAACCCTCACTGTTAGGAGAGATGAGTGGCCACTGAAACAGAAGCAAAGAGCTGGGTGCTCCATCCTCACAGCAGGGTAACCTCCCTATTGCCCGCTTGTCTGGTTTCCAGAACGTCTGTATTTGTCCTGAGTCAGTGTGACAGGCTACATTTCCTGAAGACGGCTGTAATCATCGCCCCGTCCCTCAGGCTCTTCTTACGACGAGACTGACACTTTCCCCTGTCTCATCCCATCAAAGTGCTGATTGGCAGTGAGGTATACCCTTGATAAATAAAAGCCCTTGAAACTGGGAGGGCTTTTGTGACTTTTTCAACCAATGGCCTGTGGCCGCCAAAAAGATGTAGCTTCTGCTTTATTTGCTAAAATAGTAACTCCAGCCTTTGGCAGCTCTATGAGCTGACTGACTGCCCTGAAGTAGTTATATGTGAGGTGGCTCAGACTAACCTGATGTAGTTGGGTATTTTTTTATTTTTTTTATTTTTTGAGGCAGGGTCTCACTCCGTCACCCAGGCTGGAGTGCAGTGAGGCAATCACGGCCTACCACAGCCTTAACCCAAGGGGTTCAAGTGATCCTCCCACCTAAGTCTCCCGAGTAGCTGGGACTATAGGTATGTGCCACCACACATGCCTAATTTTTAAGCTTTTTGTAGAGATGGGGTCTCACTGTGTTGCCCAGGCTGGTCTCAAATTCCTGGGCTCAAGCTGTCCTCCTGCCTTGGCCACTCCAAGTGCTGGCATTACAGGCATGAGCCACACCTGGCCAAGTTTAGATACTTGTCCCTTCCAAATCTCATTTAGAAATGTGATCCCCAATGGTGGAGGTGGGGCCTGGGGGGAGGTGTCTGGGTCCCAGAGGCAGACCCCCTCATGAATGTCTTGGTGCCATTCCTGCAGCAATGAATGAGTTCTTGCTCTATTAGTTCACTGAGATCTTGTTGTTAAAAAGGGCCTGGCGCCTTCCTCCTCACTGTCTTTTTTGCTCCTTCTCTCACCACATATGTGACATACCAGTTTTCCCTCCCCTTTCACCCTCTTCTGTGATTGAAAGCTTCCTGGCCGGGTGCAGTGGTTCACGCCTGTAATCCCAGCACTTTGGGAGGCTGAGGTGGGAGGATCGCCTGAGGTCAGGAGCTGGAGACCAGCCTGGCCAACATGGCAAAATCCCATCTCTACTAAAAACACAAAAATTAGCCAGGCGTGGTGGTATGCACCGGTAGTTCCAGCTACTCGGGAGGCTGAGGCAGGAGAATTGCTTGAATCCAGGAGGTGGAGGTTGCAGTGAGCCAAGATCGCACCACTGCACTCCAGCCTGGATGACAGAGCAAGACTCCGTCTTGGGAAAAAACAAAAACAAAAACAAAAACAGAGCATCACTTATGAAGTTTTCTTGCTAAGAGCATTTAAAGTAAATCTAATTAAGCCCCAAGGCCTATGGTTCCCAAACTAGATGCCAAGACAACCTGGGGGGACTACAGCAAATTCATAGCAGGCCACAGCAGTGCTATGCTGGCAAACGTTTGCCAACCGGTTCTCAACATTCGGTAGAGAAAAGATGTACTTTTTTTCCTTCTGTTTGGAAAGCCAGCACTCGCTGGCGCCAGCACTCGCTGGCTCCAGCACACAACTGGTTACAGGATCTTTAAATTTTTCGAGTGAAACACACTGATGGTTGACATCTCTCAGACACCACCATGACCTCATGGCTTGGGACAGTCCACAGTTTCAACATTAGATTATGCCACATTTGGGGGATGATATTATCTCTGTAAAGCTGAGTTTTTGGCAGTTCCGTGATTAAAAGCAAGCACTACATGTTTGTGGAACAGGAAAGGAGGGTGGTGTTGTACAATATGATTCCAAAGTGTGATAGGTTATACAGTGCCCAACAGGTGCGTATACCCTACACAAGTAATCAGCGCCATTTAAGACTGAAATAAAGGCTGGGCACTGTGGCTCATGCGTATAATCCCAGCACTTTGGGAGGCCAAGGGGGGCAGATCATTTGAGACCAGGAGTTCGAGGCAAGCCTGGCCAACATGGCAAAACCCATTGGTGAAACCCCATCTCTACTAAAAATACAAAAAGTAGCCAGGAGTGGTGGCGCACACCTGCAACCTCAGCTACTCTGGTGCCTGAAGCAGGAGAATCACTTGGACCCCAGAGGTGGAGGTTACAGTGAGCTGAGATCGCACCACTGCACTCCAGGCTGGGTGACAAAGCAAGACTCTGTATCAATTAAAAAAAAAAAAAAAGATGAAAGAAAATATTTTTTCTTTCAATTTGTGTGCATTACTTTTTCAACTGGTGCTAAGTTGCTAGAACATAATACTTCTCAAGTTGTATGAACATAACTACTTAATAACGGAACCACCAAGTATTTCTTTCTGGGTCAGGGACACCGTGAGAAAA
This sequence comes from Nomascus leucogenys, assembly GCF_006542625.1. Classification (NCBI taxonomy): domain Eukaryota; kingdom Metazoa; phylum Chordata; class Mammalia; order Primates; family Hylobatidae; genus Nomascus; species Nomascus leucogenys. Next base: position 64,781,657 of record NC_044390.1, read on the forward strand.
TGACTGAGGTGCTGTGAACTGAGAATGTGGGGGAACCTCTGCACGAGCTCTCATGTCCATCTACAGGAATTAGGAGAGAGAAACAAGCTGGAAGACACTGTGAAGGAACAATCGGGCAAATCCGGAATGTGGGGCATTCTAGGAGACAACCAGCTTGGTCCCTCCAAAAAGTCACCATGATGGGGCAGAGAAACTGGCTGGAGTGGCTGCTCTAAATTAAAATAGATTAAGGAGATATAACCACCACATGAAATGCCTGAGCCTTGCTTGGATCCTGGTTTGCAATATTTCTTTTTTCTTTTTATTTTTGAGATGGGGTCTCACTTTTTTGCTTAAGCTGGAGTGCAGTGGCGCAATCATAGCTCACTGCAGCCTCCAACTCCTGGGCTTAAGTGAGCCTCCTGCTGCAGCCTTCTGAGTAGCGGGGATTACAGGCAGGTGCCACCACACCTGGCTACTTTTTTTTTTTTTTTTTTTGAGCTGGAGTCTCACTCTGTCACCCAGGCTGGAGTGCAGTGGCATGATCTCAGCTCACTGCAACCTCCACCTTCCAGGCTCAATCCATTCTGCCTCAGCCTCCCAAGTAGCTGAAACTGCAGGCGCACACCACTATGCCTGGGTAATTTTTTTTCTTTTGTATTTTTAGTAGAGATGAGGTTTCACCACGTTGGTCAGGCTGGTCCCAAACTCCTGACCTCAAGTGATCTGCCCGCCTCGGCCTCCCAAAGTGCTGTGATTACAAGTGGCAGCTACTGCACCTGGCTAATTTTTAAACTTTTTTTTTTTTTTTAGAGATGGAGTCTTGCTGTGTTGCCCAGGCTGGTCTTCAACTCCTGGCCTCACGTGATCCTCCTGCCTTGGCCTCTCAAAGCACTAGGATTATAGATGTGGGCCACTGTGCCCAGCCATAGTATGTTTTAAAAGTCCTAAAAGACAATCTCTGGACGAGTGGGATAATGTGAATTTGGACTCGATCTTAGAAACACTAGGGAATTAAGTTTACTCTTCTTGGGTGTGATATGATATAATATTGTAGTTATGTAGGAGAATGTTCTTATTCTTTTCTTTCTTTTTTTTTGTTTTTTGTTTTTGAGACAACGTCTCACTCAGTTGCCCAGGCGGGCGTGCAGTGGCACCGTCTTGGCTTGGTGTAACCTCTGCCTCCCAGGTTCAAGCCATCTTCTCTTTTCAGCCTCCTGGGTAGCTGGGACTACAGGTGTGCACCACCATGGCTAATTTTTGTATTTTTTGTAGAGTTTCCGCATGTTTCTCTTCATTGCTCACACTGGTCTCGAACTCCTGGCCACAAGCGATCTGCCCGTCTCAGCTTCCCAAAGTGCTGGGATTACAGGCATGAGCCACCACGCCTGGCCTAGAATGTTCTTATTTAGGAGATTCCTATGGAAGCATTTGCATCTGCAACCTCTTCTCAGATCATTCAGCATCTCGAATATTAACAACGATGGAATGAAAGTGGTGCGCATATGGATGCTCAATGCTTTTTTCAACTTTCCGGATATATGACATTTTTCATAAAAAATTTGGGGGAGATTCATCTGAGAGAAGTCACATTTAGGGCAGGTTGTTGCTTGCAATTAACCACTCCCCTCCTGCATAAACGCTTCTCCCTGTCTGCACCAGCATTTAAAATTTCCCCAGTATCTCCCGTCTTAAAGGGGAACCACCCCATCATGCCCTCCTCTGACACATCTCCCTGCAGTGACCACCCCCTTCTCTTGTTCTTCTCAGCAAAACTTCACAAAAGCTACCTCTCCTTCTTCATCTAATAGTCCCTCTGCAAACACCAGCTGGGCTGCTGCCTCCCACCCCCGACCAAGCTGTCCTTGTCCAAGGCCACCAATGGCCTCCACACTGCACATTCAATGGCCACTTCTCTACCCCCATCCCACTCTTCCACTTGGCAGCACTGGCCACAGAACCTCCTGGAAACCAACAAGCCTTTTCATGGCTTCAGTGACTTCAAACCCTCCTCACTTTCCTCCTCTTTCACCTGGCTGAGACTTCTAGGACTCGTCTGCCAGTTCCCCTCCTTTGCTTGCTCCCTAAATGTGGGAGGAAAGCCACTGGATCCCAGCCCTCCTTGTTCTCTGTTCTCTACCCCTAGGTGACTCAGTTCTGTAGCTTTAAACCCAGACAGCCGGGCTGGGCGTAGTGGCTCAGGCCTGTAGTTCCAGCACTTTAGGAGGCAGAAGCGGGCAGATCACTTGAGGCCAGGAGTTCGAGACCAGCCTGACCAACATGGTGAAACCCTTTCTCTACTAAAAATACAAAAATTAGCCGGGTGTGGTGGTGGGCACCTGTAATCTCAGCTACTTGGGAGGCTGAGGTGGATGGATCACTTGAACCCAGGAGGTGGAGGTTGCAGTGAGCCAACATTGCACCACTGCACTCCAGCCTGGGTGACAGAGTGAGACCCTGTCTCAAAAAACAAAACAGGCCAGGTGCGGTGGCTCACACCTGTAATCCCAGCACTTTGGGAGGCCGAGGTAGGCGGATCACGAGGTCAGGAGATCAAGACCATGCTGGCTAACGTAGTGAAACCCCGTCTCTACTAAAAATACTTTAAAAAATTAGCCAGGCATAGTGGCAGGCGCCTGTAATCCCAGCTACTTGGGAGGCTGAGGCAGGAGAATGGCGTGAACCTGGGAGGCGGAGCTTTCAGTGAGCTGAGATCGCGCCACTGCACTTCAGCCTGGGCAACAGAGCAAGACTCTGTCTCCAAAAAACAAAAAACAAAAAACAAACAAACAAACAAAAAAAAAACCAAGAAAACCAAAACAAACCAACCAAACAAACAAAAAATCCAGGCAGCTGATGACTCCCCAGTATGGGTGTCCAACTCCGAACTCTGCGCCGAGCTCCTCCTGCAGGTATACAAATGGCTCCTTGACGTCTGTTCTTAAATGTAACAGCCAAAGTCGGGCTCCTGACTCCCGGCCCCTGCCCACACACACTTGCTTTGCTTCCAGTCTTCCTTATCTTAGTAAACTGTGCCATCCTCCACTCAGCTGTTGACTTAAAGATGTAGAAATTGTTCTTGATGGCACTCTTTTCTCACTCCCTCTGTCCAATCCATCATCCAGTGACGCTACCTTTAAAATACATTTCCATGCATCCCTTCTTTTCATCCCTTCTGGCACCGTGGTAGCAAAAGCCACCATCCTCTCTCCCGTGGCCGACTGAAGGCCTCCTCCCTGGTCTTACTGCTTTTTTTAATTGTTGTTGTTTTTGTTTTTTTGAGATGGAGTCTCACTCTGTCGCTCAGGCTGGAATGCAGTGTTGTGATCTCAGCTCACTGCAACCTCCATCTCCTGGGTTCAAGCTATTCTCCTGCCTCAGCCTCCCGAGTAGCTGGGATTACAGGCACCCGCCACCATGCCCGGCTAACTTTTGTATTTTTAGTAGAGGCAGAGTTTCACCATATTGGTCAGGCTGGTCTTGAACTCCTGACCTCAAGTGATCCACCCATCTTGGCCTCCCAAAGTGCTGGGATTACAGGCGTGAGCCACCATGCCCAGCCTAGCCTTATTGCCTTTGCTCTTGCCTCCCTACAATCCATTCTCCACACAGCAGCCAGGGTGAAACTTGTGGAAAAACGAAATCAGGGCCGGGTGTGGTGGCTCACACCTGTAATCCCAGCACTTTGGGAGGCCGAGGCAGGTGGATCACGAGGTCAGGAGATCAAGACCATCCTGGCTAACACAGTGAAACCCCGTCTCTACTAAAAATACAAAAAGAAAAAAGTAGCTGGCCCTGGTGGTGGCGGGCACCTGTAGTCTCAGCTACTCAGGAGGCCAAGGCAGGAGAATGGCATGAACCCGGGAGGTGGGGCTTGCAGTGAGCCAAGATTGCACCACTGCACTCCAGCCTGGGCAATAGAGCAAGACTCCATCTCAAAAAAAAAAAAAAAAGAAAAGAAAAACGAAATCAGATCGCATTAACCTCCAATTTGAAACACTCGGAGGACTTCTCACTGCATTTGGGATTCATCCCTCCTTCCCATGACTGCTGAAGCACTCGGAGGACTTCTCACTGCATTTGGGATTCATCCCTCCTTCCCATGACTGCTGAAGTCCTGAGCGGTCTGGGCCCTGATGCTGCTCCACCCTCACCTGCCACCTCTGCCCACTCCAGCTTCTCCAGGACAGTGTGCTCATTCCCACCACAGGGCCTTGGCACCTGCTCCTCTCTGCCGGAACGCTCTTCTCCCACATCATCACATGCTGGCTTCCGATTTTCGGGTTTCAGTTCAAATATCACCTTCTCAGAGGGACCTTCCTTGTCCCGCTGATTTAGAGACACTCTCCTACCTGTTCCTGGTAACTCTTCGCAACACGACTGTGTTCTATTTTCTTCACAGCTCTCATTGATAACTGAAATTTTCCTCTTTTCTTTTGCTTCCTTCCTTCCTTCCTCCTTCCTTCTTTCCTTCATTCCTTTCTCTCTCTCTTTCTCTCTCTTTTCTTCTTCCTTCCTTCCTTCCTTCCTTCTTTCCTTCCTTTCCTTCTTTCCTTCCTTTCCTTCTTTCTTTCTTTTTCTTTCTCCCTTCCTTCCTTCCTTCCTTCTTTCTTTTCTTTTCTTTCTTTCTTTCTCTTTCTTTCAGACAGTCTCCCTCTGTTGCCCAGGCTGAAGTGTGGTGGCACGATCTCGGCTCACTGCAACCTCTGCCTCCCAGCTTCAAGCAATTCTTGTGCCTCAGCCTCCTGAGTAGCTGGGATTATAGGCGTGTACCACCACACCAGGATAATTTTTGTATTTTTAGTAGAGAAGGGGTTTTGTCACGTTGGCCAGGCTGGTCTCGAACTCCTGACCTCAAGTGATCTGCCCTCCTCGGCCTCCCAGAATGCTGTGATTACAGGCGTGAGCCACTGCGCCCAGCCTGAAATTTTCTTCGCTTGTTTCCTTACTACTCACTGTCTTCCCTCACTTGAAGGCAAACTCCATGAGAACAAAGACCTGGTCTATTTTCAGTGATGACTACATTCCCAGTGTCTGGAAAATGCCAGGAGAACTGAGAATTTTCATGGAATTTGTGGAATATTACGTACAATCCATGCAGGCTTCTCTGCACTTTAAATATCTTTCTTGAAACAGAATCATCCTTCCCCATAACAAAACATTAATTGTTCTTGTTGGACTGCTGTGCATGAGATAAGTGCTTGGATTACCTCTGACCCCACCACCAATCCTGCGAGGAAGGTGCTATTAATATCCTCCTCTCCACTTTACAGAGAAGACTCCAGTGCAAAGCGCTGAGGTGCTTACACAAGACCACTGCACAGGAAGGAAGCGTCAGAGTGTGGAATCGAGACCTGTTCTACTGCACTCCAGAGCACATGTTCTTTCTACTCTGCCATAATGTTTGGGACAAAATTGAATCATGAGAGTTTTTTTTTTCCATTACAAATGTAACACATCGGGAGCTCCTGCGTACGGCTGGGATGAGTCACTGGAACCAGACGTGCCCTCCTGCGAAAAACAACTATGAAACTGGACAAAATATAGGAGGGCCACTGTTTTCAGGTGTTGAACAGTGGAAAGAGGATTGCGATCCTTGAGAGGAGACGACGGTGAAGGTGAGCCCATGCATTGGCCCAGATTCCTAACTGGGAGCCCTGTCCCTACCACAGCACAGAGATATGGGGCTAAAACAATGCAGTTGTTTTTTTGTGTTTTCTCTTCTCTTCTTTCTATTATCTTCTTCTTTTTTTTTTTTTTTTTGAGACTGAGCCTCGCTGTTGCCCAGGCTGGAGTGCAACGGCGTGATCTCGGCTCAGTGCAACCTCCACCTCCTGGGTTCAAGCGGTTCTCCTACCTCAGCCTCCCGAGTAGCTGGGACTACAGCACGTGCCATCACGCCTGGGTAATTTTTGTATTTTTAGTAGAGACGGGGCTTTGCTATGTTGCCAAAACTGGTCTTGAACTCCTGGCCTCAAGGGATCTGCCTGTCTCAGCTTCCCAAAGTGTTGGGATTACAGGCGTGAGCTACCGTGCCTGGCCCAGAGCGGTCTTACTGAGCCGAGGAGGCAGAGAGAGGGCTCTGGGGGGCTGCTGAGAAGGCTGGAATTTGCGGGATAGGGCAGTGGGGAAGAGGGAGCTGCATGAGGTGGGCCCCCAGAAGCCTGTGTGGAGTTCACCATAGGTCCTTGGCTAAGGACTGGACAGTGTCTGCAGAGGACAAGACTCCATGAGTCCCAGTCGGGGGTAGCTGCTACAAAGATGAGAGATAAACAGAAATAAAAGCCGTCATGCAGTGCTAGGAGATGCTGAGTCTCCAGCCCAGCCGGAGTGGGAGGGCCTCACTAAGCTCCCGGGCACTCAGTAAGGCCCACACCCTATAGTAAGGGCCATGCCCCAGGACTAAGAAGAGAGAAGTGAAATGGACCTATCCTAACAGTGAGTCAAAACCAAGCCTGGGCTGGGCGTGGTGGCTCACGCCTATAATCCCAGCTCTTTGGGAGGCCGAGGCGGGTTGATTGCTTGAGGCTAGGAGTTCAAGACCAGCCTGGGCAACATGGTAAAACCCCGTCTCTACAAAAAATATAAAAATTAGCTGGGTGTGGTGGCAAGGGCCTGTGGTCCCAGCTACTCAGGAGGCTGAGGTGAGAAGATTGCTTGAGCTCAGGAAGCAGAGGTTGCAGTGAGCCGAGATGGCACCACTGCACTCCAGCCTGGGCAACAGAGTAAGACTGTCTCAGAAAACAAAACAAAAACAGAAACAAAAAAAACCAAACCTCAAAATCCCAAGCTTGATGGGATCCAAAATATCTTCCAGTAACCGCCTTTCAGAACAAGACTCCACACTTTTCTTTTCTTTCTTTCTGTTTTTGTCTTTTTTTTTTTTTTTTTTTTTTTTTTTGAGACAGAGTCTTGTTCTGTGGTTCAGGCTGGAGTGCAATGGCATGATCTCGGCTCACTGCAACCTCTGGGTTCAAGCAATTCTCCTGCCTCAGCCTCCCGAGTAGTTGGGATTATAGGTGCATACCACCATGCTCAGCTAATGTTTGTATTTTTAGTAGAGACGGGGTTTTGCCATGTTGGTCAGGCTGGTCTTGAACTCCTGACCTCAGGTGATCTGCCCGCCACGGCCTCCCAAAGTGCTGGGATTACAGGAGTGAGCCACCGCACCCGGCCTAAAACTCAACGCTTTTCAAAGGAAGACAGCGTCATTCAGGGTCCCTACTATGCGCCAACCATAATATTCAATATTCAGTTAGAAAACATGAAACCTGAAAAGAAACAGAAAAATGTGTCCTAAACTAAAGCCAAAAAAAACAAAAAAAAAAAAAAAAAAAAAAGAAGAAGCCGATAGAAACAGGGGCCTGGGCCGGGCGCGGTGGCTCACGCTTGTAATCCCAGCACTTTGGGAGGCCGAGGCGGGCGGATCACGAGGTCAGGAGATCGAGACCACGGTGAAACCCCGTCTCTACTAAAAACATAAAAAATTAGCCGGGCGTGGTGGCGGGCGCCTGTAGTCCCAGCTACTCGGAGAGGCTGAGGCATGAGAATGGCGTGAACCCGGGAGGCGGAGCTTGCAGTGAGCCGAGATTGCGCCACTGAACTCCAGCCTGGGCAACAGAGCGAGACTCTGTCTCAAAAAAAAAAAAAAAAAAAAAAAAAAGAAACAGGGGCCTGAAGGTAACCCAGATGTTGGAATTGAGAGCCAAGAACTTTACAACAGCAATTACAAATATGTTCAGTGACTTAAAGGAAAAGATGCGCAGTGAGTGAGAGATGGAAAATCTCAGCAGAGATACAGAAACTATGAAAAGAATCAGAGGTCAAGCAATCTATCACCTATGCCTTCCAAAGTGCTGGGATTATAGGCATGAGCCACCATGCCCAGAGACCAGCCTGGCAAACGGGCAAAACCCCGTCTCTACTAAAAATACAAAAATTACCTGGGTGTGGTGGTGCATGCCTGTAGTCCCAGCTACTCGGGAGGCTGAGGCAGGAGAATTACTTGAACCCAGGAGGTAGAGGTTGCAGTGAGCTGAGATCATGCCCCTGCACTCCAGCCTAGGCGACACAGCCAAGACCCTGTCTCAAAAACAAAAACAAAAACAAAAACAAAAACAAACAAACAAGAAGAATCAGAGGGATGGCCAGGTGCGGTGGCTCATGCCTATAATCCCAGCACTTTGGAAGGCCAAGGCAGGCAGATCACTTGAGGTAAAGAGTTTGAGACCAGCCTGGCTAACATGGTGAAACCCTATCTCTACAAAAATACAAAAATTAGCTGGGTGTGGTGGCACGTGCCTGTGGTCCCAGCTACTGGAGAGGCTGAGGCCGGAGAATTGCTGGAACCTGGAAGGTGGAGGTTGCAGTGAGTCAAGATCATGCCACTACACTCCAGTCTGGGCGACAGAGACAGAATCTGTCAAAAAAAAAAAAAAAAAGTTAGAGAGAAGTTCTACATGTTACACAAACTCTTTCAGAAGATAGAAGAGGAAGAAACACTTCCAAAATCATTTCACAAGGCAGCATAATCCTGATATCAAAAGCTGACATTACAAGAAAAGAAAATTACAGACCAATATCCCTTATGAACACAGATGGAAAAGCCCTTAATAAAATACTGGAAAATCAAAATAGTAATATATGAAAAGGTTAATACATCGTAAGCAAGTGGGACTTAGACCAGGAAAGCAAGACTTGTTTAACATTCAAAAAGCAGTGAATATACTTTAGCACATAACACAATAAAGGAAAAAGTCATATTATCTCAATAGATGCAGAAAAAACTTTAAAACTATCTTTATTCAAGACAACAGCATATATGTAAAAAAAGCCCTTAGGAACTTACAAAACAACTTCTAGAACAAACGTGTGAATTTAAGTATTTTGAAAAATAAAAGGTCAATGTAAAAATTTTTAAATTATATTTTTATATACTGGTGCAAAAAGAATATTTAAGATTTCACTCAAAATAGCAGAAAACATACAAAATGCATAGGAATAACTTTAGCAAAAGATGTGCAAGACTTCCTCTTTTTTTTCTTTTGAGGCGGAGTCTCACTCTGTCGCCCAGGCTAGAGTACAGTGGCACAATCTTGTCTCACTACAACATCCGCCTCCCCCGTTCAAGCGATTCTCCTGCCTCAGCCTCCCAAGTAGCCAGGATTGCAGGCACCTGCCACCACCATGCCCAGCTAATTTTTGTATTTTTAGTAGAGACAGGGTTTCACCATGTTGGCCAGGCTGGTCTTGAACTCCTGACCTCAGGTGATCTGCCCGCCTCGGCCTTCCAAAGTGCTGGGATTACTGGGATCTTGAATAGTAAAAAACAATCTTGAAAAAGAAAAACAAAGTTGGAGGATTCAAACTATCTGATTTCAGACTTACCATCAAGCTGCAGTAACCCAGACAGTGTGGTATTGGCATAAGAACAGACAATTAAGAGCAAAACAGAGGCCGGCACAGCAGTTCATGCCTGTAATCCCAACACTTTGGGAGGCCAAGGCAGGAGGATCCCTTGAGCCCAGAAGTTTGAGACAAGACTAGGCAACCTAGCGAGACCCTGTCTCTACAAAAAATTAGCCAGGTGTGGTGGTGTGTGCCTGTAGTCCTAGCTACTTGGGAGGCTGAGGTGGGGGGACTGCTTGAGCCTGAGAGGTTGAGGCTGCTGTCAGCCATGATTACATCATTGCACTCCAGCCTGGGCCACAGAGGAGACCCTGTTCCCGGGGCCCACAAAAAAGAATAGAACAGAATAGAGAATCCTCATATAGACCCATATTTATTATCAAATGACTTTCAACAGAGAAGTCAGAGCAATTCATGATGAATGAGGGGTCCATTACCTCATTGTCAGGATATGGTGACCTGGTGAGTCTCAGTTCTTTGGTACTTTTTTTGAGAGGCCTGAAGGTAGTTTCCCGAGGAAGGAACTCAGATAAAACAAATGTTAAGGGCCAAGCTTTAAGACCAGAACGGTCAATTTCTCTGTTTATCCAAAAAGCCATTTATGGGACTAGTGGGTGGTTTCAAAGGGACAAACAAATTGTGGTCTAATAATAGAAGAGAATACCATAGAAGCAATTAAAGCAACAAACTACTGACATAAACAACAACCTGGATGAATACCACAGTATTATAAAGAAAATGAAGGCTGGGCTCGGTGGCTCATACCTGTAATCCCAGTACTTTGGGGGGCCAAGGTGGGCAGATCACCTGAGGTCAGGGGTTTGAGACCAGCCTGGCCAACATGGCAAAACCCTGTCTCTACAAAAAATACAAAAATTAGCCAGGCATGACGGTGTACGCCTGTAGTCCCGGCCACTCAGGAGGCTGAGGCAGGAGGATTGCTTGAGCCTAAGAGGCAGAGACTGCAGTGAGCTGAGATCTCACCACTGCACTCCAGCCTGGGCAATAGAGTGAGACTCCATCTCAAAAAAACAAATAAGAAAATGAAAAGACAAGGAACAGACTGTGAAAAATATTCATATTACATGTTCCCCCTTGGTATTCATGGGGGAATGTTTCCAGGACCCTCTTGGATAACGAAATCTGTGGATGCTCAAGTCCCTTATGTAAAATGGTGTAGTATTTGCATAACCCATCTACATCCTCCTGTATTTCAGACCGTCTCTACATTATTTGTAATACCTAATACATTATAAATACACCGTAGATAGTTGTTACACTGTATTGCTTTTAAAATGTGTTATTTTTAATTGTATTACTATTATTTTAAACATTTTCTTTTCTTTTCTTTTTTTTTTTTTTTTTTTTTTTTTTTTGAGACAGGGTCTTGCTCTGCCATCCAGGCTGGAGTGTAGTGGCGTGAGCTCAGCTCACTGCAACCTCTGCCTCCCACACTCAAGTGATTCTCCTGTCTCAGCCTCCTGAGTAGCTGGGACCACAGGTGCCTGCCACCACAACCGGCTAATTTTTTTTTTTTTTTTTTGAGACAGGGTCTTGCTCTGCCATCCAGGCTGGAGTGTAGTGGCGTGAGCTCAGCTCACTGCAACCTCTGCCTCCCACACTCAAGTGATTCTCCTGCCTCAGCCTCCTGAGTAGCTGGGACCACAGGTGCCTGCCACCACAACCGGCTAATTTTTTTTTTTTTTTTTGAGACGGAGTTTTGCTCTTGTTGCCCAGGCTGGAGTGCAATGGCGCGATCTCAGCTCACCACAACCTCTGCCTCCTGGGTTCAAGCGATTCTCCTACCTCAGCCTCCTGAGTAGCTGGGATTACAGGCATGTGCCACCACGCCCAGCTAATTTTTTGTATTTTTAGTAGAGATGGGGTTTCTCCATGTTGGCGAGGCTGGTCTCGAACTCCCGACCTCAAGTGATCCCCCCGCCTTGGCCTCCCAAAGTGAGGAAAGTGCTTGGATTACAGGCGTGATTCACCTCACTCGGTCCATTTTTGTATTTTTTTGTAGAGACGGGTTTTCACCATGTTGTCCAGGCTATTTCCAGACATTTTCGATATACTGTTGGTTGAATCTGTGGAACCCATGGATACAGAGGGCTGACTGTATTTGACAAAGGAATCAAATGCAAAAAATATAAAGAGCTTCTACAGATCGACAACAGAAAATACAAGCAACCTGATAAATGAGCAAAAGATTTAAACAAGGGTGGGTGCCTGGCCAACTCGGTGAAACTCCATCTTTACTAAAAATACAAAAATTAGCTGGGTGTGGTGGCATGTGCCTGTATCCCAGGTACTCGAGAGGCCAAGATCACCCCATTGCACTCCAGCGTGGGTGACAAGAGCAAAATCTTGTCTAAAAAAAAAAAAAAAAAAAAAAATTTAAACAGAAACTATGCAAAAAAATGATAGCACTTTTTATTTTTTTGAAACAGGGTCTTGCTCCATTGCCCAGGCTAGAGTGCAGTGGCATGATCATGGCTCACTGCAGCCTTGACCTCCCAGGCTCAAGCCATCCTCCCATCTCAGCCTCCCAAGTAGCTGGGACTATAGGCACATACCACCACACTCAGCTAATTTTTTGTAGAGACAGGGTCTCACCATGTTGCCCGGACTGGTCTCAAACTCCTGGGCTCAAGTGATCCTCCGCCTCAGCCTCCCAAAGTTCTGAGATTATAGGTGTAAGCCACCATGCCTGGCCCACTTTTTCAAAGTAAAGTAATGCATGGGTATATTAGTTTTCTATAGCTGCTATGGCAACCCCAGGCTCCATAAGCAGATGAGCAGAGAAGCAGGTGAACAGAAGAGCAGAAAAGCAGCACGAGAGAGGAGGAGAGAAGAGAAGGAGCATCTGAACGTTGAGAGGAGTTTGGCCGGGGATGGTTGGAGAGGACATTGGCTGAGGGACAGCTGAACTCCAGGGGAAGATCGTCTTCCCACTCCATCCCCTTTCCAGCTCCACATCCATCCCACTGAGAGCCACCTCCACCACTCAATAAAACCCTTGCATTCACCATCCTTCAAGTCTGTGTGTGACCTGATTCTGTGACCGGACGCCTGACAAGAACCCAGGTACCAAGAGGGCACTGAGCTGGTTAACACTTAAGCCATCTGCAGGTGGCAGAGGTAAAAGGGCACTGTAGCATGCCCACTGGGGCTTTGGGGGTCACAGGCACCCACCCTTAGAAGCGACCATGGGGCCAGAGCCCAAAAAGCGCTTGCCCCCAATCCTGCACCTGCCCATTTGCATAAGGGGTTTGAGTGCGCGGTAGCCAAACAGTCAAGCCACACTCCTGTTACATGTCCTGCGAGGGTGGGGGTGTGGGGGTGGTCGGGGAATGCTTCCGTTTCCCTTGCATGGTCATGCTGCTTTCCCTGACTCTGATCTTCCCCCCTCCTTCTTAGAGAGTCCCTGTGATTCCACTGGGGCCACTGCGACAATTCAGGATAACTTCCCGATTTCAAGAGTCTTAACTTAGTCACATCTGCAAAGTACCTTCTGCCATGAAAGATAATACATTGATAGGTCCCAGGGATCAGGACTTGAGCATTTTTATTCCATCTGCTGCAATGATCATGAAAGAACAGGTGCAAAACAGAGAAAGGCAGAAAAAGTTCCATACCCTCACCTTCCAAATACAATCCCCCCTTGAGAATCTATGGAGTTCTTAACATCTGGATTCATACTTCGTAAAATGTCTGCACTCTGCTTTTGTTCACTGAACATTACCTCATCAGCATTTTCATGCTCATACATATGTTCTTTAAAATGTCATTTTAAATGGCTGTGTAATATTCTGTTGAGTGGATACAGCATGGTTAATTTAACCATTCCTTTCTAGTTGGATACTCTGGTAATTTTATTTTTCAAAAACCAGGCCTGGCATGGTGGCTCATGCCTCTAATCCCAGAACTCTGGGAGGCCGAGGTGGGTGGATCTCTTGAGCTCAGGAGTTTGAGGCCAGCCTGGCTAACATGGTAAAACCCCGTCTCCACTAAAAATACAAAAATTAGCCAGGTTTGGTGGTGCGTGCCTATAGTCCCAGCTACTTGGGAAGCTGAGGTAGGAGAATCGCTTAAACCCGGGAGGTGGAGGCAGCAGTGAGTCGAGATGGCACCAGTGCACTCCAGCCTGGGCGACAGAGCAAGACTCCATTCAAAAAAGAAATAAAAATAAAAAATAAAAATAAAGGCCGGGCACAGTGGCTCACACCTGTAATCCCAGCACTTTGGGAGGCTCAGATGGGCGGATCACTGGAGGTCAGGAGTTCGAGACCAGCCTAGCCAACATGGCGAAACCCCGTCTCTACTAAAAATACAAAAATTAGCTGAGCCCACGTGGTGGCGTGCGCCTGTAATCCCAGCTACTCAGGAGGCTGAGGCAGGAGAATCGCTTGAAACTGGGAGGGAGAGGTTGCAGTGAGCCGAGATCACACCACTGCACTCCATCCTGGGTGACAAGAGCAAGACTCCGTCTCAAAAAATAAATAATAAATAAAAATAAATAAGTAAAAACTACTATAAATAATATCACGACGAACCTCTTTGTTTGTAAGCCTCTGACTTTCAGGTGAATTCCCAGGCATGGGATATTTTCAGGGTATGGACATTGTTCCTGTATTTGACACCTTCCACCAAATTGCTTTCCAAAATGGTGGTAGCAATTTACCTTCTGACAACTGAGTATCAGCATGAATGTCTGTTTGGCTGCACTCTCTCTAGCATTCGGTAGAACCTTAAAATATTTGTGGCTCATTTGATGGGCAGAGGAAGGAATCACTGAGCTGTTTTAATGCTATGCCTTTGGGCTTTATAAAAGGAACTAGATGAAACAGTTAATGTGAAAATTGCCTTAGCTTCTGCTGAAAAGTTTTGTTAATGACCCAGCAATTCAATTCATAGGAACTTATATTCAGGAAGTCATCAGAGAGGCAGACAAAAATATACACACAGAGATGTATCTCATAGAATCATTTATTATAGCCAAATCTGAAGAAATCTTAAGTGTTAAAAATTAATGGAGTACGTGTGAGCTGGGGATGCTGCTTTACCTGTAGCCTGTTTTCATTTGACTTCTACCTTATTTTTTTATTTTATTTATTTTTATTTTTATTTTTTTATTTTTAGAGACAGAGCCTCGCTCTGTTGCCCAGGCTAGAGTGCAGTGGCACAATCTCAGCTCATTGCAACCTTTGCCTCCCAGGTTCAAGCGATTGTCCTGCCTCAGCCTCCCGAGTAGCCGGGACTACAGGCCTGTACCACCACGCCCGGCTAATTTGTGTATTTTTAGTAGAGATGGGGTTTCACCATGTTGGCCAGACTGGTCTCGAACTCCTGACCTCAGATGATTCACCTGACTCAGCCTCCCAAAGTCTTGGGATTACAGGCTTGAGCTTCTGTGCCCGGCCCTGCCTTATTATTATTATTATTATTATTATTATTATTATTATTATTTTGAGACAGAGTCTCACTGTGTCACCCAGGCTGGAGTGCAGTGGCACAATCTCAGCTCACTGGAATTTCCACCTCCTGGGTTTAAGCTATCCTCCCACCTCAGCCTCCTGAGTAGCTGGGACTACAGGCGCCTGCCACCACGCCCAGCTAATTTTTGTATTTTTTTGTAGAGATGTATTTTGTCATGTTGCCCTGGCTGGTCTCAAACTCTTGGGCTCGAGCCTCCTGAGCTCAAGTGATCCACCCGCCTTGGCCTCCCAAAGTGCTGGGATTACAGGCATAAGCCACCATTTCTGGCCACTCCTGCCTTATTGACTAATAATTTTATTATTATTGTTATTGTTATCAAGACAGAGTCACCCAGGCTGGAGTGCAGCGGTGCAATCTTAGCTCACTACGACCTCCACCTCCTTCGTTCAAGTGATTCTCTTGCCTTAGTCTCCCAAGTAGCTGGGATTACAGGTGCCCGCCACCATACCCAGCTAATTTTTGTATTTTTGGTAGAGATGGGGTTTCACCATGTTCCCCAGGCTGGTCTTGAACTCCTGGGCTCAAATGATCTGCCCTCCTCAGCCTCCCAAAATGCTGGGATTACAGGCGTTAGGCCACCACGTCCAGCCACTCCTGACTTATTGACTAATAATTTTATTATTTTTATTTTTTTGAGACAGAGTGACCTGTAATTTTAGCACTTGGGAAGGCCAGGGCGGGAGGATAGCTTGAGCCCAGGAATTTTAGACCAGCCTGGGAAACATAGGGAGACCCCCCGTCTCTGCAAAGAATCAGAAAAATTAGCCAGACATGGTGATACGTGCCTGCTGAGGAGGCTGAGGTGGAGGATCTTTTATACCGGGGAGGTTGAGGCTGCCATGAGCTGTGATCGCACCACTGCACTCCAGCCCGGGCAACAGAGCAAGATCCTGTCTCAAAAAAAAAAAAAAAAAAAAAAAAAAAATCACCGAGAGTGGCAGGCTCTTCCACCTGGTACTTTCCCTCTACTTTGTGCTGTGTTTGGGCTGACAGTAGCCTTAAGGGAGAGGAAATCAATATATATTCCCCCCATAGGACTGGCAAAACCTAAGTTAACTGGTGTAGTAAGCATTGATGAGACGGGCTGGGCCAGTGGCTCACTCCTGTAGTCCCAGCACTTTGGGAGGCCAAGGCAGGCAGGTCACTTGAGGTCAGGAGTTCCAGAACAGCCTGGCCAACATGGTGAAATCTCGTCTCTACTAAAAATACAAAAATTAGCTGGGCATAGTGGCAAGCGCCTGTAATCCCAGCTACTTGGGAGGCTGAGGCAGGAGAACCGCTTGAATCCAGGAGGCAGAGGTTGTGGCGAGCTGAGATTGCACTGCTGCACTCCAGCCTGGGCAACAGAGAGAGGCTCAGCTTCAAAAAAAAAAGCATCGATGAGAATGTTGGGAAACAGGTCCTCTGTCCCATTACCAGCAGAAAGAAAATCAGACTGGGCGCAGTGGCTCACGCCTGTAATCCCAGAACTTTGGGAGGCTGAGGCGGCGGATCACCTGAGGTCAGGAGTTGGAGACCAGCCTGGTCAACATGGCGAAACCCCATCTCTACTAAAAATACCAAATTAGCTGGGTGTGATGGCGGGCACCTGTAATCCCAGCAACTTGGGAGGCTGAAGCATAAGGAGCAGTTAAACCCCGGAGGCGGAGGCTGCAGTGAGCCAAGATCACGCCTTTGCACTCCAGCCTGGGTGACAGAGCGATACCCTGTCACAAACACACACACAAAAAGTGAAAATCAGTATGTCTACCAATGGTTCCACACCCTCGCCGTGGCCTCATCGTGTGTGTAGGGCCTCCTTGCCCTTTAACTCTGCACAGTTAACTTGACTTGTTTTGGCCAATGGCATGTGGGTGGACACACCAGCATCTGAGTCTAGGCTTTCAGAAGCCTTGCATCTGCGTCTAGTCCGCTTGTGCCCCAACCGTCACCACGAGATGCTCTCCCTGGCAGCCGACCTTCCCTCAGCCTGTGCCCCAGAATGAGATGCTTGGAGCAGACCTGAGCCAGCCAGACCCACAGCTTCAAGCAGAGCAGCCCTAGAAAAGTCTGGCTAGGCCGGGCGCGGTGGCTCACGCTTGTAATCCCAGCACTTTGGGAGGCCAAGGCGGGCGGATCACGAGGTCAGGAGATCGAGACCACGGTGAAACCCCGTCTCTACTAAAAATACAAAAAATTAGCTGGGCGTGGTGGTGGGCGCCTGTAGTCCCAGCTACTCGGAGAGGCTGAGGCAGGAGAATGGCGTGAACCCGGGAGGCGGAGCTTGCAGTGAGCCAAGATCGCGCCACTGCACTCCAGCCTGGGCGACAGAGTGAGACTCCGTCTCAAAAAAAAAAAAATAAAATAAAATAAAGAAAAGTCTGGCTAGGCCGGGCGCAGAGGCTCATGCCTGTAATCCCAGCACTTTGGGAGGCCGAGGCAGGTGGATCACTTGAGGTCAGGAGTTCAAAACCAGCCTGGCCAACATATAGTGAAACCCTGTCTCTACTAAAATATAAAAATTAGCCAGGCATGGTGGAGCATGCCTGTAATCTCAGCTACTTGGGAAGCTGAGGCAGGAGAATCACTTGAACCCGGGAGGCGGAGGTTGCAGTGAGCCGAGGTTGTGCCATTGCGCTCCAGCCTGGGCGACAGAGAGAGACTGTCTCAAAACAAAACCAAACCAAACAAAAAACAAATAAACAAAAAAACAGAAAAGCCTGGCTAGATCAAGAACACATGAAGTTGCTGAGTTTTTGGTATTTGTTATGTAGAAATACTTGACAGTTCCAGGAATTGTTTATTAAAATTAAAATGAACACATTCATATAACTTGATAGTTCTAACCCTCCTTATTAGACATGTCTCCAAGGAAACTCGTGTAAAGATGTTCATAGCAACATTGTTTATAGGAGCCAAGAAACCAAGAATAACCCAGATGTCCAGCAAGAGGAGAGCGGACAAAGAAACGCCGAGTTCTATGGAATACTACTGCAGCTTTTAAAAGGAGGAGGACAAGCTCTTTAAATAAATCTGGATAGATTTCCAAGACATATTGTTGAGTTAAAAAAGCAAGCTGCAGAACAATATGTACAGTAGGATCCCATTTATGTTAAAAGACACTCAGATGCTTGCTCAAAACAATACTACTCATTTACTATACAATAGTATGCATATACTATATTACCACACACGCACACACATGCACATGCATGCATGCACACACACACACATGCAGCACGCACTCACTTTTAGACAAAGATCCAGAAGGATCTACCATAAACCAATAATAATGGTTACTTCCAGGGAAGAGATCTAGATGAGAGAGAGAAAGAGAATTTTAGCTTTGTCTGTAAGCTTTTTTTAAGAAGCAAGGAAAGTCTATCTGTATATTATCTGTACAATTTAAAAGTAATTTTCCTTTTTTTCTTTTCTTTTCTTTTTTGAGATAGGGTCTTGCTCTGTCATGCAGACTGGAGTGCTGTGGCACGATCATGGCTCACTGCAGCTTCAAACTCCTGGGCTCAAGTGATCCTCCCACCTCAGACTCCCCAGTAGCTGGGACTACAGATGTGTGCCACCATGCCCAGCTAATTTTTGCTTTTTTGTTTTTTTTCTGTAGAGATGGGGTCTTGCTATGTCGTCCAGGTCAGTCTTGAACTCCTGGGCTCAAGTGATCCTCCCACCTCGGACTCTCAAAGTGCTGGGATTACAGGTGTGAGCCGCTGTGCCCGGCCTAAAAATAATTTTCTGAAAGGAAGAAATATATATGAATATATACATCCGTGCATACTATGAATATAAACATAGGGCCTTATTTTAAATGTCCTTTGTGGCAGACAGGCCTGAATTCAAATCCTGCTACTGCCACCAGCTGTGTCACTAGACAAGTCCATTCTTTCACTTGGAACCTCTGTTTCTTCATATGTAAAACGGGGATACTCATTTATATTTAATAGGGTTGTCATCAAAGTAAATTATAATGTTTGTAAAGTTCCAAGAGCAGGCCGGGCATGGTGGCTCACGCCTGTAATCCCAGCACTTTGGGAGGCTGAGATGAGTGGATCACCTGAGGTCAGGAGTTGGAGACCAGCCTGGGCAACATGGCAAAACCCTGTCTCTACTAAAAATATAAAAATTAGCTGGGTATGGTGGCAGGCACCTGTAATCCCAGCTACTCTGGAGGCTGAGGCAGGAGAATCACTTGAAACCCGGAGGCAGAGGTTGCAGTGAGCCGAGATCGCATCACTGCACTCCAGTCTGGGTGACAGAGTGAGACTCTGTCTCAAAAAAAAAAAAAAAAAAAAAAAGTTCCAAGAGCAGTGTCTGACAACCAGTGTATGTTCAACTAAATACGAATTCCCTTCCCTTCCACTTCCCAGTCCCTGCTAACCCTAACCTTGTTCCTAAGCCATGAGTCACGCTGTGGTGACTATTTCGTAGGTGCCTCCTTAGCACTTACATTCCCTAGGGTAGGCGGAATAATTACTCCCCAAAGATGTCCTCATCCCCAGAACCCGTGAATATGTTTGATTACATAGCAAAGAGGAAGTAAGGCAGCTGGCGGAATTAAGGTTGCTAATCAGCTGACGTTAAGATAGGGAAAGTAGGCCAGGTGCGGTGGCTCACGTCTGTAATCCCAGCACTTTGGGAGGCTGAGGCGGGCGGATCACAAGGTCAGGAGATCAAGACCATCCTGGCTAACATTGTGAAACCCCATCTCTACTAAAAACAACAAAAAATTGGCCGTACGTGGTGGCACACGCCTGTAGTCCCAGCTACTCGGGAGGCTGAGGCAGGAGAATCACTTGAACCCGGGAGGCGGAGGTTGCAGTGAGCCGAGATATGCCGCTGCACTCCAGCCTGGGTGACAGAGCAAGATTCCATCTAAAAAAAAAAAAAAAAAAAGTTAGAGAAAGTATCCTGGCGTACACAGGCATGCCCTATGCAGTAAGAACCCTTCCAAGGGGAAGAGGGAGCCCAGAAGGAAAGAATCAGAAAAACATGTTGGACAATGGAAGCGGGGTTAGAAAAATGCTACACTGCTGACTTTGAAAATGGAAGGCGCTATCAGCCAAGGCAGCCTTTAGAAGCTGGAAAGGACAATTAAACAGATTTGCCCCTAGAACCTCCAGAAGAAATGCAGTCCTGCTGCCATCTTGATTTTAGCCCAGTGAGACCCATGTTGGACTTCTGAACTACAGAACTGTTAAGATAATGAATTTGCACTAGATGGCGGGGCTCGTTGGCTCATGCCTGTAATTCCAGCACTTTGGGAGGCTGAGGTGGGCGGATCTCCTGAGGTCAGGAGTTCAAGACCAGCCTGGCCAAAATGGTGAAACCCCATCTCTATTAAAAATAGAAAAATTAGCCAGGCATGGTGGTGGGTGCCTGTAATCCCAGCTACTTGGGAGGTTGAGGCAGGAGAATTGCCTGAACCCGGGAGGCGGAGGTTGCAGTGAGCTGAGATTGCGCCATTTTACTCCAGCCTGGGCGTGAAGAGCGAGACTCTGTCTCAAAAAAAAAAAAAAAAAAATTGCATTGCTATGGTGGCAACAAAAAACAATGCAATTTTGTGTGCATGTGTGTGTGTGTGTGTGTGTGTGTGTGTGTGTGTGTATGAGAGAGACAGGGTCTCAACTCCGTCACCCAGGCTGGGGTGCAGTGGTGCCATCTCAGCTCACTGAAACCTCTGCCTCACTGGCTCAAGCAATCCTCCCACCTCAGCCTCCCGAGTAACTAGGACCACAGACATACACACTAATACGCCCAGCTAATTTTTGCATTTTTTGTAGAGATGGGGTTTTGCCATGTTGCCCAAGCTGGTCTGAAACTCTTGGGCTTAAATATCCACCCACCTCAGCCTCCCAAAATGCTGGGATTACAGGGTGAGTCACCACACCCAGCCCAGGGCAACCTTTGATTCCTGCAAAGGCATCTCTATTTTTGGTTGCAGAACCATCCTTCTCTCCAAATAGCCCATGTGTCCTTCCTGGACATATCTTTTTGGATACACTGGGTCCTCTCGGATTCAGAGGACCCAGGCTTGGTTAATCAGGGAATTTACAATCTCTGGCCACACTGACTGGTTCAAGGATGGTCATGTGAGCAAAACTGGGCCAAAGCACAGAATTAAGCCAAAGTTGCTAAGGGGGTTGGATGTGAGCCTGATGATACTGATGGTCATATTTCCAGCATGAGGGAACAGCTTATGTGAAGCGAAGCCAGTCAGAGGGAATGAGGACTCAGAGATGCAGAGGCACATTCCCCACGACATCGTTTGAGTGCTTGGATCTAGTCCTGCCTGAAGTTCTAGGCTGGCCATGACTTTTCAGCTACATGAGGCAATACATTCAATAAATCCCCCCCAATTTTTTTTTTTTTTTTGAGACAGAGTCTCACTCTATCACCCAGGTTGGAGTGCAGTGGCGCAATCTGAGCTCACTGCAACCTCTGCCTCTGAGGTTCAAGCGATTCTCCTGCCTCAGCCTCCAGAGTAGCTGGAACTGCAAGCACGCACCACCACTCCTGGCTATTTTTTTTTTGTATTTTTAGTAGAGACAGGGTCTCACCATGTTGGCCAGGTTGGTCTTGAACTTCTGACCTCCAGCGATCTGCCAACCTTGGCCTCCCAAATTGCTGGGATTACAGGTGTGAGCCACCATGCCCGGCCATGAACCTCCTTTTTAAAATTCAGCCAATTTGAATTGGGGTCTGCCCTTTGCAAGAGGACTAATCCTTTGAGAATCTGATGACAGCTATAAATTTTTTTCCCTTGAGAAAAACGCATGTGGACGAACCTTTATATACAATTTCAGGGAAACTTTTGACCCCTGAAGTCAGGCCCCAGGTTATGAAGTCCTGCTGTGTTCCAAGCTGTATCACCAGCAAGGCATCAAAAAGGAGAGAAGAGACAGAGTATCTTCAGGGAGCCCAGGATGCCCAGTCCCTCTCTCCAGTCCTGAAGAGGAGTTTTGATATAGGTCATAAACCACTGGATCAAGGAATGAAAGGTGGGAGTTCTCTGCGGGAGGCATAAAAAGGCTTTTTGTGATCACTTCACTCAGCCTCTTTGAGAGAATCTCTCAGCCCTACTTTTGGAATCTACTGATTCCAATCTACTTTTGGAATCTACTGATTCCAATCTACTTTTGGAATCTACTGATTCCAATCTACTTTTGGAATCTAACAGCCTCTCTTGGATCTCTTTCCTGGATTATGATTATATTTCTCTCTTTCCCCTCTTTCCACACTTGGAAGAACCCAAGATCAGAGTGACACAATAAGTGCCCAAGATACACAGCAAACATATGAAGTGGGTTTTGAATTCTGGCCTTGTTAGCTCTTTTACACATAGAAGGTGTTTCTTTTTCTTTCTTTTCTTTTCTTTTTTCTTTTTCTTTCTTTCTTTTTTTTTTTTTTTTTTGAGGTTAACAGTGGAGGTTTAATAGGTGAAAGAAAGAGAAAAGCTCTCTCTCCTGCAGAGAGGGAGGGGCTGCCAAGTGGGTTATCTGGTTCCGTGGTGAAATGAACTGGGTTTTGTAGGTGAGCTTGGGGAGGTGGAGTGTGATTTACATAGAGGATGAGAGATTGGTGGGACCAGGTGTGCCATTTGCATAGTGTGCCAAGGAGCTGGCTGCTCCCACTCTAAACTTTTATTATGCAGATGGGCTCTCTAGCTGGCCAGCACCATGTTGCCTGCTCTTTTTTTTTTTTTTTTTTTTTTTTTTTTGAGACGGAGTCTCGCTTTGTCGCCAGGCTGGAGTGCAGTGGCCCCATCTCGGCTCACTGCAACCTCTGCCTCCCGGGTTCAAGATTCCCTTGCCTCAGCCTCCGGAGTAGCTGGGATTACAGGTACGCACCACCACACCCAGCTAATTTTTTGTATTTTAGTAGAGACAGGGTTTCACCATGATGGCCAGGATGGTCTAGATCCACCACGCCCAGCACATGAGATTTTTGTTTATTATTATTATTATTATTATTATTATTTTGAGACGGAGTTTGGCTCTTGTTGCCCAAGCTGGAGTGCAATGGCACAATCTCGGCTCACCGCAACCTCTGCCTCCTGGGTTCAATTGATTCTCCTGCTTCAGCCTCCTGAGTAGCTGGAATTAACAGGCATGCCCCACCACGCCCAGATAATTTTGTATTTTTAGTAGAGATGGGGTTTCTCCATGTTAGTCAGGCTAGTCTTGAACTCCCGACTTCAGGTCATCTGCCCGCCTCTGCCTCCCAAAGTGCTGGGATTACAGGCATGAGCCACTGCGCCGGGTCAAGTTATCTTTTTATTATTAACTTATAACAACCTACCTATGGTAATGACCATATTTATTCTGTATGATGTCAAACATGTGAAATGTGTTACTGCGTTTATATCTCATTTTATTGCTCCTTGCTTTATTGTACTTTGCAGATTTTTTTTTCTACAAATTGAAGGTCTGCTGTGTTGAGCCTGTCTATCAGCACCATTTTAACAACAGCGTGTGCTCCCTTAACGTCTCTGTGTCACATTTTGGTAATTCTCCCAATATTTCGAATTTTTTTATTATCATTCTGTTATGGTGATCTGTGATCAATGATTTTTTTTTTTTGAGATGCAGTCTCACTCTGTCGCCTAGGCTGGAGTACCGCAGTGCGATCTTGGCTCACTGCTGCTCAGCCTCCCGGGTCCAAGCGATTCTCCCGCCTCAGCCTCTTGAGTAGCTGGGATTACAGGCGTGCACCACCATGCTCAGCTTTGTATTTTTAGTAGAGGCGGGGTTTCACCATGTTGGCCAGGCTTATCTTGAACTCCTGACCTCGTGACCTGCCTGCCTTGGCCTCCCAAAGTGCTGGGATTACAGGCGTGAGCCACCGTGCCTGGGTGATCAGTGATCTTTGATGTGGCTATTGTAATTGTTTTGGGATGCCATGAACCACATCCGTATCAGATGGTGAACTTCATCTATAAATGTTATGTGTGTTGTGACTTTTATACCAACTGGCCTTTCCCTTGTCTTTCTCCCTCTCCTTGGGCCTCCTCATTTCCTGAGACACAACAGTATTAAAATTAGGCCAATTGATAACTCTACAGTGGCCTCCAAGCATTTAAGTGAAAGGAAGAGTCACATGTCTTTCACTTTAAATCAAAAGCTAAAAATGATTAAGTTCAGTGAGAAAGGCACGTTAGAAGCTTAGACAGGCCAAAGGCAAGGCCTCTTGCCTTTAGCCAAGGTGGAAATGGGAAGGAAAAGTTCTTAAAGGATATGAAGAGTGTTACTGCAGTGAATGGCTGAATCATAAGAAAGCCAAACAGCCTTATTGCTGATATGAAGCAAGTTTTCATGGTCTGGATAGAAGATCAAACCAGCCACAGTTTTCCCCTAAGCCAAAGCCTAATCCAGAGCAAGGCCTTAACTCTCTTCAATTCTATGAAGGCTAGGAGAGGTAAGGCCACAGAAGAAAAGTTGGAAGCTAGCAAAGGTTGGTTCATGAGGTTTAAGGAAAGAATCTATCTCTATAATATAGAAGTGCAAGGTGAGGCCAGGCGCGGTGGCTCATGCCTGTAATCCCAGGACTTTGGGAGGCCAAGGTGGGTCGATCACGAGGTCAGGAGTTTGAGACCAGCCTGGCCAACATGGTGAAACACTGTCTCTACTAAGAATACAAAAATTAGCTGGGCGTGGTGGCATGCACCTGTAATCCCAGCTACTTGGGAGGCTGAGGCAGGAGAATTACTTGAACCCAGGAGGTGGAAATTGCAGTGAACTGAGATCACACTACTGCACTCCAGCCTGGGTGATGGAGTGAGACTCTGTCTCAGAAAAAAAAAAAAAGAAGTGCAAGGTGAAGCACCAAGTGCTGATGGAGAAGCTGCAGCAAGTTATCCAGAAGGCCTAGCTAAGATAATTGATGAAGGCAGCTATACTAAACAACAGATTTTCAATGTAAATGAAACAGCCTACAGCTTTCTATGAAAAGAACGTGTCATCTAGGGCTTTTATAGCTAGAGAGGAAGATTCAATATTTGGCTTCAAAGTTCCAAAGGACAGGCTGACTCTCTTTTTAGGGGTTCATGCAGCTGATGACTTTAATAGAAGCCAGTGCTCATTTGCCATTCTGAAAATTCTAAGGCCCTTAGGAATTTTGCAGAATCTACTAGGCCTGTGCTCAAGGAATAGAACAACAAAGCCTGAATACAACACATCTGTTTACTTCATGGTTTACTGAATATTTTAAGCCCATTGTTGAGATCTGCTCAGAAAAAAATATTTCTTTCCAAATATTACTGCTGATTAACAATATATCTGGTCAGCCAAGAGCTCTGACGGAGAGATACAAGATTACCAAATATTACTGCTGATTAACAATATATCTGGTCAGCCAAGAGCTCTGACGGAGAGATACAAGAAGATTAGTGTCAGCTGGGCGCGGTGGCTCACACCTGCCATCTCAGCACTTTGGGAGGCTGAGGTGGGTGGATCACGAGGTCAGGAGTTCAAGACCAGCCTGGCCAACATGGCGAAACCGTCTCTACTAAAGATACAACAAATTAGCTGGGCATGGTGGCATGCACCTGTGATCCCAGCTACTCAGGAGGCTGAGGCAGGAGAATCGCTTGAGCCTGGGAGGTGGAGGTTGCAGTGAGCTGAGATCCTGCCATTGCACTCCAGCCTGGGTGACAGGGTGAGACTCCATCTCAAAAAAAAAATAAAAGAAAATTAGTGTAATTTTCATGCCTGCTAACACAACATCCATTTTATAGCCCATGGATCAAGAAGTAATTTTAATTTTCAGGTTTTATTATTTCAGAAATACACTTCATAAGTGCATGGCTGCCATAGATAGTGATTCCTCTGATGGATCTGGTCAAAGTCCATTGGAAACCTTCTGGAAAGGATTCACCATTCTGGATGCCATTAAGAACATTTGTGATTCATGGGAGGAGGTCCAAAATTAACATTAACAGGAGTTTGGAAGAAGTCGATTCCAGCTGTCATGATGACTTTGAGAGAAGTTCAAGACCTCAGTGGAAGAAGTCACAGCAGATGTGGTGGAAATAGCAAGGGAACTGGAATTTGAAGTAGAGCCTGAAGATTCTACTACTGAATTGACTGAATTGTGGCAATCTCATAATAAAATTTGAACACATGAGGAGTTGCTCCTTATGGACGAGGAAAGAAAGTGGTTTCTTTTTTTTTTTCTCTGAGATGGAGTCTTGCTCTGTCACCCAGGCTGGAGTGCAGTGGTGTGATCTTGGCTCACTGCAACTTCTGCCTCCCAGGTTCAAGCGATTCTCTTGCCTCAGCCTCCTCACTAGCTGGGATTACAGGCACACACCACCCTGCTAATTTTTGTATTTTTAGTAGAGAAGGGGTTTCACCATGTTGGTCAGGAAGGTCTCGAACTCCTGACCTCATGATCTGCCCGCCTCGGTCTCCCAAAGTGCTGGGGTTACAGACATGAGTCACCATGCCAGCCAAGAAAGTGGTTTCTTGAGATGGAGTTTACTCCTGGTAAAGATGCTGTGAACATTGCTGAAATGACAAACAAAAGATTTAGAATATTACATAAACTTAGTTGATAAAGCAATGGCAGGGTTTGAGAGGACTGACTCCAATTTTAAAACAAATTCTACTGTGGGTAAAATGCTATCAAACAGCATGCACACATATGTACGTATGTATAGAACAACTGGAACATGTTGACATCATTCTTGAAATATATTTTCACTGGCTGGGCGTGGTGACTCATGCCTGTAATTCTAGGACTTTGGGAGGCCAAGGCTAGTGCATCGCTTGAGATCAGGAGTTCAAGACGAGCCTGGCCAACATGGTGAAACCCTGTCTCTACTAAAAATACAAAAATTAGCCGGGTGTGGTGGTGTGTGCCTGTGGTCCCAGCTACTCAGGAGGCTGAGGCAGGAGAATTGCTTGAACCTGGGAGGCAGAGGTTGCAGTCAGCTGGAATCATGCCATTGCACTCCAGCCTGGGTGACAGAGTGAGACTCCATCTCTCTCTCTCTCTCTCTCTCTATATATATATATAAAATATATATATAATATAATATATAATATATGTAATATATATACTGTATATATATACACATATTTTACTGGATATTAAATTGACAGTTATTTTCTATCAGCACATTGATCTTATTCTAGATTCCATTGTTACTGTTGTAACAATGTCAGTTGTTATACAAATTATTTATTTTTTAAAAAGCCAGTCCAATTTAGCAGTAGGGGGTTGTATAACCACTTGCAGTGAATTTCTTTTTTAAGACAAGGTCTCACTCTATTGCCAAGGCTAGGGTGCTGTGGTGCAGTCTAGCCTTGGCTCACTGCAGCCGCGACCTCTCGGGCTCAGATGATTCTCCTGCCTCAGCCTCCTAAGTGAGTAGCTGGGACTACAGGCTGTGCCACCATGCCTGGCTAAGTTTTTAAAAATTTTTTTTGTAGAGACAGTCTTGCTATGTTAACTAGGCTGGTCTCAGACTCCTGGCCTCAAGCAATCCTCCTGCCACAGAGGCTTCCCAGAGTGCTGGGATAACAGATGTGAGGCACCACACCTGGCCCTCCAACTATGGATCTTTTAAAGGACATCTGTCTTTTCTCTCTAGCTGCTGATGAGGTCTCTTTGCCTTTAGTGTTCTGCAAACATACTGTCGTGGGTGCGACTGCTGGGGCTGGCGTCGCGGGCATTAAAGGAATTTACCGAGACAGTCATAGGTAAAGAAAAACAGATTTATTAGAGAAAGTATGAAGATACGTTGCAAGGTTGCAATGGGTTGCACAGCCGAGAAGCGGCTGTTTGCAAAGAGGCAGGGGCTAGAGGGATGAGTTTATGCTGCTGAGGTTACAAGCGGAGTGAGGTATTTGGGAACAGAATGTTGTGCCAGCCTGTTGTCTGTGATTAGCCATCTCTCAGAACAATTGTTTTCCCCAACCTGGGACCCCTTCCTTTTTGCTTACTTATTTTGTCAGGACTCCACACATATTAATACAATGATGTTTCTAAGTGTAGATTTCTTTATACTTACGATTCATTAGGCTTCTTGAATCTTTGAATTAGATTCTCTCCTCAATTTTGGAAAATTTGAAAAATCTACCATTATTTTCTTAAATATTCTTTCTGCCATATGCTCTTTCTCCCCTCTTTTGGGACTCAGAATAAATATAGATAAGACTCTCACACTCTATACTCCATGCCACTTAACCTCTTTTACATGTTTCCTGCTTTGTCTCTTATGGTGAATCGTGGATAACTTCTATTGATCTATGTTCCAATTTACTATGTCTCTACACAGCTGTTGCTTTTAGTTTTAATCCTCTTTTAGAGTTTTTGTCATTTTCAAAGCACCTAGATAATTTTTTATAGTTTCTTGGTCCCTTGCCATTGCAAAACAATGGCAATCTTATATTTTATATGAACAAACCATACTGTTTTATGTCCCTCTGATAGTTCTAAAATCACAAGGATTAGTGGGTCTGTTTACAGTGTCTCTTATTTCTGCTAGTTCTTGCTCCTGGTACTTTGTGTTCTTGGTTATACCTGTGTGCTGCTCACGTTCCTTGGGAAAAAAAATATGTTTACAGGAATAATTTGAGGCCTTTAATGAAGATTATTTTCACCAGAGAGAATTATCTGTGTGTTGTCATCAAGAGTTTAAAAATACTTCCAGTTGGGGACTTTAAGTCCACAACTTGAGGTCTTTTGGACCACCCATGGAATAGGCTGCCAAGTAACAAACCAGGGCCAATTTACTTCTAGTTCCCCCTTACCCTGAGGGCATAGCCATTGCTTTCTCAGCTCAATGTGGACTCCCCACCTTGGTGGGCCCTAGCTTTTTTTTGTATTCCTTCCATCTAAGAAGCCATCCAAATAAAAGTTTAAATTTGCCAGGGTTATAAAATTCCCTTAGGGTAGAAGTACTCTGATTACTTCTCTGAGTTCCCAATTTTCCATCAGTTACAGCCTGATAAATCCTGTGAGCCTTCAGTGGTTTTTTTTTTTAAGTTACAGAAATTCTTCTAGAGACAGGGTCTTGCTATATTACCCATGCTGGAATGCAGTGGCTATTCACGAGCATATTCATTGTGCACTACAGCCTCGAACTCCTGGCCTCGAGGGGTCCTCCTGCCTCAGCCTCCTAGGTAGCTAGGACTACAAGCACAGGCCACTGTGCCAGGGCAATGCTTTCAAGATTTAGAAAAATGCATCCAGCATTTTTAGTTGCTTTTAGTGGGAATGTTGGTCTGAATAACCTAGCCTGTCATTATCAGCAACCTCAATTACTCTATCCTCTCATCTTTGCTTACTTTCTCTTCTTAGCATTTAACACTACTTGACATTATATATTTATTTGTCCACCAATTAGGCTGAAAGCTGCGTGGGTGCATATACTTTGTTTGCTGCTGTCGTCTCTCTGGCACCCAGAATAATGCCTGGCACATAGTGAATACTCAATAGTTGTTGAATGAATGAATGAAAAAAGAATGATTTTGCTTACTGCTTTGTGCCATGGCTACTGTGGGCCAAAGAAAGAGGACTGGGGGATTCAGAAACATGTTCACAAATCTAGAACCAGTGTCGAGATCTTTCAAATCACAATTCCAAATCAAGCTCACAACTTAACCAAACTGGCAGAAAGAACCTCAAGCATTCTTGGCTTTCAGTACTTCCCAGGTTTAGGTACTGAGCTGAGTGGCTGGTCTCAGCTACCCACGGGTTTGTGGGTTCCTGTCACTCTCTCTGGGTCTTTGCTCAGTTTGCCCATCTTTGCTTTTGTCTGTTGTCCTCACCCCTTATCAAGTCTCAGACAGCTCTGACCCTCTCATTTCCTTTCTTTGCCCTTTCTCTCTATTCATCTCTGTGACTCAGTCTCTGTGTCCTTATCTTTCTCTGGTGGGTCTTGATCATGTTCTTCCTGTCACTCTCCTCCCCTGTAAGATACAATTCTAACGGTTTCTGACTCTGCCTGCATCCCTAATCTCTAGCTGCAGGATGTCTGACAAGCCATCTTCCATCTACCCCCCCGTCTTGCCTCATGCCTTTTCTTTCTCTATCACCCCCTTTTTATGTTACCATCCCTTCTTACATGACGCTCTCTGCCTTTATATCTTCACCTCTCTCTGTCTCATTGAATGGACTCTGTTATGCTCATCCTGGTAGCGTCACCACAACTGCCCCCCACTCAGAGTCTGTGCATTCTGTTGCCCTTCCCTCTGGCTCTGTCTCCTCCCACTCTGAATCCTCCATCTCTGTCCCTTGCTCAGCTTTTATCTCCTCTATTTCTCTCAGAGCCTCTTTCTCTGACTTCTACCTTCTATCTCCGTCTCTGTCCCCTCAACTTCTGTTCCACTTCTCTCTTTGATATTTTCTTTTCTTTTCTTTCTTTTTAAGACAGAATCTCACTCTGCTGCCCAGACGAGGCTGGAGTGCAGTGGCGCGAACACCACTCACTGCAGCCTCCAACTCTCAGGCTCTAGTGATCCTCCCACCTTAGCCTCCCAGGTAGCTAGGACCACAGATGTGTGCCACTATCACTGCGCCTGGCTAATTTTAAACATTTTTTGTAGGGACACGGTCTCCTTTTATTGCCCAGGTTGGAGGGTAGTGGCATCAATGTAGCTCACTGCAGCCTTGACCTCCCTGGCTCAAGTGATCCTCCTGCCTCAGCCTCCCAAATAGCTGAGATCACAGGTGCACAACACCATGCCCAGCTAACTTTTATATGTTTTTTTGTAGAGACAGGGTTTTGCCACGTTGGCCGGGCTGGTCTTGAACTCCTGACCTCAAGGGATCTGCCCACCTCCGCCTCCCAAAGTGCTGGGATTACAGGTATGAGCCACTGTGCCTGGCCTGTCTTTGCTATTTGCCACCAGCTCTCTGTCCCCTCTGTGCACTCCTAATCTAGTATTGCTTCCTGAATCTCTGATATTTACACCATTATCTCTGCCCCATCCATCTGAGTTTGTTCTCTTTGCCTCACTCACTGTTGCCTCCAACTTTGTCTCTGGCACCAGCTCCATTTTTGTCACTTGTCCCTGTATCACTTCTGTTATCTCTGCCATCTCTCTATCACTGCCCACTATATCTTTATAGCCTCTGAGTCTCTGTCTTCTCTGTCTCTATGGCTGTCCCCTTCTCTGTGTCGGCCACATCCCCTTGTCTCTTTCTCCCCTATCACTGTCCCTTAGTCTCTGTCCCTTCTGTCACAGTACTCCCTGTTTCTATTACCATCCTCTTGGTCTCTCTCCCATCTTCCTCCTTTCTCTTCTTCCCTTCTCCTTCCACTTCTCCTTCCCCTTCTGCTTCCCCTTCCCCCCTTCTTCTTCTTCGCTCTCTCTCTCTCTTACTCTTTCTTTCGTTTTTTTTGTTTTTGTTGTTGTTTTGTATTTTTTTTTTACGCAGTCTCACCCTGTCGCCCAGGCTGGAGTGCACTGACACAATCTTGGTAAATTGCAACCTTTGCCTTCCGGATTCAAGCGATTCTCCTGCCTCAGCCTCTCGAGTAGCTGGAACTCTCCAGTAGCAGGGACTACAGGCGCCTGCCACCAGGCCCGCCGAATTTTTGTATTTTTAGTAGAGATGGGGTTTCACCGTGTTGGCCAGGATGGTCTCGAACTTCTGGCTTCAAGTGATCCTCCCGCCTTGACTTCCCAAAGTGTTGGAATTACAGTCGTGAGCCACCGCGCCTGGTCCTCTTTCCCGTCCTTTCTTAGACCTCTTGACCTCTCTCCTGGCCCGTGGGGTCTTTGTCACTGTCCTGTCTCCAGTGCGCTCCCCCCGATTCACTGTCTTCTCTCTCTGGTCCTCTCCCCTTTGCCTCGGACTGTATCCTCTTCGTCGCTGTTGATCCCACTTCTGCACTGTCCTCGCGGCTGTCTTCTCCCAATCCTGTCGCCATCCCCATCCCCTGCCTCAGTCCCCTGTGCCGTCGGGCGCTCCACCTGTGACCGTGGAGTCTTTTTCTGTCCCCTGCGTCTGTGTCACATCCTCTCTCGTCGCTCCTGGTCGGAGGCCCTGCCTCCCTCCCCTCAGGGCCCTTCCCCGTCTCCTTCTCTTCCTGTCATCCCTGGCTCCTTCCCAGCGTCTTTCCTTCCTTCTCGGAATCGTCCTCTGCTCCTCTGGGTTTGCGTCTGCTGGGGGCTCTGCCCCGGGAGCTGTTTCCTCCACTCAGTCTCTGGATGTTTTCTAGGGGGTCACATCCTCTTCTAGGCCTGTCCTGGGGCAGAGAGGCCACCCTGAGGTCCATCAGTCAGTCTGACCATCTCCTTAGAACCTCGAGCCTCTCGCCTCGCCTCGCCTGACGCCCTTTCCCGCCCTTTATCTCCCTTCAGAATTAAAAAAAAAGACAGTCGGAAGCATCAGCGCATGCGTCCTAACCGTCAGTCTGGAACAGGTGCGCGCGGCCGGCCCGCGGGCTGGCGGGAGCTCACGCGAACTAACGCGCGAGCTCGCACGCTGCGGCGGCCGGCTGGCGACTAGTGACGTCGCGGAGGCTTGTCCCTGCCTTATTGGCTGCCTTCGACCAGCGCGCGCTTGCTGGAGTAGACGGCTAGCCTTGCCAAGCGCCAGGGGGCGCTCAGCGCTAGAGCTCACTGACCCCCGGAGCCCTATAGGGAGACTCGTGTCATCCTGGCAACCCTGTCCTACCTAATTGGATACCTGCTCCAGTTCGTTGGATCCATTAGTCTGATTGGATGCCTGGTGAGTCAAGGCTTGTATATAATTGGATGCCTGGAAATGTGGATCTTCCCTACCTTTCGCATGTCTCTTTTTTTTTTTTTTTTTTTTTTTTGAGACAGAATCTCGCTCTTTTGCCCAGGCCGGAGTGCAGTGGCGCTATCTCGGCTCACTGCAAGCTCCGCCTCCCGGGTTCACGCCATTTTCCTGCCTCAGCCTCCCGAGTAGCTGGGACTACAGGCGCCCGCCACCGCGCCCAGCTAATTTTTTGTATTTTTTTAGTAGAGACGGGGTCTCACCGTGTTAGCCAGGATGGTCTCGATCTCCTGACCTCATGATCCGCCCGCCTCGGCCTCCCAAAGTGCTGGGATTACAGGCATGAACCACCGCGCCCGGCCTCGCATGTCTCTTTTAGCGGAATTTCTTCCGCAAGCACTGGGGATGTGAACATGGAAAGTAACTTGAGTCTCCGTGGGGGAGTGAGGGGTGTTGGACAGGGCACGGGAACCCGGCCCGAGTCAGCGGAGCCAATTGGCTGCTCTCTCTCAGTTACAGGTCCCCTTCCTCCTTCCAAGGGGCGCCATGGAACGCAGGGCCCTCCTGGCCCTGGGGACTGGGTGACGTCAGGGGTGAGCCTCTCATGATTGGCTCCATCACCCTGCGTAAGACCAAAGGCAAGAAAGGAGAGGCCAGGCATCGGGAGCCGCTGTGGCTCAGGCTGGTTGCCCTGGCACTCGGGGAGGCGAGGCTACACGTTCGAGGCTAACCTGGCCAATATTGATTAAAAAAAAAAAAAAACTTTTATTGTTCCCTATATAACAACAAAACATAAAGGGAGGACGCCTTCATAGGAAGAAATGGCGTCTTCCTAAGTGTTTTTAAATTACTTCAATGTATTTTTTTTTTTTTTTTTTGAGACAGAGCCTTGCTCTGTTGCCCAGGCTGGAGTGCAGTGGTGTGATCTTGGCTCACTGCAACCTCTGCCTCCTGGGTTCAAGCGAGTCTCCTGTCTCAGCCTTCCGAGTAGCTGGGATTACAGGCCCACGCCACCGCGCCTGGCTAATTTTTGTATTTTTAGTAGAGACAGCGTTTCACCATGTTGGCGAGGCTGGTCTCGAACTTATGGCCTCAAGAGATCTCCCCCCTTGGCCTCCCCAAATGCTGGGATTACAGGAGTGTGCCCTCGCGCCTGGCCGTCTCTCCCGTCTTTCTTAGACCCCTTGATCTCTGTCCTGGACCCCGGGATCTTTGTCTTCGTCCCCTCTCTAGTTCGCTCCCCCGGATTCACTGTCTTCTCTCTCTGGTCCTCTCCCCTTTGCCTCGGACTGTATCCTCTTCGTCGCTGTTGATCCCACTTCTGCACTGTCCTCGCTGCTGTCTTCTCCCAATCCTGTCGCCATCCCCATCCCCTGCCTCAGTCCCCTGTGCCGTCGGGCGCTCCACCTGTGACCGTGGAGTCTTTTTCTGTCCCCTGCGTCTGTGTCACATCCTCTCTCGTCGCTCCTGGTCGGAGGCCCTGCCTCCCTCGCCTCAGGGCCCTTCCCCGTCTCCTTCTCTTCCTGTCATCCCTGGCTCCTTCCCAGCGTCTTTCCTTCCTTCTCGGAATCGTCCTCTCCTCCTCTGGGTTTGCGTCTGCTGGGGGCTCTGCCCCGGGAGCTGTTTCCTCCACTCAGTCTCTGGATGTTTTCTAGGGGGTCACATCCTCTTCTAGGCCTGTCCTGGGGCAGAGGGGCCACCCTGAGGTCTATCAGTCAGTCTGACCATCTCCTTAGAACCTCGACCTCTCGCCTCGCCTCGCCTGACGCCCTTTCCCGCCCTTTATCTCCCTTCAGAATTAAAAAAAAAGACAGTCGGAAGCATCAGCGCATGCGTCCTAACCGTCAGTCTGGAACAGGTGCGCGCGGCCGGCCCGCGGGCTGGCGGGAGCTCACGCGAACTAACGCGCGAGCTCGCACGCTGCGGCGGCCGGCTGGCGACTAGTGACGTCGCGGAGGCTTGTCCCTGCCTTATTGGCTGCCTTCGACCAGCGCGCGCTTGCTGGAGTAGACGGCTAGCCTTGCCAAGCGCCAGGGGGCGCTCAGCGCTAGAGCTCACTGACCCCCGGAGCCCTATAGGGAGACTCGTGTCATCCTGGCAACCCTGTCCTACCTAATTGGATACCTGCTCCAGTTCGTTGGATCCATTAGTCTGATTGGATGCCTGGTGAGTCAAGGCTTGTATATAATTGGATGCCTGGAAATGTGGATCTTCCCTACCTTTCGCATGTCTCTTTTTTTTTTTTTTTTTTTTTGAGACAGAATCTCGCTCTTTTGCCCAGGCCGGAGTGCAGTGGCGCTATCTCGGCTCACTGCAAGCTCCGCCTCCCGGGTTCACGCCATTTTCCTGCCTCAGCCTCCCGAGTAGCTGGGACTACAGGCGCCCGCCACCGCGCCCAGCTAATTTTTTGTATTTTTTTAGTAGAGACGGGGTCTCACCGTGTTAGCCAGGATGGTCTCGATCTCCTGACCTCATGATCCGCCCGCCTCGGCCTCCCAAAGTGCTGGGATTACAGGCATGAACCACCGCGCCCGGCCTCGCATGTCTCTTTTAGCGGAATTTCTTCCGCAAGCACTGGGGATGTGAACATGGAAAGTAACTTGAGTCTCCGTGGGGGAGTGAGGGGTGTTGGACAGGGCACGGGAACCCGGCCCGAGTCAGCGGAGCCAATTGGCTGCTCTCTCTCAGTTACAGGTCCCCTTCCTCCTTCCAAGGGGCGCCATGGAACGCAGGGCCCTCGCTGGCCCTGGGGACTGGGTGACGTCAGGGGTGAGCCTCTCATGATTGGCTCCATCACCCTGCGTAAGACCAAAGGCAAGAAAGGAGAGGCCAGGCATCGGGAGCCGCTGTGGCTCAGGCTGGTTGCCCTGGCACTCGGGGAGGCGAGGCTACACGTTCGAGGCTAACCTGGCCAATATTGATTAAAAAAAAAAAAAAACTTTTATTGTTCCCTATATAACAACAAAACATAAAGGGAGGACGCCTTCATAGGAAGAAATGGCGTCTTCCTAAGTGTTTTTAAATTACTTCAATGTATTTTTTTTTTTTTTTTTTGAGACAGAGCCTTGCTCTGTTGCCCAGGCTGGAGTGCAGTGGTGTGATCTTGGCTCACTGCAACCTCTGCCTCCTGGGTTCAAGCGAGTCTCCTGTCTCAGCCTTCCGAGTAGCTGGGATTACAGGCCCACGCCACCGCGCCTGGCTAATTTTTGTATTTTTAGTAGAGACAGCGTTTCACCATGTTGGCGAGGCTGGTCTCGAACTTATGGCCTCAAGAGATCTCCCCCCTTGGCCTCCCCAAATGCTGGGATTACAGGAGTGTGCCCTCGCGCCTGGCCGTCTCTCCCGTCTTTCTTAGACCCCTTGATCTCTGTCCTGGACCCCGGGATCTTTGTCTTCGTCCCCTCTCTAGTTCGCTCCCCCGGATTCACTGTCTTCTCTCTCTGGTCCTCTCCCCTTTGCCTCGGACTGTATCCTCTTCGTCGCTGTTGATCCCACTTCTGCACTGTCCTCGCTGCTGTCTTCTCCCAATCCTGTCGCCATCCCCATCCCCTGCCTCAGTCCCCTGTGCCGTCGGGCGCTCCACCTGTGACCGTGGAGTCTTTTTCTGTCCCCTGCGTCTGTGTCACATCCTCTCTCGTCGCTCCTGGTCGGAGGCCCTGCCTCCCTCGCCTCAGGGCCCTTCCCCGTCTCCTTCTCTTCCTGTCATCCCTGGCTCCTTCCCAGCGTCTTTCCTTCCTTCTCGGAATCGTCCTCTCCTCCTCTGGGTTTGCGTCTGCTGGGGGCTCTGCCCCGGGAGCTGTTTCCTCCACTCAGTCTCTGGATGTTTTCTAGGGGGTCACATCCTCTTCTAGGCCTGTCCTGGGGCAGAGGGGCCACCCTGAGGTCTATCAGTCAGTCTGACCATCTCCTTAGAACCTCGAACCTCTCGCCTCGCCTCGCCTGACGCCCTTTCCCGCCCTTTATCTCCCTTCAGAATTAAAAAAAAAGACAGTCGGAAGCATCAGCGCATGCGTCCTAACCGTCAGTCTGGAACAGGTGCGCGCGGCCGGCCCGCGGGCTGGCGGGAGCTCACGCGAACTAACGCGCGAGCTCGCACGCTGCGGCGGCCGGCTGGCGACTAGTGACGTCGCGGAGGCTTGTCCCTGCCTTATTGGCTGCCTTCGACCAGCGCGCGCTTGCTGGAGTAGACGGCTAGCCTTGCCAAGCGCCAGGGGGCGCTCAGCGCTAGAGCTCACTGACCCCCGGAGCCCTATAGGAGACTCGTGTCATCCTGGCAACCCTGTCCTACCTAATTGGATACCTGCTCCAGTTCGTTGGATCCATTAGTCTGATTGGATGCCTGGTGAGTCAAGGCTTGTATATAATTGGATGCCTGGAAATGTGGATCTTCCCTACCTTTCGCATGTCTCTTTTTTTTTTTTTTTTTTTTTTGAGACAGAATCTCGCTCTTTTGCCCAGGCCGGAGTGCAGTGGCGCTATCTCGGCTCACTGCAAGCTCCGCCTCCCGGGTTCACGCCATTTTCCTGCCTCAGCCTCCCGAGTAGCTGGGACTACAGGCGCCCGCCACCGCGCCCAGCTAATTTTTTGTATTTTTTTAGTAGAGACGGGGTCTCACCGTGTTAGCCAGGATGGTCTCGATCTCCTGACCTCATGATCCGCCCGCCTCGGCCTCCCAAAGTGCTGGGATTACAGGCATGAACCACCGCGCCCGGCCTCGCATGTCTCTTTTAGCGGAATTTCTTCCGCAAGCACTGGGGATGTGAACATGGAAAGTAACTTGAGTCTCCGTGGGGGAGTGAGGGGTGTTGGACAGGGCACGGGAACCCGGCCCGAGTCAGCGGAGCCAATTGGCTGCTCTCTCTCAGTTACAGGTCCCCTTCCTCCTTCCAAGGGGCGCCATGGAACGCAGGGCCCTCGCTGGCCCTGGGGACTGGGTGACGTCAGGGGTGAGCCTCTCATGATTGGCTCCATCACCCTGCGTAAGACCAAAGGCAAGAAAGGAGAGGCCAGGCATCGGGAGCCGCTGTGGCTCAGGCTGGTTGCCCTGGCACTCGGGGAGGCGAGGCTACACGTTCGAGGCTAACCTGGCCAATATTGATTAAAAAAAAAAAAAAAACTTTTATTGTTCCCTATATAACAACAAAACATAAAGGGAGGACGCCTTCATAGGAAGAAATGGCGTCTTCCTAAGTGTTTTTAAATTACTTCAATGTATTTTTTTTTTTTTTTTTGAGACAGAGCCTTGCTCTGTTGCCCAGGCTGGAGTGCAGTGGTGTGATCTTGGCTCACTGCAACCTCTGCCTCCTGGGTTCAAGCGAGTCTCCTGTCTCAGCCTTCCGAGTAGCTGGGATTACAGGCCCACGCCACCGCGCCTGGCTAATTTTTGTATTTTTAGTAGAGACAGCGTTTCACCATGTTGGCGAGGCTGGTCTCGAACTTATGGCCTCAAGAGATCTCCCCCCTTGGCCTCCCCAAATGCTGGGATTACAGGAGTGTGCCCTCGCGCCTGGCCGTCTCTCCCGTCTTTCTTAGACCCCTTGATCTCTGTCCTGGACCCCGGGATCTTTGTCTTCGTCCCCTCTCTAGTTCGCTCCCCCGGATTCACTGTCTTCTCTCTCTGGTCCTCTCCCCTTTGCCTCGGACTGTATCCTCTTCGTCGCTGTTGATCCCACTTCTGCACTGTCCTCGCTGCTGTCTTCTCCCAATCCTGTCGCCATCCCCATCCCCTGCCTCAGTCCCCTGTGCCGTCGGGCGCTCCACCTGTGACCGTGGAGTCTTTTTCTGTCCCCTGCGTCTGTGTCACATCCTCTCTCGTCGCTCCTGGTCGGAGGCCCTGCCTCCCTCGCCTCAGGGCCCTTCCCCGTCTCCTTCTCTTCCTGTCATCCCTGGCTCCTTCCCAGCGTCTTTCCTTCCTTCTCGGAATCGTCCTCTCCTCCTCTGGGTTTGCGTCTGCTGGGGGCTCTGCCCCGGGAGCTGTTTCCTCCACTCAGTCTCTGGATGTTTTCTAGGGGGTCACATCCTCTTCTAGGCCTGTCCTGGGGCAGAGGGGCCACCCTGAGGTCTATCAGTCAGTCTGACCATCTCCTTAGAACCTCGAACCTCTCGCCTCGCCTCGCCTGACGCCCTTTCCCGCCCTTTATCTCCCTTCAGAATTAAAAAAAAAGACAGTCGGAAGCATCAGCGCATGCGTCCTAACCGTCAGTCTGGAACAGGTGCGCGCGGCCGGCCCGCGGGCTGGCGGGAGCTCACGCGAACTAACGCGCGAGCTCGCACGCTGCGGCGGCCGGCTGGCGACTAGTGACGTCGCGGAGGCTTGTCCCTGCCTTATTGGCTGCCTTCGACCAGCGCGCGCTTGCTGGAGTAGACGGCTAGCCTTGCCAAGCGCCAGGGGGCGCTCAGCGCTAGAGCTCACTGACCCCCGGAGCCCTATAGGAGACTCGTGTCATCCTGGCAACCCTGTCCTACCTAATTGGATACCTGCTCCAGTTCGTTGGATCCATTAGTCTGATTGGATGCCTGGTGAGTCAAGGCTTGTATATAATTGGATGCCTGGAAATGTGGATCTTCCCTACCTTTCGCATGTCTCTTTTTTTTTTTTTTTTTTTTTTTGAGACAGAATCTCGCTCTTTTGCCCAGGCCGGAGTGCAGTGGCGCTATCTCGGCTCACTGCAAGCTCCGCCTCCCGGGTTCACGCCATTTTCCTGCCTCAGCCTCCCGAGTAGCTGGGACTACAGGCGCCCGCCACCGCGCCCAGCTAATTTTTTGTATTTTTTTAGTAGAGACGGGGTCTCACCGTGTTAGCCAGGATGGTCTCGATCTCCTGACCTCATGATCCGCCCGCCTCGGCCTCCCAAAGTGCTGGGATTACAGGCATGAACCACCGCGCCCGGCCTCGCATGTCTCTTTTAGCGGAATTTCTTCCGCAAGCACTGGGGATGTGAACATGGAAAGTAACTTGAGTCTCCGTGGGGGAGTGAGGGGTGTTGGACAGGGCACGGGAACCCGGCCCGAGTCAGCGGAGCCAATTGGCTGCTCTCTCTCAGTTACAGGTCCCCTTCCTCCTTCCAAGGGGCGCCATGGAACGCAGGGCCCTCGCTGGCCCTGGGGACTGGGTGACGTCAGGGGTGAGCCTCTCATGATTGGCTCCATCACCCTGCGTAAGACCAAAGGCAAGAAAGGAGAGGCCAGGCATCGGGAGCCGCTGTGGCTCAGGCTGGTTGCCCTGGCACTCGGGGAGGCGAGGCTACACGTTCGAGGCTAACCTGGCCAATATTTATTAAAAAAAAAAAAAAAAACTTTTATTGTTCCCTATATAACAACAAAACATAAAGGGAGGACGCCTTCATAGGAAGAAATGGCGTCTTCCTAAGTGTTTTTAAATTACTTCAATGTATTTTTTTTTTTTTTTTTGAGACAGAGCCTTGCTCTGTTGCCCAGGCTGGAGTGCAGTGGTGTGATCTTGGCTCACTGCAACCTCTGCCTCCTGGGTTCAAGCGAGTCTCCTGTCTCAGCCTTCCGAGTAGCTGGGATTACAGGCCCACGCCACCGCGCCTGGCTAATTTTTGTATTTTTAGTAGAGACAGCGTTTCACCATGTTGGCGAGGCTGGTCTCGAACTTATGGCCTCAAGAGATCTCCCCCCTTGGCCTCCCCAAATGCTGGGATTACAGGAGTGTGCCCTCGCGCCTGGCCGTCTCTCCCGTCTTTCTTAGACCCCTTGATCTCTGTCCTGGACCCCGGGATCTTTGTCTTCGTCCCCTCTCTAGTTCGCTCCCCCGGATTCACTGTCTTCTCTCTCTGGTCCTCTCCCCTTTGCCTCGGACTGTATCCTCTTCGTCGCTGTTGATCCCACTTCTGCACTGTCCTCGCTGCTGTCTTCTCCCAATCCTGTCGCCATCCCCATCCCCTGCCTCAGTCCCCTGTGCCGTCGGGCGCTCCACCTGTGACCGTGGAGTCTTTTTCTGTCCCCTGCGTCTGTGTCACATCCTCTCTCGTCGCTCCTGGTCGGAGGCCCTGCCTCCCTCGCCTCAGGGCCCTTCCCCGTCTCCTTCTCTTCCTGTCATCCCTGGCTCCTTCCCAGCGTCTTTCCTTCCTTCTCGGAATCGTCCTCTCCTCCTCTGGGTTTGCGTCTGCTGGGGGCTCTGCCCCGGGAGCTGTTTCCTCCACTCAGTCTCTGGATGTTTTCTAGGGGGTCACATCCTCTTCTAGGCCTGTCCTGGGGCAGAGGGGCCACCCTGAGGTCTATCAGTCAGTCTGACCATCTCCTTAGAACCTCGAACCTCTCGCCTCGCCTCGCCTGACGCCCTTTCCCGCCCTTTATCTCCCTTCAGAATTAAAAAAAAAGACAGTCGGAAGCATCAGCGCATGCGTCCTAACCGTCAGTCTGGAACAGGTGCGCGCGGCCGGCCCGCGGGCTGGCGGGAGCTCACGCGAACTAACGCGCGAGCTCGCACGCTGCGGCGGCCGGCTGGCGACTAGTGACGTCGCGGAGGCTTGTCCCTGCCTTATTGGCTGCCTTCGACCAGCGCGCGCTTGCTGGAGTAGACGGCTAGCCTTGCCAAGCGCCAGGGGGCGCTCAGCGCTAGAGCTCACTGACCCCCGGAGCCCTATAGGGAGACTCGTGTCATCCTGGCAACCCTGTCCTACCTAATTGGATACCTGCTCCAGTTCGTTGGATCCATTAGTCTGATTGGATGCCTGGTGAGTCAAGGCTTGTATATAATTGGATGCCTGGAAATGTGGATCTTCCCTACCTTTCGCATGTCTCTTTTTTTTTTTTTTTTTTTTTTGAGACAGAATCTCGCTCTTTTGCCCAGGCCGGAGTGCAGTGGCGCTATCTCGGCTCACTGCAAGCTCCGCCTCCCGGGTTCACGCCA
The DNA here is from genome assembly GCF_006542625.1 of Nomascus leucogenys. NCBI lineage: Eukaryota > Metazoa > Chordata > Mammalia > Primates > Hylobatidae > Nomascus > Nomascus leucogenys. The sequence goes on from NC_044390.1 coordinate 64,823,109, forward strand.
TTTTCCTGCCTCAGCCTCCCGAGTAGCTGGGACTACAGGCGCCCGCCACCGCGCCCAGCTAATTTTTTGTATTTTTTTAGTAGAGACGGGGTCTCACCGTGTTAGCCAGGATGGTCTCGATCTCCTGACCTCATGATCCGCCCGCCTCGGCCTCCCAAAGTGCTGGGATTACAGGCATGAACCACCGCGCCCGGCCTCGCATGTCTCTTTTAGCGGAATTTCTTCCGCAAGCACTGGGGATGTGAACATGGAAAGTAACTTGAGTCTCCGTGGGGGAGTGAGGGGTGTTGGACAGGGCACGGGAACCCGGCCCGAGTCAGCGGAGCCAATTGGCTGCTCTCTCTCAGTTACAGGTCCCCTTCCTCCTTCCAAGGGGCGCCATGGAACGCAGGGCCCTCGCTGGCCCTGGGGACTGGGTGACGTCAGGGGTGAGCCTCTCATGATTGGCTCCATCACCCTGCGTAAGACCAAAGGCAAGAAAGGAGAGGCCAGGCATCGGGAGCCGCTGTGGCTCAGGCTGGTTGCCCTGGCACTCGGGGAGGCGAGGCTACACGTTCGAGGCTAACCTGGCCAATATTGATTAAAAAAAAAAAAAAAACTTTTATTGTTCCCTATATAACAACAAAACATAAAGGGAGGACGCCTTCATAGGAAGAAATGGCGTCTTCCTAAGTGTTTTTAAATTACTTCAATGTATTTTTTTTTTTTTTTTTTGAGACAGAGCCTTGCTCTGTTGCCCAGGCTGGAGTGCAGTGGTGTGATCTTGGCTCACTGCAACCTCTGCCTCCTGGGTTCAAGCGAGTCTCCTGTCTCAGCCTTCCGAGTAGCTGGGATTACAGGCCCACGCCACCGCGCCTGGCTAATTTTTGTATTTTTAGTAGAGACAGCGTTTCACCATGTTGGCGAGGCTGGTCTCGAACTTATGGCCTCAAGAGATCTCCCCCCTTGGCCTCCCCAAATGCTGGGATTACAGGAGTGTGCCCTCGCGCCTGGCCGTCTCTCCCGTCTTTCTTAGACCCCTTGATCTCTGTCCTGGACCCCGGGATCTTTGTCTTCGTCCCCTCTCTAGTTCGCTCCCCCGGATTCACTGTCTTCTCTCTCTGGTCCTCTCCCCTTTGCCTCGGACTGTATCCTCTTCGTCGCTGTTGATCCCACTTCTGCACTGTCCTCGCTGCTGTCTTCTCCCAATCCTGTCGCCATCCCCATCCCCTGCCTCAGTCCCCTGTGCCGTCGGGCGCTCCACCTGTGACCGTGGAGTCTTTTTCTGTCCCCTGCGTCTGTGTCACATCCTCTCTCGTCCTCCTGGTCGGAGGCCCTGCCTCCCTCGCCTCAGGGCCCTTCCCCGTCTCCTTCTCTTCCTGTCATCCCTGGCTCCTTCCCAGCGTCTTTCCTTCCTTCTCGGAATCGTCCTCTCCTCCTCTGGGTTTGCGTCTGCTGGGGGCTCTGCCCCGGGAGCTGTTTCCTCCACTCAGTCTCTGGATGTTTTCTAGGGGGTCACATCCTCTTCTAGGCCTGTCCTGGGGCAGAGGGGCCACCCTGAGGTCTATCAGTCAGTCTGACCATCTCCTTAGAACCTCGAACCTCTCGCCTCGCCTCGCCTGACGCCCTTTCCCGCCCTTTATCTCCCTTCAGAATTAAAAAAAAAGACAGTCGGAAGCATCAGCGCATGCGTCCTAACCGTCAGTCTGGAACAGGTGCGCGCGGCCGGCCCGCGGGCTGGCGGGAGCTCACGCGAACTAACGCGCGAGCTCGCACGCTGCGGCGGCCGGCTGGCGACTAGTGACGTCGCGGAGGCTTGTCCCTGCCTTATTGGCTGCCTTCGACCAGCGCGCGCTTGCTGGAGTAGACGGCTAGCCTTGCCAAGCGCCAGGGGGCGCTCAGCGCTAGAGCTCACTGACCCCCGGAGCCCTATAGAGAGACTCGTGTCATCCTGGCAACCCTGTCCTACCTAATTGGATACCTGCTCCAGTTCGTTGGATCCATCAATCTGATTGGATGCCTGGCGAGTCAAGGCTTGTATATAATTGGATGCCTGGAAATGTGGATCTTTCCTACGTTTCGCATTTCTCTCTCTTAGCTGGATTTCTTCCGCAAGCACTGGGGATGTGGAGATTGAAAGTAACTTGAGTCTCCGTGGGGGAGTGATGGGTGTTGAACACGGTATGGGAACCTGGCCCGAGTCAGCGGACCCAATTGGCTGCTCTCTCTCAGATACAGGTCCCTTTCCTCCCGCCAAGGGGCGCCATGAAACGCAGGGCCCTCTCTGTCCCTGGTGACTGGGTGACGTCAGGGGTAAGCCTCTCGTGATTGGGTACATCGCTCCCCAGAAGGTCAAATGGAAGAATTGAGAGCACTTTCCCACCAGCTTTGGTGGCTCCGTCTGCTTGTCCTGGTGCACAAGCTGGCAATGCTATGTGTTTGAAGCTAACCTGGGCAAAATTAAAAAAAATTTTTTTTCATTGTTCCGTATATAACAACAAAACATAAAGGGAGGCTTGGACAGGAAGAAACTGAGTTTCCAATGTAAGTGTTTTTAAATTACTGCAGTATATCTTTCGAGACGGAGTCTTGCTCTGTTGCCTAGGGTGGAGTGCAGTCTTATGATATCGTCTCACTGCAACCTCTGCCTCCTGGGTTGAAGAGAGTCTCCTCTCTCACCCTGAGGTTACAGGCGCACACTACGATACTTGGCTAATTTTTGTATTTTTAGCTTCTTTTTGAGATGGAGTCTTGCTCTGTCGCTGAGGTTCAAGGGCAATGGCGCGATCTTGGCTGACTGCAACCTCTGCCTTCCGGGTTCAAGTGATTCATCTGCTCAGCCTCCCGAGTAGCTGGGACTACAGGCACGCGCCACCACGCCTAGCTAATTCTTTGTATTTTTAGTAGAGAAAGGGTTTCACTGTGTTAGGATGGTCTCTATCTCCTGACCTTGTGATCTGCCCGCCTTGGCCTCCGAAAGTGGTGGGATTACAGGATTGAGCCACTGCTACCCGGCCTTTTTAAAAATCAATTAATTAATTTACTTATTTATTTTATTTTGAGGTGGAGTCTTACTCTGTTGCCCAGGCTGGAGTGCAGTGGCGCGATTTTGGCTCACTGCAACCCCCGCCTCCCGGGTTCATGCAACTCCTTTGCCTCAGCGACCCGAGTAGTTGGGATGACATGCGTGTGCCGCCATGTCTGGCTATTTTGTGTATTTTTTTTTTTTTTTTTTGAGACGGAGTCTCGCTCTGTCACCCAGGCTGGAGTGCAGTGGCACAATCTCGGCTCACTGCAAGCTCCGCCTCCCGGGTTCACGCCATTCTCCTGCCTCAGCCTCTCCGAGTAGCTGGGACCACAGGCGCCCGCCACCACGCCCGGCTAATTTTTTGTATTTTTAGTAGAGACGGGGTTTCACCGTGGTCTCGATCTCCTGACCTCGTAATCCACCCGCCTCGGCCTCCCAAAGTGCTGGGATTACAAGCGTGAGCCACCGCGCCCGGCCTGTGTATTTTTAAAAGAGACGAGGTTTCCCCATTTTGGCCAGGCTGGTCTTCAACTCCTGACCTCAGGTGATCCGCCCGCCTCCGCTTTCCAAACTGCTGGGCTCACAGGCGTGAACCACTGCGCCAGCCTCTTTATCCCTTCTATACTGCATACCCCAAGTTGCAAACTGTTATTAGAGTGAATACCCAGGGGAAACTTGGATCCTTATAATGGACACCTGATATTTTTGCCTGAGTGACATCTGTTATCTCTGATTTTCTTCTTCATTAATAATTTTTTTGGAGCAGTCTTAGGTTTACAGGAAAAAATCAAATGAAAAGTACGGAGAATTTCTATATCCTCCTTCATCCCTTCATTGCCCCTCATCTCCCCTGTTAACATCTTGTGTTACTGTGCTCCGTTTGTTACAATTAATAAGCCAATATTGATACATTATTATTAGCTGAAATCTGTAGTTTACATTAAGGTCCACTCCTTGTGTGATACCTTGTACATTCTATTTTTTTTTAATAAAGCTTTTTTTTGTTTTTTTTTTTTTCTTTTTTTTTTAAGACGGAGTCTTGCTCTGTCGCCCAGGCTGGAGTGCAGTGGCGTGATCTTGGCTCACTGCAAGCTCCACCTCCCGGGTTCACACCATTCTCCTGCCTCAGCCTCCTGAGTAGCTGGGACTACAGGCGCCTGCAATCACGCCCGGCTAATTTTTTGTATTTTTAGTAGAGATGGGGTTTCACCATGTTAGCCAGGATGGTCTCGATCTCCTGACCTCATGATCCACCCGCCTCAGCCTCCCAAAGTGCTGGCATTACAGGCATGAGCCACCGCGCCTGGCCTTTTTTTTTTTTTTTTTTTTTCAGTTTTAAAATCACAGCAAAATTGAGAGGAAAGTCCCTAGTTTACATTAAGTTTCTCTCTTAGTGTTTTATTGTCTATGGGTTTGAACAAATTTATAATGACATGTGTTCACCATTATAGTATTATGCAGAGTAGTTTCACTGTCCTAAAACTTGTCTGGGCTCTGCTGATTCATCCTTCCGTCCTCCCAAACCCCTAAAAACCAGTGATTTTTTTTAACTGTCTCTATAGTGTTTCCTTTTCCAGAATGTCGTATAGTTGGAACCATACCATATGTAGCCATTTCATATTGGCTTCTTTCACTTAACAATATGCATTTTAGGTTCCTCCGTATCTTTTCATGGCTTATTATAACTGAATAATATTCCATTGTATGGATGTACTGCAGTTTGTTCATCTACTGAAGGACATCTTGGTTGCTTCCAAGTTTTGGCAATTATGTACAGAGCTGCTATGAATATTTGTCTTCAGGTTTTTGTGTGGATGTAAGTTTTGAGCTCATTTGGGTAAATACCAAGGAACATGAGTGCTACAATGTACAGTAAGAGTGTTTAGTTTTGTAAGGAAGTGCCAAATTGTCTTCTAAAGTGGCTGCACCATTTTGCATTACTGCCAGAGATGAATAAGATGTTCCTCATCCTCAACAGCACTTGGTGTTATTCGTGTTTTGGATTTTCACCATTCTAATAGGTGGTTGTCGTATCTCATTGTTGCTTTAATTTGCAATTTCCTAATGACATTTGATGTTGAGCCCCCTTTTTTTTTGGAGACGGAGTCTTGCTCTATCGCCGAGGCTGAAGTGCAATGGCATGATCTCAGCTCACTGCAACTTCTGCCTCCTGGGTTCAAGTGATTCTCCTGTCTCAGCGTCCCGAGTAGCTGGGATTACAGGCATGTGCCACCACGCCTGGCTAATTTTGTATTTTTAGTAGACACGGGGTTTCTCCATGTTGATCAGGCTGGTCTCGAATGCCTGACCTCAGGTGATCTGCCCACCTTGGCCTCCCAAAGTGCTGGGATTACAGGTGTGAGCCACTGCGCCCAGCCCAAGTACCTTTTATTTATTTATTTGTTTGTTTGTTTATTTATTTTAAGAAACAGGGTCTCTGTTGCCCAGGCTGGAGTATAGCAGTGCAATCATAGCTCACTGCCATCTCCAACTCTTAGATCCTCCTTCTCAGCCTCCCCAGTAGCTGGGACTACAGTTGTGTGCCATCACACCTGGCTATTTATTTATTTATTTATTTATCTATTTAGAAACAGGGTCTCGCTCTGTCATCCAGGCTGGAATGCAGTGGCACGATCTCTGCTCACTGCAACCTCTGCCTCCTAGACTCAAGTGATCCTCCGACCTCACCCTTCCAAGTAGCTGAGACCACAGATGTGCACAACCACACCTGGCTAATTTTTTGTATTTTCCATAGAGATGGGGTTTCACCACATTGCCTGGGCTGGTCTTGACCTCCTGAGCTCATGGGAATTACCAGCTGTGGCCTCCCAAAGTGCTGGGATTGCAGGTGTGAGCCACCGCATCTGACCTTTTTATTTTTATATTTTGTAGAGATGGAGTCTCAGTGTGTTGCCTAGGTTGGTCTGAAACTCTTGGCCTCAAATGATCCTCCTGCCCCAGCCTCCCAAAGTGTTGGGATTACAGGCAGGAGCCACCACACCTGGCCAACTATCTTTTTATTTACTTATTTGCCATCTGCATATCTTCTTTGTTGAAGTGTCTGTTCAGATCTGTTGCCTATTTTTAAATTGGGTTGTTTGTTTTCTTATTGTTGAGTTTTAGTTCTTTGTATACTTTGGATACCAGCTTTTTTTTTCTTTTTCTTTCTTTCTTTTTTTTTTTTTTTTTTTCAGACAAAGTCTTGCTCTGTTGCCCAGGCTGGAGTGCAATGGCACAATCTCGGCTCACTGCCACCTCCGCCTCCCAGGTTCAAGTGATTCTCTTGCCTCAGCCTCCCAAGTAGCTGGGATTACAGGCGCCCACCACCATGCCTGGCTAATTTTTGTATTTTTAGTAGAGGCAGGGTTTTGCCACGTTGGCCAGGCTGGTCTCAAACTCCCGACCTCAGGTGATCTGCCCTCCTCAGCCTCCCAAAATGCTGGGATTACAGATGTGAGCCACCACACCTGGCCTGGATACCAGCTTTTTGTCTGATAGGTGTTTTGAAAAGATTTTCTCACAATCTATAGCTTCTCTTTTTATTCTCTTAAACATCTGATTTTCCTATCACTCCTCCCCATGCAAAATGTGCATTTTTTGACTGGATCTTGCCAGGGATCTCAGAGTGAGCACAAGAGTCAGACCTGGCCAATCTGAGTGCTTCATGACCTTGGTTATCATGTGCAGTAGTTTGGATGTATGTCCCATCCAATTTTTTTTTTTTTTTTGAGACAGAGTTTTGCTTTGTCACCCAGGCTGGAGTGCAGTTGCACAATCTTGGCTCAGTGCAAACTCCACCTCCTGGGTTCAAGTGACCCTTCTGCCTCTGCCTCCTGAGTAGCTGGGATTACAGGCACATGCCACACCCGGCTAATTTTTGTATTTTTAGGAGAGATGGGGTTTCCCCGTGTTGGCCAGGCTGCCTTCTAAATTTCATTGTTGAAATTTGATCCCCAATGTTGGAGATGGGGTCCTAATGAGAGGTGTTTGGGTCACAGGGGTGGACCCCTCACAAATAGATTAATGACCCCCTGGGAGTGTGGGTGAGTGAGTTCTTCCTCCATTAGTTCCCATGAGAGCTGGTTGTTAAAGAGAGGCTGACACCTGCCTCTCTTGCGTCCTCTATTGTCACGTGATCCCTGCTTTCTTTCTCCTTCCACCAAGAGTGGAAGCAGCTTGAGGCTTTTTCTGTATGCCCAATCTTCCAGCCAGCAGAATCATAAGCCAAATACACCTTTTTCTCTTTATAAATTACCCAGACTTGTGGATCACTTTAGGTCAGGAGTTCGAGACCAGCCTGGCTAACATGGTGAAACCTGTCTCTACTAAAAATACAAAAAATTAGCCAGGTGTGGTGGCGGGCACCTGTCATACCAGCCACACTGGAGGCAGGAGAATCACTTGTACCTGGGAAGCGGACATTGTAGTGAGCCAAGATTGTGCCACTGCACTCCAGCCTGGGTGACAGAGCAAGACCCTGTCTCAAAAAAAAATAAATAAAATAAAATAAAATAAAAATTACCCAGCGTCAGGTTTTCCTTTATAGCAAGACAACATGGACTAAGACACATGCTTGCTATAGAAATGGACACGTGACCCAAGTTGGGCCAATGAGAGCTAACCTTGAGCCTTTGTATCACCATTCAGGAAGGCAGTACCCCTTTTCTGCTAGGTTGTTAAAATGATAAGCTAAGTTGTTAAAATGATAGTATGGAAGCTTCGAGCTGCTGTGGGCCCTGTTTGTCACCATGAGGGAAGAGATTCTGCCTGAGAGGGAAGTCAAGATACAGAAAAGTAAAGCCCAGATGGGAAATGAGCTGTATTGCTAAAGATTCATTTTGGTGCCTGGATCCAGTTATGCCTGAAGCTAGTTATATAGCTCGGTTCTATAAGTCAACAAATTCCCTTTGTCAAAAGCAAAAAAAGCCAGAGTACTTTCCAGAGAGCAAGGCTTATTATAATAAAAATTAAAGCAGCATACTCTTGCAAGGAAAAACAAACAGTCCAAAAGAACAAGATGGAAAAATCAGGAAAATTTCACACATATACGGTAACTTGGTTTATGACAAAAGCAACATTTCAGTGCAGTGAGAAGCAAAAGATGATCTTTTTGAATAAATAGGGCTGAGCCAGTTGATAGCCATATGACCTCTACCTCACACCATACACAAAAATTGATTCCAGATATGTTGTAGATCTAAATGTTAAAGCTTAAACAATAAAACTTCTAGAAGAAAATATCATAGAGTATCTTCAGAACCTTCAGGGTAAGAAAATATTTCTTTTATTTACTTGTTTGTGTTAATAGAGATAGGGTCTCGCTATGTTGCCCAGGCTGGTCTCGAACTCCTAGGCTCATGTGATCCTCCCTCCTCAGCCTCCCAAAGTGCTAGGATTACAGGCATGAGCCATTTTGCCTGGCCAGAAAATATTTCTTAAACCAGAAACAAAGAAGCCTTAACTATAAAGGAAAATGTTGATAAATTGGACTATATTAAAATAGAAACTGATCTTCATCAAAAAATACCATTAAGAGAATGAAAAGACAAGCCAGAGAGTGGGAGAAGAATATGTATTCTAACAAAAGACTCACGTGAAAAATAAAGAAAGAACTCCTACTAACCTGTTTTTTAAAAAAGGCAGAAAAACCAGTCAAAAAACGGACAAATGGTGCGAATTGACATTTCACAAAGTAGCATATTTATATGGCCAATAAATATTTGAAACAGTGTTAAATTTTTTTTTTCCTTTTTTTTTTTTGAGACAGGGTCTCGCTCTGTTGCCCAGGCTGGAGTGCAGTGGTGTGATCTTGGCTCACTGCAAGCTCTGCCTTCGGGTTCACGCCATTCTCCTGCCTCAGCCTCCTGAGTAGCTGGGACTACAGATGCCCGCCACCACGCCCGGCTAATTTTTTGTATTTGTAGTAGAGACGGGGTTTCACCGTGATCTCGATCTCCTGACCTCGTGATCCACCCGCCTCGGCCCCCCAAAGTGCTTGGATTACAGGCATGAGCCACCGCGCCTGGCCCAAAACGGTGTTAAATTTCTTTAGGCATTGGGCTAAAGGTAAATTAAAACCATAATAAAACACGGCTACACTCCCACCAGAATTGCTAAAATTGAAAGGACTAACAATACCAAATGTTGGCGAGTAACTGAAATTCTCACAGACTGCTGGCGGGTGTATACATGGAGAAAATTAGTTTGAAAACCTGGTCGGCAGGGTCTATTAAGGATGAACATGAAGCTGAGAATGGTGGCTCATGCCTGTAATTCCAACACTTTGGGAGGTGGCAGATCACTTGAGGTCAAGACCAGCCTGGCCACCCCCATCTCAAAAAAAAAAAAAAAAAAAAAAAAAGATGAACATGCACACACCATGCATACACCCTGGGACCCAGCAATTACACTTCTAGGTATATACCCAACAGAAATACAGAAATGCCTACATATGTTCACCAAAATTCAATGTATATAGCAGTACTATAAGTGATCATGCCAAATCAGAAGGCACCTAAATGTCAATCAACAGTGGAATGGATACATAGATTATTATGTATTCCCATAACACACTTTTTTTTTTTTTGAGACAAGATTGCCCTCTGTCACCCAGGCTGGAGTGCAGTGGTGTGATCTCAGCTCACTGCAATTTCTGCTTCCCAAGCTCAAGCCATCCTCCCACCTCAGCTTCCCAAGTGGCTGAGACGACAGGCACGCACCACCACACCCCACTAATTTTTGTGTTTTTTTTTGTAGAGACGGGGTCTTGCTATGTTGCTCAGGCTGGTCTTGAACTCCTGTGCTCAAGCTATCTGCTTGCCTCACCCTCCTAAAGTGCTAGGATTATAGGCGTGAGCCACCGTGCCTGGCTCATAACACACTCTTATACAGCAATGACAATGAACAACCTCCAACAATCAGCAGCTACATGGACAAATCTCATAGATGTATGATGAATAAAAGAATTCAGGCCAGGCGCAATGGCTCACGCCTGTAATTCCAGCACTTTGGGAGGCCAAGGCAGGCAGATCACGAGGTCAAGAAATAGAAACCAGCCTGGCCAACATGGTGAAACCCCGTCTCTACTAAAAATACAAAAAATTAGCTGGGTGTGGTAGTGCGCACCTGTAATCCCAGCTACTCAGGAGGCTGAGGCAGGAGAATCGTTTGAACCTGGGAGGCGAAGGTTGCAGTGAGCTGAGATCATGCCACTGCACTCCAGCCTGGTGACAGAGCGACTCTCCATCTCAAAAAAACAAACAAACAAAAAGAATTCCAACACACAAGTCTCTATGCTTGTAGGATTCCAAGCAGATTAAAATCAAAAACAAGGCAAACTGACTTATGGTGTCAGACATCAGGGTAGTAGTTACCTTTGAGGTGAAGAAGTGACTGACAAGGGGCCGGGCGCGGTGGCTCACGCCTGTAATCCCAGCACTTTGGGAGGCTGAGGCGGGCGGATCACGAGGTCAGGAGATTGAGACCATCCTGGCTAACATGGTGAAACCCCATCTCTACTAAAAATACAAAAAAATTAGCCAGGCATGGTGGCAGGCGCCTGTAGTCCCAGCTACTCGGGAGGCTGAGTCAGGAGAATGGCATGAACCCAGGAGGCAGAGCTTGCAGTGAGCCCAGATCGCGCCACTGCACTCCCACCTGGGTGACACAGCGAGACTCTGTCTCAAAAAAAAAAAAAAAAAAAAAAAAATTAGAAGAAGTGACTGACAAGGAGCATGAGGGGTTTGGAGAGCTGGTAGTGTTCTAGTTCCTGACCCAGGGCTGGTTGCCCATGGTTACATGGGTGTGCTCAGTCTGTCAAGTGATCCATACTTACTGGATATTTGTGAGTTTCTTTGTGAGTATGTTGTACTTCAATAATTTTTTTTTTGAAACTGGGTCTCTGTTGTCCAGACTGGACTGCAGTGGCTCAGCCATGGCTCACTGCAGCCTTGACCTCCCGGGCTCAAGCGATCCTCCCACCTTAGCCTCTTGAGTAGCTGGGGCTACAAGTGCACACCATGGCACTTGGCTATTTATATATATATATTTTTAAAGAGATGGAGTCTTGCTATGTTGCCAAGGCTGGGTCTCGACCTCCTGGGCTCTAGTGATCCTCGCATCTCAGTCTCTCAAAGTGCTGGGATTACAGGGATGGGCCACCGAGCTCGGCAATAATTTTTTAAAAGGCCAATTTTTTGTCTCTTGAAAGTGGAGGAGTCTTGGCAGGTCCAGCAAATGGCATATACTATTTTGTTTCTCTTCCCTCTCCTTTCAAGTGAGAATTGTGATTGTTTTCCTGTTTTTCCTCCACTGTTATACACAGGGGTGGATTGCTGAGGGGGCTACAATTTCATTTAACTTAATTTTTTTTTTAGATGGAGTCTCGCTCTGTCACTAGGCTGGAGTGCAGTGGCACAATCTCAGCTGACTGCAACCTCCGCCTCCCAGGTTCAGGTGATTCTTCTGCCTCAGCCTCCCGAGTAGCTGGGATTATAGGTGTGCGCCACCATGCCGGGCTAATTTTTGTACTTTTAGTAGAGACGGGGTTTCACCATGTTGGCCAGGCTGGTCTTGAACTCCTGACCTCAGGTGATCCACTTGCCTTGGCCTCCCAAGGTGCTGGGATTACAGGTGTGAGCCACCGTGCCCAGCCTTAATATTAATTTTCAGGATCAAGAGAGACTCCATGTGCCCTTGATGAAAGGAATAGCCAATATCCAGAAATCTTGGTCTGAGGATTGGATGTGGCTTTGTGATCCCTCCCTTTGCAGAAGGGGTGAATGCTTCTGCAGTTGCACTAGAGATAGTTATATTATGTTAGGTGGGAGTATTAGTTTTAGCCAACTTTATCAAGATATAATTTTTGTACAAGAAAATGTATCAATATTTCAAAAAGATATTTGCAACCCACTTTCATAGCAGCATTATTTACAATACCCAAAAGGCGAAGGAGGCAACCTAGCTGTTCATCAACAAATAAATGGATCGACAAAACGTGGTATATACACATATTGGATTTTTTTTTTTGAGATGGAGTCTCGCTCTGCCACCCAGGCTGGAGTGCAGTGGTGTGATTTTGGCTCACTGCAACCTCTGCCTCCAGGGTTTAAGTGATTCTCCTGCCTCAGCCTCCCGAGTAGCTGGGACTACAGGCGCCTGCCACCACGCCCAGCTAATTTTTTGTAGTTTAGTAGAGATGGGGTTTCACCATGTTGGCCGGGATGGTCTCGATCTCCTGACCTCGTGATCCACCTGCCTCTTCCTCCCAAAGTGCTGGGATTACAGGTGTGAGCCACCATGCCTGGCCCATAATGGAAAATTATTTAACCTTAAAAAGGAAGGAAATGCTAACACATGCTACAACATGGGTGAAGCCTGAGGACATTCATGCTAAGTGAAACAATCCCATCACAAAGAGACAGATGCTGTATGATTCCACTTACATGAGGTACCTAGAGTAGTCAAATTCATAGGGAATTTCCCAGAGAGTGGAACGTGCTTCCCAGGGGCTGGGAAGAGAAGGGAGTGGGAGTTGCTTGATGGGAACAGTTTCAATTCTACAAGAGGAAAGAGTGGAGATGAGTAGGGGTGATGATTGCACAACAATGCAACTGTACACTTAAAATTGGCTAAGTCCTGGGGAAGTGGCTCATGCCTGTAATCTCAGCTACTCTGGAAGCTGAGGCAGGAGAATCGCTTGAACCGGGGAAGCGGAGGTTGCAGTGAGCCAAGATCATGCCATTGCACTCCAGCCTGGGCGTTGCAGCGAGACTCCGTCTCAAAAAAAAAAAAAAAAAAATTGGCTAAGATGGTGAAGTTTGTGTTATGTGTATTTTGCAACAATGTACAAGAATTTAAATGAACCAATTTTAAGCGCAATGAATTTTGACAAATGTATTCAGTTGTGTGATCACTTCCATCATCCGGAAAGGTTCCCTGTGTCCACTAGTAATCAATCTCTCCATAACCACTGCCACTGCCCCCAGTAAACCACTATCCATTTTCTGCCCCTGCGTATTAGCCTTTTCTTTTCTCTTTTCTTTTCTCTTCTCTTCTCTTCTTTTACTCTCTCACCCAGGCTGGAGTTCAGTGGCGTGATCTCGGCTCACTGCAACCTCCGCCTCCTGGGTTCAAGCCATTCTCCTGCCTCAGCCTCCCAAGTAGCTGAGATTACAGGCACTCGCTACCACACCCGGTGAATTTTTGTATTTTTAGTAGAGATGGGGTTTCACAATGTTGGCCAGGTTGGTCTTGAACTTCTGACCTCGTGATCCACCTGCCTCGGCCTCCCAAAGTGCTGGGATTACAGGGTGAGCCACCGTGCCTGGCCTCCTTCTTTCTTTTCTTTCTTTCTTTCTTTCTTTCTTTCTTTCTTTCTTTCTTTCTTTCTTTCTTTCTCTTTCTTTCTTTCTCTCTCTTTCTTTTTTTTTTTTTTTTCTTCTTTCTTTCTTTCTTTCTTTCTTTCTTTTTCTTTCCTTTCCTTTCCTTTCTTTTTTTTTTTTTTGAGTTGGAGTCTCACTCTGTTGCCCAGGCCGGAGTGCAGTGGCGTGATCAGCTCACTGCAACCTCTGCCTCCCGATTCTCCTACCTCAGCCTCCCAAGTAGCTGGGATTACAGGTGCCAGGCTGGTTTTGAACTCCTGATCTCAAGTAATCCGCCCACCTCGGCCTCCCAAAGTACTAGGATTACAGGCGTGAGCCACCATGCCCGGCCCATATTAGTGTTTTCTTTCTACAATTTCACAAAACTGGAATCCTACAGTATATACCCTTGTATCTGACTTATATCACACGGCATCATGTTTTTGAGATGCAGGGCAGCGGTGCCATCACAGCTCACTGCAGCGTCAAACTCCTGGGCTCAAGTGATCCTCCTGCCTCAGCCGCCAGAGCAGCTGGGACTACAGGTGAGCACCATCATGCCTGGATAATTTTTAAATTATTATTATTATTACTATTATTTGTAGAGACAGGGTCTTGCTATGCTGCCCAGGCTGGTCTCGAACTCCTGAGCTCAAGCAATACTCCCACCTCGACCTCCAAAGTAGCTGGAACTACAAGTGAACATCACCATGCCCGGCCAATTTTTTTTTTTTTTTTTAAGAGAATCTCACTGTGTTACCTGGTCTCAAACTCCTGGGCTTGAGCGATCCTCCTGCCTCAGCCTCCCAAAGCGCTGGGATTTACAGGCATGAGCCACTGTGCCTGGTGGTTACTACCACATTGACTTCAGACTTCTGGCCTCCGGAGCTGTGAGAGAATAAATTTCTGTTGTTTTCAGCTAGGTTATTGTAACTTGTTACATCAGCCCTAGCAAACTGACACAGTGATTAGACTAATTTTTGCAGTGGCAGTTTTTGAAATGTTGTGTCCCGGAATGTAGATGTGAATTAGTGTGAAGTAGCTGAGGTTAGAATGTAGTAGACAACTACTACTTTGAGGGACTGTCCCTTGCCCATTGCCGTGTGATTCATTTGGAACTGTCAGTCAAGGGACCCCTACACACTGGCTTCCAGGAGATGAATTCATTCCTCCAGCAAAAAGGGATGAGGCCCTGAGCGGCTTTGGACCAATCCCAGGCAAGATGGGCAGGGGAGGAGGAGGAGTCAGCAAAGGCAGGAGGCGGGCCCAAGAGTCGGCTCCAAACTGGACCCAATGATTGGCCCGGGGTGTCTCCGAGGTCTGAGCTGGACCAATCAGAATCCTGTTCCTGAATGACACAGCAGCTGAGAGCCAGCTGATTCTCACATTGTTTCCTCTGAAGTTATCTGCTCTGAAGGCAATTACAACAAGTCCTGTTAATTTCTTGCAATGGCAGCAGATCCTGTTAATTTCCTACCCAACAATAGTTCCCCTCCCCGTGCTTCCTCTAGGCAAAGCCCACACCCCACCATGGGGAGTGGAAATGACAGATGTTCACTACCCAGACCGGTTTGCAACTCGGGGTAGCCACACAGCTGGGTTCTGGCAAGAGAGAAATAAGGAGAATTATTCTGGGGAGGAAAAAGGGAACACAGAAGGGGAGGCCCCGGTCTACACTGCCTGATTTAGATGCCAGTGTGAGAGAACATGATGCCGCTATAGACAGTTTGTACTCAGGAGGGGAACGAACACCAATCTCAGAGATGCCAACCAGAGCCTAATGTTGTTGAGTAGCTGAACCAACCCTGGGGCTGTCTTTGAAAAATCTGATATGCAAACATGCAAAAAAACTTTCTCTTTCAGTTGGGAAGGTTTTTGTTTGTTTGTTTGTTTATTTTTTCAGCCAAAGGTATCATAACAGATACAGCATTATACACCTGGAGCTCCAAGTGGCCATCTCACTGCCACTGCAAACACCTACCTGAGAGAGAAGTCAATAGCCAGGCGCGGTGGCTCACGCCTGTAATCCCAGCGCTTTGGGAGGCCAAGGCGGGCAGATCACAGGAGTTCGAGACCAGCCTGGCCAACATGGTGAAACCCCGTCTCTACTAAAAATACAAAAATGAGCCAGGCGTGGTGGCAAGCGGCTGTAATCCCAGCTACTCAGGAGGCTGAGGCAGGAGAATCGCTTGAAACCAGGAGGTTGCAGTGAGCTGAGATCACACCACTGCATTCCAGCCTGGGCAACAAGAGTGAAACTGCATCCAAAACAAAAAAAGAAAAAGAAAAAGAGGAAAGCAGAAGTGACAGTGAAAGTGAAAGAGTCCCTTGAACACCTGGATCTAACCATGCCTGAAGTCCCTCTGTGTTCATAGCCTTTCCATGGACAGAGGTCTTTCAATCCTGTTTATGGCTTTGGTTGAATTTCGTGTTCTGTACTCACGATGATCCTGACTAACACCATTTTTATAAACTGAGGCTCAGAGAGATCATTAAGTTGCCCAGTCATTGAAAGAAACACAAATTTGTCTGCTTGCAGAGCCAGCATGTTCCAATCCAGTTTCCCAGTCTCAGAGAGGACAGGAGGCCCAGGTGGAGTGAGACCCACGGAGTGTGTTTATTCTGGCGTTGATAGCAGCAGCGGTGGGGGGACCGGCCGGACGCGGGGTGTGGCGAACAGAAGGGGTGGACACAGGTGTGTGTGTGTCTGAAAGGACAGAGAGGATTGGCCCATTGATTCACGGCGAGAACAAGGGTCGGGACACCGAGTCTTGGACAAACAGCAAAGAGACAGAGACAGACAGAGGGTTTTGGGGGGCAGGGGTCCCCCAAACATGCATGGCCCCTCGCCTCAAGGGGGAGCCCCAGGAAAGAAAAGACAGACACAGTGGAGGCTGAATGCCCCCCACCCTGAAAGAAGGAGCTGGGCCGGCCTCCTCTCATCCTCTCGCTTCCAGGGGTAGGAAGCCTAGGGCCAGGGCTGCCCTGCACCAGCAGCTCGGACATTATGGCTTCAAGGAGATGAATTCACGGTCCGGGCAGGAAAGGATGGGGTCCTGAGGGAGCCTGGTCCGATCCCGGGCCTAGGCCAGACCTGCACGATGGAGCAGGAAAGGAGGGGTCAGCAATGGCAGAGAACTGTGTCATGACCTCCTGTAGCTCCATCACCACCCAGAGACTCAGGAGTCCCAGGCCCAGCCCCTCCTCCCTCAGACCCAGGAGTCCAGGCCCCAGCCCCTCCTCCCTCAGACCCAGGCATCTCCACCCCCAGCCCCTTCCCTGTGGCCAGGCTCCTTACCCCTCACTCGGAGTTCTCTTTCTCTGATAGTCCTTTGCTGCCTTTTGTGAAGCTGGTCAAAGTCTTTTCCTAAAGGAGAAAGTCCAGAAGGTTCAGGAGTGAGGGACAGAGAGTTGAAACAGATGCTAATCATGAACAGGAGAAGATGTCAGTCCTGTTTCATTATTTAGGATGCGCTTTCTCACTTGGCCCTGAAGTGATGGACAGATGGTATTACAATTCCATTCTACAGATGGGGAAATGGAGGCACAAAAAAGAGGAGTCTCTGCAAATGCGAGGAGAGATGAGGCTGTAGGGATGAGTGGGGCAGGTCCTGCATGGCATCAGAGGGGCTGAGACTCTGTCCTGGGGCCACTGGGGAGCCACGGGAGGGCTGTGAGCAAGGAAGGGGAGGGGAAGCTCTGGGTGTAGAAGGATCTTCTGGGGCCACAGGGAGCACGAGGGGCTGAAATTCATGGGCAGTGTCAGGACTCGGCCTAGGCTCTGTGCTGCCAGCGTTGCCCAACATGGGCAGTGGCTCACCAGAAACTCTGGGGAAGGTCTGGGATGAATTAATGAATGGATGAATGAGTGAATGACAGAAGGAGGGAGGAGCCTCCATCCTATCCACCTTAGCGGAGTCCCTGTCTTTTCCAATCTCAAATCCGAGTTCTGTGCCCAGCTGCTGGGTCCCTCATGATCACTGGAAAAAAGCCCACAGCAGGGCCAGACTAAATCTGGTGATGTGGTGAACGTTTCACCCAGTACTAAATGTAACTGTGTGCCCCAAATGCAGCAATCAAGACAAAGAATATTTAATGCAATATTGGCCAGGTGCGGTGGTTCACGCCTGTAATCCCAGCACTTTGGGAGCCCAAGGTGGGTGGATCACTTGAGGTCGGAAGTTTGAGACCAGCCTGGCCAACATAGCGAAACCCTGTCTCTACAAAAAAAAAAAAAAAAAATTAGCAGGGCGAGGTGGCACACGGCTATAGTCCCAGCTACTTGGGAGGCTGAAGCAGGAGAATCACTTGAACTCAGGGAGGGGGAGGCTGCAGTGAGCCAAGACTGCAACACTGCACTCCAGCCTGGGTGACAGAGTGCGACTCTGTCTCAATAATAACAATAATAATAATAATGCAATATTTTTAAAAAATCAAAATTAATGCAGAAAAATCAATGATGAACAAAATATCAAATTTTTTAAAAAGGCCAGTCTCATGCCACATCAGACTGCTATTTCAAAGGAAATGTATGTGCCCCCATATACTTGCTTTTTTTTTTTTTTTTTTTAAGGAGAGGGGTTCTTGCTCCATTGCCCAGGCTGGAGTGTGGTGGTGAGATCATAGCTCACTGCAGTAACAAACTCCTGGGCTCAAGGGATCCTCCTGCCTCAGCCTCCTGAGTAGCTGGGACTACAAGCACACACCACCATGCCTAGCTAATTCCTAAATTATTTTTGTAGAGACAGGCTCTCCCCATGTTGCCCAGGCTAGTCTTAAACTCCCAGGCTCAAGTGATCCACCTGCCTTGGCCTCCCAAAGCCTGTGCTGGGATTACAGGCATGAGCCACTGTGCCCTGCCCAAGTTTTTATATATTTTTTCTAAATTTATTTTTCCCAGAGTGCTAAACTAGTTGAAAAATACTGAAAAATGAAGTAAGTGTGTTGAAATTCACAACATTATTTTACATTTAAATTTTTCGTATATACCCTAGACAGAATTTGAATAATTTGACTTTCTTGGCTTTTAATGGAGGCAAATCTATCAATAACACTTTCTAAATCTACTTCTTTGCTCCTCTTGTTTTCTATTGAGAGAATGGCCATGTTCGATTACTTCTGATCAAGTGATGATCTTAAATGACTTTTTTTTTTTTTTTGAGACAGAGTCTTGCTCTGTCACCCCAGCTGGAGTGCAATGGCGCCATCTTGACTCACCGCAACCTCTGCCTCCCAGGTTCAAGCAATTCTCCTGCCTCAGCCTCCCAAGTAGCTGGGATTACAGGCATGTGCCACCACGCCCAGCTAATTTTGTATTTTTAGTAGAGACAGGGTTTCTCCATGTTGGTCAGGCTGGTCTCGAACTCCTGACCTCAGGTGATCCGCCCACCTCAGCCTCCCAAAGTGCTGGGATTACAGGCGTGAGCCACCGCGCGCGGCCCCCTCTATTTTCAACTTAGCCTCATGGGTAACAACAGCAGCGACCACTTACAGAACGTTTAACTCAGCACATCTCACCTCTATCCTAACAGAAGATGCTGTCAACAGTCCCATTTCCTAGTGGGTAAACTGAGGCACAGAGCCCTTGGGTAACTGGCTCTAAGCCGCACAGCTAAAGTTGGCACAGCAGGGATTGAAACCTAGGACGCCTGGCTCTGCGGCTCATAAACATGCAGGGCGTTCGTTGCATGGATGAAGGGGCCGAGGGTGCACAAGTGCTTGTCAGGGGTCGGTGTGGGACCCCTACTCACCTCCACTAGCTGATGCCAGTGCTCCACGGGCTTGCGGGGGTTGGCCAGCATCTCTGCCCAGTGCTCGCGGCCGTGCGGGTCGGCAGCGTCGGGGCCCACGCGGCACACGCCGATCACCTCATTGTGCCCGATGCTGGGGGTTGGGGTCGGTGAGGACCGTGGAGGGCGGTGGGAGGGCCTGTCCCCACCCCAGCCCTCCTGCCTGACCCCCGCCCGGGCCGCGCCCCTCACCAGTCGTAGTCCACCACGGCGATGCTGAGCCCCACGTTCTCCACGCTCTCGGGGGCCACATCGAACACCAGCGCCTCGTTATACGTGGGGTTCAGCGTGTTCTTCTTGATGGAGGTTTTCCGCTTCTTCAGACGCCGCCCCTCGCTGATCAGAGAGGCCTTCACGTAGGGGTCTGGGAACAGCAACGAAGTAAGGAACAGAGAGTCCCTCCCTCAGACCTAGGGGTCCAGGACCCCAGGCCCCCAGCCCCTCCTCCCTCAGACCCAGGAGTCCAGGACCCCAGCCCCTCCTCCCTCAGACCCAGGAGTCCAGATCCCCAGCCCTCCTCCCTCAGACCCAGGACCCTCACCTGAGAAGCCAGTGAGGTCCATCGCTTTGAGGTTAGAGGCTTTGATGATGGTCACGGTGAGGCGCCCGGCCGTGGGGAGGTAGCAGAGTGAGAAGTTGAGCTCCCCAAGATCTGCCTTTTCCTGCAGTTGGGGCAATGGTCAGCGATATCTTGCCTCAGCCCCTCTTCAACTCTCCCTGATTTTCTCTCCCATCTGAGCCTCCCGCTTTCCACCCTGACATCCAGGGCTCAGGCTTCCCATCCACTTAACAATCTGACTCTGAGCCAAGGCCTAGTAACTCCCTGGCCACAGCTGCCCATGACCGTCAAAGCCTATTTGTTCTGCAGGAAAGATTGGAAGAAGCATGAGTGAGGGGAGAGAGGGAGGAGGGGAGAGAGAGAGAGAAGGTGAGAGAGAGAAAACACAAAGAAAAATAGACTGAGACAGAAGCCAAAACACTGAGGGATGCAGCTGGAAAGACAGACCCACAGGCAAAGTTCTAAAGTCAGAGGGACAGAGGCCCAGAACAGACAGAGACAGAGACCCAGAGAGAGGGAGACAGAGACCCAGAGACAGAGGAGGACAGAGGCCCAGAGAGAGAGGAGACAGAGACCCAGAGAGAGAGGAGGACAGAGACCCAGAGAGAGAGGAGGACAGAGACCCAGAGAGAGAGAGGAGACAGAGACCCAGAGAGAGAGGAGGACAGAGACCCAGAAAGAGAGGAGACAGAGACCCAGAGAGAGAGGAGGACAGACCCAGAGAGAGAGGAGACAAGAGACCCAGAGAGAGAGAGAGGGACAGAGACCCAGAGACAGAGAGATAGAGACCCAGAGAGAGGGGGACAGAGACCCAGAGAGAGGGGACAGAGACCCAGAGAGAGGGAGGACAGAGGCCCAGAGAGAGAGGAGGACAGAGACGCAGAGAGAGAGGGGGACAGAGGCCCAGAGAGAGAGGGGGACAGAGGCCCAGAGAGAGAGGGGGACAGAGGCCCAGAGAGAGAGGGGGACAGAGACCCAGAGAGAGAGGGGGACAGAGTCCCAGAGAGGGGGACAGAGACCCAGAGAGGAGGACAGAGACCCAGAGAGAGAGAGATAGAGACCCAGAGAGAGACAGAAGCCCAGAGACAGGGGGTACAGAGACCCAGAGAGAGAAAGAGAGAGAGAGATATAGAGAGACTCAGAGAGAGACAGAGGCCCAGAGAGAGAGATGGCCAGAGGCAGTGGCTTGGGGGTGCATAAAGACCCAGAGAGAGTGATAGTTACCTAGAATTAGAGTGGAAGGGCAGAGACCAGAGAGTGAGAGAGAAACCTAGACTCAGACACCCTACTGCCTGCACCACGAGAGAGAGAGAGAGAGAGAGAGAGAGGCTGACTCAGATAGAGTGGGACAAAGACCAAGCAGACACACACACACAAACCAGCCTGAGAGAGGGCAGGAGATTCATCAACCTCCACCGAAGTTTCCAGGACCGCCCCAACCTTGACACACAGGCTGGAGCCACGCTGGAGCTAGCTGGGAGCTTTGACCAACCTGGCCTAGCCCTGCAGCCTCCCAACTGTGCCCACCCAGGGCCCTGGACTCCCTACTCGCTCCCCTCAGGGCATCTGGCCGGGCGCCCCCTCTGCCAGAACACTCTTCCCTCTATCTCCTCCTTGGCCTTTGAGACTCCCCTCGTTCCACAAGCTCCCAGATCCCCCACAGCCCTGCAGAGGCTCCTCCTGTGCCTCCCCATAACCCTGGCCCCTGACACAAGGCCCGACCGCCTGGACCTGGAGCTGCCGAGGGCTGCCTGGGGTCCCCAGGCCCTGCTCCTGAAAAAACAGTGGTTGAAGAAATGAATGAAGGCTGGGTGCAGTGGCTGATGCCTGTAATCCCAGCACTTTGGGAGGCTGAGGCGGGCGGATAACCTGAGCTCAGGAGTTCGAGACCAGCCTGGCCAACATGACGAAACCCCGTCTCTACTAAAAGTACAAAAATTAGCCGGGCGTGGTGCCGGGAGCCTGTAATCCAAGCTACTTGGGTGACTGAAGCACGAGAATCACAATCACTTGAACCTGGGAGGTGGAGGTTGCAGTGAGCTGAGACTGCGCCACTGTACTCCAGCCTCGGTGACAGAGAGAGACTCTGTCTCAAAAAAAAAGAAAAAAAAAAGAGAGAAAGAGAGAGAATGTACGAATCAGTGGAATGAGTGAGGAAAACCTCGAGTGATGATGATGGACAGAGAAAATGAGAAGGGTGAGCACAACAATGAGGCCAGATGGATACAGAGAGAAGGCCCTGGCATGGGGCTGCCATGGGCGATGACTGGGAGTAGGAGCTGGTGGAACACACAGGGGCCCTGGGACCTTGGAACTGGGCACTTCAATCTCAAAGGCTGGGCTTGAGGGGCCAAGCAGGCAGGCTGGGGAGAGCCCCATGAAGAAGCCTGCAGGAAGAGCTATAGGCACCCAGCTCAACTGGACATCTGTCATTGAACAGATGGGGAAACTAAGGCTCAGAGAAGGGAAGGATCTTGAGGAGGTCTAGTCCTCTCCTGATATGAAGGCCGCCCTCCCCACAACACACACACAGCTACCCCAGATTGGCAGAGAACTGGAATGTTGGATAATCCACAGATTAGATTGGAGCGGGGGCGCTGTAGAGTTGAGGATCTGAGATTTGGTGGGGCAGAAGGGCTCTGGACACACACACAACAAGTACCTAAGAATGGGGCTGGGGAGGGATTGGGGGTACAGGGAGAATGACATACCAGAGGGCAGGGGTCGTAAGGAATAAGGAAGAAGCCACTGGGCCCTATAATCTGCATGCTGGGAGACTAGAGGAGTGTCTGCGTATTGGGGATCCCAGGATTGCTGAGGCCTGGGAGATCAGGCTATCAGCATTCGGGCAGGGACTATGAAAAAACAGAGGGTCAGAATATGAAAGAGTTCCAACGTCAGGGTTTGGGAAAATTCAGAAGTTCAGAGATTAGAGAGGGATTGGGGCTTCTGGAAGTCCAGACATTGGAAAGTCAGGAAGTTGGAAGGTAAGAAGTCTGGGGTGAGAGGGGAGAAGTCATGGGGTTGAGGCAGGAAGGCATCTAATGGCAAAGGGGGTGAGAGGTTGAAAAATTGGATCCAGGCCTGATGCTAACATTTGGCGATGTTGAGGAGAGGAAAGGTGTCCATTGTATCATTATCTGTTCTTTTTTTTTTTTTTTTTTTTTTTTTGAGACGGAGTTTCGCTCTTGTTGCTTAGGCTGGAGTGCAATGGCATGATCTCTGCTCACCACAACCTCCACTTTCTGGTTCAAGTGATTCTCCTGCCTCAGCCTCCCGAGTAGCTGGGATTACAGGCATGTGCCACCACGCCCGGCTAATTTTTGTATTTTTAGTAGAGATGGGGTTTCTCCATGTTGGCCAGGCTGGTCTCAAACTCCCAACCTCAAGTGATTGCCCACCTTGGCCTCCCAAAGTGCTGGGATTATAGGCGTGAGCCACTGCACCCAGCCCATTGTCTATTCTTGCCTGTAAGTTTGCAGTCTTCCCCAGTGTGATACATTTTAACAGAAAAACGTGGGGACAAGAAGTGAGGAAGTTATGAACTCTGAGGGCAGGGGGCTTGCAACCCGGGGGCATCTCAGGGCCCTGGGAAGGGGAAGGTCAGGGGAGAGGGCCACTGACCGAGCCGCCCTCCACGATGTCCCTCCAGAGCGGGCGGTCAGGGGGCTGCTCGGCCAGCTCCAGGAGGTTGTCCAGCACCACCTGGCCGATGAGGTCGTGCCGCGAGAAGCGGTCAAAGTCATAGACGCTGAAGTGCAGTTTGCGTTGGGCCAGCTCGGCCAGGGGCACCGAGAATTGAAACGTCTCATTGAAGACAGGGTTCAGGGTCTTCCTGTGCACCTGGTGATGGTGGGCGATAGGAGACAGACACCGTGCCCATAAGCCCCTCCTCCACAGGATCCAGGAGTCCAGGCCCCCAGCCCCTCCTCCCTCAGACCCAGGAGTCCAGACCCCCAGCCCCTCCTCCCTCAGACCCAGGAGTCCAGGTCCCCAGCCCCTCCTCCCTCAGAGCCAGGAATCCAGGCCCCCAGCCCCTCCTCCATCAGACCCAGGAGTCCAGGACAAGCCCCTCCTCCCTCAGACCCAGGAGTCCAGGCCCCTAGCTCCCTCTCTGTGGGACCCCAGTGTCCAGCCCGCTGCTCCGGACCTTGGTCTGAAACTTTTTCTTGCGGTCAGGCAGCAGGTAGATCTTGACGTAGGGGTCTGAGAAGCCGTTGGAGTCCTTGGCGGGGAGGTCCAGGGCCTGCAGGATCCTCACCACCAGCTGGTCTGAGCCATAGAGGTACCTCAGGGCGAAGCTGATGCGGCCACAGGGTGCCCCTGTGCCTGCCTCTCCAGAGCCTGGGCCCCCACCGCTCCGCCGGCCACCAGGGCCAGTCCCCTGGTACAGCTCTGGCTTAATTTGCCCAATGAGTTTGGCTTTTTCCTCGCCGCCAGGCAGGGGTAAGGGCAGGGCAGGTGGCCGCTCCTCACTGCTGGGGTCCGGCTGGGAGGTCAGAGTCTGCTGGGTGAGGGGTCGGGGCAGGGCTGGGTACCTGTAGGGGGTGGGGGGAGACCAAGGTGAGGTCAGTGGCTCTGATCTTTGACTGCATGCAGAGACCTGGGAGACTCCTCCCTGCCTTTCCCTCCATCCCCCAGCCAGGTGGCCACAAATCCCCTCCTTTGCTCACTGTGTGAGCTTGAGGAAGCCACTGTGCTCTCTGAGCCTCAGTTTCCCCATTGGTATCTGGGGGCATTCCTTCCCTCCCTCCCTCCCTCCCTTCTTTCCTTCCTTCCTTCCTTCTTTCCTTCTTTTTTGAGACGGAGTTTTGCTCTTGTCGCCCAGGCTGGAGTGCAAAGGCGCGATCTCGGCCCACTGCAATGTCTGCCTCCCAGGTTCAAGCGATCATCCTGCCTCAGCCTCCCGAGTAGCTGGGATGACAGATGCGCACCACCATACCCGGCTAATTTTTATATTTTTAGCAGAGATGGGGTTTCACCATGTTGGTCAGGCTGGTCTTAAACTCCTGACCTCAGATGATCTGCCTGCCTCGGCCTCCCAAAGTGCTGGGATTACAGGCGTGAGCCACCACACCCAGCCTCATTCTCTCCATTTCAAAGCTAGCTCCAGCCCAGACCTGTGCATGCACCAGCTTCCAGTAACCTCCTTTGGACCTCAAGCTGGTGACCCAGGATGCTTCTCCATGGACCCCTGGTGCCCCACATAACACAGATCTTCTTTGAACCCTCTTCTGCCCTTCTGTTAATCTCCCTGGCCATCTCTCTATCCCCACTGTCCTGGTCACAGCTCAGGCCTTGCCCTCTCCTGGACTCTCAGCCTCCAGTGTCTCCCTCCAGCCCACCCCCATATGGCCCCAGAGGGTTCCTTCTACAATCAGAGCTGAGCCTGCCCCTCCCTTGCTCACGGCCCTCCCATGGCTCCTCAGTGCCCTCAGGACAAAGTCCCAGACCCTCAGGCGGGCACTCAAAGCCCCATGTGGTCTAGTGTCCATAGCCACATCTCTGGAGTTTTCTTTTTTCTTTTCTTTTTCTTCTTTCTTTCTCTCTCTCTCTCTTTCTTTCTTTCTTTTTTTTTTTTTTGATGGAGTCTCGCTCTGCTGCCCAGGCTGGAGTACAGTGGTGCAATCTTGGCTCCCGGGTTCAAGAGATTCTCCTGTCTCAGCCTCCTGAGTAGCTGGGATTACAGACACACACCACCATGCCCGACTATTTTTTTTTTTTTTTGTATTTTTAGTAGAGATGGGGTTTCACCATATTGGCCAGGCTGGTCTCGAACTCCTGACCTCAAGTGATCTGCCCACCTTGGCCTCCCAAAGTGCTGGGATTACAGGCATGAGCCACTGTGTCCAGCCTGAAGTTTTCTTTTTTTCAAACTTATTCTCATGCCTTGGTGACTAAGGCTTGGTGCCCTGGCTGTCCCCTTGGTGTGGGCTGTCCTCACAATGCACTAGGATCTCGTTCTCCTCTTGTCTTTGCCTGGGCCGCTCCTTTCACCTGGAATGCCCAGGTCACAGCCCTGCCTCTTTGCCTTCCTAACTCTCCCTCAGCCTGCGGGTCTCAGCTGAGACAGCTCAACCCCCAGGAAGCTCCCACCCTTCTCCCAGCTGCGGTTCCCTGAGCCGCTTTCCTGTCTCACCAACCTGGCTACACCAGGACAGCCAGTCTGGGGGCCGCCTCCCCTGTGCTGTGAGTGACAGGAGGGCAGAGTCTGGTGTTTTCCTAACACCCCTCTCAGGCCTAGTTTATATTAGTGCTCAATATACATTTACATGTATATTGAGGAATAATGAATGAAGGAACTCCAGGTCCCACTACCAATCCTGGCTTAGGGAGAAAGGGGGTGAACTGCCTTGTGCCACAGGGGACTTGGGGATCCAACCTCATTCTCCTCTACTTTCCTGTCCTAAGTCCTGCCCCCAGTCTCCTCCCTCTGGACCCAGGAATTCAGGCCCCCAGTCCCCTACTCCTTCTGGTCCAAGGGGTCTAGACCCCACAGCCCCAACCTCCCTCAGATCCAGGAGTCTAGGGCCCCAGACTCCTCTTTCCCTAAGATCCAGGAGTCAATACCCCGATTCCCCTCCAAATCCCAAACTCATAAGAGCCATAGATAGGAAACAGACACAGAGGAGGAGCAGAAGTTCAGAGTGGACCCCCAACCCAGTATCCTCTCTCACCTGGTGGTGGGTGCCAGGCTTGTGACCTGCTGATGTGACTGGGCACTGGGTAAACTCCCACCACTGGGGGGCAGCAGGAGCAACCCCGAGCCTGCTCCCCCTTCAGAGGGCAGCTCAGGGGATGTTTGGCTCGGTTTGACCCCAGCGGCCACTGCTGCTGCTGCAGCCTCTGGATATGAGTCCATGTCCAAGTAGGAGGGCTCAGGGGTGTCAGAACCCCCCAGGCTGCCTGGCTCCAGCAGCTCAGCAAAGGGTGGATGGTGGGCGGCATGGGCATGGTGGTGTGGGCCGCCCAGCAGAGGATGGCCACCCAGGCCAGCCCCCAGGTGGTGCCCGCCGCCGCCTACCAGGCCTGCCAGCCCGACACCAGGGCCTAGGTCTTTGCGCAGGGGGCCACCGCCCACTGCTGAGCCTCCCTTGTCCCGCCAGGGCACCCAGCACAACTTCCAGGACACGAAGAGAGAGACACCCAGAAGGACAATGCCACAGAATGTCACGATGACCGACAGCAGGCTCACGGAGATGTCTGGAGAGAACAAGGACAGAGGTAGGGGTCAGGATGGGGTCACAGTACATCCTCCCTCTGCTGTCCCCAAAGAGTTAACCCTTCATATTTGCCATGCAATTGTCCATGCAATTGCAAGTGCCAGGCACTTTACATGTATTACTTAATTTATGTTCTACAACTCTACAAGGTTAAGTATTGTATTTTTTTAGAGATGGAATCTCTGTTACTCAGGCTGGAGTGCAGTGGCATAATCACAGCTCACTGCACCCTCAAACTCCTGGGCTCAAGCAATCCTCTTACCTCAGCCTCCCAAGAAGCTGGAACTACAGGTATGTGCTATCACACCTGGCTAACTTTTAAATTTTTTTGTAGAGACGAGGTCTTGCGATGTTGCCCAGGCTGGTCTCAAACTCCTGGCCTCAAGCAGTCTTTCCACCTTGACCTCCCAAAGTGCTGTGATTACAGATGTGGCCACTGTGCCCAGCCCAGTAGTTCTATATAACCATTTTAAAGATGAGGAAACTGAGACACAGAGAGATTCAGTGATTTGTTTAAGGTTTTACAAGTAATAAATGACTGTTCTGAGATTTGAATGCAGCAGTCTCTCTCCAGATTTTATTCTCTTAATCACTAGACTTTGCTGCCTCTCTATAATAGAACACAACATGTGAGGTAGCACCAAGGTCCTCCAAAATGCTCAGAGATGGTCAAGGAAGCATGCACCCTGCATGAGACAGTTAGGCAGGGAAGGGTTTAAATCACGGTTGCTGTGTGGCCTTGGGAACATATCTTAACCACTCTGAACCTTACATTTCCCATTTTCCAAGTAGGAAAAATCAGTCCTTCCCTCTTATAGTAGTTTGAAGGAATACAGAAGGTAAATCACATGTGGAAGATAATAACAAACATATCTTGAGGGGTGATTACATACCAGATAGCTCAGTACTTTATAGAGATCAGGTTATTTAAGCCTGCCAGGCGAGTCAATGATTCCAGCAAATCATTGAACCTGAGGGTGGTCGTGGGCACCCCCAGACTACAGTGCTGTACTAGACTATGCAGGATTCAATTCTGCCTCTGCTACCATTGAGCCTCTGGGCAAGTGACTGCTGCTCTCTTGGCCTTATCCCTCATGACTGTCACCTGGACATCCTGCACATGAGGTGCCAGGCCCTGCCCTGGTGCTCAGCAAGTGTGACTGTGGTTGTGATCACTCAGCACATGCTTCCTCTGGTCACCGTTTCCTCATCCGGACAGTGGCACTCATAATGTTTCCTCATTCCCAGAACCCTGCTGCTTTCTAGCTGTGTGACCTTGGACAGGTCACTTCACCCTTCTCAGCCTCAGTTTCCTCTGTTGAAAATGGGGAGCATATGTTCCACAAAGGGTCACTGTGAGTAATCATT
Source organism: Nomascus leucogenys (assembly GCF_006542625.1). Taxonomy (NCBI): domain Eukaryota; kingdom Metazoa; phylum Chordata; class Mammalia; order Primates; family Hylobatidae; genus Nomascus; species Nomascus leucogenys. The sequence goes on from NC_044390.1 coordinate 64,851,416, forward strand.
GAGATGTGCAAAGGACCTCGCATGCTGCCTGGCCACAGTTGGCGCTCAGTAAGTGAATCCCAGCATTAAATGAATGACCACTATGTGCCCAGCATTGTTCTAAGTGCTTCCCAGGTGTTACATCATTTACGTCTTTCATCTGCTCTATGAAGCATCCCTTTTATTATCCCCATTTTCCAGATGAGGAGACTGAGTCCCAGAAGAAAAGTCACTTACCTACAGCCATGCAGTTATTAATAAAGTGAGGGAGATGGGACTTGAACCCAAACAAGTCAGTCCGACTCAAGAGCCTGAGATTTACACAAGATGCACAGAGATATCTGAAGGGGGCATTTGGTGGTGGTAGTCGGAGGGAGGCCCACAGGGCAAAACTCAAAAAGTGGACCACACAGCTCCTTCTCCTTGGATCAGAGATTTGGGAGAAGGGCAGCAGCAGGCAGGATGGGGGCAAGACTCTACGAGGGACTGACCCCACAAGCAATGGAAAGCTGAGCAGTTCTGCTCTGAGTCTCCTGGCCATAGTGCAGGCAGGGGGCTGGCCAAGACAGGCAGGGGTGCTGACCTGCATCTGGACCCCGGGGATAGCCTCGGATTCGGTCATTGAACTCCTGGCACCTGTCGTTGGTGTCAGCATCTCGGACCCGCGCACAGAGGTCCGAGACCAGGATGAGTGCCCGCCGGCAGAGGTCATCCTCGTAGTCTCCTGACATGGTGGCCGTCGGGTCCTGTGCGTGGGAGGGATGGGGCAAGGGTGCAGATGGGAAACAGAATGGGAGTGCAGGGTGGGCAGGTGCGGAGATAAGGGTGGAAACAGACACCGAGCAAAGGAAGGATGGGCAAAGGGGACAGAGATTAGGGGCAGATGGATTAGGGATGGAGATTCGAGGAAGAAGGATAAGGTGACAGGTATTAGGGAGGGATGGGCAAGGAAAAGGAATTAGGAGTGGACAGACAAGAGGGCAGAAATTATGGACGGAGATAGTAACAGGGACTGGGTAAGTCAAGGGGACAGAGATGGGCATGAGTGGAGTAGAGGACAGAGAACAGGGACAAATGAACAAGGAGGAAGAGACGGAGAAGGGCAGTGAAGGGGCTAAGAATGAGGATGCACAAATAAAGGGATGGACAGATGAGGAAACAAAGATTAGGGCTGCACAGATGAAGGAACAGGAGTTAAGGATGAGCAGACAAGGTGCCAGCCATTCATCATTCATTCATTCAACAAACATCCATCCAGCACCAAGTACACCCTACGTGCTGTGCTGGTTGCTGCGAATCCAGCAGAGAACAAGGTCCTGGAGTTCCCTGACCTCCTGGTGTCACAATCCAATGAGAGGAGACACAGAGTAAACAAGCAAACAAAAACACATACACAAACCAGTCACTCTCAGACTGTCTGTGAGAAGCGCTCCACAGGACACAGCTGGAGGATGTGTCACAAAGGAACTCAGAGGGGGGCGGTGAGGGAGGGCTCTCCCAAACCTTAAGGATGACATGGAGCCAGCCACAGGCTGTGGGCAGTGGCGCCAGGGTGGGAAAAGCATTTTAAAGAAAAGCATTTGAGATGGCAGGAGCAGGATGACAGCGGCTTAGGGTAGGAAAGCAGTTGGAGGGTCCAGGGATCAAGGAGGCCAGACTGGGGTAGACGCAGGGAGGGCCAGGAGAGAAGGATGGATGCGGGTAGAGAGATAGGAGGTGGATAGGTATGGTGGGAGCTGGGGGTGGAGAGGTGGAGATGCAGAGATGGGGACCAAGTTGAGGGAGGGAGAGATACAGGGAGGGGAGACAGAGATAATGTGAAGGGCAGACTGAGGCTCAGAAGAGATGGAGAGGTGAACAGGCAGGCAGAAGGAAAGTCAAGGATTGAGACTTGGGATGGACAGTGACAAGGAATGAACCGAGGTGTTCAATGAACGGGGGCTTGAGAGACGAGAGGACGAGAGACGGTGAAGAGGGGCAGGCAGGAGTGTGGGCAGAAATATCTTTGAAAGAGAAATGGTAGAATGGGAGGATGAATGGGTGGGCAAGGACAGTAGATGATGGCTAGAGATCGCAGATAGACAAAAGGAGAGAGGAGGGCTGGGCAGACAGACATGGGTTCATAAGGGAAGGTTCAATGAGCACATAAATGAGAGGAGGCTAGGAAGGAGAGGTGGATGTGGGGAGAGGGGGAATTAGTGACACATGGCTCGGAGCCAGGCATCAAGATGGGTTGAAGGGGATGCAGGGGAATTAGGAAGAGACAGACCAGGGCTCACAGATGGACAGGTGTCGTGGGGTGCTGCAGAAGGCCAGGACTCCAAGACAGGCATGGTCACACTCACCTGCGCTTATCTCTGCCGTGTCCTGGGTGGCAGCCGAGGCGGCGGCGGGCGGCAGCCCATGGGGGTTCTAGGGCGGACAAGGGGCTGTGGACCCGTTCCCACGCGCCGGTTAATGAGAGGGGATGTCTGATCTAGGGGCTGAGGCCGGGAGAAAAAGCTCAGCTTAACAGTCACATCTTGCCCTACTCGAGCCAGCTGCCTGACCCCAGGCGACCCACTGGGAGCCCGGCCACCCCCTCCCACCTCCGGGCCCCCAGCTCCCGTTAAGGGTTTAGAGACTACAATTCCCGGCAGGTCTCGCGCTCGCGCTGCTGCGGCTTCATAGACCCGGCGCTGCAGGGTCTGCTGGGAGTTGAAGTCCTTAATGCCTCTCCGGGCTGCAGAGAGGATGGGATTTTTTTTTTAAGGTTTGGGGGGGTTAAGATGCTGGGGTCCCAAGACGCTGCAGGGGAGGGGAACAATGTCCGGGACTTCGAAAAGCCACGGAGCCTTAAGTCCTTAGGGGTCACGGAATGGGGAAACGATCCCCCCGCGCTGGGGATCGGTGGGCGAGGGGTGGGGTACACCCAGCTGTTTCGGGACCTTCTTCCAGGGCCACGTGCCCCTCCCCCGGGGTGGTCAGAGAGCGCTGCCGCGCTCCCACTCCCCGGTCCGAGATCCACGCGCTTCTGCATCTACCCCACCCCCATGCGCCGGGGCCGACCCCCAGGATTTGGCTGGGGCTGGGGCTGTGGCAGGAGGAGGGGGAGGAGCGGACTCACCCGGAGCCGCCGCTGCCGCCGCCGCCGCCGCAGCCCCGCGCGCCCGCCGCGGAGCTGGCTCGGCTCCTCCCCTCGCCACTGTCGCAGGTCCGCGGCTCCTCCCCCTGCACCCCCTCCTTCCCCCACTCCGAACCCGCGGCAAGAAAGCCGAAATCACTTGGCCTCAGCAAAGAAGCAGGGAGATTGCCCGGGACCAAGGCAGCAAAGACCCAGTGGGTTTCCACACTGGGGACCCAGAGATCTAGGATCGTGACGTGCTGCTTCTCCAGGGTCCGGGGGCCCAGTTCTCCGCCCCGCTATCTCACAGAGGTAGAAGTCCGGGGACCCCAGGCCCCACTTCCCAGGAACCCAGGACTTCAGGCCCTCCAACCTGAGCCACTCTGAAGGCCGGTGGTAGGAGCGGAAGCTGAGACTCAAAGGTACAGTGCCACAGCCAGGATAGAGGTACTAGCAGGACCTGGGTTTGAATCCCACCTGGGCCAACTCCTGCCTGTGTGCGCCTCTTGCTCTGAGGCCCCGTTTCCTCATCAGCAAAATACACACCATAAACTTATTTCCTAAGGGATCCACAGTTTGAAAAACCAGTCAGTGTAGACAAAACATTGGTACCAACTAGGTACTTAATGAATATTTCTCAAAAGCAGTGAGTAGCAGTTTCTGGTATATTAATAGCAGTTAATGGCAATTGTCACTTCCTATAAGTGGTGAAGTGCTAAGTGCTTTGAAAGCGTTTTCTCATTTAATTTTCACTTGGGTGCAATTATGACATTCCCATTTCACAGAGGAGAGAACTGAGGCCCATGGAGGTTAAATCCCTCGGGTAAGGTCTAGATCAGGGGCGTCCAATCTTTCGGCTTCCCTGGGCTGCATTGTTGTCTTGGGCTACACACAAAATACACTAACAGTAACAATAGCTGATGAGAAAAAAAAATCACAAAAAAATCTCATAATATTTTAAGAAAGTTTAAAAATTTGTGTTGTGCCGCATTCAAAGCTGTCCTGGGCTGCATGCGGGCCTCAGGCCATGGGTTGGACAAGCTTGATCTAGATCTACATAGCCTGGAGAGGTGGCTCGGAGGCCCCCTCAGTGCTCTCAATCAGTGACATCCAAATAAATACAACCTCTAAGTAAAAATCAAAGGCTGGGCTGACACCTGTAAATCCCAACACTTTGGGAGGCCGAAGTGGGAGGATCGTTTGAAGCCAGGAGTTTGAGACTACCCTGGACAACATAGTGAGACTCCATCTCTACAAAACAAAAAAAACAAAAAACCAAAACAAAACCAAACTAGTGGGTGTGGTGGCACGTGCCTGTAGTCCCACCTACGCAGGAGGTTGAGGTGGGAGGATTGCTGGAGCCCAGGATTTTTTTTTTTTTTTTTTTTTTTTTGAGACGGAGTCTTGCTCTGTCCCCCAGGCTGGAGTGCAGTGGCGCAATCTCGGCTCGCTGAAAGCTCCGCCTCCTGGGTTCACTCCATTCTCCTGCCTCAGCCTCCTGAGTAGCTGGGACTACAGGCGCCTGCCACCGTGCCCGGCTGATTTTTTTTGTATTTTTAGTAGATACGGGGTTTCGCCGTGGTCTCGATCTCCTGACCTTGTGATCCACCAGACTCGGCCTCCCAAAGTGCTGGGATTACAGACGTGAGCCACCGCGTCCGGCCTAGCCCAGGATTTTGAAGCTGCAGTGAGCTATGATTGCACCATTGCACTCCATCCAGCCTGGAGAACAAAGCAAGACCCCAACTCACGAATAAATAGCCAGGTGCAGTGGCTCATGCCTGTAATCTTAGCACTTTGGGAGGCCAAGTGGGCGGATCACGTGAGCTCAGGAGTTCAAGACCAGCTTGGGCAACATGGCAAAACCCTGTCTCTATAAAAAATACAAAAATTAGCTGGGTGTGGTGACGCATGCCTGTAGTCCTAGCTACTTGGGGGGCTGAGGCAGGAGGATCACTTGAATACGGAAGGTGAAGGTTGCAGTCAGTGAGCCAAGATTGTGCCACTGGGCTCCAGCCTGGGCGACAGAGTGAGACCCTGTCTCAAAAATAAATAGAAATATGAATAAATAAATAAATATTCAGAGCAAGAAATAAAAATGTCAAAATAAATAAGTAAATAAAAGTAAAAATTGCTTGATGCTTCTGCAAATACAACTTTGAGCAAGCATCCTGGGCCCTCCCTCTAATTAGATTACACCCTACCCCTATTGCTGCCTATGTGTACATTTTGCAGCCATTATCCTACCACAGAACCCCCAGAAATGCCTCCCAGGTTTGCCTAGAGTCTCTTCCTTGTGGCTTCTTGCATCCCCCCAGATGGATGTGCGTTTACACCCAGGGAAGCATGTGCGGGTGTAAACCTACAGACCACGAGTGCAGGTCCCGATGCCGACTCCCACAGCCCGACCCTTGAACCCTGCTGGGCCTGCCCAGGGTCCACAGGTTGCCCTGTTCCACAGGGAGAGACACGCAGTGATGCACACACTCAAGAGATGGGCACACAGATGGGCTTGCCAGGCTGCCATGACACGTTTCCAAAGAGACGCTCGGATTCTGAGGCTGCCCAGGCATTGACAGGCAGCCGTAGTGCACTGGTTTTCTGTGTGACTTTGGGGGCAGAGCACTGGGATTCAAATCCCAGCTCTGCTCCCCTCTCTATGCAACCTCAGAGGGGTTACTTATATTCTCCATGCCTCAGTTTCCCTCTCTGTAAGTGCAGATAATAATACTTTAAAAAAATCATACTCTGGCTGGGTGCAGTGGCTCATGCCTGTAATCCCAGCCCTTTGGGAGGCCGAGGCTGGCCGATCACCTGAGGTCGGGAGTTTGAGACCAGCCTGACCAACATGGAGAAACCCCGTCTCTACTAAAAATACAAAAATTAGCCGGACGTGGTGGCACATGCCTGTAATCTCAGCTACTTAGGAGGCTGAAGCAGGAGAATCACTTGAACCCAGGAGGCAGAGGTTGCAGTGAACCAAGATCATGCCATTGCACTCCAGCCTGGGCAACAAGAGTGAAACTCTGTCTCAAAAAAAAAAAAAAAAAAAAAGAAAGAAAGAAAAAATCATATTCTATCTCATTGGGTTATTTTGAGGGTTAAATTACATTCATGGAAGGTGCTTAGGAAAAATGGCTAGTGTTTAGTGTTGTCATAAATAAAAATTAAATGCATTTGCTCATTTAAACTTTAGCTGGACTTGACAAGTGAGGAAATTGAGGCTCAGCAAGGGAAATGCTCTGCCCAAGATCACACGTCTGGAAAGTGTGAGTGGAGATAAAAAACCGTATGGGTCTGGACCAGGTGCAGTGGCTCACACCTGTAATCCCAGCACTTTGGGAGGCCGAAGGCAAGAGGATCCTTTGAGCTCAGGAGTTGAGACTTGCCTGGACAACATAGTGAGACCTCATCTTTACCAAAAATACAAAATTAAGCCGGGCATGGTGGCACACACCTGTAGTCCCACCTGCTTGGGGGGAGGCTGAGGTGGGAGGATTGCTTGAGCCCCAGAAGTCGAGGCTGTGGGGAAATGGAGGCTTCCCAGAGTCCCATCCTTGTGCCTTCTTGCATCCCCCCAGATGGATGTGCATTTACATCCAGGCTGGAGTGCAGTGAGCCATGATTGTGCCACTGCACTCCAGCCTGGATGTCAGAGTGAGACCTTGTCTCAAAAAACAAAAAGAAAACACAAAAAACAGAGTGGATCTGAATCCAGAGCCCTTGCCTTTAGCCACCATGCTGTTTGCATCTAGGACCCATTTGAGGACTTGCATGCTACTGCTGCTAGGAGTATAGGACAATATGAAGGGCACCAGACAGGGAGCCAGGAGACAGAGATAGAATCTTTCATATTCATTCAACTCAATTCATGCAGTCATTTGAGAAATACTTTCTGAGCACCTAATGTGTGCCAGGCATTTTTTGTTTGTTTGTTTGTTTGTTTTTTGAGACGGAGTCTCCTCTGTCGCCCAGGCTGGAGTGCAATGGCGCGATCTCGGCTCACTGCAAGCTCCGCCTCCTGGGTTCACGCCATTCTCCTGCCTCGGCCTCTCCGAGGAGCTGGGACTACAGGCGCCCGCCACCACGCCCGGCTAATTTTTTTGTATTTTTAGTAGAGACGGGGTTTCACCGTGGTCTCGATCTCCTGACCTCGTGATCGACCCGCCTCGGCCTCCCAAAGTGCTGGGATCACAAGCGTGAGCCACTGCGCCCGGCCGCCAGGCATTTTTTTTAGGCAGCAGGGATTCATCTGGGAAGAAAATAGACTAAAATTCCAGGGTTGGAAGAGCTCATGGTCTAGTGGAAGAGACAGAAAATAATCAAATAACTACACATACTAGGATCCTCATACTAGGATCAATGCTAGGAAGGAACATCCATTGTGCTATGTGTTTGAGAGAGGTCAGGGAAGTTCCTGAGCAAGTGACTTTTCAGTTGAGCTCAGAAGGATGAGTAGGCATAAGCCAGGTGGTGAAGATGAGAGAAGAGAGGGGAAATGCTCCAGGGAGAAGGGACCGCTCACGTAAGACCTGGGGGCAGGGGGGAGTTTGGCACCTTGAGGACTGTCAAGCACACAAGCTCCGTAGGAGTGGCACTTTGTTTTGTTCATAGCTGTGTCCCAGCTGCCTGGCACAGTACCTGGCACATGGTAGGCACTCAATACATATTGGTTGGTTGAATAAATGAATGAACATGTGAATGGATAAGTGGAGGAATGTATGAATCTATGATATATTGATGGATGGGTGCATGACTGGATAGATGCTGGAAGGATAGATGAAGGGATGGACGGATAGGTGGATGAGTGAATGGGTGGATGGATAAGATGGATGTTGGAGGAATAGATGAAAGAATGGACAGATGAAAGAGTGGATGGTTGGGTGCATACATGGATGATTGGATGGATAGATGAAGAGTTAGAGTGGGGATGGATAGATGGATACTGCAGAAATAGATGAAGGGATGGATGAGTGAATGGCTGGATGGATAGAGGATAGATAGATTGGTGAATAGATGGATGGATGTTGGAGGAATAGATGAAGGGATGGATGAGTGGATGAGTGGATGGTTGGATGGGATGGATGGAAGCTGCAGAAATAGATGAAGGGATGAATGAGTAAGTGGTTGAATGGATAGAAGATGGATGGATTGGTGGATGGATGGATGGACGGATGTTGGAGAAATAGATGAAGGAATGGATAGATGAGTGGATGACAGGATGGATGGATGGATGGATGCTGCAGGAATAAATAAAGGGATGGATGAGTGGAGGGTTGGGTGGATGGATAGATGATTGGATGGGTAGATGGAGAATTAGATAAAGGATGGATGGATTTTGGAGAAATAGATGAAGGGAGGGATGAGTGGATGGCTAGGTGGAGGGATGGATGATTGAATGGATGATTGGATAGATGAAGAGTTAGAGGATGGATGGGTGGATGTTGGAGAAATAGATGAAGGGATGGATGGATGGATGACTGATTGAATGAGTTTTCACAAGTACCTACAGATTCACACACAAATGTGCCTGGAGGTAGATGCAGATACACTCAGAGGCATGCACACATGTGTGTAAACACAGACTCACTTGTTCTCCTGGTGCTCCCCCTGGAGAGCAAACACTGAGAACGGGGAGGTGGGGAGACACACCCTTTGGCCAGGGCTATGGCCATCCCTGCCACCACTGCAGCGCTGACAGTATTTCTGGAATTGGAGGAAGATGCTGATTCAGGGATGTGTGTTTTAGACTAGGCATCAGGCCAGGAAGTGGGACAGGGATGGCCCAGAGAGATGGATTGAGTGGCAGAGGGAAGTCGGTCAGGGTAAGGCAGTGAGACAGGCAAGGAGATAGAGAGGTGGAGACACAGAGAAGCAGAGAGATGGGGAAATACGCAAAGTGATGGAGGCAGAGACAGAGACATAGAGAGAAAGGGAAGGAAAGAGATGGAGACACAGAAACAGAAATGGGGAAATAGAATGATGGAGACAGAGACAGATGTACAGAGAGAAAGACAGGGAGAGAAAGATGGAGATACAGAGACATACAGAAATCTATAGAGATGCAGACAGTGAGAGACAGAGATATAGGGATACAGAAACATGTGATACAGGAATTCAAATTCAGACACACACTGTAGTCCCAGCACTTTGGGAGGCTGAGGCGGGCAGATAGCTTGAGCTCAAGGGTTCAAGATCAACCTGGACAACATGGTGAAATTTCAGCTTTACCAAAAAAATACAAAAATTAGCCAGGCATGGTGTGTGCGCCTGTAGTCCCGCCTACTTGGAAGGCTGAGGCAGGAAGATCGCTTGAGCCTGGAAGGTTGACGCTGCAGTGAGCTATGACTGTACCACTGCACTCCAGCCTGGGCCCTTGTCTCAAAAAAACCCCCCACAAAACCCAAACCCCCAGAAAAATCAAATGCAGACACACAGAGAGATGAGGTAGGGTTCCAGAGACAGGTAGAGAGAAGGGAAGAAAGATAAAGACACAGAGAGCAATGGAGGCACAGATAGATGGAGACATAGAGTCCCAAATCCCAGAGGGAAGAAGAGAGACACAGAGGAGCAGAGAGAGATGCAGAGGAGGTGAGACAAAGACATCCAGCCAAAGCTAGATGCAGAGTCAGAGGACTGGAAAGGAAATTACCTCCTTTTGGGTGCCTCCTTGGTGCCTGGCTCCAATTTGGGGGTGCTGCTGTACCTTGCCTCATTTAAGCACCAACAGCCCTTGAAGGTAGCATTGAGGAAGGCAAGAGATAAGGAAGATGAGGCTCAGAGAGGGGAAGACATTTGCCTGACATTGCACAGCCTGGGAGCAGCATTTGATGCTGGTCTGTTTGATGCCAGAGCCCATGTTCTCTTCTTCAACTTATGTTGGCTTGTGAAGACCAAGAGGGACAGGGCAGATGGGGTTAGGGGGCTACTGAGTGTGGGTCACAGAAATAGAGAGAAATAATCATGTATTCATTCAACTCACGTGTCCTGAACTTCCAGAAGCCTGGCCCCTGTGGGGTGATGCCGGAGAGCCAGAGATGAGTCAGGAAACAAATTTCTGAGCAAGACAGATGGGGCGGGGGGCAGTGTTCAGAGGTCTGGAGAAGGAGCAGATAAAAAAACAGGCAGAGGGAGGAGACAGAAAACACAACTGGTAGGATGAGTCAGAGAGGACTCCCTGGAGGAGAGGGCACTTGAGCTTCTTATTAAAAGATGAGGGCATTTGGGGATATGGGGAAAGGTCGGAAGAGCATTCCAGGCAGAAGACACGGCGTATGGAAAGAGTGGAGACAGAAATAAGGTGGGATGGTGTGGGAGTGATTATTAATTAATTAATTAATTTGTTTGTTTGTTTGTTTTTTTGTGTCGGAGTCTCGCTCTGTTGCCCAGGCTAGAGTGCAGTCGTGCAATCTCAGCTCACTGCAAGCTCCGCCTCCCGGGTTCACGCCATTCTCCTGCCTCAGCCTCCCAAGTAGCTGGGACTACAGGCGCCCGCCAACACACCTGGCTAATTTTTTGTATTTTCAGTAGAGACGGGGTTTCACCGTGTTAGCCAGAATGGTCTCGATCTCCTGACCTCATGATCCGCCCATCTTGGCCTCCCAAAGTGCTGGGATTACAGGCGTGAGCCACCGCACCTGGCTGCGGGAGGGATTATTTATATAAAATAATTAATAAAGGGTAGCTGGAGAATGTTTGAAGCGGGGAGGTTGGGAGAGGAAGGTGAGGCTAGATCATGCAGCTCTTTCAGTCCAGGTGAGGGGCTGAAAGTTTGTCCAAGGCACTGGGGAGCCCTGGGAGGGCCGTGAGCAGGGCAGGGGCAGGTCAGTTCTGGGCACAGAAGGACCCCTCTGGAGCCCCACTTGTGAGGACAGGAATGAGGGCAAGAGAATGGAGGATGGAGCGGCCAGGAGGCTGGGCCAGGCGTGGTGGCTCACACCTGTAATCCCAGCACTTTGGAAGGCTGAGGTGGGAGGATCGCTTGAGCCCCAGAGTTTGAGACCAGCTTGGGCAACACGGTGAGACTCCATCTTAAAAAAAAAAATAGCTAGGCGTAGTGGTGTGGGCCTGTGGTCCTCATTACTCGGGAGACTGAGGTGGGAGGATTGCTTGAGCCTGGGAGGTCAAGGCTGTTATCATACTGCTGCACTCCAGCCTGGGGGACACAGTGAGACCCTGTCTCAAAAACAAACAAACAAAAAAGGAGGCTGGGGCAAGGGTCCCAGCAGGAGAGGACAAGATCTGAGTGGCTGCTAGATCTATGGGAGTAGGGAGGAGAGGAAGGAGCAGAGAGAGGTGAGAGGCAAAAGGAATAGAACTTGGAGACAGATAGGCTGTGAGGGTCAGGTGTGCCTGTGGTCAAGGCAATCAAAAATGTCATCCATCCTGCTGAAATAAAATTGCCAGCTGGAAATGGAAGACAGCTTGATGGGAGAGAAACAGATGTGAAGATGCCAGGAGGGGGTCAGGGCCCCCAGAACTGAGTAAGACTATTTCAATCTGGACTGTTTTAATTGCTAATAACGGAAACGCAAATCAAATTGACCTAAGCATAAAAGGAACTTTATGGTGGATGAGGGCTTCAGGCATTGCTGGATCCAGGTGTTCCAATCATCTCCAGGAATCCAACTGTCTGTATCTTTGGGCTGTGCTTCCCTTGTGTTGTCTTTGCTCTCAGGCAAGTTATCTCCCTGCATCGTGATGTGGTAGCCCCGGGAGCTCCAACCCTGGCTCTGACCAGCCCCAAAACCACAGGGGAAAAAGCCTGTTTTCTAACAGGTCCAGCAAAAGTCCAAAGGTTGACTTTGTAGCCTAGATTGATTCTTAAGCTCGCCACTGAACAAATCACTGAGGAAATCAAGGTGCCACTACCTAGAACGGATACTTAGTAAGCAGGAACAACGGACAGTCCAGAGACCATCTGGATGTGGAGAGAGAGGAAGAGAAAGAGACACAAGTAACAGAGACAAAGACTGCAAGGACAGACAAAATAAATAAGCGAAGGTCCAGCTTCCTCTCCCACAGTTCCTGCTGAGAGCTCTGCAGACCCAGAGAAAGGGATGCTGAACAGGCACCTACATGGCTAGACCCCTTCTCTCTAGCATGAGAGGCCCCAGGAGAGCCCAGACCCAGAAGTCCAGGACCCCATCCTCTCCTCCCTCAGACCCAGGAGTCCAGACCCCAGGCCCTCCTCCATCAGACCCAGGAGTCCAGGCCCCCAGCCCCGCCTCCCTCAGACCCAGGAGCCCAGGTCCCAGATCCTCCTCCCCCAGACCCAGGTGTCCAGGCCCCCAGGCCCTTCTCCCTCAGACCCAGGAGTTCAGACCCGAGGCCCTCCTCCATCAGACCCAGGAGTCCAGGCCCCCAGCCCCCTCCTCCCTCAGACCCAGGAGTCCAGGCCCCCAGCCCCTCCTCCCTCAGACCCAGGAGTCCAGAACTCCAGCCCCTTCTCCCTCAGACCCAGGAGTCCAGGCCCCCAGCCCCTCCTCCCTCACACCCAGGTGTCCAGAACTCTAGTCCCTCCTCCCTCAGACACAGGAGTCCAGGTCCCCGGTCCCCTCCTCCCTCAGCCCCAGGTGTCCAGGCCCCAGACCCTCCACCCTCAGCCCCAGGTGTCCAGGCCCCAGGCCCTCCTCCCCCAGGCCCAGGTGTCCAGGCCCCAGACCCTCCTCCCTCAGACCCAGGTGTCCAGGTCCCAGGCCCTCCTCCCTCAGACCCAGGAGTCCAGGCCCCCGCCCCTCCCCCTCCCTCTAGAGGCACCATGGCAACCAGGCCCCCTGCCCACCATCCCCTCCCCCCTAGAGAACCCAGTTTCTGTTGGAATCTCGCCTGTTTCTAACCAGTTCCTGGCTGGGGCAGGGATGAGCAGAGGGCAAGTGGGAACAGAAAGGGGATGACAGAGGGGAGGGGGGCTCAAGGGGGCAATGGAGGCAGCTAGGAGAGGATAGAGATGGGGCAAGGAGACTGGTGAGAGGTGGGAAGATAGAGAGAGGGTGATGGGGTTAGGGAGAGGCAGAAAACAATGAAGACAAGGAGGGACGGGGGCCTGGGGAGATGCCGGGGAAACTGATGGAGACTGAAGAGATGGAGCCCAGGAGAGAAGGAGGGAGGAGGAGGGCAGAGAAATCAAGCAAAAGAGTGGTGGAGACGTGGGGACAGAGGGGAGGAGGCAGGGGGGCAGAGAGATGGGGAGAGAATGAGGAAGGGAGGTGGAGAGAGAAGGGTGGGGAAAGGGACTCTAGGAGACAGAGAGAGATAGGAGGGAAAACAGGGAAATGGGAAAGAAGGGATTGGGGCACACAGGGAGTCCCTGAGGTCAGGGGAACCCAGATCTCTGCGTGGTCTCAGCCTTCCAGCTCCTCTGTAATTCTACCCCGGGGCTTCAAAGAGGAGATAGAGGAGGCAGCGGTGGGGAGAAGGAGCTGGGGCGGGTGGCCCAGTCAGAGCCTCTCTTGCCACCTTCCTGAGACATCCCTCACCCACCTTCCCAGGATGCAGCCAGAGGTGGAGCCCGTGTGCTCCCCTGCCATGGGCAGCCCCACCATGCACAGGAAGGCAGGTACTGAGCTGTGTCTTTGGGGAAGGGGTGGACTTCCTCCATCCAGGCAGTGTGTAGTAGCCCTGGCTCACAGTGTGGCCTTAAGCGAGTCACTGGCACTCCAAAGTGAAAGCCATCCCTAACATTCCTGGATTCACCAGATTCCTGGAGAGCGGACCCCTTGGACCTCAAACTACATTTCCCACAAGCCTCTGCAGTTCCTTGGCCAATGCCCTAGACTCAGAACTACATTTCCCATGAGCCTCTGGGGCCTAAGCAACGCCTCTGAGGCCATTCTTCTCCTAGGTAACCTCACTGTCTTGTCTCCCATCCTGAGCTCAGCATCTTCCCCCAAAGCTGCTCTCCTCCTTCCTGGTTTCCATTTTCAAATGGCTCCACCGCCAACCCAGTCACTGGTGCCATCCTTCCACCTCCCACAATTCCCTCCCACAGCCCATCAGACCCCATCTTCCTGCCCTCTGGCTCTCCCTTCCCCATTCCTTCCTCTCTGTCCCCGCAGCCCTGTCCCAGGTCTCATCCTCTTCCATGTGGACCCTCTCCTCACCTCCTCCCTGGTCCCCAGTTTCTCTCCTCCTGCCTGTCCCTCCATGGCTCCAGAGAGGTCTCTCTGACTTCCAGCAGTGACCCTGGCTGTCCCTTGCTCATAACACTTCCTAGCTTCCTGTCACCTCTAGGACAGAGTCCCAAAGCTCCAGCCTGGCTTTTGAGGCCCTATGTGGTCTGACCCCTGCTGACAACTTCAGGCTCCTAGCCCAGCACTTCCTGCTAGCACTCTGCGCTGTAGCACAGCTCATGCAGTTACACTCATTCAACATTTATGGAGTAGTATCTCAATGAGGATGCATGTAACTGCAGGTAATAGAAAACCAAACTCAGGACTGGGTGTCGTGGCTCACGCCTATAATCCCAGCACTTTGGAGGCCGAGGTGAGTGGATCACCTGAGGTCAGGAGTTCAAGGCCAGTGGAGGCCGAGGTGAGTGGATCACCTGAGGTCAGGAGTTCGAGGCCAGCCTGCCTAACATGGTGAAACCCCATCTCTAAAAATACAAAAATTAGCCGGGTGTGGTGCCGGGTGCCTGTAATCCCAGCTACTAGGGAGGCTGAGGCAGGAGAATCGATTGAACCCAGGAGGCAGAGGCTGCAGCGAGCCAAGATTGCGCCACTGCACTCCAGCCTGGGTGATGGAGGGAGACTCTGTCTCAAAAAAACAAAACAAACAAACAAACAAAAACACCCAAAAACAAAACTCACTGCAGCCTTGAGCTCCTGGCTCAAGTGATCCTCCCACCTCAGCCTTCGAGGCAGAACAAATGCCCTGAAGGCAAAACAGACGTTGTTTCTCTGCCTTTAGGTCTCTTTTAGTGCTTTTGAAGACATCTTTCTTTTGGAGACCCCACGATGCACTATCTCCAGCCTAGACTGAGGCACCCACGTGACATGTAATTTATATGTAGCTCCAGAAAAGTCAAGGGGAGTTGAGTCGACCAGTTGGCTAGTTTTGTTGATCAACGTTTGTTCATTTTGATTTTGCTGTTTTCTTTGTAGCGTTGTGGAACCAATAACATTTTTTAGTTGATCAGGTTGCAAACTTCAGCATAGACCATTAGAAAGCCCCTGGGCCCCAAGCATTTTGCCTGTAGTGCCTAATGGATGAAACGGCCTGGCTTGTTCTCATGCTGGGAGAGGAGACGTGAAACACGCCATCTCACAGATCATTCATAGCCTCCAATGGCAATAAGCGCTCTTTAGTCTTGGGGCTCAAGGGAATTCTGGGAAGTTCTTGCAGGTGACTCTCTTCTCTTTTGCTCAAAAACCTTGGCCCATGCTAGGCCCTTCGTGTGAAACATCCTTCTCTCTGTCACCTCTTTATTTGGTAAATGCCTTTTTATTCTTTAGGTCTCACTGTGGACAACACCTCCTCTAGGGAGCCTTCCCTGATTGCCCCTAGACTGGGAGACTGGGCTTTCCCTCCACCTCGTAACACTCTCACTGAAACACACATTGCCCTTTATCTGCGAGTTCTGAAACGGCAGAGGCGTGTCTCATTCATCTCTTGGTCCCCAGCATCCTCCAAGGCACGCAGGGGCCTTCTGAGATGCCTGTTAAAAAAATTTAACCAGTTACTTGGGAGGCTGAGACAGGAAGATCCCTTAAGCCCAGGAGTTCCTAGCTGCAGTGAGCTATGATTGCACCATGGCCCTCCAGCCTGGGCAACAGAGCGAGACTCTGTCACCAAAGCGGGGGGGGGGAAGCTTGAAATTGTTGCATTTACTCAATTTTTCAATAAGTACTTATTTTTAAGTTTATGCTTTTGTTAATTTAATTACACATATACATTTAAATGAATATATTAAAATCACTGTTGTAACTAGAAATAGTTCTTATTTCTAATGTCATATTTCATGAGAAACTATTGTATTCACATTTTTTCACATGCATCTTTGATGCTGCTAGAGTTACTTTTTGATTCATTTAACACTTTTACAAGGCTATTTTATTAAATTAATTTATTGTTTTGAGACAGGGACTCACTTTGTAGCCTAGGCTGGCGTGAACTGACACCATCATAGCTCACTGCAGCCTCGAAATCCTGGGATCAAGCGATCCCCCTGCCTCAGCCTCCCAAAATGCTGGGATTATAGGTGTGAACCACCATGCCCAGCCTCTAATTATTGTTGAATATCATCTCATATCTAGTACATATTTAAATTTCCCTAATTATCTCAAAATTGTATTTTTTAATAGCTGGCTTGTTTAAATTAGGGCCCAAACAAAGTGCACACATTTCAGGCTTTATTCAATAAATACTAAGGACAACTATAAGCCTGGCACTTTGCTAGATGCTGGGGACAAAAAGACAAGTCCCCGCCCTCACATTGCTCAGAAGACTTAGGGAAGACAGAGTGTAATTAGGGAATCATAGAAATAAAGGTAAAATTGCAACTACTGTGAGTACAAACATACTGTGCTATGAGGAATGGCATCAGTGGACCCTCAGGGAGACTTGATTAGTCAAATGAGGGGGAAGAGAGATCCACGCAGAGTTACAGCATTAGCCAAGATCCTGCAGCAGGAGGGGTCAGAGAGAGTCCAAGTCACAGAAAAACAGCGTTTCTGGACTGCAGCAGGTGAAAAGGACGATTGTGCTTGATCAGGTTTAAGACATTAGCAGGGTCTGATCATGTGTGGTCTTATGGTCACTGGAAGGACTTTGGACTTTATTAATCCCAAAGACAATAAAAAGTCCTGGGAGGATTTTAAGGAAGGGGGCCACAGGGTCAGACCTACAATTCAAAATTCTACCTTGCTGGGGTAACTGGAGAGGGAGAGGAGTTATGAGATTAGATGAGAGTGAGGTGAGAGGAAGCCACCTGGGGAGATTGAGAACACGCTCACTGGCTCCAGATGCTTACATTTTTATCCTTAGTCTATCATTTTGTGCTGTGTGACTTTGAGCAAGTCACTTAACCTCTCTGTGCTTCTGTTTCATCATGTGTTAAACAACACTACCTCAGAAGATTGTTGTGAGGATGCAATGGAAAGTATTTTATTCTATTCTATTTTATTTTATTTTGGCACTAGATTCTTGCTTTGTCACCCAGGATGCAGTGCAGTGGCATGATCCCGGCTCACTGCAACCTCTGCCTCCTGGGTTCAAGCAATTCTCCTGCCTCGGCCTCCAGAGTAGCTGAGACTACAGGTGCGCGCTACCATGCCCGCCTACTTTTTTGTATTTTTAGTAGAGACGGGATCTCACCATGTCGGCCAGGCTGGTCTCGAACTCCTGAGCTCAGTCAATCTGCCCACTTTGGCCTCCCAAAGTGCTGGGATTACAGGCATGAGCTATCGTGCCTGGCCACAATGGAAAGTATTTTTAAAAGTGTTTGGCATATAAAAGGGACAGTAAGCACGTAGTTATATTGTTAAGTGGACAGACTTGAGGAGGGGATGGCTGCGTTTGAGGGATGGAGGGAGGCCGGTATGGCTGGAAGAAAATAATGAGGGTAGGTGTTTCTGGAAGGGGATCCTGTGAAAATGTAGATTTGAATCCAGTAGGTCTGGGGGTGGGCCCTGGAGTAAGTGTCTACTGCATGTGTGTGTGTGAGTGTGCAAGACAGCCCGTTGTGAAACATATGCCAGCATACCACTGACTATAGTTAAACTAAGTTGAATGTGTTGACTTATTGTAATGAGAGAGACAGCACACACACACACACACACACACACACACACACACACGGGTTGTCTCAGTAGAAGGCTGTTAGCAAGGACCTGTTACAAGAGCTGGGCTGTGTCAGGTGACTTTGGGGAGGGATCATGGGAGTGGGGCTTTGCTCTGGATGGGAGGCTGATGGAAAGCACAGGCAAGCCCGTGACTGGGACTCTTCATCTTATCGGGAACCAGGAGGGGTAGATGGAGCTAATGCTGGGCTTAATGAAAAAGCAGCCGTCAGCTCTGAGCCGGGAGGGGGGAATTTTGGTTAGTTTTGTGGTTTGGACAATGTTCATGTTTTGTTGTGTTGAGACATGATTCAGGAGTGGTCTTGTTTTTGCCTCAGTCCATCACAGTCACAGAGTGGCCTTCCTTGATGTTGGTGTTATGGGAAATGTTTTATGTTCGGCAGGAGAGCACCGGGGCCTGGCTGTCAGGGTCTACTTTACTCTCTTTCAGCATCTATAACAAAGACACCCCCAAACACAACATCATAAAAAAGACAGAAGTGTATTTCTTTTCTTTTCTCCCTTGCTCCCTTCCTCTCTTTCTCCTTCTTCCCTCCCTCCCTCTCTCTCTCCTTCTTCCCTCCCTCCCTCTCTCTCTTTTCTCTCTCTCTCTCTCTCTTTTCTCTTTTCGAGATGGAGTCTCGCTCTGTCGCCCAGGCTGGAGTGCAGTGGCGCAATCTCAGCTCACTGCAACCTCTGCCTCCTGGGTTCAAGTGATTCTTCTGCCTCAGCCTACTGAGTAGCTAGGACCACAGGCACACACCAACACACCCGGCTAATTTTTGTATTTTTAGTAGAGATGGGGTTTCACCATATTGGCCAGGTTGGTCTCGAACTCCCGACCTCGTGGCCTGCCAGCTTCAGCCTCCCAAAGTGCTGGGATTACAGGTGTGAGCCACCGCACCTGGCTCGCTCCCTCCCCCCCTCCCTCCCTCCCTCCCTCCCTTCCTTCCTTCCTTCCTTCCTTCCTTCCTTCCTTCTCTCTTTCTGTCTCTCTCTCTTTCTCTGTCACCCAGGCTGAAGTGCATTGGTACAATCATGGCTCACTGCAACCTCTAACTCCTGGCCTCAAGAAATCCTCCCACTGTAGCCTCCTCAGTAGCTGAGACTACAGGCACACAGCATCATGCCCAGATAATTTAAAAAAAAATTTTTTTTTTTTTTTGTGTAGAGATCGGGTGTTGCTATGTTATCTGCCTCAGCTGGTCAAGAACCAGAAGTGTATTTCTCTCTTGTGTAATGAAAGGTGGGGTTGGTGGGACATCTTGGCTTGGTGAGAAGATTTAGAGATAAGAGTTCCTCCCATATTGTTGCTTGCCATATCCGAACATGGTGGAAGCTGGGCTATTGCGAATCCACATTCCAGTCCAAGAGAAAGGGCAAAGAGTCCAAGAAAAGCAGTAATCTTTTAAGCGAATGACTCCAGAGTTACACCTCTCACTCCAGCTAACACTTCACTGGTGACAGCTTGGTCACATGGCCACACTTAGCTGCAAGGGAGTCCGGGAACTGTTGTCTCCAGCTGGGAAGCCATGTGCTGGGTAAAACTCTAGGACTGCAGGGGAAGGGGAAAATGGAATACATGGAACAACCAGCACTTGGCCATAAGAGACAGACCAGTTAGCTGATTGTGGGGTGGTCAAAAAGGATCCATATTTGAGAACTGTTATCAGTCAAGTTCCAATCAGGAGATTGATTCTGAGAGTGTTGGAAAAACTGAAAACTGGGCCGGGCACGGTGGCTCACGCCTGTAATCCCAGCATTTTGGGAGGACGAGGCGGGAGGATCACAAGGTCAGGGGATTGAGATCATCCTGGCTAACACAGTGAAACCCCGTCTCTACTAAAAATACAAAAATTAGCTGGGCGTGGTGGTGGGCGCCTATAGTCACAGCTACTCGGGAGGCTGAGGCAGGAGAATGGTGTGAACCCAGGAGGCGGAGCTTGCAGTGAGCCAAGATGGCGCCACTGCACTCCAACCTGGGTGACAGAACGAGACTCCGTCTCAAAACAAAACAAAACGAAACAAAACAAAAACTGAAAACTGGATTCAAGTGTTGTTACTGAAGTGATGCTGCCACAGTGAACAAGTAAGTCTGGCGTGACTAGAAGAGGAAGCAAAAAGGAGGAAGTTCCTCCTGCTTCCTCCTGCCTTGCAGGCTCCCACTGGCGCCCCTGTTAGGCAGAGCCTAATAGGAACCCAGCTGGTGAAGGAGAAATGGGGTTAGTAGAGTCTCAACCCAGGCATCACAGAGCCAGTGTCGTGGGGTGGAGTTTGGAGCTAACAGACAGTAACTCAATATCTGGCATACAAGCTATTCTGGGTGTGGCATGGGCAAGCAACTGGTGATGGCCATTTAAGCAGAATCATGGCTGAGGAGGGCTCAGGGCAGCTGACACTGGGTTCTGTGTCCTCAGGAGCACTCCTTATGGACCTGGAGACCCCAGAGGAGATGCAGGCTCGGAGCCTGGGCAGGCCCATCAAATCCTCGTGAGTTGTCCCTGGCCCACATGACCTCTATCCTCCGCTTCCCCAAATGTGATGGCAGCAAACCCTGAACTCAGAGGTCCCTGCCTGTTCGCTCTCTCCCTAGAAAGCAGTACCTGCGGCAGGTCATTGCAGACTACAAGGCACTGGACCGAGAACTCCCGTGCATCCGGAAGTTCCCCACACCACCAGCTGTCCAGCCCCTCTGCCTCTGCATGGAGACCTTGGTAAGTGGACCTGGGCCCTTATTTTCTGCACAGTTTTGGTGGGGTGGTGGGAAGGGCACAGGCTGAGAAGCAGTGTGGCCAGAGTTTAAATTCAGGCTCTTGGCTTACAAGCTGTGGGCTTGGCACCAGGGCAGTTTGCTGAAAACTGATTGTGAATTTGTCAAAGGGTCAGTCATGAAATCTACTGCTCATGTCAGAGGGGAGACCAACGGGCAAAGAAAGGGGAGGCTGAGGGGGGCAGGGAGGGAGGACAAAAGGAGTCCTACTAATCCACTTCTGTAAAGTTTACAAATATAACAAAAATTCAAGAAAAAGCCCATGTGTGTCGGGTGCAGTGGCTCATGCCTGTAATCCCATCACTTTGGGAGGCCGAGGTGGGTGGATCACTTGAGGTCAGGAGTTTGAGACTAGCCTGGCTAACATGATGAAACCCCATCTCTATTAAAAATACAAACATTAGGCAGGCGTGGTGGCAGGCGGCTGTAATCCCAGCTACTGGGGAGGCTGAGGCAGGAGAATCGCTTGAACCTGGGAGATGGAGGTTGCAGTGAGCCGAGATCGTACCACTGCACTCCAGCCTAGGTGACAGAGTGAGACTGTTGAAAAAAAAAGGGAAAGGAAGGGAAGAGAAGGGGAGGGGAGGGGAGGGAAGAGGGAAAGAAAGAGCTCATGTTTTTGACAGATTCAGCAAACTGGTCATCCCTGCCTTCAATCAGAAGAGGTATATATTAGGGTCCCAGGCACTCAGTAATTGAGAAGAGCTGATGTCAATGGGTGCTTACTGTGTGCCAGGCACAGGCCTCCAAGGTACACTCTCAGCTAATCCATGTGACTCTCCACCCTGCATACAGGGATTGCTGTCCTCGTTTTAGGGATCAGTCTCCGCCCCATCACTCCACTTCTTTGTGGCTTTGAGCAAGGGACTCTCCAGCCTCCCCTCTCACCCCAGTCAAGGAATGCCTTTCTGGAAGTGACATCATTTTTCATTTTCATTTTCATGACAAAATTTTCATTTCATTTTAGTTCCTCAGCTATTTTATGTGTTATGACAACTGTTATCACCCTTCACATGCTAATCACGTGCTGCAAATGCGTTTAGTGATCAGTACATTTCTGAATGTTAAATAGATTGACAAGACATCAAAACCCCTATGACCCTTATCTTTTGACTACTGAGCATTCTTAAAATGCTAATACGAACATAAAAGGAAAGGTGTGTAACTTAAATCCTGGCAGATATCTTCAAGAGCTTTCAGTCGCATCCATTGCAAATTGCTGGGAAAGTTTTTGGTAGATTCGTAAAGTTGGCTAAGTTGGTGAATCATTCAGCCAACTGTTCATTGACTTTTGGGCAAATTGGCTTGGTGAGAATTGATTTTTTTGGAGAATGACCTAGAGTGACAGATGCTTTCCCATCTGAGAGATAATCTGTCGCCTCCTTTGACAATAGCGACAGTACCCTGGGATTAAGAGCGATCCTTGCCCCCAAATGCCACCTGGAACTCTGTGGCAGGTTCTGCAGGTGGGGTCTAGGGTGGTGACTTCTGAACCCAAAATGAACCAGGAGGTCACGGGCTGAGGTTCTCTCTCCGACACCCGCAGCCCGAGGAGGATTTTACCCACCTGGAGGTGCTGCAAGCGCTGGAGGCCCAGTTACCGGGGGCCATGGAGAGCGGGCGCGTGAGCAGCATCCGCTTTGAGAACATGAACGTCATCTGTGGGACTGCTGGCCGCCGGAACCGGTGAGTAAGCGGCGGGGGCGGGGCCCGGGGCCACCGGGTAAGAGCGTGGTTGGTTTTAAAGCGCTGAGGGACGTGGCCAAGAGTGAAAGCATGAAGGGGCGGGGCCCGGAGCGACTAGATAAGAGCGTGGTTGGTGTAAGGGCGCTGAGGGGCGGGCCCCGGAGCCACTAGATAGGAGCGTGGTTGGTGTAAGGGCGTTGTGAGGCGAAGAGACAGTGGAGTGACAGCGTGGGGGGCGGGGCCAGGAGGGACTAGCTAAGAGCAAGATTGGCGCAGAGCCACTGAGGGGCGGGGCCAAGAGTGAGCGCGGTTGGAGGTAGGGTCCGGTGCGATCAGAGAGAAGGAGGGATCTGGAGTGAGCAGGGGCCCGCGTTTGAGTGACCCAGTAGTGACCGGGATAGGGGTCTGAGCCTGGAAAGGCAGCTGTGAAGGGGTGGAAGGGACTGAGCACATAGTAGGTGTGGCGCCAGGGGTGATAGGGTGGGGACAGGCCTGGAGTGCCTAGGGTAGAGCGGAGCCTGCAGTCGCCAGTGGAGGGTCAGGCCTTGGAGCGGTTTGAGATGGAGCCTCGACAGACAGGGATCAGGACGCAGAACCAGAGCGTAAGGAGCCTAGAGCGACCCAGGCGAGAGGGCAGGGCTGGAGGGGAGTTTAGGGACGGAGCGACGGTCCGCTGGACCAGGGCCTGTAAACAACTCCAGGCACCAGGCAGGGACTCTTCGACGATCAAAGGCGGGGCTGAAACGACCTGCGAGTTCTTTTTCCGTCCCCACCCCCCGTTGCAGGTGGCTCATTGCGGCCACGGACTTCCAGACGCGCTCACGCTTGCTGCGCTCCGGGCTCAGTCCCCGCGGGCTTGCGCACCAGCTAGTGCGCCACGACGACCTCCTGCTGGGCGACTACCGCCTGCACCTGCGCCGCTCCCTGGTCCGGCGGCGCATGCTCGAGGCCCTGGGGGCGGAGCCTAACGACGAGGCCTGACGCCCGGGCCGGCCCCGACAGCGCTTGCGCACCGCCCCGCGGGCTGGGACCACCCACCCGGAGCCCCGGAGGATAGGGGGCGTTGCCTTCCCAGGAAGGAGGCGGGGCCGGCTCGAGGGGGTGG
This sequence comes from Nomascus leucogenys, assembly GCF_006542625.1. NCBI lineage: Eukaryota > Metazoa > Chordata > Mammalia > Primates > Hylobatidae > Nomascus > Nomascus leucogenys. The sequence goes on from NC_044390.1 coordinate 64,874,839, forward strand.
ATACTGTGAGTTTAATTATAAAGAATGACCTGGTACAAAAGCCATTTCCCTCTGCAAAATCTTGGGGGGGAGTCAGGGGAAGGGAGGTGATGGGGGGTAGGAATGAACCCCCATGTTATAATCCCGCCTCCCTAATCTTCCTCCAGTCCCTGTACGTGGACGCCTGGGTCCCAATCCCTTGAGGGATGAACTAAGGCCCGTGAAAGGGAAGACCTGGGCACCGGGGCTTTCAACGCGTGCCGAGCCCTGTCTCAGCGAGAATCAGACGTCCTCATCCGCCCCCCTTCTCTTCCCCTCCCACCCCCCTTGGAAGACAATTCTCGGGCTTTTATTTCAGGTTTTTTTCTGGATTTTTTTGTGTGTTCTTGGGGTTTTGTGTTTTTTTTTCTGTTTTTTATATTTTCTTCTTTTGTTATTGTTCCTCTTTTTGCTTTTTCTCTCCTCTCCACCCCGCGCTGTCCCCGCATTCGGTCCCTCCCCACTCCCCACCCCGACCTCTCCTCCCCCCCCACCCCCTACACCCTCCCCAACCCCGCGGCACCCATCCAGAATGAACAAGCCCTTGATAGACGGGCGCCGCGCAGGCCCCCTGCGGACTGGGGGCATCCGACAAGGGGGAGGGGGCGGGTAGGGGTCCAGCGCGGCCTCTGACCCTCTCCTCACCACCCCTCCCCCCTCCCACGACCCTCCCACGAGGTTCCCCGCAGATCCCTGACATGGTGAGGGGAGGGGGCTTGCAGCCCCCTCCCCTCATGGACGGAGCGCCCCCCCCTCGGGGGTAGGGGCAGCAGAGGGGGAATGGGCTTGGGGAAGGAGGGGGAGCTCCCTTCTTTGGCAGCTGAACATGGGGAGGGGACCTGAGGGCAATGCCCTCCCCCCTTTACCCACAGCAGGGGAGGGGGCTTTTCAGGGAGAGGGGTGGCTTAACATTCCCAAGCCCCGGGAATAAGGGGAGAGAGGACGCGTGCGGGAAGGAACAGCCATGCTGGAGGGAGAGGGAGCTTCTTGGAGTGGACAGGTTAGGAGAGGGGAATCTTCGTGCAAAAGGGATGGACAGATGGCCCAGGGAAGACAGAAGAGGGAGGATGTGAGGGAGGGTGAGGGCTGGAGGCAGGAAGAGGCTCGAGTGTGGAAGCATGGTGAGCAGGAAGCCGGTGTGCATAGCGTCTTCTCTCACCAGGAAGTGAAAGAGCTTAAGGAGGTAAGAGAATCTGAATGAGAATGGCCGCAAGAGCTGCTTGTCAACAGGAATAAAAAATAACGGTGTCAGGAAAAGAAATGACAGTTACAGCCCAAGAGTGCATGGAATGAGATGAGTGTGCAAAAGGAAAGAAGTGGTAGAGCTCTCATCCAGGTAGAAAAGACAAGATGCGGTGTGCAGCCACGTCATGGTGTGCAAGAACATTATTAAGGGGGAGAAACAAGGCTTCCAGAGAGCATTGAAAATGCTGTGGGGGGGGCGTGCGTGCAAAAGCAAGTGTGCAAGAGGGTTCACAAAAGAATCAAAAATGCAAAGGGGCAAAGATTTCAAACAGAAAGGGGCAATGGAGTGGGAGCCTGGCAAAGAAGAAGAGAATGAGCATTTGTGAGAGAAACACAGTTCCTGGGAGGCAAATGTGCAAAAGGTGTGACCAAAAGTGACGGTGCAAAAGGGGCAAGAGGGAAGGCAGGGGGTGGGGGGCTAGGAGTGTCACAGTGAGAGGGGAGAGGTGGGGAGTGGAAGAATCTGGGGTTTTTAAGAATAAGAAGGGAAAGTGCTTCAACATAAGAAAATGGAGGTAAGAGTGTGTCAGGAGGGGTGCATAAGATAGCAAGTGTGCAAGGGCTGAGCAAAGAGCAGGGCACTCCAGAGAATGAATGATGTGCATGGAGTCTGTGAGGGGGAAGGAAAATGTGTCCCAAGTGTGTCTGCAACAAGGGTCCAGAGCGAGCGGGGAGGAGGAGATGTGAAATGGAGTGTGTAAAGGAGGGCCCTGGTAGGGGAAAAGTGTGTAAGCAGCGAGAATCGGAGCAGGAGGCATGGAGCGTGAGAAAGGAAATGCAGCGTGTGCGAGGAGAGCAGAGTGTATTCGAGCGGGCCTCGCCAGCCAGAAGCAAAGGCAGAATGTGCAAGACAGCGAGAGGGCAAATTTGTGCAAAATTGCAGCCCGGGGAGGGGAGGGGAGAGAGGTGAGCAGGCGTGCAACGGAGCGTGCAAGAGGCTGAGGGGGGCAGCTGTGTGTGCTGGGGAGAGGGGAAGGGGGAAGAGCTGAGGGGCCTGGAGAGAGTGGGAAGGGTTGTTAGAGGGGCGGCAGGTGGTGGAATCTGAGGGCACCCCCTTCCCCTGCGGCCTGGGGGACGGTCCCCATCCAATCAGGCTCAGGGCTGACCCTCTATGGCTCTGTCTATCCCCTCCCCCCAGAATAGGCCCTTCCCTCCTTCTCAGTTCCCTTCTGTAATTTCTCCTATCCCCCCTCCGCTCCCCACTTCACACACACACACTTGTGTCAGCTGCCCCTCTTCAGTGAGGTGCAAATGTCCGGCCTGGATTGGGCCACCTGGTGACCTCTGGCCTTGGGAGACGAGGGCAGGGCGCAGTTTGAACAGAGTCCCTGGCCCGGGGAGAGAATGACAGTCAGGGGTCAGAGGTCAAGAGGCCAGCAGGCTCAAGAGTTCTGTGGACGGGGCTGGTCCGTCCAGGCCAGCCATCACCTCTCCAGGAAGAATTTGAGAGCCCGGTCGATGTTCATGCGGTGGCCCACCCTGGTCACACCTAGATCTACGTAGTCCTCCTTGGTCAAGGCGGGTAGGTGGGAGCCATCGATCTCGTGGTCCAGGAACTGGGCTCGGTGCTCCGCCAAACCCAGCCACTCCAGCCAATCAGCCACGTCGAACTTGGTCCAGAACCCCAGAGGTTTAGCGCCAAACGGCTTGTCCGGGGGCAGCGAGAGCAGGCGGGTCGGTGAGAGGGAGCGTGAGGCCCCTGACAAGGCTCCCCCGAGCCCCCCGGATATCCCCGGGTGTGGCGGCACAAAGACTGGGGCGAAGGGGTCAGCCGAGCCTCCTGCCCCTCCAGTTGGGGAGCCACGGATGTCAAAGAGGCCTGGGTAGAGCGGTCCGGAAGGCAGGATGGGCAGGGACGAGGGCCTGGGCGCAGGGCTGACCTTGTGCTCCGAGGCAGGCAGCAGCGAGGGGCTGGGGGCCCGGCGGAGCAGAGGGGGCCGCATCTCGAACTCCACGCCCTGGAGGTGGCGGGTGGACGTGGAGGAGGAGGAGGCCGAGGGTGAGGTGGCCCCTGGGGCCGCAGCGGCTGTAGGGGAAACCCCTGTTCCGGTGGGGAGCGGCGGCAGAGGTGGTTTGGGCCAGTTCTGAAACAGGCTGCTGACAGGCTTGGAGAGGAGTGAGGACTGGGAGTCGTCGGAGAGTCTGGAATGTGACAAGGGGGCAGTGGGGGAGGACAGGGATTCAGGGGCAAGGGCAGGGGTGAGAAAGAGGCAGAGGTCAAGATATAGGGAGAGAGGAGGAGAGACATAAAGGTTGGGGGAGAGATGGGGGAGAGAGACGGGAAGAAATGGAGGGAGCAAAGGGTAAGACGGCCGTCGAGGAAAGAAATGAAGGGAGAGAAAGATGAGAGGACAGGGAGAGGGCGACAGTTAAGAGAGATGAAATAAAAAGAGACATTAAGTGATAATAATAATAATCGTCACCGCTTACTGATGTTCACGTGTGCCAGGCATTGTTCTAAGTGCTTTACAGGATTGCATCTCAGTTTAATCCCCACGACAGCCCTGATGCAGGTTACTATTATTATCAGCACAGAGAGGTTAAATAACTTGCCTAAGGACACACAGGAAGTGGCAGAGCCCGGTTATATGGCACCAAAATCTGAGCTCTTCACCACTATTCTATACTGCCTTTCGGGTTATGGCCAGTTATAGCAGAGTGAAAGATAGGGAGACAGTGAGAGAGAGACAAAAAGAGGATGAGCATCCAGGGGAGAGAGATGGAAGGGACAGGGGACACAGAGATAAAGAGATGAAGAGAGGGAGATGAAAGAGGGAAGAAACAAGGGGAGAAAAAGGTTCCCCTCATCCCTTTAGTTCCCTCCCCTCCAGCACTGTCCCACCTCAGGGCCTTTGAACTGGCCACTCCCCCTGCCTGGCTCACTCTTGCCCTGGGCAGCTGCTCCCTCTCCACTTTCATTACTCTGCCCATCTTGCCTGTTACATGAGAGACCTTCTCCAACCATCCCATTGTGGTAGCTTTTATTTTTTAGGATGGTTGCAATTATTTTGTTTACTGCCCTGCCCCCAATCCTATGTCCCTAGACTATGAGCCCTATGGAGGTGCACAGTCTTTGCCTGTCCAGCAGGGGATCCCATCACCCAGAAGGGCACTCTGCACACACAGGTCATGAATCAATAATTAATGCAATTGTTGACTGAATTAAGCATCCTTCCTATTGCTGCTACAAGCAGTGGAAAAAAAAAAAAAAAAAAGAAAAAAAAATCCTCTCCTCTAACCAGAATACTTAAGAATAGTCAAGGAATTGCGTTCAGATCTTAAAGGCCTAATAAACCCACATTTGTTTGTTTGTTTGTTTGTTTGTTTGTTTGTTTTTACAGCCTAGGAGCATTGATTCAAGTTGCTCTGATAATATACACTTCCTTTTTCTTTTCTTTCTCTTTTTTTTTTTTTTTTTTGAGACAGGGTCTCACTTTGTTCCGCAGGCTGCAGTGCCTTGGTGTGATATCAGCTCACTGCAGCCTCAACCTTCCAGGCTCAAGTGATCCACCCACCTCAGCCTCCTGAGTAGCTGGGACTACAGATGCAAGCCACAGTGCCCAGCCTCCTTTTTCTTTTCTTTCTTTCTTTTTTTTTTCCAACCTGGGAGCATAGATTTAAGTTGCCCCAAATATACACTCCCTGAACCCACATTTGAAGGTCAGACACATTTGGATAGCAGACCTTCAAACAGAATTCAAGTGAACTCTGTAGATGGACAAGGATATTTAAAAACTGCTCCCAGCCCTCTGTGTATCTGAACCAGAAATGTAACTCTACTTTCTCTAGGACTAGAAGGTCTCGAATGGGCTCGAATTCTGTGGCGATGCAGCTAACTGGCTGCTCTGGGAAGCATCTGCATCATCCCGTATTTCCCCATGTAGAAGTTGCTGGGCTCTTGTTTGAGGCCCCCTCTTCCCCCATCCCATGTTACAACAACGGCCCATATTAAATCCTCTCAAAAACTCTTTGGGCTGGCACTAGGCCATTCCCCTTCTACAGAGAGGTGGATTCATTTGCCTAAGATCACCCAGGTAGAAAGTGCAGAGCTGGGACTGGAAGCCGAGAAGGCAGGCTCTAGAACCACACCTATAACTGCATCCTGCCTTGAACCACACTGGCTTCAACGGACTCACAGATTTCAGGGACTGTCAAAGAAGTGACAGCCCACCAAGGAAACAAACATAAGCAGGTCTCACTCCAGTCTCCTTTGTTAATAACTTTTTTTTTTTTTTTTTTGAGACGGAGTCTCACTCTGTCGCCCAGGCTGGAACACAGTGGTGCAATCTGAGCTCACTGCAACCTCCGCCTCCCGGGTTCAAGTTATTCTCCTGCCTCAGCCTACCGAGGAGCTAGGACTACACGTGCCCACCACCACACCTGGCTAATTTTTTGTGTTTTTTTAATAGAGATGGGGTTTCACCATGTTAGCCAGGATGGTCTTGATCTTCTGACTTCATGATCTGCTTGCCTCAGCCTCCCAAAGTGCTGGGATTACAGGCATAAGCCACGATGCCCAGCCTGTTAATAACTTTTTGTTCATCATGGGATGTAGGTTGTCATGGTGATGGGAGGAGACAACAGAAGCTACTGAAATACATGGAAATTTAAAGGCTGGACTCAGTGGCTTACACCTGTAATCACACTTTGGGAGGTCAAGGCAGGAGGATCACTTGAGCCCAGGAGTTTGAAACTAGCCTGGGCAACATAGCTTGTCTCTACAAAAAGTTAAAGAAAAACGCCAGGGCCAGGCATGCTGGCTCATGCCTGTAATCTCAGCACTTTGGGAGACCCAGGTGGGATGAATCACCTTAGGTCAGGAGTTCAAGACCAGCCTGGCCAACATGGCAAAACCCCTCATCTCTACTAAAAATACAAAAATTTGCCGGGTGTGTTGGCGGGCACCTATAATCCCAGCTACTCAGGAGGCTGAGGCTCCAGAATCGTTTGAACCTGGGAGGCGGAAGTTGCAGTGAGCCGAGATTGCACCACTGCACTCCAGCCTGGACAATAGAGCGAGACTCCATCTCAAAAAAAAAAAGAAGAAGAAAAGAAAAATTGGCATAGTGGCATGTACCTATAGTCCCAGAGGATTGCTTGAGCCCAGGAGTTTGAGGCTGCAAGTGAGCTATGATTATACCACTGCACTCCAGCCGGGTGACAGAGTGAAACCCTGTTTCTTAAAAAAAAAAAAAAAAAAAAAAAAAAGCCAGGCACGTTGGCTCATGCCTGTAATCCCAGCACTTTGGGAGGCCGAGGCAGATGGATCACCTGAGGTTGGGAGTTCGAGACCAGCCCGACCAACATGGAGAAACTCCGTCTCTACTAAAAATACAAAATTAGCTGGGTGTGGTGGCATGGGAGGCTGAGGCAGGAGAATCGCTTGAACCCAGGAGGTAGAGGTTGTGGTGAGCCAAGATCATGCCATTGCACTCCAGCCTGTGCAACAAGAGTGAAACTCCGTCTCAAAAAAAGAAAAAAAAAAAAAGAAAAAGAAAGTATCTGTGAAAGCGTGCTTCAGTGAGAGCAAACTCCTGCCAACCTAGTTTCTGTTTCCTTTCTGCCACCCTGAGACTCTAAAGGGACACAGCCACGCCATCAACACCTCTGGCCTCCCTTGTTGGCCACCAGCCCCCACTTACCTCTGCCGCTGCAGGGAGGAGGTCCTCTCCGGGATGTAGCTGGCTCCCCCGTGGTGGCTGTCTCCGCTTCCCCCACTGCCTCCTCTGGCCCAGGGCAGAGCGCCGCCAGCTGCCGAGGAGCCCCCAAACTGCTGAAGCTTGGAGCTGAGTTCACTGATGATGCTGGCTTTTACTGTGGCCAAGGCTGAGGCCTGAGGCTGGGCCAGGGGCCCGGGCAGAGGTGGTGGCGGTGGGCCCGGGCCCTCCTCCCAAGGCAGCAGCTTCCGAGGCAGAGAGGAGGCCGTCGGCAAGGGCACTGGTGGGACTTCTGGCTCTACAGCCACCGGACCTCCAGCCACGCCTGCCGTGGGGGGTCCTGAACAAGCACGCAGGGCCAGCAGCCCATCGGTTCCAGCCCCTGTCACCGAGACGGTGGGGCTGGTGGGGGTGACAGGGTCTCGGAGTCCCCCACTGGGGCCAGGCCGCAGGCCTCCGCTGGCTCCCAGCGCCCGGCCCCGGAGCTTAGAGGGAGTCATGAGCTGAGGAGGGTATGGCGGGCCGGGAGTACCGCTGCCCCCAAAGGCCTGGCCGTCCAGGTAGGCCACGTAGGTGTCCAGAAGCTCCGGCCCGCCGGCCACACCGGCCCCAGCCCCGCCCCCACCCCCTGCGCTGCCACCACCTTCGGCAGATAGGCTGCTCAGCGTGGAGGCGCTGCTAATGGTCTCCAGTGGGTGGTCACTGCTGCTCCGACTGTCCACCTCCTCGATGCCAGAATCCGTGCCAGGCGGAGGGTCCGGGCCAGGCTGTGGGGCAGCGGGAGCCGGTGCTGCTGGGGCAGGCGGGCCTGGCGGAGGGGGGTCCCCAGGAGCGGCGGAGGCCCCCTGGGTCAGGGTGGCCACCTCGCTGTCATAGGATGTCAGGCTGGATGCGGTGGAGTCCAGGGTGGGAGGGGCTGCGGCCACAGCCGGGGGTGGCACAGGGGGTAACGGGGTGGCCGGGGCAGGTGGGTCGGGCAGCGGGTGGGGAGGCCCAGGCGTGAGGGGCGACTCCGGCTTTTCGAAGCTGTTGGAGAATTCCAGAGGCGGAGGCAGCGGTTCCACGAAAAGGAATTCGCCATCTTCCACATCCACTGAGGGGGCGGGAGGCGGCAGGACCAGCAGGGGCAGCCCGTTCTCTTCGCTGGCCCTCGGGGAGGTCGGGGAGGGGGGCACGGACCGGCGTGGGCTGGGCGGCGGGACCCCCGGCCCGTCCTCCGAGGGGGGCCCCCTTCCGCTGGTCGCAGGGGCCCGGGGCTGGCAGTTCTCAAGGAACCGCACGTGCAGCGGCAGCCGCTCGGGTTCTTCGGGGGCTGCGGACCTCCAGGGCTTGCTCACTCCGGGGTGCGGGGCCGGGGGCTCCGTCCCCAGCTGCAGCAGGAGGGGCCCCACCCCGGGAGCGGTGGGCGGCAGGCGGTGTAGCAGGGAACGCCGGGCGGCGGGCGGGCTGGCGGGAAGGGACTTCTCCTGGCTGCCCAGCCCCGCCCTGTACCCCAGCTCCCGGCGCGCAGGGTCCGGCGGGGAGGCCCCCCAGAGACGCAGCACTGGCTCGTGGTGGGCGTGGGGCGAGTGGTGGAGCGGGGTGGGCGGCGGGGCCTCGTAGCGGGGCGATGGGGGCCTGGGAGGGGGCTGGGGGGCCCCGCCGCCCTCCGAGGACTCCTTCAGCGCCCGCTCGCGGGCGGCCAGGGCCAGCCCCAGCGGGGAGGCGGGATCCAGGGCCTTGCCGGTCAGCGGGTGCACCAGGGGTCGCGGGGGCAGGAAGCTGGTGAAGGCGCTGCTGCCCCCGCCACCCCCGTAGGCTCGGCTTCCCGCCCCGTAGCCGCCGTAGCCCGCGCCGCTGCCCGCAGACTCCAGTCGGAGGTAGGGCTCGGCGGAGAACATGCCCTCGTCGATGGATTTGGAGTGGCGCAGCCGCGGGCCCGGGGCCGCCCCTGTGCCCAGCCCGCCGTCCCCGCCGTCCTCGTCCCCCGCGTCGGTGGAGAGGAACAGCGTGGAGCGCCGGCGCGCCTCATTCTGCCAGCCCCCCTCCCTCCGGGCCGCCCCCACCAGGGCGGCCCCGAACTGGCTCGTGAAGTCCAGCGTGGCCGGGCCGCGGGGCGAGGCGGGGGTGGGCACGGGCGAGGGGGACGGGGGCACGGGTGACATGGCCGGGGCGGGGCTGGGCGAGGAGCCGCCGCCGCCGCCTCCCGCGGGCTCGGGCTGGGTGGGGGGCTCCGCCTCCGTGCTGCTGCCCTGGCTGCTGCGGCCGCTGCTACTGGTGGACGGGGCCTTGATGATGATGGTGGGGATGGGGATGGAGTTCTTCTCCGAGGGCGCGGCCACTGCGGACGGCGGCTGCGGGGAGGCCGGGGACGTGGGCGACGGCGCGGGCGGGAGGCCGCCGCCCTTCTGGGGCTCGCCTTCCACCTTGGTCTGCTTGACCAGCGGGCCCTTGCGGCCGCGGCCCGAGCGGGCGGGCACGTACATGGCTGCGCTGGCCGCCCGAGGGGGCAGCTGGAAATAGCGCAGAGCCGGGCCCTGGGAGGAGCCGCCGCCCCCGCCGGCGCTGCCGTGGTGCGATGGGGACGGGGCCCCCGGGGTCGGGCTGGGCCCGCCGCCCCTCCAGCCTCGCAGGCTGGGCTGGGGCCCCAGAGCCAGGCGGGGTGGAGGGTCGTCGGGAGAGCCGCCCGTCTCCATCTCCGGAGGATGAGGGGGGTGGGCGTGGTGGTGGTGGGGCTGAGGGGGCGGGGCATGGTGGTGGTGGTGGTGGGGCGGGTGGTGGTGGGCAGGGGGCAGGGGCCCACTGTGGTACAGGCTCTTCTCGCGGCTCCCCACGCGAGTGTCGGGAGGGGAGGGCCCGTCAAAGGATGCAGGGGAGGAGGCGGGGAGGGGGCCACCAGAGCCGGGGTTGAAGGGCCCTCCCCGAGGGGAGGGGGTGAGGCGCCCTGAGGAGGAGGGGGCTGGAGGTGTGCTGTAGGGAGGCTCCGGTGGGGACGTGGTGGGTGGCGGGGGAATGTCCTCCGAACCAGGCACAGACAGGCTGCGGCTGAATTTCATGGCTGGGGGTGCTAGGTAAGGTCTGTCATCTTCTGCCGCCCCTAAGGAGATACAGAGGATCAAGGAGGGGGACCCTGGCGGGGAGGGTCTCCCTGATCCACTATCCCATAGAACCGCAACAATACTAATAACAAGAGTGGCACCCCGGATATGCCAGGAACTTCACGTGGACTCGCCCAGCTCTTCCCTATTTGGGGTAAACCCAAATCTGCTTCATACAGAGGTACAGGTTGTGCACTGCACAACTGCAAACCGCAAGGGGAGGAAACTGAAATTCAGCGGAACTTCCTCCCCATGCCAGGAGGGGGCGCCATTTTCTAATTCCGTTCAAAGGCTCAGTGAACGGTTTGGGGCCAGCAAAAGTGGCTGGAGCTGGGAAGGGATAGTCCCTCGTGTTTATGCATAGATGCGTGTTACTTTTCACGTACATGCAGGAAAGAAATGCAACCAGCACATCAAAGCTGTGATTCTACAGAGAGAACCACTTATGATGAGGCTAAAGTATAAAAGGGATTGGATCTATAGAAAAAAAAAATCAGGTAAACGGTGAGAGCCAGGTGGACCCCACACTCAGTGGGAGTGCAAGACTCAAACTGGTGGACTCTGAACGCCAGGAGTTGGGGAAAGCTGAATCCAATCAGGGAAAAACAACTCCAGGAGGCGTGCAGGAGTTGTCTTTGCTTACTTCACTGCCAAGACTCAGTCTTTGACCCTCTTCTCACCTCTGACTACTCCCTCTCAACCAGTGACCAGCTTCATTCACTGCCTTTCTGCTGTCGACGCCCACGTTTATGCCTGGGGCCCCATCCTCTGCCCTGAGCTCTGGGATCCTATATTCAAATACCCACACCCAGCTGGCTGTCTCACGGGCATCTCAGACTCCAAACGCTCCAACCCAAGCTCCTGATCTCCTCCCCAACAGACTCCTCCCAGCCCACAGTCACCCCCCACCACCGCAGCCAACAGCAGCTCTGTCCTTTCAGGTGCTAAGACCGAAAACCTTGCAACAACCCTTAGTAGCTTTCTTCCTCACGTCACCCACATCCAATCCACCAGCAAATCCTGTTGTTTCAAAACATATCCGGAATCCAATCCCTTCTCACCCCTCCAGAGTCACCACCCTGGGCCAGCCACTATCATTTCCTATCTGGATAGCAATAGCTGTCACCTCCTCTTTGGTCCCCCAGCTTCCCAGCTCATCCCCTTCAATCTAGTCCCTTCACAGCAGCCAGAGGGTTTCTGTTAAAAGCAAAGTCAGCTCATGTCCTTCCTCTGCTCAGAGCCCTGCCATGCACTCACCTCACTCAGGGCAAAGGTTCAAGTCCTCACCATGACTCCCCAGACCCTGCAGGATCGGGACCTTGTCCCCCCACTGCCCTCATGTCCAGTGCTCACTCGGCTTCCTCCCTGTTCTATAAATGCACCAGACTCAGCCCGACCTCAGGACCTTTGCAGAGGTGGTTTGCTCTGCCTGGAATGCCTTAACCCCAGAGAGCCTCACGATTCCCCACTTCATCTCTAGGTGTTTTTGTTGTTGTTGTTGCTGTTTTTTGTTTTTTTTTTTTTTTTTTTTTTTTTTGAGATGGAGTCTTGCTCTGTCGCCCAAGCTGGAGTGCAATGGTGCGATCTTGGCTCACTGCAACCTCTGCCTCTTGGGTTCAAGCTATTCTCCTGCCTCAGCCTCCTGCATAGCTGGGATTACAGGCACATGCCACCACACTTGGCTAATTTTTGTATTTTTAGTAGAAATGGGGTTTCATCATGTTGGTCAGGCTGGTCTTGAACTCCTGACCTTGTGATCCACCTGCCTTGGCCTCCCAAAGTGCTGGGATTACATGTGTGAGCCACTGTGCCTGGCCCATCTCTAGGTTTTAGCTCAAACCTGTGCCCCGCCCCCCACCCAGCACTCCCTATCTCTCTTACCTTACTCTACTATTTTCTTCACACTTTTTTTTTTTTTTTTTTTTGAGACAGAGTCTCGCTCTGTCGCCCAGGCTGGAGTGCAGTGGCATGTTCTCGGCTCACTGCAAGCTCCGCCTCTCAGGTTCACGCCATTCTCCTGCCTCAGCCTCCCAAGTAGCTGGGACTACAAGTACCCGCCACCACACCCGACTAATTTTTTGTATTTTTAGTAGAGATGGGATTTCACTGTGTTAACCAGGATGGTCTCGATCTCCTGACCTTGTGATCTGCCTGCCTCGGCCTCCCAAAGTGCTGGGATTACAGGTGTGAGCCACCGCGCCCGGCCCACTCTTTTTTTTGTTTTCCATAGCATGTACAACTGCTAACATACTAGATAATTTTCTTGCTTATCATCCTTATAATCCATTATCTGTCTTCCCCTGCTATAAAGCAAGCCCCATGAGGGCAGGAACCTTTAGTCTGTTTCATTCGCTGACATATCCCCATTCTAGAACAATTCCTGGCATGTGGGGAGAGCTTGGTAAACACTTGTAAAATGAATGAATGGATCGAATCGGGTATAAGAGAAAGAACCAGAAAGCTGTAACGGGGGCTTTAGCTCACTGCATCCCCATTCTCTAGATGTAGAGCCAGAGGCCCAGAGAAGTCAAGCCACTTGCCCCAGTTCACACAGCTGGGAAGGAGGGGAGCCAGGATTCATGGCCAAGTTCACCCATCTCCAGAGCCTGAACTCTTAACCCAATTTGATGAAACTATGGTCTCTCTGGAAGCAGAGAACATTTCCAAGTCCGCTTGCTTTTCCTAAACTGTCACGTTCCTGGCCTCCCCCAGCCCCCACATCTCTTCTGGGTGGCATACCGATAGATTTTTGCCGGAGCATCAGCCCAGGTCCTGGAGGCAGGAAAGAAGGACGCTCGTAACTTGGCTGGGCACGGTGGTGGGGATCGAAGCTCGACTTTGGAGCGGCAGTCAGAGGCGGAGAGAGAGAAAAGATAGAGAGAGATCAGTCAGCACAGAAAGGCTTGTGGCTTCACTATACGGCTGCCCCCTATTCCTTCCCTAAGCCCCTGCCGTAAGGGAGAGCAGTGTGAAGATGGTGGAAGGAGGCCGGGCGATGTGGCTCACGCCTGTAATCCCAGCACTTTGGGAGGCCGAGGCAGGCGGATCACCTGAGGTCAGGAGTTCAAGACCAGCCTGGCCAACATGGCAAAACCTCGTCTCTCTACTAAAAATATAAAAATTAGCCAGGCATGGTGGCGGGCACCTGTAATCCCAGCTACTCGGGAGGCTGAGGCTTGAGAATCTCTTGAACCCGTGAGGTGGAGGCTACAGTGAGCCAAGATCACACCACTGCACTCCAGCCTGGGCGACAGAGCGAGACTCTGTCTCAAAAAAAAAAAAAAAAAAAAAGAAGGCGAAAGGGAATTCTGGGGGGAATGAAAAGCCTTGAGTCTGGGCAGGAGGGAGAAAGAAAGGAGAAGAAAGCAGATTTTCCATCGACTTGCTCTGCTTCCTTCCTCCAGCCACTGCCCATGTCTAGGTCCCCACCAGTGTTCTCCGGGACGGAGCAGCCTCTTCTCTCATCTCCCTGCTGCCATCCTTGATCGCCCACCCTGTTCCGGTCTGTTTTCCACACAAGAGTCAGAGGCATCTTTCAAAAAGCATGCTATTTTCCCTGCTCGAAATCCCATGTCAGTTAGGAGGAGATCAGAGGGGACCGAACTCCCAACTCTGGTCTATAAGACCCTCTGTGGCAGGCCCTGCTGGTGCCCCTGCAGCTGCCCTCCCCTTGGATGCAGCATCCCATCCTTCCCCCACTGCTGGGAGTGTCACCTGCCTGCGGCCCTTAAGAATTACCCTCATTCAGAGTCCTGGACTCGCCCAGTCCATTATGTGTCCCTGCTTCCCGGAGCAGCCCACAGCCCACGATGGACCGATACGGAGGTCCGAGGCAGCACTAAAGCCGGGGTGCCCAGCCTGACCCCACGGGTACCCACTCCAGCGAGAACCATGTCTGCTTGACCTTCCACAGCCCCAGCCAGTCTCCTGCACTCCCTGAAGGTTCCCCCGTAGCAAACCCTTGGTACAGGAATCCTCACCTCTGGCTCCCGTTCTAGGGAAGCCCACACGAAGACACCCTGCAGGACCCAGCCCCTGCCCCCATTTCGCACTTGCTCCCTTGGTCCGCCTCCACTCCCACCTCTTCCTTTTCCTCTGTCAGCCCCAGGTCTACCCTCATTTGAGAGCACCTGCAAGGCCTGGCTCTCTCGGCAACAGCTTTCCCTCTTATTGCCACAGTTCCTTTTCAGCGCCAAGTTCTCCGCGGCGAGACCTTCCCCGGCCCCCTGCCTGGACCGCACTTCCTCTGTCCCATTTTCTTCACAGCATCTCTCTTCCCCAGAAACCATCTTGTTTACTTGCTGTCTGTTTCCTCCACTAGCCTAGAAACTCCCTGAAGGCAGGGCCGATGTATCTCAGGCATCGTACCTACAGTGTCTAGGGCCCATGATGCTTTTAGGGGAAGTGTTTTAATTTCTTTTCGAAGTAGAAGTGAAAGAAAAAAAGAAAAGAGAAAATTGTACCCTGGATAATATTGGTCTTTGCAGCAACAAAATCATAAAATTTAAACTTTTTCTTTCTTTTTTTTTTTTTTTTTAGACAGGGCTGGAGTGCAGTGGCGTTAACATGGCTCACTGCAGCCTTGGCCTCCCGGGCCCAAGCAATCCCAACCTTAACCTTCTGAGTAGCTGGGACTATAGGCGGGCACCATCACATCTAGTTAATTTTTAAATTTTTTTGCAGAGGTGAGGTCTTGCTATGTTGCTCAGGCTCATCTCAAATTCCTGGGCTCAAGCGGTCCTCCCACTTTGGGCTCCCCAGTAGTTCTCAGATTACAGGCATGAGCCACCGTGCTGGCCTTTTTTTTTTTTTTTTTTTTAATGCAGAAGGGCAAAAGTGCCTAAGGTTCATGGAAGTCATTATGAAACCTGCTTGAGGGTAGGGTAGTGACTTTATCAGTCTCATTTCCTACTGAGTCCCCAGTCCCCACATAGGGCCTGCTGTTCTATAAGCAAGTGTTAGATGAGTAACAGGGAGAATCAGCCAAGGTCAGGCACTTCGGGGCCCTGACTCCCCAGCTTCTGCCAGGTCACCCCATGTGTCTCCCTTCTCCATCTTTGAGACCAGAAATGCAGAGAAAGAGAACCCTCTCGGAATGAAGTTCCCACCTTTGGGATGAACCCTTACTTCCTGCACTTCCCACCATACCCCCTCCTGCCTCTTTCCTCCAGCCATTCACAACCATTCCCAGTTCCCTTGATTCTCACCTCGGAGACTCTGCATGGAGCATCCTTTCCCTGGGCTCTGTGCTGTGCTTGGGAAAGCTCTGTTATCTTAGCCCTCCACCCTGGCCTGGCTACCCGCTTCCTTTAGGCCTGCAGGGCCCCTTAGAGTAGCCACTAGCCGTTCAACCGTACGTTTCAAGCCAACATGGTGGCTCATGCCTGAAATCTCCACATTAGGGAGGATCGCTTGACCCCAGGAATTTGAGACCAGTCTGGGCAGCATAGGGAGACTCTGTCTCTACAAAAATAAAAATTACAAAAATTGCTGGGCACGGTGGCTCACGCCTGTAATCTCAGCACTTCGGGAGGCCAAGGTGGGCAGATCACCTCAGGTCAGGAGTTCGAGACCAGCCTGTCCAACATGGTGAAATTCCATCTCTACTAAAAATACAAAAATTAGCTGGGAGTGGCGGTGTGTACCTGTAATCCCAGCTATACAGGAGGCTGAGGCAGGAGAATCACTTGAACCTGGGAGGCGGAGGTTGCAGTGAGCCGAGATTGTGCCACTGCACTCCAGCCTGGGTGACAGAGCAACACTCAGTCTCAAAAAAAAAAAAAAAAAAAATTAGCCAGGCGTAGTAGCACACGCCTGTCATCTTAGTTACTTGGGAGGCTGAGGTGGGAGGATCACCTGAGTGTAAGAGTTCCAGGCTTCATTGAGCTATGATTGTGCCACTGCACTCCAGCCTGGATGACAGAGTGAGACTGTATCTCTAAAGAAACGGACCAACCAAAAAGACAAGTGTAAATTTCAATTAATTAAAATTAATTTGTAAAATTCAATTTCTCTGTTGCACTGGCCACATTTGAAGTATTCAACAGTTATCAGTGGCTGGTGGCTACCAAACTGGACAGTATAGCTATGGAACATTTCATCATCACAGAAAGTTCTATTGGTTCTAGTCCAGACCTTCCTGGGGTCTGTATTATATGCCTGTCACTACACTTCCCTCCCTGAATTGGGACTGTTTCTATGTTTGTCTCATTGATTCATTCACTCTAGAAATATTTATTGAGGACTTCCTTTATGCCAGGGACTGTGACAGATACTGCAGATACAACAAATTAGACAAATGTCCCAGCCCACAGGAAGGGCAAGCAGGCCATAAACAACATAAATTCGTAAAATATAACATTGGTCAGATGGAGGTAAGGGGCAGGAGAGACGGAGAATGTAATTTAAAATACGGGCTGGTGCCGGGCGCGGTGGCTTGCGCCTTTAATCCCAACACTTTGGGAGTCCAAGGTGGGTGGATCATTTGAGGTCAGGAGTCTGAGACCAGCCTGACCAACATGGTGAAACCCCATCTCTACTAAAAATACAAAAAAATTAGCTAGGCTTGGTGGCACATGCCTATAGTCCCAGGGAGGCTGAGACAGGAGAATCACTTGAACCTGAAGGCAGAGGTTGCAGTTAGTCAAGATCGTGCCACTGCACTCCAGCCTGGGTGACAGAGCAAGACTTCGTCTAAAATAAAATAAAATAAGGGCTGGCCAGGCACAGTGGCTCCTGTCTGTAATCTCAGCACTCTGGGAGGCAGGAGGATTGCTTGATGCCAGGAGTTCGAGACTAGCCTGGGCAACATAGCAAGACCCTGTTTCCACCCCCAATTTTTTTTTTTTTTAATTAGTGGTGCACGGTGGCATGTGCCTGTTATCCCAGCTACTTGGGAGGCTGAGGTGGGAGGATCCCTTGAGCCCATGAGTTTGAGGCTGCAGTGAGCTATGATTGTGCCATTGCACTCCTGCCTGGGTAACAGAACAAGACCTTGTCTCAAAATAAATAAAATAAGGTGGTCAAGGCAGGCCCCACTGAGAAGGTATTATTTGAGCAAACTCCTGGAGGAGGTGAAGGAGGGGGCATAACGATGTGTAGAGGAAGAGTGTTCCAGGCAGGTGGAACAGCAGGTGCAAAGGCCCTGAGGTGAGGGTGAGCCAGGCAGGCTCAGGAGAAATAGGAAAGAGGCCAGGAGCTGAAGGGTGGGAGTTGAGGTTAGACAGGTGATAGAAGGGTGGGAGTGGGTAGGACCTGCAAGTTTCAGGTTTCTTTCAGATTTCGGCTCCCAGGTCTCCTCTCTGGAGAGGCTTCCTCCTGTTACTCTGTCTCATAACTCCCTTAACTTATGCCAGTTTGGAGTCATCATCATTATTTGCTTGCTTGTGTACTGTCTGTCTCCCTGTGCATGCAGCCCACCCCAATACTCTTTCTACTCTATTTCCTTGGTAAGAAAATGCCAATCTTATTTGGCACCTTTTGAGAGACTACACTTCCCAGCCTCCTTTGCAGCTAGGTGTGGCCATATGACTAAGGAAGGCCAATCGGGATGCACAAGTGGGAGTGTTGTGTGTTACATCTGGGATGTCTTGGAGGTAACTCAAGAGGCAGCAAGGTGCACTCTTTTGCCCTTCTGCCTTTCTGCCCTTCCTTGTTCCTGCTACGTGGAATGCTGGTGCAATAGCTAGAGCTCCAGCAGCCATTTTGGAGGCCAGTCTGCAGTTGGAAACATGGCTAAGATGGTGGAGCAGAAATTGAGAAGGATTCTGGGTCTTTAAGACCATGGAGGCTGCTAACTTGCCTGAGACTTCCTATCTCATACTTTTTTTTTTTTTTTTTGAGATGGGAGTCTCACTCTGTCACCCAGGCTGAAGTGCAATGGCACTATCTTGGCTCACTGCAACCTCTACCTCCTGGGTTCAAGCGATTCTCCTGCCTCAGCCTCCTGAGTAGCTGAGACTATAGGCGCCCACCACCACACCCAGCTAATTTTTGTATTTTTAGTAGAGACAGGGGTTCACCATGTTGCCCAGGCTAGTCTTGAACTCCTGACCTCAGGTGATCCACCCACCTCGGCCTCCCAAAGTGCTGGGATTACAGGTGTGAGCCACCATGGCTGGCCCCCATATTTCTTTAACAAGAGAGAGATAAAAGCATTTTTCTTGGTCAAGCCACCATTATTTGCTTTTTCCCCCGCAGGTACAGCAGAACCCAATTCTGCTAGTCTCCTCTTTCAAATGTAAATTCTCTAAAGGAAGTTACTTTGTTTGACTGATTCACTCTTATACCTTGAGAGCCCAGCAGCAGGTCCAGGATGTAGTAGGTGCTCAATAAATAGTTGTAGAAGGAAGAACTCATTGGAAGCAATAGAAGACACCCTGACAAGATGTGGCGAGCAACTCCAGGGCAGAACCCCAGCCTGTTCCTCTGAACATCCCCATCAAGCAGCACAGGGCCAGCTCCAAGCAGGCATCAGGAGGTGTCGCCTGAAGGCATCCCTGCTTTGACGGATTTCCTGCCATGCTGCTCTTCTCTAAGCGCTTCTCAGCCTGCTCAATCCTTCTCCACTTTGCTGAATGTTTTTCTGAACCCCTCCCCCATCTCCTTCAGCCACAGCCCAATACTCTGCTTGGCTTTCTGTCCCGTCCTGCAGCTGTGTGGTATCAAGAGGGCAGAACCTTGCAAAAGATGAAGGCAGTAGAGAAGTGGCAAGCGGAAGGAGACACTCTTGTGTGAGCCATTTTGCCTGCTGTTTTTTGTATGTGTCCTCACTGGATCCTCACACCTGTGAGTTAGGGTGGATTATACCCGTTTGGATGATAATGAAAGAGGCTGTGGATCAGAAAGAAAAGGGCCTTATCCTAGACCAGCCAGCGAGTAAGGAGGAGATTAAAGATGCATCGGAGAAAAGAGATCAGAGTGGCTCAAAAACCCTAAGATAAAATGGGAGGGGTGTGAAGAGTCAGGAGAAGGGGATGTGACCAGTCAGGAAGCACACGGGGACTGCTGAGGAGCAGAGCTGGAGAGGACAACAAGAACAGAGTCCAGGCAGGAGAGGACAGCTGGGAGGAGGGGAGGAAGGCAAGGGAAACACCTGCACGGGGTATGGGGGCGGGTGGTGGGGGCCAGAGGGAGAGGTGAGGGTCAGGTGACAGGTGAGAGTGAAGGTGATGAGGCAGGGGTCAGAGTGACAGTGGAGGGGTTGATGTGACAGTGGAAGGGTCAGAGTGACAGGGAAGGGACCAGGGTGATGGGGGAGAGGTCAGGATGTGACAGAGAAGGGGTCAGGTGACAGAGGAGGAGTCAAAGTGATGGGGAAGGGTGAGGGTGACAGGGTGGGGGTCAGGGTGAGAGAAGAGGTAAAAGAGAGACAGTGGAGGAGGCAAAGGGACAACGGAGGGGTCAGGGTGATGGGGAAAGGTCAGGGTGATGGGGAGGGGTCGGGTGATGGGGAGGGGGTCAGGGTGATGGGGAGGGGTCAGGATGATGGGGAGGGGTCAGGGTGATGGGGAGGGGTCAGAATAATGGGGAGGGGTCAGGGTGATGGGCAGGGGTCAGGGTGATGGGGAGGGGTCAGGGTGATGGGGAAAGGTCAGGGTGATGGGGAGGGGTCAGGGTGATGGGGAGGGGTCAGGGTGATGGGGAGGGGTCAGAATAATGGGAGGGGTCAGGGTGATGGGGAGGGGTCAGGGTGATGGGGAGGGGTCAGAATAATGGGAGGGGTCAGGGTGATGGGGAGGGGTCAGGGTGATGGGGAGGGGTCAGGATGATGGGGAAGGGTCAGAATAATGGGAGGGGTCAGGGTGATGGGGAGAGGTCAGGGTGATGCGGAGGGGTCAGAATAATGGAGAGGGGTCAGGGTGATGGGGAAAGGTCAGGGTGATGGGGAGGGGTCAGAGTGATGGGGAGGGGTCAGGATGATAGGGAGGGGTCAGAATAATGGGGAGGGGTCAGGGTGATGGGGAGGGGTCAGGGTGATGGGGAGGGGTCAGAATAATGGGGAGGAGGCCGGGCGCAGTGGCTCACGCTTGTAATCCCAGCACTTTGGGAGGCCGAGGTGGGCAGATCACGAGGTCAGGAGATCGAGACCACGGTGAAACCCCGTCTCTACTAAAAATACAAAAAATTAGCCAGGCGTGGTGGCGGGCGCCTGTAGTCCCAGCTACTTGGAGAGGCTGAGGCAGGAGAATGGCGTGAACCCGGGAGGCGGAGAGCTTGCAGTGAGCCGAGTTCGCGCCACTGCACTCCAGCCTGGGTGAAAGAGCAAGACTCTGTCTCAAAAAAAAAAAAAGAATAATGGGGAGGTGTCAGGGTGATGGGGAGGGGTCAGGGTGATGGGGAGGGGTCAGAATAATGGGGAGGGGTCAGGGTGATGGGGAGGGGTCGGGATGATGGGGAGGGGTCAGGGTGATGCAGAGGGGTCAGAATAATGGGGAGGGGTCAGGGTGATGGGGAGGGGTCGGGATGATGGGGAGGGGTCAGGGTGATGGGGAGGTGTCAGAATAATGGGGAGGGGTCAGGGTGATGGGGAGGGGTCAGGGTGATGGGGGGTGTCAGTGTGATGGGGAGGGGTCAGGGTTACAGGCAAGGGGTCAGGGTGATGGGAGAGGGCTTAGAGTGGCAGGAAACTGGTTAGAGTGAGGGGGAGGGGTGTCCCCGACAGAGGAGGGTGCAGAGTGACAGACGCCTGGTTAGATTTGCAAGCTGACAAAAGACACTTCCGCGCCATGTGGAAGAAGAAGGGACAAAAATGGGTTAGCTTGACATAAGAAGGGTCAGGGTGACAGGAGAGATGTCAGACTGATGGAGGAACCATAACAATCTGATGGGGCATCGCACTGACTCCCGAGGGAGCACCTGAACTCCACCAACCAACGGGAGCATTCGCTCCCGCGCAGAAGGGGCAGCCAATCAGAGTGCGCAGCCTTGCATGACGTCACCGGCTGCCGGGCAGACTCCCTTCAGTCAGTCGCCCAAAGGCCCAGTTCTCCATCACCTCGTGGCCTGGTGCCTCAATGGCAGCGCATGTCCTGCGGCTGACCAGTGGCTGGGGAACTCCTGCTAAGCAGGCAGCCCTGAGAGGGGATAGGGGAGAGAATGGACGGAAGACAACTGAAGAGATAGAGATGGGGGGACACAGATAGAGACAGAGAGAGGGAGACAAGGAGACACAGAGACAGACGTAGAGAGACAGAAAAAGAGAGACAGAGATAGAGAAACAGACAGAGAGACAAAGGCAAAGATGGGGAGAGACAGATGGAGAGACAGAGACAGAGACAAAGGCAGAGATAGGGAGACAGAGATAGAGAGACAGAGAGACAAAGGTAGAGATGGGGAGACAGAGATGGAGAGACAGAGAGACAATGGCAGAGATGAGGAGACAGAGATAGAGAGACAGAGAGAGAGCTAGGGAGACAAGGAGACACAGACAGAGATGGACAGACAGAGACAAAGAGACAAAGACAGATAGGGGAGAGAGGGAGGCGGGGAAACAGGGAGGGATGGGAAGAGAAAGATGGGGAGAGTGAGAGAGGGGAAGAGGGACAGACAGAGGTGGGACCTAGAAGGGGGAGAGACAAGGACTGAGAGATGAGAGGGGAAATGAGAGGGCGATGGGAAGCAGGAAGAGCCCAGAGAGGCAGGAGGGAGGGCAGCTCTGACTCAGAGAGGGCCTGCGCAGCCCCAGGAGGGAACCCCAGAAGTGGGGAGTGCCACTGAGAGGGAGCGATGACGTCTCAGACTGAGAGATGAGGGGGCACGAGGGAGCCCTCGGGCATCAGTGGTGGGTGACAAAGACAGTAGCAGAGAAAGCCAAAGCCATACCGAGGGGCGGATGGACAGCAGAGACCTAGGAGGAGACAGCCCAAGAGGTGCCCTGACCTAGGGTGGATCTGCCGGGCTCTGCGCCCCCACTGTCCCCACCTCCTCTAGGTTGTATGCAAAAGTGCATCTTTGGAGAGGGTTGAAATCTCCCAGTTTCCAAGTCCTTAGATAGTGGCATCTTTTTTTTTTTTTTCAAGACAGAATCTCACCCTGTCACCCAGGCTGGAGTGCAGTGCCGCAATCTTGGCTCACTGCAACCTCTGCCTCCCAGGTTCAAGCGATTCTCCTGTCTCATCCTCCCGAGTAGCTGGAATAACAGGCGTGCGCCACCACACCCAGCAAATTTTTGTAGTTTTAGTAGCGACGGGGTTTCGCCTTGTTGGCCAGGCTGGTCTCAAACTCCTGATCTCAGGTGATCCACCTGCCTTGGCCTCCTGAAGTGCTGGGATTACAGGCGTGAGCCATCACTCCTGGCTGATAGTGGCATCTTATACAATGCTTTGCTCTTGTTCACTTTTATGCAGACCTGACCCAAGAAGCCTCGGGGGGTACTGCACCCCCCACCCCACTGCATCTAGACCAGAGGGAAGATGCAGAGTGAAGAGGGGAGAGGAGCCGAAATGAATGGGAAATCGAGACACCGAGAACAAGACCAGACGTCGAGAGAGGCCACTGAGATGCAGAAACCTCATGAAGGGGCATCTCCATTGATTCAGAGAGCGGGAAAGATAAAAATGGCAGTTGGGAAGGAGCAGAGAAGGTGGCAGAGAGAGCCTCCAACATGAGAGCGGGGCCGGGGGAAGGCCCAGGGACAGATCCAAGAGGTGAGAGAAGAAAAGGCGAGGGGGATGTACAGGGCAAATGACTATGGGTCCTCTGGACACAGAGGGAAAGGAGGTCTCACAGAACTCAGGTGAGTGCTTGTGAGTTTCATTTCTAGGAGGCGGGGGCAGGTGGGCAGCTGGTTTTATTACTGGCTGGTGTCTGGGCTCCTCTGGGGGTGGGGGTCTTTGGAGCTCAGAGAGTGAGTTCCCTGAGGGTTAGGCTCTTGACTGTCCTGTAGCTGGGTTCATGCAGGGCAGACCTAGCACTGTGACTGCCTGGCACTTCACAGGAGCTCTGCGTATTTGTTGAATTAATGAAAACAGGACTTGCTCTAATTAGTTTATCAGAGATTTACACTCAGTCTGATATGCTATTGTGGAGTCTCTGCTGTTGCGGGGTCTCTGGAGGCATACACAGAGATCACTGGTGAGTCATGGTGGACTTTCTAGTTTATTTTATTTCAATTAATTAATTTATGTATTTATTGAGACAGGGTCTCAGTCTGTTGCCCAGGCTGGAAAGCAGTGGCGCAAGCATGGCTCACTGCAGCTTTGACCTCCCTTGCTCAAGTGATCCTCCCACCTCAGCACACACCATGACTGGCTAATTTTTAAATATTTTGTAGAGACAGGGTCTCACTATGTTGCCCAGGCTGGTCTCAAACTCCTGGCCTCAAGTGATCCTCCTGCCTTGGCCTCCCAAAGTGTTGAGATTACAGGTGTGAACCACTGTACCTGGCCTATTTTCTTTTCCTTTTTTCTATTTTTTTTTTAGATGGAGTCTCACTCTATTGCCAGGCTGGCGTGCAGTGGCATGATCTCGGCTCACTGTAACCTCCATCTCCTGGGTTCAAGTGATTCTCCTGCTTCAGCCTCCCAAGTAGCTGGGACCACAGGTGCACACCACCATGCCCAGCTAATTTTTGTATTTTTAGTAGAGACGGGATTTCACCATGTTTGCCAGGATGGTCTTGATCTCTTGACTTTGTGATCTGCCTGCCTTGGCCTCCCAAAGTGCTGGGATTATAGGTGTGAGCCACCATGTCTGGCCCAGCCTGGCCTGTTTTCTATCCTGAGGGGTTTACCTTCTGTTGGGAGTTTGCTGTGTTACAGTTAACCTCATGGAATCCTCATAAGAACTGGGCAAGGTTGGCTTTAGCCCCATTTAAAGAACAGAAAACTGAGATGCAGAGAAATTAAGTAACATGGTCCAAGGAAGTCAGGATTTGAATCCCCATTTGTCTGTTAATATAGAGTTTCTGGGGGATCAGGAACAAACAGAAACACCTGGGGTATGTTTAGAGCCCCAGAGAGGGAAATTCAGAGGGAGGAGAGTGTAAAATACAGACTGGGGGGCGGCGTTAAGAAATGGGATTAGTGGGAGTACATCCTAGACTTCCAATAAACACTGAATAATTTAATGAGTGAATATGGATGGTAGCATCCTGAATCTAAGTCCACTTAGGATAATCCTGGGGCTGAAAATCTTTTTAATCTTTTTTGTTTGTTTGCTTTTTGGAGACAGGGTGGTCTCTCTCTGTCACCCAGGCTGGAGTGCAGTGGCACAATCATGGCTTACTGCAGCCTCAATCTCAGAGGCTCAGGTGATCCTCCCTCTTCAGTTCCTGGAGTAGCTAGGACTACAGGTACGTGCCACCACATCTGCCCAACTAATTTTTGTATTTTTAGTAGAGATGGGTTTTTTTGCCACGTTGCCCATGCTGGTCTTGAACTACTGAGCTCCAGGGATCAGCCAGCCTTGGCCTTCCAAAGTGCTGGGATTATAGGTGTGAGCCGCTACACCTGGCCCTGAAAATCTTTTAACCTTAGAATGATATAGGGCAGTGGTTCTCAATTAGAGGTGGTTTTGCACCCTAGAGGACATTGGGCAGTATTTGCTGCTGGCATCCAGACGGTAGAGGCCAGGGATGCTGCTAAAATCCTACAATGCACGGGACAGGCTTCCACAACAAAGAATTACGCAGCTCCAAATACAGGCAATTGTGGGTATATGCGGTAGTTATGTTATATGGGGTTGCCACACATTTCCCTCAACCAATCAATACATAACCTTGTTTTATGCATGTTTCTGTTGAAGGATGCCTTATTTAATATACGTTGTTGATTCATTCACATCCAACTCCTGGCCACCAGCACTCTAACTCATGCCTGAATGAAGCTTCTCTAACATACGTATTTTCTCCATAAGGCACATCACGGCCTTCTCGCACTTAGGAACACCAGACTGCTCTTCAGCACCATGCTTGGGGGACCTTTTAAATGCTGATATCGCCACTAAAAGGCCCAAAGATGCAAAGCACATGGCACTAAATAGACCAAGAAAAGACACTTGTTCACAGTATAAGAGCTGAAATGAGAAGGCCCCCTCGTTCAGCCTCGTCTGGGAGCCCACACATAGGGCTACTCAAGATTTTCTCTGCTTTGTGCCTGTCCAAGAATAATCACAAAAACCCTTCGCGTATTGATTCTGGGGTTCTAATAAATTTCAGCGAGTAGGCAAATTCGCAAACACAGAATCTGGGAATCATGAGGGCCAACTGTGTCAACAGTGCAGATGTTAGAAACCATGACGGAGAGGAAGAGGACTTGGACTTTGGTTCTGTCTTGATTAGATACACACATGATGAAAGGTCTCGGGCAAGTGAATGCAAATCTCTAAGACTGTTTCATCTTCTGTAAAATGGGCACGTGCATGCTCTCTCTTTCTTTCCGTTTCAGTACTGCCCTTTCCTTCTTAAAGCTGGTTGTGAAGAAGTTTGCTGAGGAATTATGAGAAGTTTGCTGCAGGGCAAGTGAAGATAGAAGAAGATCACAGAAGGAGGAAACTGTGTCAAAAAAGGTAAGAGCCCAGGGGAGGTAGATTTGGACTCCATATAAGGAAGAAGTTTTTTGGTTTTTTTTTTGAGACAGAGTTTCGCTTTTGTCGCCCAGGCTGGAGTGCAATGGCGCGATCTCGGCTTACTGCAACCTCCGCCTCGCGGGTTCAAGCAATTCTCTCGCCTCAGCCTCCTGAGTAGCTGGGATTACAGGCACATGCTACCACATCCGGCTAATTTTTGTATTTTTAGTAGAGATGGGGTTTCTCCATGTTGGCCAGGCTGGTCTTGAGCTCCTGACCTCAGGTGATCAGCCCACTTCAGCCTCCCAAAGTGCTGGGATCACAGGCATGAGCCACCGCGCCCAGCCTCCTACTCTTGATTTTTATAAAAGTACGAGCCCCTCCAGAGCACGAGGGATTGTGGATAGACTTCAGGGGCCTGTGCACTTGTACAGGAAAAAAATCCTGTCTTCATTTTCATCATCCTCCAACAAAAACTCAACCTTTCCTCAATTAAATATGTAAGCAGCAAACCATGCTAGTTTCAGCAAGACCCATGCCTGTATCCCCAGTAGGAATCACAGATATTTCCATATCCCATCACAGTGGTGCAGATTTCCCAAAATAGTGTTTATGCTCCTCGTGATTTTGAAATTAGAGTTGTTAAAATCCACCGCCAATGTCTAACATGTTGACAAAAAAAGATGATATTATGATATCACAAATTTTGCTTTTGAAAAATATTTTGAGAACTACATTTTAGTGTAACTGGCCTCTTTTGTTATTTTATGTTATGCATTTATAAACATTATTCTGGGAAGGACTATGGCAGCCTGCCAAAGAGATCCATGACCCCCTAAAAGCCAAAGAACCCAGTTCTAGAGTAAATGGACCCCTGACCACTACGTGGTGGATGTGGCCAGAGGATGGGGACTGGGCAGAGAAGAAGGAAGCGGGAAGGGAGGAGTAAGGCAGAGCGTGGCCTCTGGAGGAGGCAGTTGGAGGGTAAGGGGTGGCACTGGCAGGCCTAGTGGGGGATGTATTGGAGGGAAGGCACACAGCCCAGTGGAGGAGGGGCAACATCCAGGAAGGGACCAGCAGGACCCTACCAGGATAGCCAGGGCTGTGGCAGGACCATGGGTTCAGAGGGCTGCCTGCCTGGGTTAAAATCCCTCCTCCTTCCTTGAGCCTCAGTTTCCCCCTCTGTAAATGGGCTAATAACCTTGTGTACCTCCCAGGATGAATCTAAGGAATGAATGAGATAATCCATAGAAAATTTGGTGTCTGGCTGGTGGCTCACGCCTGTAATCCCAGCATTTGGGAGGGCGGAGGCGGGCAGATCACTTGAGGCCAGGAGTTCGAGACCAGCCTAGCCATGATGGCAAAACCCTGTCTCTTATTAAAAATACAAAAATTAGCCAGGCATGGTGGCACACACCTGTAATCCCAGCTACTCAGGAGACTGAGGCAGGAGAATCGCTTGAACCTGGGGGGCAGAGGTTGCAGTGAGCCAAGCTTGCCCCACTGCACTCCAGCCTGGGCGACAGAGTGAGACTTAGTCTCAAAATAAATAAATAAATAAAAATAAAAAAATAAAATAAAATGCAGTGTCCCCCAAATTATCAACACCCCCTACAGGTTGGCCTCTGGTTGTGGGGAGAGGCAGACAGAGTGGCGACAGACATGACCATTCATATTTTAATACGTACTACGTGTTGGGTATCTATTATTATGCTGGGGAATCTCCATCCATGACATCATTTTGCCTTCCCTGAAACCCTTAAGATGGGACGCAGAGGGACAGAAAGAGGCGGGGCAAGAGCGCAAGTATAATAGCAGGGTGGAAAGTGGAGACAGAAAAGGACAGAGATGGGATTTGAGGGAAAGGGGATAAGGAGGAAAGGAGGTCCCCAAAGTTGGGAGAAAGGAGGAAACCCTAGGATGTATGTCACCCCTCCAGGACCAGCCTAAAGCACAGGGGCATCAGGAGGGTTTTGGAAAGAGAAAGGCTCCAGGTTGGTGTGTGAACCGCCTCCCCCCTGGCAGTTCCTCCCCACACCAGGCCGCCTACCTCAGTGGCAAAGAAACCTTTGGGTCGGTGTTTGCCCAGGGACGCGAGGCCACCGGGCCCAGGGCTCTCGCTTGCACTGATGGTCTGTTGAGCCGCGGCCAGGATTTCGTCCAGTTTGTCTAGGGGAAGATGAACAGAGGTGGGACGACAATGAAATGAAGTTTGCTTTGACCCGGGCCGCAAAGACCAGAGCTGCCGCCCGCAGTTCATCCAGCACTTGGATCAACCAGGAAAGGGCAGCTCTGCCTGGGTCCAGGTGGACGGGCAGTCCCGCTTGGAGACACAATCTCCCAGCCCGGTGGGCAGCACCCAGGGTGCGAAGGGGTGCGGGCAGGGAACGGGGCAGCCGTCGGGAGAGGGCGGGCAGAGGGAGGGGAGGTGGGATCCCGGCCTCTCTGGGGCAGGAAGGTGAGGGGCGCCGTGGGGTTCATGGTGGGATGGGGATGCAGCGGATGCCGGGCCTGGGGCCCGGCAGCCCGAGGGCCAGGCTGGGCTGTCTTACTGAGAGCCATCTGATACACGGTCCGCTTTTTCTCCATGCTGGGCACCGGCGCCGGCTGCTGCTCGTACTCTGTGGGCAAAGAACACGGATGAAGCCCAGGGAGCCCCCGGGGGCGGGGCGGAGCGGGCTCGGCCTGTAGGCGTGGCCAGCAGGTGCGGGCCAGTGGGCGTGGCCAGCGGGCGCGCGCATGCGCGAGAGGGGCAGTGAGGGGCCGGGGTCAGGGAGGGGCGAGTCCGCCGGCGGGGTCGGGAGACGGGGGCCCTCCCGCCAGTCCTGTGCCCACTCACCACTCTTCTTCTTCCAGGGGGAGACTAGCCCGGGGGAGAGGCAGTAGAGGAGCCAAGAGTTAGGACGTCAGGGGAAGGCGAGGGGCCCCCTCTCTGGAAGCCCACCTCCCTCGGAGCCCCGGGGTGGGGGCGGTCAGCTGTCCGACCAGCCCCCTGTCAGGGGAAATGGGACCCCCAGGTCCACTCGGCCTCGTCTGGAGGGAGGGGCTCGCTTTCCTCTGTTATTGGGGGTTGGGGGGGAGCTGGTGGAGGGAGAGATGTTGAATGGGGCTTGGGGGTGAGGAGGGACAGAAGGAAGGAGACAGAGAGACCCGCAGAGAGGGTACATACAGACCCTTAGAGAGACCCCAACAGAGAAACAGATACAAGAGCACAGTGGAAAGTCGTCTCTCAGACACCCCTTCCCAGAGACACACACACAGGCCAGAGTCCGACCCATGGACTGGGGACAGGATGAGGACAAGGACCCCTGGTCACTAACAACACTAACGAACTCAAGGGATGGTCCAGCCCTCCTTCCCCTCTCCCCCCTAGCCCCCTGGCCTCAGCAGCCCCGCAGGCTCACCCATCTCCTCCAGCTCTGAGGTCATAGATTTGGAACGCAGGGAGATGGTTGGGGGCGGCAGCCGCTTGGCCTGCTGGGGTGCTGAAAAGGTGATGAGGGGAGGCATCAGTATCATGGGGGAGACGCCACCACCACCCTCTACCACCACAGGGCTCCCAGGGCTCAGAGAATAGCCAGTGCCAGCGTGCTGAGCCCTCCCTGCCTCAGTTTCTCCCCACAAGGGTCATGGAGAAGCAGTGCTAGGGAAGGGAAGGCCTTGGGCAGCAGCAACCAGCCCTGGGGCTCTCGCAGGGCTGAGCCTGGTGGCAGTGGGGTGGCTGCGAGAGTGGCCGCAGGAGCACCTTTCTTGTGCACTGCCTCATCCATGTCCGGGTGCCTGGTGACCATCACCACCTTCACCATCAGCGTGTTGCCCCCTTGGCGGATCATGTTCACCACCTGTCGGTGGCCGACCTTCACCACATTCTGCCCGTTCACCTGTGGCACAGACACCCCCAGATCACACAGCGTAGACAAGGGGAGGGGTGCTTGCAGCTTCAGAGACCCCAAGGAGGATGCCTCCTGCGCTGCCCAGTCCATGGCCCTCTGGGCCACATTCCCCTCCCTCTGACCCTTCATACCACCACCTCCCTGGGCAAGCCCCCTTTCCCACCCTCCCTGGCCCCAGGGTTGGGGAAGAGGCTCAGCCTACCCTATTCACTTCCCCCTCCCTCCTTGTCCCCAGTATTTATTTATTTATTTATTTATTTACTTTTATTTTTAAAAGACAGGGTCTCTCTCTGTCACCCAGATTGGGGTGCAGTGGCACAATCATGGCTCACTGCACCCTCGACTTCCTGGGCTCAAGCAATCCTCCCACCTCAGCCTCCTGAGTAGCTGGGACCTCAGGCACACAGCACTGGCTAATTTTTTTTTTAAGAGACAGGGTCTTGCTATGTTGCCCAGGCTGGTCTCAAACTCCTGAGTTTGAGTAATCCACCTGCTTCAGCTTCCCAAAGCACTGGGATCACAGGCATGAGCCACCGTGCCTGGCCATCCCCTGGTATTGTGTATGTGTTGGGGACAGCTCTGGGTCACTCTTTTGAGATGCCTCAGAGGCCTTTGGATGGAATCACTGGGGAAAGCAGAGGCTGGCTGGAGGGTGGGCAGGGGGCTGGGAACCCTGGTGCCAAAGGAGAATAAAACTGGGCAGCCATATCCTGGTGTGGATCATGAGGGGGTCTGGGAACTTGTCACAGGGTCCCAGGGAAGAGAGGGGGCCTGGACTCACCTCGATGAGGAAGTCTCCCATTCGCAGTCCAGCTCGCCATGCCACGCCACCCTCGTCCACGGACTCCAGGTACTGCAGCGCCGGGAAGGCCGGGGTAGGGGTGAACTCCTCGATGGGGGTCTGCGCTGCAGACAGGGAGGAGCCGGCGGGGTCGGAGGGGAGGGGGTGGAGAGGCCGAGCAGGGGATGGGGCTCAGACCCAAGTCACGGAGGCCTCACCGCAGCTGAGGGACCAGCACCCCGGGGTGGGGTGGTGGGCGGGCTGGGGTCCCTTCCCCTTTCCAGCCCCCCTTTCCAGCCCTGCTTCTGGGGTCACAGAGCCCTTCTCCCATCCCCTCCCCGGCTGGCACTCACCCTTGGCCCCCCGGAGCACGAACCCAAACCCCTCACTGTCCTTCTTCTGCAGCAAGACTGTCTTCTCCTTAATGATGTAATCGCTGGCAGGGAGGCAGGATAAATGGGGGGGGGGGTGGGGGGAGTGGAGAAGAGATCATGAGACACAGAGCCTGTCCCCCACCCGGCAACCCAGAGACCCGAACCTCTGCTCCAGGGCCATTAATTGCATCTCCTAGGATCTCTGTCACCCACTCTGTGTGCGTATGCTAGCAGCAGCCCTGATGGGCTTCCCCCTCGGAGCCGGCATGCTCTCTCTCCCACTCCCTCTCTCCTCATTCATCCATCCATGCATCCATCCACCCATCCATTCAGCACCAGGCACAGTGGGGAGGATGGGGAGAAGAGCTTCCAGATTACCAGACAGCCAGGCTTGGGTCCCTGCTAGTCACTTCCTGCCTGTGACCTTGAGCCCACAACTTTAACCTTTTGTGCCTCAGTTCCCTCATCTATAATGGGGGGCTATCACAGATCCCACCTGATGGGGTTGCGGTGGGAATCCAGTGGGGGTAATACACATTTAGTATTTTGCACAGTGCCTGGCACATAGTAGGTGCTCAATACAATCTGCTCGATGTCCTTAGGTCAGGGTGTTAAGTCAAGAGGACTCATGTGCTTTGATGATACCCCTCAAAATTCCTTTATATATATGTCACCTCCCAAGGACCCCACGCAGGGTAAAATTGCTAATTCTGCACTGCCCAGTATGGTGGCCACTAGGTGCATGTGGCTGTTTTTATGAAAGCTAATCAAAATCAAATGGAAAAATTCAATTCCTCAGTCACAGTGGCCATATTTCCAAGTGTGCAGAAGCTGCACGTGGCTGGTGGCCACCACATTGGACAGTACAGATATAGAACATTTCCATTGCTGCAAAGCTCCCCGTGGACAGCACTGTCTTCTGTATTCCCTGGTGCATCTCAGATGGAGCTACTGCATGCAGTCAGCATATTCTATTATAGTAAAATGCAAAGCACCCATGAATATGGGTGGTAGTTTCCAGTAAAGCCATCAAATACCACCAGCACATTTGGGTAAGGCTCACGTACCCAGAAGATGTCAATGAAACTCAGATACAGTTCATGGATCTCAACACTCACTCAAACAGCCCCAGCCTCCTGACATGACCACTGTACACCTCAGGAATACACATCCATTCCATTTCCAGAGGATCTGACACCCCAGTCTACAGCAGGAATACTCAGACACGCTGGCTGCAACCCCACTGCCTTCAGAATGCCCAAGAACACCCAGGAGTCACTGGAACGCGCACTCTGCTGTTCCCAGCTTCCTTCAGCACTGTCTAAAGCCCGTCACAGGGCACACTTGTAGCACCTCCCACCCTCACAATCCCAGTGTATTCCAATAATACCCAGATCCCAGTAACATCCATGTGGCCCTAATACACTCCAATCATAGCCAAGCATGCTCCCCAATTACCTGCCCCCACAAATTCAGCAAAACAGCCCTCCTCGAATACTCCAGTATGTTTCGGCAACCCCCACACATCCCAGTATGTTCCGATAATAGCTCCCCTCACTCGGATCTCAGTGTATTCCCATAATACGCCCTCTGAACACATACATCCCAGCAAACGCCAATAATACTTACTGTGCTCCACTGTATTTAGGTACCACCCCCACAGGCACCCCTGTATGCTCCCAGGACCCCCATGGCTCCCCTTGTAAAAATCCATACATTTGCACCGTGGCGACAGGGTTCTGGATGTGCACGTGTCCTCCCTTCCTGCCACCACCCTCCTTGTGGTGCCTCAGTGCACCTAACACCACGCGTGTTCACATGTACATACTCCAGCAACAGTCCTTGCTCAAAGTTCATCACAGTCCAGTAAACTCATCCACACCACACCCGCCATGTCTTCCTCCCCTGGATAGAGAGGTGTTGGCAGAGAAGGAGGGAAGGGGCTGAAAGGGGTGAATAAGGGTAGGAAAAGGGAGAGGGGAAGGGAGGAAAGGGGCTGAGAAGGCTGGAACGGCGAGTGGATGGGGAAACTGGACACAGAAATTGGCTCAGAGGTCACAGCTGCCTGTTTCTAACCATGCATTCTGTAATGTCCTCATTCTCACCTTCTTACTCTTCCTCCTGTATCTCTTCCAGGTCTCCAAGGACCCCAGCAGCCAGCAGCACCCTTCCTCACTGGAGGCAACCTCACTTTCTTTCACTCATGCCACAAATCCCTCCCTTCCTCCATCTTTCTCCCTGCCCTCTGGAATCCCTCTCTTGCCCCCTTGTCAGCCTCATATCCCATACATAAGCCTTCCCCAAATGTCAGCCAATATAGTCAATAAAACTCCCATGTCAATATGCCAAGAAGGAGTACTTGCCATTGGCTGGGTAGTATCTGAAGCCCCCCTTCACAGATAGATCATTAAATTGTCTTCTCATAACCAACCTCTGGGGCAGGGATAAGTACCAATTCCACTTTATCTATGTATTTATTCATATTTTTTGAGACACAATCTCACTCTCTTGCCCAGGCTGGAGTGCAGTGGCACAATTATAGCTCACTGCAGCCTCAAACTCCTGAGCTCAAAGGATCTTCCAGCTTCAGCCTCCCAAGTACCTAGGACTATAGGTGCTTGCCACCATGGCCAGCTAATTTAAAGAAAATTTTTTTTTTGGTGGAGATGGGGTCTCACTATCTTTCCCACGCTGGTCTTGAACTCCTAGACTTAAACAGTCCTCCCACCTCAGCCTCCCAAAGTGTTGGGATTACAGGCATGAGTTGCCACACCCAGCCCTAGTTTCACTTATAGGTGAGGAAACAGAGGCACAGAAAGGTTAAGTAACTTGTCCAAGGTCACACAGTGAGTATCACTCTTCAACAATACCCAAGAGAATACTCGGGTAACTGCAGTGGTAATACCCTCCACTCCACAGCACCGAAATACCTTGAGCACGTATATCCGTCTGCTCGGAATCCACCCTGAGCTCGGCCCTGCAGCACCTGGAGTTTATCCCAGGGTGTGGCAGTAAAACCGTGACAATGAGGAACACTTATCGAATTATTACTGAATGCCAGCCACGATTCCAAGCACTTTGCATTTATATATTTCCATTTATGTATTCAGTTAGTCCTCACAACAACCCAGGGAAGGGTTGACTGTTATTCTTCCCATTTTATAAATGGGGAAACTGAGGCACAGAGAAATAACTTGCTCAAGATGACACCAGCTAGAAAAATGTCAAAGCCAAGATTTGAATTCACCAGAGGTAACCTATATATATATACCAGTGGTGATGTGAGGCAGGGAGGGGGGTCCAACCACATCCAGACCCACCCTGTTCCTGCTTCTCAACCACCCCCTGTCCTACACATGCTCCATTCCCCTCTCTGCTCCACGACTCCCTCACCCAATCCCCAGCGAGGGCGTACATGGTGTTGCCCTCATCCCACCACAGTCTCTTTGGACTTCCCAGCTGCTCTCTTGCTCCCACAGCTCCATGTACCTCTAAACTCCCTCTCCCCAACTCCTGTGTACCCCTCCTCTCTGCACCTCACTCCCTACTCCTCCATGTCATGTTGAGGTTCCACATCGCCCTAACCCACCCCCCTCATCCCTCACTCCCACAAGCCCTCCTCACATCCCATGGAGCCATCCCCCCATTTCTCATGTCCCCTGACACACCCTACTCCCCTTTCCCCCAAAACATCCTCCTCAGACCTCTGCGACCTCTCCCTCGTCCTTTGGCCTCACCCTTCCCACACCCTCTTGAACCTCCGTAAGTAATCTCACTGGCTCCCCTAAAGCACCTCTGGTCCCTTTCGTACTTCCCAGGTACCCGCTTTTGCATCCGTGGAAGCCTCTTCCTATTTCTGCCCCCTCGACTCACTTCACCACAGGCCCTCCCGCCTGCGTTTACTGGCAGCTGTGTTTCATTTACATTCCCTGCGTCCTCTTGGTATTCTCCCCCTACTGCCCAAATCCCCCACCCCCAAATCCTCCCCACATTCCCTGAATTCCCTCCCCACCCCATTTCTCTGATCCGAACCCTCCGTGCTCACCCTCTGTGCTCACCCTCTGTGCTCCAGCCTCCACCCCTCCCCCACTTCAGTATCCCCACTCTCCCCTGTTCCATTCTCAACCTTGCACTTCCTACCCAGACCCCTCTAGTCCCTCCCCCTTGCCCCCCATCTTGGCTGCCCCTGCAGCACCCCATTCAGGCTCCCTCTGGCTGACTACCTGCCCTGCAGGAGCTCATACAATGCTTTTCCCCAGGCCATCCCTCAGCGACCCTGAGCGGCCTCCGGAGCTCAGCAGCCAGCTCCTGTTCACTGGATCCCACACACAGGGGCACTGCAGCGGCCTGCACTCCCCTCCCCACCCCAACGTCCCTCTCACACACCCAGGGGCCGCCAGCCCAGAGCCTGCTGCTGTGCACAGCGCACCCGCAACCCCGCACTCAGCCCCTCCCCATGTACCCGTGTCCAAGGCCTGCCCAGAGGCCCCCATACAGGGACGCCAGCCCCCCTCCCCATGCTGAGAAGTGGCACACACAAGCGGATGCGGCTCCCCATGCAGCTCAGCCGGGGCTCAGCACACGTGCCCTACATGGGCAGAGGGCAGAGCCAGTGACTCAAGTGCCCCTGACATGCACAGACCCCCGGGAGCAAGGGGGCAGGGGGGAGGAGCACATGGGGACAGAGACACAGGATGGACCGTTGAAGTAGGGACCTGTGGGGGAGGGGCAGGCCAGGCCCCGGAGGGTGGGTGTTGGGAAGCACAGCCGCAGTCTCTGGGACAGACCCACTCCAGCACACACCACACCACACACACACACACGCACACACACACACACACACACACAGAGTCCCAGACAGCCTCGCTGTCTCTCCAAGTCATACAGAGACAGACGCTGTCACACAGGGACACACAGATGAACACAGTTGGGGGGTGGGCTGGGAGCCCACCATCTCTCCATTTCTCTCTGTCACTCACACACACACGCACGCGGCTGCAGGCAGTCACACACACGCACATCGACACAGCCACACTGACACACGCACCGTCGCACAGTGACACGCAGCGGAAAAAGAGGAGGGGAGGGGAAGCCGGGGGCGGGATGCGTGTGTGATGGAGGGGGGATGACTGTGAATGGGAGAGAGGGGTATGAATGGGGGGACTTGCCAACACCGTGAAGAGGTGTGGGGATGTGGGGATCAGAGGTACAGGGGCCTGGGATGTAGGCGGATGCGGGTAAGCCACGGTGGCTCCCCACAGGGAGGGCTCCGGGGAATGGGGGCGCTAAGGGCGGCAGAAAGGCGAGTGGGCTCCAAATCCTGGAGGGGGGTCGGTTTACCGGGCCTGCTGGGAGGAAGGTCTTGGGGGAAGAGCACAGGGGGGCCTGGAAGGGCCTGTGAGTGGGTGGAGGAAAAGATTCCCAGGGCTGACGAGTGCGTATTAGGGGGGAGGGTCGGGGAGAGGGGTCCAGGGAGGAAGATGGAGAGGAGAAGGGTTGAGACCAGGGGCCTGAAAGGGATTTCGGGCTGAGAGAAGGTTAGGGAAGAGGAGCGGAGGGGAAGGGGCGGGTTGGGGGAAGGGGAAAGGCCCTGGGGCTGGGGGTTAGCGGCGGGGGAGGGTCGCCACCACGGGCCAGGGCCTGCCGGCCGGCCCGCAAAGCAGGGGGCGGCGCGCTCCGTTACCTGTAGATGTACCAGACGCTGCGCCGCCGGGGCCCCAGGGCTGGCCAGCTGGAGGACAGCGCGGGGGGCGGCTGCGGCAGGGAGCTCCCACCGGGGCCGCCCCCGAGACCCCCGCCGCCGACCGCAGACAAAGCCATCGCCGCCGCGGCCCCAGCCCCGGCCCGGGTCCCGGTGCCGGCCGCCCCCGCCGCCGCCGCCGCCGCCGCGTCCCCGTACCCGCTCGGCCGAACCCCCGTGTCCGGGCCCCCAGGCCCCGCCTCATGCTGACCCGCGCCGGGAGGGGGGAGGGGGAGGGGGCGCGCACCCCCCCCGCGGGAGGGAGGGCAGGGCCGGGGGCTCACATGCCGGGGGGCGCGGGGGCGCGGGGCGCGGGGTCGGGCCGCGGCGGTAGCGCGAGGACCGCGGACGGCGCCGGCTTCAGCACCGCGGACAGCTCCGGAGGCGGGCGACGGGCGCGAGGCTTAACCCCTTGGCGTCCTGCGCCGGGCGGCGGAGGGGGCCGGGCAGGGGGGAGGGGGCCGGGAGGGGAACGCGGGGGCCCCCTTGGCGGGAGAAGGGGGAGGGGCGAGGCTTGGAGGGGGGAGGAGAAGGGGAGGCACTTCCGGTCTGAGCCCCCCCTTAATCCCCCTCCCCCCTCCAGAGCCCTCCCGCGCAGGTGCAGAGCGAGAGAGCGCGGGGAGAGGGAGGCACAACATCACACAAGATGCCTCGCAGCCGCGTGCACGGACGCGCGGACGGAGCCCCGCTTCCCCGGCAGGGACACCGCGGGTGAGAGAGGCCCCAGGAGGGGACACGCAGCCGACCACCACAGACCAACACGCAACGCACCTCGACACGGTCGGCAAGAAAGGCCAGGACATTCAGACTGGGCCCCAAGGCCATGAGCAACACCCCTCCCCCACCAGAGAAGCCCAGGCGGAGGGGCGAACACACCACCACAGCTCCCCGAGAGAGCGTGGACCCCGAGCCAGCGCGAGGAGGGGGCGGCACACGCCAGGAGGGGAGACATACGGAAGGACCGCCCAGCTCCGGCAGGGAAGCTGGGGTTGGGCCCTGGCTGCAGGGCGCACCACACGGCACAGGCCAGGCCAGCGCAGACAGGGTCCGGGAACAGCGGGGAGGCAGGAGGAGGGGAAGCTCAGACGCACCACACACAGAGCAGCACGTGGGAGCCAGCGAGAGGCACGGAGGAGTAGGGGAGGAAGTCCATTGACAAGACAGAGTAGAAGGAGGAAGCTGAGGGTGACGGGGACCACCCGCATTCAGCTGGTAGGGCAAGTGACCCCCACAGACGGAGGCCAGGGAGAGACCCAGAGAGACACTGGTAGACAAGAAGCAGAGGCTGACATAGAAGCTCGGGGTGTGGGGGGTGTACCCCAATACTCACCCGGTGCCCAGAGCCGGAGACGTGCCAGGCAAACACGCACAACGGTCAAGCGCCTCAGACACTCGGGGCGCAGGGTGGCACCCCAGCCCCACCCTCTCTCCCCATGTTGCCATTTATCTGTCCCCGCCATCCCCGACCCATCCCCACTGGCCAGAACACAGACACGTAGGTTTGGACACATTTAATGGAAGGATGCTACGCACAAGGGGACCCTTCCCTGGATTGGGGGGAGCAGTGGAGGAGAGTGTCATATTTTAGACACCAAATTATGACCCTCCCTCCCCCACAGCCCTGTCCTTCTGGAGGCCCAAGCCCTGGAATCCTCCCCTCCTCTGCCCTTCCCTCCCCCAGCATCCCAGGTCCTGAATCTCAGATCAATCAGACAGACGCACATGCATGCACACACGTTAATGTCCGAGTACACACGCACAGTGACATGCACAGAGAGGGACAGATGTGTGCAGAGACCCACCTGTCCACGTGTGTGAGCAGACTCACTGACATGCCCTGCAGTGCTTGCCCACACATTCAGAGAAGCACAGATGTGCAGAGCCAGCCCCACAGTAATCATAGCCACAAAGGCACCGGTATATACAGAGCAGGGCAGACCCTCCAGCCCCGGGCATAGGTACAGGTACATCCAGGCCACACATGCACACAGATGCATGTCATGCACACCTACAGAGACACACATTCACACACCGGGAAACCTCAGCTCTGGTCGTGCACACACACGTTCACACGCCCCCCAGGCACCCCATCCTTCCCCTCCTGACCCCATCCCCTCCCTGCCCCTCGCCTCTCACCTCCCTGGGCCAATCCCATCCATTAAGCTTCCGAAGCAAGTCAGCCAGCAGCCAGGGAGGGGAAAGGTGTCAGTGCACCCCTCTCCTCAGCCCAATCCCACCCAGCCCTGACTGCACCCTCCCCACACCGGTGCACGGGACACACACATTCCCACTGCACATGACTGCACAGAGATGGGGCACATGAAGGAGACAAGGGCCTCCAGCCAGCCAGACATAAGAGCGCCCTGGCCCCCTCAGGCATCCCCACCCTGCCCTGACCACCCCATTGTCTCTGGCTACCCCAGAGCCGGGCAGTCTTAGTGGCTGCCGAAGATGGTTTGGGGTTGGGCTGTGCTGTCTGAAGCTAATTCTGGCTTCTCCCACCCCTGGATCAAACTTTAGAAGGAACAGATTAGAAAGGGGGCTTAGAGGTGATGGAAATATTTAAAGGCGTACATTGTGAAGGGAACTTGGGGTGAGGGGGGTGGCCCGAGGGTGTAAGGACATTTACCTTGGGGCATCAAAGCTGTCGTAGGAGCCCACGGTATAATGCCGGAAGAGTCTCTTTGCCTTGTCACTGCGGCTTTCTGCAGGGCGACAACAGACAACCTTGGATTCTTGTTTTGGAAACCACAAGCCCAACCCTAGAGCTCCTGGCCCAAGTCTTCCCATCTAACTCCCAGTACCCCAACCCCATTAGGAAGGGAAAGGAGTAGACATGGGAATCCTAGGGTCCATTGAACACTGCTGGGGGTTCCGCATTACCTTGCTTGCTCTCCTGAGAGCGATTTGCCACTTCTTCCAGGCAGTCGGAGGGGAACCAGCCAACACGACCTTTGACCTGGCCTTCCCAGAAGCCTCCTTCGCCGATGCTAAGTACTGGATGGGGAACGGGGACATAGAGACATTGCTGTGTTTCTGTGCTGCCCCTCAACTGCCAACACACTCAACTTACAGCATTCCTACAGTTACCAGCTCCTGGCCCAAGGGCATCCTTAATAAACGTCTGAGGAAGGGTCGAGGAGCTTGGGGGAGACCCAAATCATATCGCTCTTGCATCCTAGCTTCTGGATCCAATGAGGATGACAGGCATTGGGGAAGACGACTGTGTTCCATAACATGGTCTTCCTAGGTTAGGGGCAGGTCCACAATGGGTCCTTGTCTCCCCTGGTAACTGGTCACAGCTCAGTTGTGTAATTCCCCTTCACCCTCCTAGGCTCTGTGGACTTAGATCACAGATGGGGGGACAAGCTCTACTTCACCCTCCCATCACTGTCCCTGCCACCTCCCAAAGTCTCCTTGCCACTTAATCTTTAGTCCTTTGTCCCCAGACCCCTCTCTCTGTCTCTCTTTGCCTCTCCTGGCTCTAGAAGGGAGAAGAGATTAGAATCACCTCTTTCCTTCTCTCCCTCTCCCCTAATGGAAGCTGTTCCCCGCTGCCCACCCTCCCAGGCCCCACCGCTTCCCCATTTAGCAAACATCACAGACTGCCTGTTACATGCCTGCTGCTGAAAAACAGAGATGTATAACAAGAACAGCTAATGTTTTTCCAACTCTCACCTGGGCCGGAACCCTAAGAGGGGCCACTTTCATTATCCCCCTTTTACTGATAGGAACACTGAGGCTTGGAGAGCCAAGATCATTTGCTGAAGGTTACAAGGCTAGTAACGGACAGCTCTGGATTTGAACACAGCTCAGTCTGCTTCCAGAGGGCATACTTTCTGTCACTCATGTGCTGCTACCTCTCCATGCAAGGGCTTCAGTGCATGACAAGGGCACCAGTGGCAAACACATGGTCTTCCATTTCTCCGGCATTTTTCATGACTCTGCCCCCAATCAGCCCTTCACATAGTTTCCTTCCTCGTTCAACCCTTATGCCTACCCAGGTAGGTAACAACTGTTTTTCCATTTTATAGATAAAGAAGCTAAAGCGAATGTGGAGAATACCCTTGCCTGGAGATGGCTCCAGCTATGCTAGGGGTTGAGTTGGGGCCATCAGATGTATTCCCCCTCCATAAACTGCCTCCCTTGAGAGCATCTAAGGAGACCAAATGAGGGGAAGCTGAAAGTCGTGGAAGAGAGCAGGAGATGGGTTGTCAAGGGGACTGGGTTCTTGGCTGGTACTGCCATGCCTGGCTTGGTGGTCTTGTAGTCAATCATTTGTTCAC
The DNA here is from genome assembly GCF_006542625.1 of Nomascus leucogenys. Taxonomy (NCBI): domain Eukaryota; kingdom Metazoa; phylum Chordata; class Mammalia; order Primates; family Hylobatidae; genus Nomascus; species Nomascus leucogenys. The sequence continues at coordinate 64,915,417 of NC_044390.1, forward strand.
TGTAAAAATACTTAGTTAGTGCCAGTCATGAGTCAGGTACCAGGGTAGACACTGTTGAATATAATCAATGTTGTTCCTTCCTTTGAGGAGCTTCCAGAGCAGTGGCCAATAGAGGCATAACTATACAAGTGACTGTACGTTTGGAAGTTGGGGTTAGAGCTCAAGGGAAAATAAGAGGGTGTTTGGAGAGAAGCCAGATGGAAGTATATAACTTATAGATGGCCAAGGGGTCCAGGGAGGTGTCCCTGAGGTGTGACATATAGGCTGAGACCTGAAGGATCCTAGGAGCTGGGGAGGCAAAGAAAGCATGGAAGAGTTCCAGGCAGAAGGACCAGCATGTTTGAAGAGTTTGGTGTACAAGAAGGCTTGGGGCATTGGAGGAATGGAGGGGTTGGTAGATCGGAGGATTGGAGAATTGGAGGGCTCAGGGCATTGGGGGGATTGGAAGGGTTGGGACATTGGAGGAATGGAGGGGTTGGTAGATCGGAGGATTGGAGAATTGGAGGTCTCAGGGCATTGGGGGATTGGAAGGCTTGGGGCATTGGAGGAATGGAGGGGTTGGGGCACTGGGGAATTGGAAGGCTCGGGCACTGGAGGATTGGATGGCTTGGGCCACTGGGGGAATGGAGGGCTTGGGGCTTTGGGAGATTGGAGGGATTGGGGCATTAGAGGATTAGAGGGTTTGGGGCATTGGAGAATTGGAGGACTTGGGGCATTGGGGGATTGGAGGGCTCAGGGCATTGGAGGATTGGAGGGATCGGGGCGTTGGAGGATTGGAGGGCTCGGGGCATTGGAGGGTTGGAGGGCTCGGGGCATTGGGAGATTGGAGGACTCAGGGCATTGGAGGATTGGAGGGTTTGGGGCATTGGGAGATTGGAGGACTTGGGGCATTGGAGGATTAGAGGGTTTGGGGCATTGGGAGATGGGAGGACTCAGGGCATTGGAGGATTAGAGGTTTGGGGTATTGGGAGATTGGAGGCCTTGGGGCACTGGAGGATTAGAGGGTTTGGGGCATTGGGAGATGGGAGGACTCAGGGCATTGGAGGATTGGAGGGCTCAGGGCATTGGAGGACTGGAGAGAAGGATGAGGTCCCTGGAATCTTGTGGGTGAAAGGAAGAGTCGCATGAGATGAGGTTGACAAGATGGGCAGAGAGGCAGCTTTGAGGCCAGGTTAAGACTTTGGGCTTTGATTCTGAGAGTAGCAGGAGTCGGCTACCTCATCCGGTTGTGTGAAGCTCAGTGACATCGTGGATGTGGGCGTGCTTTGAGGCAATTAAATCCCTCTTAATGGAAGACGAGGATATAAAAACAGAAGGCAGTGTGTTCTCTCCCTGCATAGAAGCATTGAGCTTGTAGCTCAGCAAGATACTGCCCATGGTCCTCTGCCTGCCTGGAAGGTCTTTTACCTCTGGCCTCAGCTCACCTTTCTTTTCTCCCATCTCCCCCAACCCCATGTGCCTACGTCCTAGGCAGCTGGCCCTGAAGGAGCTGCACCTGGCCCCCACAGCAGCTCCTGAATTTGATCATTCATTCACTCATTCATTCACTCAACATATGTGCATTAAAGCCTCCTGTGTGTTGGGTCATTAAACTGAGCCCTAGAGACGCAGAGACCAATGACTTATGACCTCACCTCCAGGAACTCAGACTATGGGAAGAGAAACTATGAAACACATGCAGTTACACAGCCCACCTGATGTTCTGACCCCCGAATACCCTTCAAGGCCTCACTCAAGTTGACCTTCTATGGTAGGATCCTCCCTGCTTATCCAGGGGCCCAGGTCTCTCTCCCCTAAGTGCCTAAAGTAGGGGCCACTTAGGAAAATGATGGCTTTTTTTTTTTTTTTTTTTTGAGATGGAGTTTCACTCTTCTCAGCCAGGCTGGAGTGCAGTGGTGTGATCTTGGCTCACTGCAACCTCCACCTCCCAGGTTCAAGCAATTCTCCTGCCTCGGCCTCCCAAGTAGCTGGGATTACAAGTGTGTGCCACCACACCTGGCTAATTTTTTTTTTTTTTTTGTATTTTTAGTAGAGATGGGGATTCACCATGTTGGCCAGGTCTCGAACTCCTGATCTCAGGTGATCCACCCGCCTCGGCCTCCGAAAGTGCTGGGATTACAGGTGTGAGCCACCTTGCCCAGCCAAATGATGGCTCTTATATGGCACTTGTTATGTAGGAAACATTGGTCTAAGTGCTTTACATGATCTGACTCCTCTAATCCTCATGAGAGTACCATTTTACAGATGAAGAAACTGAGGCCCAGAGAAGTCACTTAGCTGAGGTCACCCCGCTGGGAAGTGGTGGGGTCTGGATTTGAACCCAGGCCGCCAGGCTCTCAACCTCTATACCGCTCAGCTCCTGGGCAGCCTAGAGTCTGGCAAAGAATTGTTCCAATGCCTCGTATTAACAGCCACACCTGCGGCCCGTGGTAGTCTCTAAAGCATCCTTCTATCCAAGAACACGTCAGCAGCCCTGCAAAGCCTACAAGCAGGGGAGACCGGCCCCACTTTCCAGATGAAGGCGGCAAAACCAAAGGGAGGTGAACCCTGATAACAGCAACCACCATTTTGGGAGCCCTCGCCACGGCCAAGCATCTTACATCTGCCAGCTCATTGGGGCCCTAGAAGTAGGTCCCTGCCTGTCTCTCAGTTGAGGACCCCTGGGCAAATGCAGGAGGCAAAGTTAAGGCTGCTTGGCCTCACACTCTGCACCAGGTGGCAGGAAGGACTGTGGGCTTGGACTGAGGACCTTGGGCAAGTGGCTTCACCTGTGTGAGGCTCTGTTCCTTCAACCATGCAATGGGGCCCATGACCTCCCTCCCCAGAAAGGGCCATCAGGAGTCTAATGAGACGATTTGGTGAGACGTTCCAGCCATGCCCTGCACACGGCATCAGTGTCCCACAATGGGACACGGCTCACTTCACTGCCTCCTGACAGGGTCATCTCAGCTACACTCTATGGTCCTCCAAGCCTCAAGGGGTGTCCTGGGGCTCTCTGAGGTCTCCAGAGTGCATGAGATACTCCAGGTGCCTGAGAATGGTCTGCTCTCTGCTCCACATTTTCCCTGATCGCCCCCACAGCCCAGCCCAGGCCCTGCTTCCACCCTGGGTACCTTTGATCTTCTCGCCCTTGCTCAGGGAGATCTCCCCCTCGGCTTGGGCCTGGTAGGACTTCACAGCCATGAAGGAGCGTCCGGGTACCGCTGAGTAGAGCTTCCTCCGCCTCCCGCGGCTGCCCAGGGAGCCCCCGGGGCCCCCTGAGCCCCCCGTGCCCCCGGCTGGCCCTTCCCGGGGTGTCCCGCTGGAGCTGCGTACACAGAGGGCATGAGAGGCAGGGGAAGGTGGAGGGAGGGGACACCTCTGGGAGGACAGGGGTCCTTGGGTGGGGGAAGAGGACGGAGCATCAGGGTGGGGGAGGGGGTTTTCCCAGCACTGGTGTCCTCCAGGAAAGAGGGCATTTGGGGGCTCCCTCTGCCTGCCCGCAGCTGCCCCAACCAGCCCCCTCTCCTGCCTCCTGGCTTCCGGCTCTGCCCCCTCCCACGGTCCTGTGCGCACCGCCTGATTCAGCTTCCTGAGGCTGAGCTGGGACTGTGTCATCCCTCCGCTCACGAGCCTTCCGCGACTCCCAGCTTCCTCCTGGGTCAGGTCCAACTCCTCTGCCCGCCGTTGCCAGCCTCTCCCCCACTTCCTCGGGACACGCCTGGCTGGCCTTCGCCTCCTTCTCAGCCTCCTCTAGCCAGGTGGGCTTCCTGACCCCGGAATGTCCCCCGCCCCCTCCTCATCCTCCCTCCAGAGTGACCTCTCTGTCCCCCCCAAGTCCCTGCCACCCCCCCATCCTCTTCCTGCTCAGCTTCCCTCCACCTCACCCTGTCACTCTGTCTGTCCCCAGGGGCTGGCGCCCATGTTTCTTTGGGGTACCCTCTGCCTGGGGCCCCTGTCGTGGAGCAGATGTCCAGCTAACATGTGGTGCACTGGGGGTGGAGTTGGGACAGTAGCTCCCAAGGCCTTACTTTACCCCAAGGTGACACTAGGGACTTGGATGGATGAGGGCCTACAGAGGAAGGCAGCTGGGCGGGCCTCGGGGGAAGCTGCCGATCTGGAGAGGGGATTTGACGGGGCTGGGGACTGTGGAGCCAGGGCTGCCTCCCCTACCTGGGCCGGCCTCGGGGCTGCCTCTTGGCGTCCTCAGGGTGCCTCCCTCGGGATGGAGAGCGGGCCCTGGCACCCCGGGGGCTGCTGGCACTTCGGAGGGTCCCGCTGCTGAGCTTGGTGGCGGGGGCTGAGGGCTGTGACTGGCCCTGGGAACCTGAGGTAGGGCCAGGGGCCCCAGAGGACGAGGCCCCCGGGGCGGAGAACACCATCCAGTCGGGCAGCGCCATGCTGGTGTCACTGTTGGCCCGCAGCAGCGCCGGGGGCACCGTCAGCCCTGTGCCCGGGGGCCCCCGTCGCCGGGCCGCATACTTGGGGGACTCCTGGAAGGGCACTGAGAGGGCACAGTGGCGGCGGGGGCAGGTGTTAGGGGAGAAAAGGCAAGCAGGGGGCCATGCGGGGGCAAGAGATGGTGGGAGAGAGGCATGAGGGAGAAAGAGATGAGAAAGGGCGGGGGGCCTGGAATTGCTCCCCCACCACCACCCAGACATTTTTGGTCCTCTAGGGTTTTCTCCATCCTATCCTGGCCCCCAAGTCAGGTCCCCCAACTCCCCCAACCCACCATGAAAGCCCAACCGCCCCAGGTTCTCTGTGCAACCCCAGCTCCCTGTCACTCACCCACATCCTGTTCTCGATGGTTTCGGATCAGCTCCCCCAGCTCAAAATTCCCAGCAATCACTGCCACCTGGAGGGAGGGGGTAGAGGCAGGTCGATGGGGCCCAGGCAGCAGAGAGAGGGCAGGAAACACGGTGAGGTCCCTGGCCCGACCCAAACCTTCCACTCCGACAATGCCGCCCTCCATCTTCTTCCAGCTCCCCCTCCACGGCCTGTCTCCTTGCTTTCCTCATTGTCCCCTTCCTTATCCGCTGGGTGTCACTGTCACCCTTTCCTTAGCCCTGGAAACTTCAGCACATCCCCTGCAGCCCCAGACCTGGAAGGGGGTCTGCCCGTTGTTATTCTTCACATCCTTGTCGGCACCTCGGTACAGGAGGATCCTGGCACAGGTCTCCTGCGGGTCATGGCCAATGGCACAGGACAAAGAGAGAGAGAAAAAATTAAAATCACCATGAGTGGATACAGGTACTGTGCTAAAAGCCTCAGGAATAAATACTCCACCCTAAACCTGCACCACTCAGGACAGCAGCCACCTGCCAGGTACGGACCAGCAGCACTTTAAATGTGGCTGGCCCAAACGGACATGCACCATGCATGCGAAATACACACTGGATTTCAAGGATGCCATATGAAAACAAGAAAGAATTTAAATGTCTATAGCCAAGCGTGGTGGCTCAAGCCTATAATCCTAAGACTTTGGGAGGCCAAGGCAGAAGTTCCAGACCAGCCTGGGTGACATAGTGAGACGCCCCCCGTCTCTACAAAAAAATAAACAGAAATTAGCCAGGCATGGTGGTGGGTGCCTGGAGTCCCAAATACTTGGGAGGCTGAGGTGGGAGGATCGCTTGAGCTCAGGAGTTCCAGGCTGCAGTGAGCTGAGATCAAGCCTGGGTGACAGAGCAGGAACCTGTCTCCCCCCCAGGAAAAAAAATGTCAGGTGTGGTGACACACACCTGTGATCCCAGCACTTTGGGAGGCTGAGGTGAGCGGATCACTGGAGGCCAGGTTATTTGAGCCCAGCCTGGCCAACATGGTGAAACCCCGTCTCTAACAGAAAATACAAAAATTAGCCAGGTGTGGTGGGGGGCGCCTGTAATCCCAGCTACTCAGGAGGCTGAGGTGGGAGAATCACTTGAACCCAGGAGGTGGAAGTTGCAGCGAGCCGAGATTCCGCCACTGCACTCCAGCCTGGGTGACAGAGTGAGAGTCTGTCTCAAAAAAAAAAAAAAAAAAAGTAATAATTTCTGTATTGATTCTATGTTGAAATGATAATGTTTTAGATACACTGTTATAAGTAAAATATGTTGTTAAAATAAATGTCACCTAATTATTTTCCCCTTCTCTTTAACGTGGCCACTAGGATATTTGAGGGCATTTAGGGTATGTGCTCATGCTACGTTCCACTGGATGTTGGGGCTGGATAATCCTTTGGTGACTCATTGGTTTGTGGAGGGTGTTCTGAGCCCTGTGGGATGTTGAGTAGCATCCCCAGTCTCTACCACTAGATGCCAGTAGCACTCCCCTCCCCAGTCATGACAACCAAAAACGTCTAGACATTGCCAAGTGTCCCCTGGGAGACAGAAGCTCCCCGGTTGAGAACCGCAGGTCTAGACCTTACGGAGGCTTACCATGTTACGTGCCAGGCGCTTGGCACTTTAGAGACAGAAGCTCATTGAATTGCCCAACAATTCCAGGACATGGAAATTGTCTCTATTTTACAGAGGCGGAAACTAAGGCTTTCAAAAGAGCCCAAGGTGGGCCAGGCGCGGTGGCTCACTCCTGTAATCCCATCACTTTGGGAAGCCGAGGCGGGAGGATCGCTTGAGCCCGGGAGTTTGAGACCAGCCTGGGCAACATGGCGAAACCCCGTCTCTACAAAAAATTTTTAAAAATTAGCCTGGTGTGGTGGCATACGCCTGTAGTCCCAACTACTTGTGGGGCTGAGGTGAGAGGATCACTTGAGCCCAAGAGTTCGAGGCTGCAAAGATCCTTGTTCATGCCACTGCACTCCAGTGTGGGTGACAAAGTGAGACCCTGTCTCGGCCGGGCGCGGTGGCTCACGCCTGTAATCCCAGCACTTTGGGAGGCCGAGGCGGGCAGATCACAAGGGCAGGAGATAGAGACCATCCTGACTAACACGGTGAAACCCCGTCTCTACTAAAAATACAAAAAAATTAGCCGGGTGTGGTGGCGGGCGCCTGTAGTCCCAGCTACTCGGGAAGCTGAGGCAGGAGAATGGCGTGAACCCGGGAAGCGGAGCTTGCAGTGAGCCGAGATTGTGCCACTTCAGCCTGGGGGACAGAGCCAGACTCCGTCTCAAAAAAAAAAAAAAAAGTGAGACCCTGTCTCAAAAAAAAAGGGTGTGGGGTGGGGGGGGGCTCAAGGTCACACAGCTGGTGATTATCAGCCTTGGATTTGAACCCAGATCTCCCTGACTCCAAAGCCTTCTATCTTAATCACACTTTCTGCCAGGCGCAGAAGGAAGGGGACACACCTTGTGGAGGAAAGGGTGGAGGCAGGACTGGGCCAGTGGAGACAGGGACACCTTCTACATTCAGATCAATTTCTCACCAATGTCAATCACAGGCACCCCTCATCACTCTTTGGGCTAAGCACAAAGTCCATGCCACGGCCTAGGAGGGTTAGGGTTAGCTGAGCTAACCTGAGCTGCCTGACCCTCACCAGCTTCATCTTCTACCACCTGCCCTTGCTCCCAGGCTCCAGCCACACGGGCCACCTCCTTCCTCTGACAGCACCCTCGTGCCCCAGGACCTTTGCACGGCTGCTCCCTCTGCTTGGAATCCTTTCCTGCTAGATCATAGCATAGCTTGCTTCCTCACTTCATTCAGGCTTTTGCACAAATGCCACCTCTTCAGAGAGGTCTTCTCTGGCCATCCTGTCTAAAAAAAAAAAAAAAGCCCTTGTCCTCTTCCTCGCTTTATTTTTATTTATTTATTTATTTTTAAAAATTTTTTGAGATAGAGTTTCGCTCTTGTCACCCAGGCTGGAGTGCAGTGACACGATCTCGGCTCACTGCAACCTCTGCCTCCCAGGTTCAAGTGATTCTTCTGCCTCAGCCTCCTGAGTAGCTGAGATTACAGGCACCCACCATCACATCTGGCTAATTTTTGTATTTTTAGTAGAGACAGGCTTTCCCCATGTTGGCCAGGCTGGTCTCGAACTCCCAACCTCAGGTGATCCGCCTGTCTTGGCTTCCCAAAGTTCTGGGATAACAGGAGTGAGCCACCGTGCCCAACCCTTTGCTTTATTTTTTAGTACGACACTGATGTATGTGCCAGGCACTCTAAGCCAATGTTAACTCATTTTCTTCATAACCCCGTCTCCCTGAAATTCCATTTCCTGTTATTTGTCTCATTAGCGTCTCTTCTCCTCTACATCATAAGTTGTACAGGGGCATGATTTTGCCTGTGGCACCCACCACCTGGATTAAGGCTGGACCCACAGGACCTGTTCGGTAGGACGAGTGTCCTCTCCCTTTTGTCTTGGCCTGGCCAAACCCAACTTGGCCTCCAGCTCAACTCTACCCCAGTGCCCTCTGATGCTAAATTTAACCACCATTCCCCAAGCACCTCCTTGATCTTACCCCTTCCACATGACAAATCCACCAAGGGGTTTGTATGGGCCCATGTTACAGGACAGGTTCAGAGAGGGCGGATGCTATGCCCAAGGCCACACAGCCAGTTAGTGGAGCAGTTAGGATTCCAACCTGGCCTTCTTCTTCTTCTTCTTTTTTTTTTTTTTTTTTTTTTTTGAGACAGAGTCTCGCTCTGTTGCCAGGCTGGAGTGCAGTGGCGCGATCTTGGCTCACTGCAGCCTCCACCTCTTGGGCTCAAGCGATCCTCCTGTGCACCTGGCCTTCTGATCCTGTGGTTCACCTGTCTCGTATGAATGGACGATTCTGACTGCCAAAGTCACACATCAGGCAGCAGTTAGCCCAGTGTGTGTTCTGGGTGTGTTTGTGAGTGTGTGTGTGCATATGAGTCTGTGTATGCCTGTGCTGCAGGCCAACTAGACTGTTAACTCCTGCCATGTGTCCTTTTGCGTGTTTTTCTTTTCTTTTTTCTTTCTTTCTTTTTTTGTTTTTAGGATGGAGTCTCGCTCTGTTACCCAGGCTGGAGTGCAGTGGTGCGATCTCAGCTCACTGCAACCTCCGCCTCCTGAGTTCAAGCAATTCTCTGCCTCAGCCTCCCAAGTAGCTGGGATTACAGGCACCTGCCACCACGCCTGGCTAATTTTTGTCTTTTTAGTAGAGACAGGGTTTCACCATCTTGGCCAGGCTTGTCTTGAACTGCTGACCTCGTGATCCACCCGCCTCGGCCTCCCAAAGTGCTGGGATTACAGGCGTGAGGCACCGCGCCTGGCTTTTTGCGTGTTTTCACACTCCCAACCCCCACACTGGGGGCACAGAGCCAGAGCACAGCCCCTAAGCTCACCTGCTCCTCATCCTACTCTTACAAAGCTGAGAAGGTGTGCAAGTCAGAGTTGATGGCTCCCTCCCCTGGGCACCGAGAGAAACTCGCATTTAACGGCATCCTAGCACTTATCTCATGCCGTAGCCATGATTTGCTTACACGTCTGCCTCCTCACCAGACTGTGAACTCCCACCCCCCCCAAACCCCGCCCTCGCCCTCCCCAGGCCAGATGCTGCGTCTGATTCATCTCACATCCCCAAGGCCTGGTGCTGTGCACGTAGTAGGTGCCCAAGGAACGTGCATGGAAAGGATGAGGATGGAGGATGTGGGGTTGAGTCAGTCAAAATTCATTTGTTCGAGTCATTCATTCATTCGTTGAGTCATTCAGTCTGTTGAAACAAGCAAACACCTGTTGAATGCTCAGAGCCAGGCACTGTGCACAGTCTTGGTGGAAATCCAAGAGGGCTGACCCATCATTCATTCACTCATTTTCATTCATTCATTCAGTCACTCAACAAAGATGCAGCTAGGCCTGCTGTGTGCTGGGGTCCTGGAACAGAGCAAGTAATCAGACTCAACCCCCACCCTTGAAGTGCTCACAGCCTAGACACAGATCTGACTTTCACCACCAAATGCTAGACGGGCATATCAGGAGGCCAAGGTGGCAGAGGCTGAGGAAAAACTGTCAGACTCAGCCCTGGCTCTTGGAAAGCTTAAAGCCTGGAAGACAATGGGGGGAAATAGAGAAATCAAGTTCGCATGTGTTATGCATCGATTTGTTAAGCCCATGGCAAAGGCAAGCAAAACTATTAACCCACTTGATCCTTTTGCATGGTGGATATTTATTTATTTATTTATTTTTGAGACGGAATCTCGCTCTATCGCCCAGGCTGGAGTGCAGTGGCGCGATCTCGGCTCCCTGCAAACTCCGCCTCCCGGGTTCACGCCATTCTCCTGCCTTAGCCTCCCGAGTAGCTGGGACTACAGGCACCTGCCACCATGCCCGGCTAACTTTTTTTTGTATTTTTAGTAGAGACGGGGTTTCACTGTGTTAGCCAGGATGGTCTCAATCTCCTGACCTCGTGATCCGCCCGCCTCGGCCTCCCAAAGTGCTGGGATTACAGGCATGAGCCACCACGCCTGGTCTGCATGGTGGATATTAATTATTGACCCATTTCACAGCTGAGAAAGGAGATCAGGGAGGGGAAAATGACTTGTTCATCTGTCCCACTAAGAAAACTCTGCCTGCTCTCTAATTCTTTTTTTTTTTTTTTTTTTTAAGGCAGGGTCTCACTCTGTCACCCAGGCTGGAGTGCAGTGGCATGATCATAGCTCATTGCAGCCTCCACCTCCCAGACTCAAGCAATTCTCCTGCCTCAGCCTCCTGAGTAGCTGGGACCTCAGGTGCACACCACTGTGCCCAGCTAATTTTTGTATTTTTTCATAGAGACCAGGTTTTCCCATGTTGCCCAGGCTGGTCTCGAACTCCTGGGCTCAAGCCACCCTCCCACCTAGGCCTCCCAAAGTGTTGGGATTACAGGCATGAGCCACCGTGCCTGGTCTAATTCTCTATACTAAAATTTCTCTGTTTATCTGAACAGTACAGTTTCTGTCTCTCGACTGGACCCTGACTGACACTGGTGATGGTAACAATGACAATTATTATTCTGATGGCTGCCTTCCAGGGATGAGCATGTAATATACACGATGGCTCACCCTCTTCAATAAGAGCTGGCATTATTCCCATTTCAGGAAGAAGGATGGAGCCTCAAAGAGGGGGAGGGACTTGTTTGCTCCCCATCCCCATCTGCCTGTGGGGCCGGGGCTTCTTCCCCCTCAGCTGCACGACGGCCTGGGAGTCAAGAGGATTGGTTGCGAGGCCTGTGTCGCAGAGCAGGAGACAGAAGCACGCAGGGAGAGAAGTGCCGGCACCATGTTGGTTCCGTTTGACAAACACTGACTCTTCCCTGGGCTCCAGGCATACTGCTGGCTGCCATGAGGCGGCACGTGGCCACCCGCCAAATCCCCAGCACTGCAAGTTCTGCCGAGGCAGAGGGGGCTGAGGGCTGTTTTGGAAGACTTCCTGGAGGAAGGGGGCTGACAGACCAGCTCTGTCATGCTAGCGCCTGTCTCTCTACGAACCTCCACCAGCTGCCCTTCAAGGGCAGGGAGCATCAAGAAATAGGTGGGGAGACTGAGGCTTTCCATGGGGCTGATCTGCCCAGGATCATCTGCAGCTCAGGTGGCTAAAGTACCAGAGGTCATGACATTGAAAGATCCGGCTCTTGCCAACCAGCTGCCATGAGCCCCCCTGCCTGCTCCGTACCTCCCCTCTCCTAGGGACCCCAGAAGTGGGGGTGTTCTTCCCGTCTCCCTTCAGCACTCCCTTCCTGCTCAGGGACCCAGGTTGTCAGGACCCCCAAGGTCCTGAATTGCTAAAACTCCCACTGCAGCCCCCACTGTCGCTCCCTTCAGGGGCCACGGGGGCTGCACGTTGGCCTTTCCCCCGTGCCCTGCCATGCTGCCACGTGGCACCTGCACACACCACTGGCTGAATGGAGACACAGGGGAACTGAGGATCCACAGCCCCCTTTCCTCTGGCTTTCTGCATAGGCTGTGCTCCCACCCTGGAGCACTCCTTTCTCCCCTTTTCTGCTTCTGCTCATCTTAACACTGGGGGCATCTCCTCCAGGAAGCCACTGCACCCCCAGCCACTCCATCCGAAGCCCAGTTCCAGATGTGGGCTCCCACAGGGATCTGGATTCCCTGTGACTTTGCTCTGAGCACTCTGGATTGTAGCAGCAAACTATGTTGTCTGCCCTCTGCTAGGCCATGAGGTCAACCCTTTGTCCCCAGCACCCAGCTCCAGGCCTGATACAGAGAAGGAGCTCAGTAAATATCTGTTGGATGGATGGATGGATGAATGGATGACTGGATGAAAGGATGGAAATAGTGAAGAAGTGAAGGGTGCAGAGATGCAGTCAAGAGGAGTGTCTGAGCTTGGCCCTGAGGGAGGCGGCTATGGGGGATGCCAGGGGCCTGGGGTGGCCGCTGCTAGGCAGACCTTGTTGTAGAGGGCGCAGATGTGCAGAGCCGTGTTCCCCGAGGCGTTCTGGGCTCCGGGCTCAGCCCCATAGAAGAGCAGATGCTCCAGATGCTGAGAGTGACCCCGCTGGCAGGCCTGGGCAGGACAGGGAGCGAGGGGCATGGATCAGACCCGGGCTGTTCTCCCTCTGGGCCAAGAGTCTGTCTATGACCTGTGCGCTGGCCTTCTCATCCTATCGTTCACCGCATCCACCTCCCCATCACCTTTTAGCCCCCCTTCCTGCTCTGGGACCCAGGCTGTCAGCCTCAAAATCCAAATGTTCAGTCATTCCAAGGCCCAGGCATCTGGTCTGCCTCCTTAAGAGGGTCAAGAGGCCGGCCCATCTCTCTCAGGGATCAAGGCGTCAGGTTCCCCAGCCTATGCCCCCTTAGGGTCTTCCTGTCTTCACCCCCACCATTTCCTCTTTGGGGACCATGTTTTTCTCACCCCCATGCTCTGTGAGGACCCTGGCATCTGGTTCCCAGCCCCAGCCCCTTGGATGCCTCAGGGACTGGGTCCCGCACCCCAGCCCTTCATGGCCTGAATTAGGAGCACCTGGTGGATTTCCTGCCAGCCGTTCTCATCAGCTATGCCCAGCTGGGCCCTGTTGAACAGGAGCAGCTCACAGCATCGGGGGTCACCACCCACCATAGCTGTGTGGAACAGAGGGGTCAGCCCCCGACGGTCCTTGTAGTTGGGGGAACCCCCAAGGTCCAGGAGCGCCTAGGAACGGAGAGAGAACTCGGTAGAAAAACACAGATGACAGTCACACATTTACCAGCTCATTCTGAAGGGCCAGGGGGACTGGACCGTCCTGGGTGACCTACAGTGGCCAATGACAGTCTCAGTTCTGCCACGATGCCCTTATGTGACCTTGAGCCTACCCTTTCCCTCCCTGGGCCACTCTGATCCCCTGTGAACAATGTGGGACTTGGGTAGATGCCTCCAGAGGACCCTTGCACTCTGACATCCCACCCAGCCTTTCCCCTGGGGGCGACCTTGGGTGAGCCATTGAAAGACATTAGGGGCCACAGTACCCACCCGTTCCACTTCCTACAGGTGGGTTGTTGGGGACAAATGAGAGGACACAGTCTGGATGCTGGAGGGTCTCTGGCCAAGCGGAAGGTGTTATTAGGTCCAGGATCTCAAAGAAGGGGCACAGCACGAAGCCAGGGGACAGGTAAGCTTGGGTAAGGGCAAGGATCGGGCCGGCCTCATTGGGGCTGGAGGCCACTTCCTGCCCCCACTTGAAGGACAGCTCTGGGTGTGGAAGGCTGGCAATAATGAACATTAATAGGAGAAAGTGTTGGCAGCAACCTTGTGTGAGGACAGCCTGTAGCAGTGCCATCCAACAGAACGTTTCCCCCGTCGTGGGGATGGTCTGCAACTGCACCACCCTATGCGGCAGGCACGTGTGGGCCCCTGAGCACTTGAACGTGGCTAGTGAGCCTGAGGAACTGAAATTTTAATTTTACTTCATTCTAATTAATTTAAATTTAAACAGCCCCAGGTGGCCAGTGGCTACTGGCTTGCATAGCGCAGGTCTGGAGGCTGGGAGGGGCGTGTGTGAGCAGGATGTGGGTTTGGGGGTGAGTGTGCACGGGAGATACATGAAGAGGGTCTGTTAACTCCAGGAGTATACTGCAGGTCTTTGTGGCTGGCGTCTGACTGCATTAGGGGCTCTTCAGGAAAGAATCTGAGGGAGAGAAGGGCGGGGCCATTTAGCTGGAGCATCTGTGCGTTGGGGTGCTTCTCAATGGCTGTCTTTGGGGGCAGCCCATCCTGACCTGCGTAAGAAGAGGAATCAAGTGTCCTGGCGGGGGCAGGGGGAGAAGAGTATTTTAAAATTAGACTGTGCAGCTGCCGCTGTGTATGTATTTTGTGGGTGTATGGGTTTGTCTATTTGGGAAAGTGCATTTGAGGCTGTGTACGTGGGGAAGGGGCTGTATTTGCATGTGAGAGAGTAGGGAGTGGAGCTAGTGCAGTGCTGGGTTTGGAAGGGTAGCTGGGGGGCTGTTTTCAGGGTGTGTGTGGAGGGGCTCTATTTGGGGGCAGAGCAGGGAGCTCACTTTGTATTTTAAGGAATGAGAAGGGTTTACACCTTGAGGAGACAGAGGCAGATTTGGTATTGAGGTGGGTCACAGGGGATGGAGATGTTCTGGGTGTTTAGGGGAGGAGGCTGTGCCCAGGCCTGTGTGATGTCAGCTGTAGCCCAGGTGGGTGCACCTGGGGGGCCTGACAAGGGTGACAATAGGGGCTGTGTGTCAGTCTATGGAAAGGGGCTTTGAACTGGGGACATGAGAGAGCCTATATTTAACAGAAACCAAAGAACTGAGGTTTGAGAAAGAACAAAGGGAAAAGGAGAGAGGGCCCAATGGCGGGGATGGGGGGTCCCCGCAGCCTCACCGTGAGCGCCAGGCAGTGTCGGGCACATGCGGCCTTATGCAGTGCGGTCATTCCATCCCGGGCCCGGAAGTCGATGTGGGCCCCGCCCAGGCACAGGGTTCGAATCACCTCTACAGAGCCTTCAGTCTGGGCCGCCAGTGTCAAGGGGGTCTCTGAAGGGCGGGAAAAGCTGGTCACATGAAGCCCCTTCTCCTCTCCTCCATCCCTTCCCATTTTCCAGGCTCTATAGCTGTCCACCCCACAGCCTCTGGCCCTGTGGCCTCCCGCTTGGACAGCGATGTGTTTGGGAGACACCAGTCAGGAAGGGATCTGAATGCAGATGGCACCCCTGCCCCCCAGCCCTGTCCTGGCCCTGAGGTCCTCCTGATGCCCACCCCTCCCTACCTCCCGAATCCGAGTCATGGTAATTGGGGTCCAGCCCCTTGTCCAGCAGCCGCGCCACCTTGTCAGATGTCCCGAGCTGCACATACTCCAGGAACTTCTTCAACCCCGTCTGAGCCATGGGCAAAGAGAGAGAGGACAGGACAGTCAGGAACAAGGCAGAGAAGCAGCGTCCTCAAGTAGCACTGTCCAGTGAAAATATACGTGGAGTCACATACGCCATTGAAAAGCTTCTAGCAGCCTCCTTTACAGAGAAAGTACCCAGCCCTTTGGGAGGCCGAGGCGGGAGGATCACTTGGGCCCAGGGGTTCGAGACCAGCCTGAGCAACAAAGTGAGACCCTTATCTCTACAAAAAATGCAAAAACCTAGCCAGGTGTGGTGGCACACGCCTGTAGTCCCAGCTACTCGGGAGGCTGAGCTGGAAGGATCCTTTGAACCCTGAAAGGTCGAGGCTGCAGTGAGCCATGATTGCACCACTGCAGCCCGGGTGACAGAGCAAGACCTGTCTCAAAAAAAAAAAAAAAAAAAAAAGCGGGGGGTGGGGTGAAGTGTTAATTGTGTTGAGATTCATGTTGATATATGTTCTTTAACTAATACAGCCACAATGTTACTGTTTCAACAGGTAATTGAGATGAAAATTATTTATGAGGTTATTTAACTTTTTTTTGGTACTAAGTCTTTGAAACCCAGTGTGTATTTCACACTCACAGCAAGTCTTAGTTGGGACCAAACACACTGCAAGCACTCAGGAGCCATACTTGGCCAGTGGTTCCCAAAGTGGACCGTGAAAGTCTGGAGGGATGGAACATTTAGGGGAGGAAAGAGTTCAATGCATGCTGTGGTCGGGAGAGGGTATACAAGGAGGGACTGGGAGTTTTTCCTTCTCAGGGATCAAGAGTCCTTCATTTCTGACCAAAGCAGTTCCCGATTTCCTCCCAGCTCTCACCATCAAGACACAGGAGAGACAGGGGCTGAGGATTGGCGGGCAAGGTACCGGGAGGACAGATATGGCTGGAAAGGGGGGTGTGATGGTTGGATTTTGCAGAGATTCAGGCTATGAGGTTGGGAGAAATGCAGCCTGTCTTTGAAATAGACTAGGCAGAAGGACCTTCAATGTCAGGGTCCTAGGCCAAGGTGGGGAATAAAGAGGACTTGGATGGATATGGGGGGAGGCAGGGGAAGAGAAGGGAGACTCAAAGGAGGCCAGGTGGGAGTGGGAATGATGTGGGCCCAGGCAGAGGCATGAAGTGCAAAAGAGGAAAGTAAGAAGGGGTTGTGATGGGGATAATGGGGGGTATTTGTGGTTGTCTCAAATGTGGTACAGCATCCCAAGTTAAGTGGGGGGAGTGGCCAGAGGGATCGCTGGCTTGGGAAATGCGGAGGTCTGTTGGGAAGAGGTGGGGAGAGAAAGTGGTTGGGCAGGGGGCTCCGGTGGTAGGGGGCTATAGGGGACAGATGCCAGCAGGGTTTTCTCACCTTCGTGTGCAACTTGGCCAGCTGCTTCTCATCCAGGTTGGTCTGTTTGTAAACTCGGGTCTTGTATCGGAACTAAGGTCAGGGGTAGGGTAGTGAGAGAGACACAGAGACTTGGAATCAGGGGCCTGGGGAGAAGGCTTGGGGTAGGGGGAAGGTCTGATCCCCTTCTAATTCCCCGGGGTAGCTCAGGGTAGGAGTGGAAACAGCCCTGGAACCTTGGTCTAGGCGGTAGATGGGTGGCAGTGGCTTTTCCGAGAGTGTTGGGTATTATGGTATATGTGCGCTGCAACCCCTGCCTTGAAGGAGGAGGAGTCTGGACCCCACAGGGAATGTTCTAGAGTGCTTACTGTAATTGGGAATCCTCCCCCAATTTGATGGGCGAGGAGAAGCTTGGGGCAGGAAGGTGACTTGGCCAAGGCCACTTAGCTGGTCAGAAGCAGAACAGACAGTAATTTGAACTCAGGACTCTCTGACTTCCCCGTGATGCTTAGAAGATCTGGACTAGCACACTGGGTGCCCCCTCATTAAGGTTTCGAGTGTGTTAAAAAGTGGCTGGGGGGCAGATGTGTTTCAGGGCATGCCTTCTCTTATCAGTGAAGGAGTTGGGGAAGCTTCACCTCCAGGTAGGGGACCCCCTTCTCAAAGGACTGGGGGTACTCCCGCAGCAGCCTCTCCTCCTCCAGGAAGTTGGCATCGCGGCCTGAGGTGGCCGGTTGGAACAGGCCATAGTTGAGCACATCCTGCAGGCTCTCGCTCAGGGCACAGAGCACCTGCTGCTTGGCCGTCCAGATGGTGGCATCGGGGTTGAAGCGCAGGCATTTCTGGTTGGGGAAGAGATAGGGGCTAGGGTGGGCCAAGGGTTAGAGAAGAGCCTGAGGTGGGTTGGGAAGTGAGCCAGGAGCTGGGTGTGGGGGTGATTCCTGGGAGGATACCCAGCACCAGTGGACTCCCCATGTTGGTTGGGGCCCTGTCCCTTTCCTGCCACTGGCCAGTGGGCTGGTACTCACTGTCTGGTGCAGGTCCGGGATGCCAATCCTGAAGACCATCATGCTGAAGTGGGCGTCGTCTGGGACGGACATTGAGCGGCTCTGGAGGCCTCTAACAGAGGCCAGGCTACCAGGTGCCCCACTGCCCTGGCCCCGGGTCCCCCGGGGGCCTCGACCTGGCCCGTCTGGGGAGCTGTCGGACTCTGAGCCCCCCTCGGGACACTCGCTGGCACTGTGGCGTTCCTCGTCCTCGCTTGTCGCGGGGCTGTGGGTCATCGTGGGGCCACGGGGCGACGGGGGACGGCAGCATCACAGGCGGCTGCAGGGGCCAAGGGCGGCCGTCAGACTAGGAGCCCGGGACCCCTCAGAGGCCACAGGCGCTACTCGGTGGTCAGGCGGTCAAGGGCAGCCTACCCCCACTGCCCAAGATAGGCAGGAAGGAGGCCAGGCACACCCTCGGCCTGCACAGCCTCCCCTGCCGCCTCCTCCCACGCTGGCACGCACACACCCCTGTCCCTGACATGCTTCTGGCATGTGTCTCCTTCCCTGCCCTTGGCCCTACTTGCAGCCCGCCCCCTGCGCCCCACTTTGCCGGTGACCCAGCGTGGCCGTGTCCCAGAAACCGCAGAATCACCGCGGGAGCTACTGGCCCACTTTGCCAGGCCACAGAAAATGCAGCTAAAATTAGCTAAGGACAGACAGGTGGACAACTGACAGGCATCCTGCCCTCCTGGCCCCAGCCTGGCCCCTCACCCCAGAGCTGGGGGGTGGGGTTGGGGAGCAGCTGAGGCTGACACTGAGATGTAGTAAGGGGGAGAGGGAGGCGTGGTGAGCCTGGAGCGGGTGGAGCCGGTGACTTCACTCAAGTGTGGCTGACAACGCGTGGCATGCTGAGTAGTGCTGGGGAATCTGCCGTCCCAGGGGAGCAAGGGACACTGAGATGGGGTGTCATGGGCAGAGCATTTGGCCTAGGGTGTCCCCAAGGGAACCACAAGAGGTGGCTTTTGGAGACTGGGGCATCTTGAGAGGGTGTGCGGGTGGGTGGGGAGGTCGGCCTGGGGAGTGCTGTCCAGGTGACAGTGGTGTGGTGGCCCGGGTAGATGTAGGTGGCTGCAGATGACCTGTAGCTCTTTTCTAGGACTGCAGGGTGGGGGGGCTGGCTTGCTGGGTACTAGGGGCTCCACTCTGAGGACTGGGGGTGTTAGGAGGGAGACTAAGAAGTGAGAGGAGAGTCTGGGGAACTGAGGTGGGGGATCATCTCTGGATCCTTGCTGTTCTCCCTTGAGGTGGCCTTATGAGGGTGGAGCCCCTTCCAAACGGGGTCCGCTTCCCTTCTGTTCTCCCCCAACTCCCACCCCAGCACCGGAAACCAGAATGTCTGGTCTGGTCCCTCCCCCCCACACCAGGCCCGGTTCCTGCACCGTTGCCATGGAGATGGGAAGCAGTGGAGGGTACTGCTGACTTTGGGGGAGTGGGGATGGGCTGGGGGGTTGGGAAAGGGAAGACTAAATGTGTGTGGTGGGAGGAGAGTTCCAGGAGATGTGGGCGAGCGAGCCTCTAACCCAGGGCCGGCGGACCCCTCCCCCACGCGCGGCAGCGCTGCGAAGCCCCCTCCCCCTCCAGGTACCCAGCCACACCGCCCCACCGCGTCCCTGCGGAGACCCCGGCCACCTCTTCCTCGCCCTGCCGCACAGCCCCCCTCGCGATCTGGGGCCCGCAGACACTCCCCCTCGGCTGACCCCGGCTGACCCCCAGCCTCAACCCTGCTCGGAGGAGGTGGCCGGTGGGATGAAAGAAAAGCTGGCTGGGGCCCCCCGCGCGTACGGCTGCCCCAGCCCCCCGGGCCGGCTCCGGCCCCTCCCCCTCAGGGCTCGCGGGAGGGAGCGGGCACGCTCCGCCGGGGCGGCATGAATCAAACGCTCCGCGGCTAAGAATAGCTGGCACGCAGCTGGTACCGAGACGGGCTGAGGAATCGGCGAGGGGGGTGGTGGAGGACGCGAGAGAGGGGGTGCCCTGGGAGGCTGTGGGGGGACAGGGGGCGGCTGGCGTGGCCGAGAGCCGGGCCCGGGAGAATGAATGGAGGCGGAGGGAGGCGGGGAGGGGCGGGGAGAGAGAGCCGGGGCCGAGGCTGGGAAACTGGTGGGGGAGAGCTCGGCCAGGGAGAGGGGCGGGGGGCACCGGGGAGCAGGAGTCGGGGGCGGGAGCCGAGGGGGCGCGCCGGCCGGCGGTGTAGGGACTGGAGACCTGGTGGGGACGCGGGGAGCTTGGGCAGGGGGTGGGAAGGGACTGAAGGAGCCTGGAAGGAGAAGCGGGAGCTGGAGGGGTCGAAGGGGGCGGAGGAGGCCCGGGCCTAGACCCTCGCTGGAGGGGAGTGGGGACCAGGGTGACCTGGCGGAGGGGCCCAGGTGCGCCAGGGTGGGCGAGGCGGGGGAGTGGCCGGGCTGGGCGGGGAGGCGGGTACCGGGACCGAGCCCTTGGCCCCGGAGAGCCGGGAGGCGGGTTCGGGATAGGGGCTCTGCTGGCGGGGGATGGGGGGCGCGCCCTCCCATCAAGGATGCGATCTGGGACGGGGCACCGGGGACCCGGGCGTAACCCAATTTGGTGTCGCCCAGGGCAACACTGCCCACCTCACCCGCACCCCCAGCCGCACACCCAGGCCAGGAGCCCGGCGCCGGGCCAAGGACATCCGGGGCGCCCTCGCCCCCTCCCGCGGCCCCGGCCCCGCAGCTGCCCCAAACCCCCAGGTTCTCGACCCCCTTACCTGCCTGGCGGGGCTGCTGAGTCCCGGTCGGCGGCGCCCGCGGCCCCTCCCCCCTCCCCCCACCCCCCACCCCCCCGGAGACGGGGGACCCTCAGGCCATGCCCCACCGCCCCGGAGGGCGAGCGGGCCCGGGGAGGGGGCGGGCGGGGACCGGGGGGAGGGCGGGAGGGCCGAGGACCTCACCCCCCCCGCGGGCCGGGCCTGGCCATCCGCAGAGCGCCCCCCCTTCCGCCGCGGCCGCCGCGCCCCTCCTCGCCCGCCCCCGGCTCGGTCCGGCCGGCTCCGGGCGCCGCGTCTCCGCCTGCTCTTCCTCCTCCTCTTCCTCGGGCCGCCGCCGCCGCCGCCCGCTCCGCGCCTCCTCTGCCACCCTTCTCGCTCTCTCGCTCTGGCTGTCTCTCCCTCACTCTGTCTCTCTCCCTCCCTCTCTCCCTCCCTCCCCTCCCTCCGCCCTCTCCCCTCCCTCCGGGAGCCGGCGGAGGAGACATTGCCCCTCCCCGCGCCCCCAAACCTCGCCCATCCCCCACCACCGCCGGCTCCGCCCCCTACCCTTGCCCTCCCCCACCACTCCTCGCCACCTCCGAGTCCCCAAATCCTGACTCCGCCCCTGCTTGCCCCCATACCCCGACGGAGGGGTCCTGCCCCCATAAGGGTGCCCCCCACACACACCTCAGGACCACCCCCTCCCAGAGAGCTCCCCGCCGCCCTACACACAGCGGGGCACAATAAATATTTGTTGCCAGACTCTACACCCCCAAATTTAAGTGTGAATGCTATAGATTCCCACCCTGTCCCCCCAAACACACACACACCCTTTCCATTTAAGCACTGGGTCAGGGCACACGTGGACATACCTGGGCCAGGCCACATTTCCCCAAGGCACAGGTGCATAGTCACCAGCTGCAACGGCACCTGCAGAGTCCCCACATACACACACTCTCCAGCCCATGCATGCCCAGACACAATGCACCTGGGGTACACAGCTACAAACACACCCAGCTACATGCAGTTGTCACACCCCTGTGCCCGGGCACACACGCAGCACATGAACACATCTGTCCACCACACACGCACGTGCGCGCGCACATACACGCACACAGGCGTTCACCCCGGTATGCATGCCCAGATCTCTCAACACCAAAACGGAGTTACAGCGCTGTAGAGACGTGTGCACGCCTTCCCATCACACCCACCCACCGTGCTGTCCATTGCACTGGTTCGCACTCACCCGTTTACATGCCCAACACCGTGCCATCCTTCCCCTCCAGGATAGTTACTGCTGACATTCCTGGAGCACTTTCTGTGTGCCAGGCTCAGGGACTTTCACCATCCCCATTTTCCAGAGGGGGAAACCAAGGCACAGAGAGGCTAAGTAACTTGCCCAAGGTCATCCAGCTATGAGGAGGTGATAACAAGGATCAGGAACAGGTAGGCTGGCTCCAAAGTCCTCACTTGACCGCTACTGTGCACTACTGGGCATATCCCCTCATAGTTGTCTATCCTTGTTCATCACACACAGACACACCCAACCATCTCCTCGGAGTTTGCACATGTCTGTGTAGGCACGCATATGCAGCCAGCTGCAGGCAGACAGCTCATTCATGCCTGGGATGCACCCACAGGAACAGGGCAGATCCCACAGGGCAGCAGTGAGTGGTGAGTGTTCCCTTAGCCCAGGCTTCCTCATTCTCCCAGCTCCAACGGTACCTCCAGGGCCTGCAGGGGGCAGTTCTAGGCAGCTTCTGGGTTCCCCTCCAGCTGCAGGCTCTCCGGGGTACCCGAGTATGAGCTGGAGGAGGTGCCTGCTCAGCCTGGGGAGGCCTCTATCTTGATGCACACCCACTAGCCCAGGTGGTGAACAGCTGGGCCCGGGGAAAGAACAGCTGCCCATGTTGGCTCCAGCAGCTAGAGAGGCTGTGCACCCCTGCAGTTTTCAAGGCCTTTCCCCACATATGCATTATTTCTTGAGGTCTGTAGCTCCTGGTGAGGGGCCCCAGGTTCCCGAAGGGCACCTGAGAGGCCCAAGCTGTGAGGCAGGGAGCAGTCTGCCCAAGGTCACAGTGCCCGCGATGTACCAGGATTTCTTGGAAAACAGAAGGCTGGAGGCATTGATTTCCAAGGCCCCTCCTGGGGCTCCCGGCAGCCGAGGGCAGATGCCCTGCTCTTGGAGCCAGAAACCTTGGCTAGCTGCCGCCACGCTGGTGACCTCCAGCAGGCCATGCTGTTTCAGAACCTCAGTCTCCTCCTTTGAAGAGCAGGCCCAGTGATCCTTGGCTGGTGTGCCCCGTGCTTGTTGGCACCACCAGCCAGGCCTGGACTGGAAAAGCCCTGCGTGACTCATGGGCCTGACATAGAGGGGCATGGCATGGCATCGTGCTTCCTTGCCTCCAAGCCTCTCTCCCACTGCCCTCACCACCTCCACCCACCCTGCCACCACCACCCTGGGAACTTGGGTGCCAGCAAACTAAAAAGGTGAAGCCTCCAGGCCTTTGACCCCACCAGTAATGGCTACCCTCTCGCCCACTCAACAGGTTGATTGAGCACCTACTATGTGCTAGGTAGGCCTTGTGCCAGGAGATGCAGCAGTGCATAAAAATCCCTGCTTTCATTGGCAAGGAACAGACATAAACAAACAAACAAGATCATGCCAGTCTTGATTATACCAAAAAGATGAAATGGGGCATTTTAATAAAGTAACTTGTGGAACAGATAATGTGGTTGGGGAAGGCCTCTTGGAGCTGAGACCTTGATGATGAGAAGGAGCTGGGGAAAGAACCTTCTAGAAGGAGGAAAGGGCTAGTGCAAATGCTCTGAGGTTGTAATCAGCTTAGTATTTGGGGATGAGCCAAGAGGCCAGGGAAGGTGGAGGCTGGGGGCGGGTGAGGGGAGTGGGGGTGATGAGGCTGCAGAGGTGCAAAGGGTTCTTCCTTCCCAGCCCCCAGCATGGTAGGCTGTGCTGAGGACTGAGGCCCGGGCTTGGCTTCCCTCCTGCTTATGATGGGAAGGTGGGGGAGCAGGGGAGTGGGGAGTGATGTGATCTGATTTATGGTTTGGAAGGATTGCTTTGGCTGCGGCAAGCAGCCGGGATTGGAGGGGCTCAGGAGGAAGGAGGGGGAGGGCAGCGAGACTGCAGTGGTCCAGGCTGAAATGAGGTGGCTCGCTGAAGGCTCCGAGCTCCTTGAGCACACAACCTAGCGTCTGTCGATTTCACCTCCTGGAGAAACCTTCCCTGACTGCTCCTCCAGACCCCTCACCCTCTCCCATCTCCAGCCCCCTCATCCCCGGAACTATCTGGCTGCTGGTCTGCCAGCAGCTGGAGTCCCCAGCATCACCCAGCCCAGGGCCTGGCCTGCAGGAGGCTTCTAGTAAAGTGGCCAATTAATCCCCGAGCCCTGTCTTCCAGGGTCGTGCACACAGTCACACGCGTGCTCTTCACGTGTCACTCCGCCCCCACACACACTCACTTAGATCTCCAGACAAGGGCTGGGAGGGTGGGATGGGCAATCTAGGGGGCAGGAGGGGCCCTGGAGTCTCCTCCATTGAGTGTGTGGGCGATGGTGGCCACAGGATAATAACAACCTCAGCGAGACCCTGAGGTCTGCCCCCTCCTCAGGAATGGCCAGGCAGGGAAGAAGGGAGCCGTGCTCGGTCCCAGCATCCCACCACTGCCCAGATGGTTCTGAGCGGGTTCCTGGGCTGAGGCTGGGACCTGTGTTTTCCAAGATTCCTTGGAGAGCCAGCTCCATCCTCTTCCTGATTATCTGAGCTTTGGGCTACAGCAGAAGGAAAGAGCAGGGCGGAAGCGAGCTCTGGAAAGTGGAAAGAGGAGGGTGTGCGAGGAGACCCAAGGCGGGATCCCGGCTTTGGAACGTTGGAGGTTTCCGGCCACAGAGGCAGGGCCTCCGGGGAGCCAAGAGGGGCGGGGAGAGACACACACAGAGAAGCAGAGGAGACCAACGGACCGGACAGAGACGAGGAGAGGAACAGGAAGAGAGAAGCTGGGAGAGTCGGGAACCTGGGGGCTAGTGACCTGCACACAGGGCAGGGACAGTTCCAGAGGCCATCCCTCCCACCCCAGACATCCAGACATCTGGAACTTTGGGTGCCAAGAGTCCAGCTTAATGCAGGCAGCCTGGCTTTTGGGGGCTTTGGTGGTCCCCCAGCTCTTGGGCTTTGGCCATGGGGCTCGGGGAGCCGAGAGGGAGTGGGAGGGAGGCTGGGGAGGTGCCCAGGAGGAGGAGCGGGAGAGGGAGGCCCTGATGCTGAAGGTGAGCTCTGGAGTGTCAGGGAGCTATGGGTGGTGAACTGTGGGCCTGGGAGGGGGTATTGCAAGGTTAGGGAAATGGACAATGAGGAGCGATTGGGATAGTCTCAGAGGAATGGGGGGGTGATGGGCTCAGAGACAGGACTCAGGCGGCAGAGAATGAGTTACGAGTTGGAAAGGGGCGAATGGGGCATCTTGGTGGCAGGCTGGGGCTCACCACCCCTCCCCTGCCCCAGCATCTGCAGGAAGCCCTAGGACTGCCTGCTGGGAGGGGGGATGAGAATCCTGCCGGAACTGTTGAGGGCAAAGAGGACTGGGAGATGGAGGAGGACCAGGGGGAGGAAGAGGAGGAGGAAGCAACGCCAACCCCATCCTCCGGCCCCAGCCCCTCTCCCACCCCTGAGGACATCGTCACTTACATCCGTGAGTAACCAGAAGCCCTCACCCCCAAACCCCCAGGCCGCCGCGGTCACTTTCGCAAAAATGAAGGGTCGGTTCACTGCCTGGTGGCCTTTCAATTGTCCATTGCCCAGCCCAGAGCCCCCACACCCCTAGGAGCCCCAGGTCCACGGCCATGCCTCCTAAGAGCCTGGGCCACTCGACCCTACCTTCCAGGAGTCCGGGGTGCCCCGCCCCCACCGCCAGCCCGCCCTCAGGAGCCCTAGATCCCAGTTCTCCAGGTCCTCAGGCCCCCCGCTGCATCTCCAGGCTCCCCCTCCAGCACGATCCCTGTCTGTCCGCAGTGGGTCGCCTGGCCGGCCTGGATGCAGGCCTGCACCAGCTGCACGTCCGTCTGCACGCGTTGGACACCCGCGTGGTCGAGCTGACCCAGGGGCTGCGGCAGCTGCGGAACGCGGCGAGCGACACCCGCGATGCTGTGCAAGCCCTGCAGGAGACGCAGGGTCGCGCCGAGCGAGAGCACGGCCGCTTGGAGGGTGAGTCCGCGGCGCGCGGGGTGGAAAAAAATGAGACTATCTGGGCCAGGTATGGGACTGGTTGAGAAGGTGACCCTAGGTGTCCGGGGCGGGAGAGTTCGGGAGAGCTGCTGTGTGCTAGCGGACGGGGTTGGAGAGCTGAGAGGCTGAATGCAGGGAGCAGGGTCGGCACTCCAGAACCGCGCGGACCCGACTGGGGCAGCACCACGCCCCCTACAGTCCAGCTCCCACCGCCTGGCCCCGCCCCTGGCGGACCAGACTCTCCACCTCCTGGCTCCCGCGATTCTGACCACGCCTCCTCCCAGCCCTCCCCATGAGTTCCTGGCCCCGCCTCCCTCCACCCCCGGATGCTTTGTCCCCGCCCCCTTCCAGACTCAGAATGCATGACCCCGCCTCCTTCTCTACCCGGCCCCGCCCACAGGCTGCCTGAAGGGGCTGCACCTAGGCCACAAGTGCTTCCTGCTCTCGCGCGACTTCGAAGCTCAGGCGGCGGCGCAGGCGCGGTGCACGGCGCGGGGCGGGAGCCTGGCGCAGCCGGCGGACCGCCAGCAGATGGAGGCGCTCACTGGCTACCTGCGCGCGGCGCTCGCTCCCTACAACTGGCCGGTGTGGCTGGGCGTGCACGATCGGCGCGCCGAGGGCCTCTACCTCTTCGAAAACGGCCAGCGCGTGTCCTTCTTCGCCTGGCATCGCTCACCCCGCCCCGAGCTCGGCGCCCAGCCCAGCGCCTCGCCGCACCCGCTCAGCCCGGACCAGCCCAACGGTGGCACGCTGGAGAACTGCGTGGCGCAGGCCTCTGACGACGGCTCCTGGTGGGACCACGACTGCCAGCGGCGCCTCTACTACGTCTGCGAGTTCCCCTTCTAGCGGGGCCGGTACCCCGCCTCCCTGCCCATCCCACCACCCGGCCTTTCCCTGCGCCGTGCCCACCCTACTCCGAGATCGCCCTTCCCTTCCTGTCCACGAATGGCAGCGTCCTCCCCGACCCCCAGGCTGGGCGCTTCTGGGAGGGCTCTTGCGGTGCCGGGACTCCTCCTTGTTAGTGTCTTTCCTTGAAGGGGCGGGCACCAGGTTAGGTCCGGTGCCAATAAATCCTTGTGGAATCTGACTTGGGGGGCAGCGAAGGCAATCTTGGACTTTATCTCCTGCAGGGGAAGCCGGGAAGGGCCAGACCCTGGTCTTTGGGCGCGTGTCCTGGCCTTTGGATGCCTGTTCTGCTTTTGCAGCTGTCATTTGAGCCCCAGATGGAGTGATGGAGAAACACAGGTGCATATGTACACACGGTCATCTGTTCTGTGCAGATGGCCGGAGTACACGCGTACAAACGCTGTAGACACCTTCACCTCCATCGTGCCCGCTCTCTCGGCCTTTGGGACCCAGGACCTGCCAATTGTCCCAGGCCTTGGCCTTGGCCCTGGTCAAAGAGATTTGGGAAACGTGAAGGGGCTAAAGGCTCTGACAAGCCTGCAGGAAAGAGCCCGTTTAATTTGTTTAAGTGGTGTGTCTCCAATTTGTTTCCCCAGATGATATGGTTTCATGGACTTGATGGGATGATATATTGAGACATGGACTTAAGGACTCACCCAACCCTGAAGCTTAGACTTCCTCTCAATTTTCCCTCCTCTGCTTCCTGCCAGTGAGGCCAGGAGCCAGGCCCTTCCCCTCTGTGAGCCTCGGGTTTTTCATCTGAACGTGGGCACAATCGCTCCTACTTTGTGCGGCTCTTGGGATGTTCAGGTGAGACCAGGAGAGTGTGCATTTGGTGATGGCTGAACTTGAGCCACACTCTACCTTCCGTCCTCACCTTTTTTTTTTTTTTTTTTCTTTTTTTGAGACAGGGTGTTGCTCTTTCGCCCAGGCTGGAGTGCAGTGGTACAATCATGGCTTACTGCAGCCTCAATCTTCTGGGCTCAAGCAGTCCTCCCACCTTAGCCCCCCAAGTAGCTGGGACTACAGGTGCGCCCCACCACACCTGGCTAATTTTTGTATTTTTTTTATAGAGGTTGGTTTTTGCCATGTTGCCCAGGCTGGTCTTGAACTCCTGAGCTCAAGCAATCTGCCCTCCTGGGCCTCCCAAAGTGCTGGGAATACAGGCATGAGCCACAGTGCCCGGCTCTCCCTCACCATTTTCCATACCTTTACTCCCCGGGGGCAGTGAAGACACCCAGGAGTCAGCCAGCCTGGGCCTCAGCACAGTGGACAGCTCTGTTTGGAGGAGAGGCTCTTTGGAAATCACCCTAGTACTTCCCCCAAGGTTGGCATCATGGGCGTGACCCTGACATCAGGGAGCCCAGGAATGGGGATGTGACCCTGTCTGTCCTTAGCACTCTGCCCCTTCCCTTCCTTCAGCCATGGCACCACTGCCTAAAGGGTCACCATTGGATCCACACATGGGAGGAGCTAGCCATCACTGTCAGCTTGGATAGAGGGGAGATAACCCACCCTTCTCCCTTCAGTAGTCATTTCTCAGCCCCACATCCCCAGAGGAATACAGAATAGGAGAGTGGGGGTGTGGCCTGGAGTCAGCCTTCAATCGGAAATTCTCTTGCTGAGCTTCAGTTTCCCCGGGGAGGGATAGGCAGCCCTAGATCTTATAGCCAACCAGAGGTCAGATTAGGCAGACAATGATGAGTATCTATTATTTCCCAGAGGGGTCTCTGCCCTGGCAGAGCTTCCATTCTGGAAAGTATTTGGGCATGGTACACCATGGCTACCCGCCCGGATTCTGGAGCCAGATGGCCCAGGTTCCAATCCTACCTCAGCCACTTATCTCCTGGGAAAACCTGAGTGAGACATAACCTTGCTGCTTCTCAGTGTCTCCATCTGTACTACGTAATAACAGTATTGATCTAGAATAGTACCAGACACAGAGGGGTCTTTGCAATTCCCAGATCTGCGCTTCGCCAGGGCAATTCAACCTCACCTTCACCGCTCTGTGCTCTGTCTCCTGACACTGTGCTTTTGTATATGCAAAGATCTCCATCCTCCCTCCTCTCTAGGGTAAACACCCACTTCCAAGAATTGGATAACACATCACCCCAAACAACCAGCCTTTCCCCCAGCCCCGCGCGGGGTTAGGGATCCCCTTTGGTATCCACAAACCCCTTGTTCCTCTCTTGACCCAGCCCTGATCAGACAGGCTGAGGGACAGTCCAGGTGCGTGGGGGAGGGTAGGACAAGGTATGACTATCTCTGTCCCCAGCATCGCCTGGCACACGGGAGCCCTTTGAATGAAGATGCTTGTGTGGCATCAGCAGGGGACCCTGAGATGAGTCAGATCTCTGCTGCTTTTCCTCCGTGGCCTCCCCAAGTCTGGGTGAGGCACCTCCTCTAGTTTCCCATAGGCTCCAGGGCTTTCCACATCACTTTAGGTGCCACTGTCTGGTCTGACAGACAATGTCTGTCTCCCTGGCAGGGCCTGGAGCTACCATACCAAGCACAGGGCCAGCTGTGGGCATGCAGAGAGAGAGGTCTGAAGTGGGGAGTGGCGTGCCTGCAAGGACTGTTTATACATCAGAACAGCACGCCTATATGTGGCATTCGGTGCTGATTCCTGACTCTGGTCTGCGTGGGAAACATGCTCTCTCCTCCAGGAAGCCCCACCAGACTTCCTGCGGGCCAGAGTTTGCCAATGTCCTCTCCCTGGCTCTCTGCGGAGCGCTGGTAGTGTGCAAGGCCAGAGCCATGGACCAGGGGAGGCCTCGGCAGCTGACTGGAATAGATGCATTAAGGGAAGTAGTAGAACAAGGGTAGGAGGCCTGGGATGATTCAACGGAGGAGGAAGAACCAGAGAAGGAAGAACCAGCGGCCGCACGGGCTTGCAGGGCGATAAAGCCCAGGAGGCCGAGCAGTAGGCCCATTACCGCCTTCCCAGAACCACGTTTTTCCGCAGTAACCGGGTGACTCCTATGGGTCACCTCGCAAGCCCCGCCCCCTCCTCCCATGTGAGGTTCGCCTCTATTTCCCAGCAAGCCTGAGGGCCACGCCTTGGCGGTGAGGTCGGAGCTCCGCCGTCTCCAATCAGAGCTCAGACCCCTCCTCTCCACCCAGGCCTCGCCCCGAGGTACTCTGGGAAATGTAGTCCTGTCACGCGCCCACGGGTAGGAAAACCCGAAGTCGCGAAGCCTTAATATTCAGCTCGCGTTTGGATCTCTCAGACGAGAGTTTTTCAAAACAGGTGCATTTCCTTGGGTGGAGCATAACCATTTTTTAAAAAGTGAAATAAGTTCATACGAAGTATTAGTATCATAGAAAACTGTAAGAAGCTTTTCAAAATTTAAACGTCGATGTGCTGAATTAACAATATAAAATTCAATATAAAATTTCTTTCTTTGTGGCTAAACACTGGTCCAAACCAACTTAGTTTCTTTCTTTTCTATTTATTTTCAGGTTCTGGTTTTTTGTTTTTTGGTTTTTTTTCGAGACAGAGTCTCACTCTGTCGCCCAGGCTGGAGTGCAGCAGTGGCACAATCATAGCTCACTGCAGCCTCGACCTCCTTAGCTAAAGCAATCCTCCTGCCTCAGTTTCCTGAGGAGCTGGGACTACAGGCGTGCATCTTAAAAATAAACCAAAACCAAAACCAAAAAAAAAAAACAGACAAAATTTTAATTTGGAAATAATTTTAAACTTATAGATAACCTACACAAATATAAACACTGTAGTACAAACAAATACTCTACTGTGATTTGTTTGTTAAGTTTATCCCATTGCTTTGGCTTCATGGTTCCATCTATCCATCTATCCACCCACCCACCCATCCTAACCCAATCATCAGGGACAAGCAAGACAAAGTCAGGTTTGTTGACCCACTGAAATGAGAGCGATCACCCCCCAGAGGAGAAGCTGCAATGAAGTTATAGGACTTGGAGGAAGAGAGAAATTTGGATGAAATTTAAGTGAAACAGCCGGGCGCGGTGGCTCACGCCTGTAATCCCAGCACTTTGGGAGGCCGAGGCAGGCGGATCATGAGGTCAGGAGATCGAGACCATCCTGGCTAACACGGTGAAACCCTGTCTCTACTAAAAATACAAAAAAATTAGCCGGGTGTGGTGGTGTGTGCCTGTAGTCCCAGCTACTCGGGAGGCTGAGGCAGGAGAATGGTGTGAACCCAGGAGGCAGAGCTTGCAGTGAGCCAAGATTGCGCCACTGCACTCCAGTCTGGGCGACAGAGCAAGACTCCGTCTCAAAAAAAAAAAAAAAAAAAAGAAATTTAAGTGAAACAGTGTTTAGATAGGTTTAGAACAAGGTAGGAATGTGTATAAGTGAGTCAGCATCAGGCCTGGGCCGCATACAGTAGCTCATGTCTGTATCCCAGCACTTTGGGAGGCCAAGACAAGAGGATCGCTTGAACCCAGGAGTTCAAGACCAGCCTGGGTGACATCTCTACGGAAGGAAGGGAGGGAAGGGCGGAAGGGGAGAAAAGGGGAGGGGGGAAGGGAAGGGGAGGAGAAAATTATCTGGGTGTGGTGGCACTGGCCTGTAGTCCCAGCCACTTGGGAGGTTGAGGTGGGAGGATTGCTTGAGCCCAGGAGTTTGAGGTTGCAGTGAGCTATGATTGTATTCCAGTCTGGGTAACAGAACGAGATCCTGTCTCAAAAAAAAAAAAAAAAAGGAAAAATCAGATTTGGACTGCAAAGTGAACCTAAGGTCTTGTTTCCCTGGAAACTACAATGTTAATATAAATGTGGCATGCTGTGCCCAGAAACTTTTTATTTAAAACTCTGTACCAGGGGTGCAAATGGAGGCTTCTTATCTTTGTCAAAGTGACAGATCTTCCAGGAAAGAAAGATTAGTCTGTTCCATTCTTACGGATAGACTTTCATACAGCAAAGTTTCCAACAGTCTATGATTTTAGAGAACAAAGTTTCTCAGTGAGTAAGATAGCAGTAGTCACTCATAAAGGGGGCTGTTAGAACACTTTTACTGCTGCAGCTCGCTCCTGGGTGAAATGTGTCCTGTTAACCTTGTAGTTGGCTTTATCTTGGTCTATAGATGAAGGGCAGGCCAGATTTTTACAGTATTAGCTAGCTTTAGCTCATATGTATATGTATATATATATATATATATATATATATATATATATAAAATTTTTCTTTTCTTTTCCTGCCTTTCTTTTTCTTTCTTTCTCTCTCCCATCGTTCTTTCTTTCCTTTTTCTTTTGTCTTTTTTTTTTTTTTTTGAGATGGAGTTTTGCTCTGTCATTCAGGCTGGATTACCATGGTGCAATCTCGGCTCACTGCAATCTCCACTTCCTGAGTTCAAACAATTCTCCTGCGTCAGCATCCTGAGTAGCTGGGACTACAGGTGCCCGCCACCATGCCAGGATAATTTTTGTATTTTTAGTAGAGACAAGGTTTCGCCATGTTGGCCAGGCTGGTCTTGAACTCCTGACCTCAGGTGATCCACCCGCTTCGGCCCCCCAAAGTGCTGGGATCACAGTTGTGAGCCACCATGCCCAGCCAGTTGTCATGTCTCTTTAGCCTCCTTGAATCTGGAACATTTCCATATTTATAATACTGACATTTTGGTGGCCAGGCGTGGTGGCTCACGCCTGTAATCCCAGCAGGTTGGGAGGCCGAGGCGGGCGGATCACAAGGTCAGGAGATCGAGACCGTCCTGGCTAACATGGTGAAACCCTGTCTGTACTAAAAATACAAAAAATTAGCCAGGTGTGGTTGCAGGTGCCTGTAGTCCCAGCTACTCAGGAGGCTGAGGCAGGAAAATGGCGTGAACCCGGGAGGCGGAGCTTACAGTGAGCTGAGATTACGCCACTGCACTCCAGCCTGGGCAACAGAGCAAGACTCCATCTAAAAAAAAAAAAAAAAAATTTATATATATACACATTTTGGAAGACAGCTCCTTGCCCTTTTAAAAATAGAAGTTTCACATTTTTAGTTGCTCTGATGTTTCCTCATGATGATTAGATTCACGTTATACATTCTCCACCAGAATAATGAGGTGAGGTGTGTACTTCTTTGAAGGTATCCCATCTGGACATAGTCAGTGTCCTCCTGTGCCTCATTAGTGAAGTGAGTTTTGGTCACCCAGCGAGCTGATGTCCCATTCCCCAGCTGTATAATACTCCTTTGCAGCTAATAAGCAGTCCAGGGGCAGATACTTTAAGACAGGTAGTATCTGCCTTTCATCAAAATTTCCCCCTTGATTTCACACCCATTGATGATTCAGCAGACGTGGGCTGATTATGAATAACAAAAGATGCTCCTGGCCTGGTGGGGTGGCTCACACCTGTAATCCCAGTACTTTGGGAAGCTGAGGCGGGAAGATCACTTGAATTCAGGAGTTTGAGACCAGCCTGGGCAACATAGTGGGATATTGTCTCTAAAGAAAATATAAAAATTAGCCTGGCATGGTGGCAAGAGCCTGAAGTCCCAGCTACTTGGGAGGATGAGGTGGGAGGATTGCTTGAGCCCAGGAAGTCGAGGCTGCAGTGAGCTGTGATCATGCCACTGCACTCCAACCTGGGCAACAGAGGGAGACCCTGTCTCAAGGAAAAAAAGACAAGAAAAAGAATAGGACGTTACTGTTAAACGCCTTCTCCCATCCCCCTCACCAGTACCTACCATCCTGAATTGTGTTTCGCCATTGCTTGATTTTCACTATTATTTTAGCATGTGTGTATGTTTCCCAAAACAACATCTTATTTAGTTTTGCTTGTTTTTTGGGCTTTGGAGTAATAACACATGTATACGTTGGCTCGAACTGCCCTTATAAAGTACTACAGGCTAGGGGACTGAAACAGCAGAATTGATTATCTCCCAGTTCTGGAGGCTGGAAGTCTGAGATCAAGATGTTGGCACGGTTGGTTTCTTCTGAGGCCTCCTTCCTTGGCTTGCAGATGGCCGCCTTCTTGCTGTGCCCTCATGTGATCCTCTCTGTGTGCACATCCCTGGTGACTCTCTGTGTGGCCATATATCCTCTTCCCATAAGGATGAAGTCCAATTGGATTAGGGCCCACCCTAATGGCCCTATTTAACCTTCACCACCTCTTTAGAGATTCTATTTCCAAATACAGTCATGTTCTGATGTGCTGGGGATTAGGGCTCCAAAATATGAATTTTGAGGGCTGCATTTTAGCTCACAACCATATCTTACTGTATGCAACTTGCTATTTTTTTTTTTTTTTTGAAACAGAGTCTCGCTCTGTTGCCCTGGCTGGAGTGAAGTGGTACGATCTCGGCTCACTGCAACCTCCGCCTCCTGGGTTCAAGCCATTATCCTTGCCTCAGCTTCCCAAGTAGTTGGGACTGCAGGCACACGCCACCACACCTGGCTAATTTTTGTATTTGTACAGGTGAAGTTTCACCATGTTGACCAGGCTGGTCTCGAACTTCTGACCTCAAGTGATCCACCCGCCTTGGCCTTCCAACGTGTTGGGATTACAAGCGTGATCCATCGCACCCTACCAATGCAACTTGTTTTTTAAAGACAAACTTCTATTACTAAGATGCGTTCGTGATGGAGCCTGTAGCTTTTGTTTGCACATTTTTCAGGGGTATGTTATGAAAATGATTAAAAATAATATGGGGAGAAATCGATGAAATGGATGGGGAAGAAAAGAAGATTAACAAAACTAAAACCTATTTTAATTTTTGAAAAAGCAACTAAGACAGACTTACTTTTGGCAAACCGATTAAGAACAAAGAAACAGGCTGCAAATAAAATACAAATTGTAGAGTGGTGAATAATTATAGCCAGGACAGAGATATAAAAAGTAATTAAACTATATTATGGCTATGTGCTCACATTAAAAACCTGAATGAACTGGTTAAATTACTAGCAAAATATACAATGCTAAAATGACACAAAATTAGAGACTGAATAAGCCAGTGACTATTAAAGAATTTGAAATTACATTCAGAGATCTCCCCTCTCCCCAAAAAAGCCCCAGGCACAGATGGTTTTCTAAGCAAGTGATACCAAACATTCAAAGAATGTTTAATTCCTATCTTGTACGAATTATTCCAGAAAATCGCTGGAAAATTATGTAATAACTGCCTGATTCATTTTTAGAGGCTAATGCAATGTTGAATCCAAAATCGGATAAGGACCAGATGCAAGAAAATTATAGATTCATTTCGCTTGTGAATGAAGATGTAAAAATCCCAATCAAATAATTGCCTCTTAAATCCAGCATATCATAATTCTTCATGATCAAATAAGATTTCTCCTCCTAATGCGAAGATGGTTCAAAAATTAAAAAAAAATTCTTTCAATATAATTCACCATATCAATAGACCAAGGAAGAAAATATAATGATTTCAACTGATGTGGGAAAATAATTTCATAAGGCTGTATGTCTATTTATGATTAAAAATTAAAACGCTTCACTTTGGGAGGCTAAGGCAGGAGCATCACTTGAGCCCAGGAGTTTGAGACCAGCCTGGGCAGTGCAGTGAGACCATGACATGGTGGTGTGCACTGTGGGTCCCAGCTACTTGGGAGGCAGAGGTGGGAGGATCACTTGAGCCTGGGAGGCTGCATGGTTTTGAATTGCATTTCTGTGATGATTAATGGTGTTAATATTTTCCTGGACATTTAGCCCATTTATATATCTTCTCTGGGAAATGTCTGTTCAGATCATTTGCCCCTTTTTTGTTTGGTTGTTTTATTTTATTTTTTAAGATGGAGTCTCACTCTGTTGCCCAGGCTGGAGTGCAGTGGTGGAATCCCGGCTCATTGCAACCTCCACCTCCCGGATTCCAGCGATTCTCCTGCCTCAGCCTCTCAAGTAGCTGAGATTACAGACACCCACTATCACGCCCAGAGAAGTTTTGTATTTTTTAGTAGATACGGGGTTTTGCTATGTTGGCCAGGCTGGTCTCAAACTGCTGACCTCAAGTGATCTTCCCACCTTGGCCTCCTAAAGTGTTGGGATTACCCCTGGCCTCACCCATTTTAAAATTGGGTTACTTGAGTTCTTTGCACATTTTATTTTTTGTTTTTGCTTTTTGGAGTGTTACCATATACATCTTAATTTATCAGAATCAGTTTCAGATTTATACTAGCTTTATTACAGTGAGATATAGAATGGTTATTCCTAGATAGTTCTATTCCATTTCCCCTTGCTGTGGTATCATTATAAAGTTTTTTTTTTTTTTTTTTTTTTGAGACGGAGTCTCGCTCTGTTGCTCAGGCTGGAGTGCAGTGGTGCAGTCTCGGCTCACTGCAACCTCTGCCTCCTGGGTTCAAGCTAT
This sequence comes from Nomascus leucogenys, assembly GCF_006542625.1. NCBI lineage: Eukaryota > Metazoa > Chordata > Mammalia > Primates > Hylobatidae > Nomascus > Nomascus leucogenys. Next base: position 64,951,121 of record NC_044390.1, read on the forward strand.
TCTACTGCCTCAGCCTCCTGAGTAGCTGGGATTACAGGCACCTGCCACCACGCCCAGGTAATTTTTGTACTTTTAGTACAGATAGGGTTTCGCCATGTTGGCCAGGCTGGTCTCCAACTCCTGACCTCAGGTGATCTGCCTGCCTTGGCCTCCCAAAGTGCTGGGATTACGGGCGTGAGCCACTGTGCCAGACAGTAATGCTTAAGCTTTGAATACCTAAGCTCAAGAGTTGACATCAACCTTTCCCCACAGATAATTCTGGTGCTTGTGAACTAGTGGTCCCCGAAGACGTTTGCCACCAAGAAGGTCCTGGGGACGCACAGAAACAGTCCGTGGGAGATGGATATATGAGTGTGCTTCTAAGAAGCTCTTTGGCCGCCTCTGGACATGGGGCCATCTCTCTTCTGCTTGCCCTCTGCCCTCTTCTCTCCCTCCACTTTCCATAATTTCAACAAAATCAGTTAATATTTACAAAGCACTGAGAACAGCACTTGGGACTCAGTAGGTGCTAAAAAAAAAATCAACAGCTGCTTTTCTTTTTTTTTTAGACAGAGTCTTACCCTGTTGCCCAGGCTGGAGTCCAGCGGTATGATCTCAGCTCACTGCAACCTCTGCCTCCTGGGTTCAAGCAATTTTCCTGCCTTGGCCTCCCGAGTAGCTGGGATTACAGATGCCTGCCACCACATGAGCTAATTTTTGTATTTGTAGTAGAAACAGCATTTCACCATGTTGGCCAGGCTGGTCTTGATCTCCTGACCTCAGGTAATCCACATGCCTCGGCCTCCCAAAGTGCTGGGATTACAGGCATGAGCCACCATGCCTGGCCCATCGGTTGCTATTATTAGCATTATTCCTTCTGGAGAATGTTTTAGATACTGCATTTCATGGACTCTAAGAAACTCCACTTTTATGGTTGTTACAAAGAAAGAAAACTATATACTGTCTATAAGATGCAACAATGTTTCCTTACCACTTGGAATTTTTATTCCTTATTTACTGAAAGAGCTTTTATGGGTGTATTTATTGCAAACAATAAAGGAAAATACAAGTAAAATAAAGGATTCCTAAAATTGTTCCACAATTGAGATCCTTTTTTTTGTTGTTTATTATGGAAAAGTTATACAAAAATTAGCTGGACATGGTGGTGTGTACCTGTGGTCCCAGCTACTCAGGAGGCTGAGGTGAGAGAATCACTTGAGCCCGGGAGGTTGAAGCTGCAGTGAATCGTGATGGCGCCATTGCACTCCAGCCTGGATGACAGAGTGGTGGGAGGGAGACCCTGTCTCAAAAATAAAATAAAATAAAACAAAAGATTGCATGTAAGAACTAAAAATCATTACTATTGGGCTCTTGATCCAGCTTTGCAATTAGAGGAAGCAGTTTATTGCTGACTTCTGTTTTCAGAGCAAACACCAAACACAACTTATTCCCCACCAATTCCCCCTGACCCACCCAGGCCCACCCAGTTGGTTCCCAGGGGCTGCGAGCGCCCCACTCTTGTCTGCTGGATTTTCTTCTGGGCTGTGGACACCCCTTCTGCAGGTTTTCATGCCTTTCAAACAGCAGTCGTATGGTGCCGGACGTTGGAAGATGCCTCCCGGTTTCAGAGGCGTCAAGATGTGGGAAAAGTGGCTTCTTAGAATTGATCAATTACGATGTGTTTTTCAAAGGTGGCGTCTCCTTTACTGAAGCCAGTTCCTTCTCTAAGGCGGACACCGGGGAGAGCTGGTGGGATGATGGTTGTTCTCCCCAGGCTCTACTCTGCCTGGATTTGGGCACTGCTTCTTGCCAAGCTGATATCCTAACTAGTATTTTCAAGTGGGCAGCCTGGTTTTGGATACTTAATTTCTAGCAGCATTTCCCCTGCTGCCATGCCATCTTCAGTCTTTTAAAATCGTAGTACCCTGGGAAGAGTTTATGGCATTCTTACCCAATTCTTTCTTGGTGCAAATTTAAGGTTTTGTTTGTTTGTTTGTTTGTTTGTTTCCTTCCCTAAGTGTTTTGCTATTGCAATGTCAAACTAACTAAGAAACACAGAGAGGCTTCCAAAAGAAAATATGTTATCTGGGAATAGATCACTGCAGTGGGAAATGCATGTCATAGTAAACTATGTGCGTAAGAAGGGAGGTAAAGGAAGAAGGTTTTTAAAGGGAAAGAAGAGGAGGATTACATATTGTTTTGAAATAATTATCCTTGGCTGCAAAGATCGATAATAAAGGTGACACCAGTCTGAGGGTGAACAGGCAATTGTGGGGGAGTTGTCCTTGAAGTATTTTTGGTGGCAGGTTGTGATGGCTTTTGTGCCAGGTTGTGGTTTTTATAGAGTCTTTTGTAATAGGTGTTGTTGGTTTTTGCTTTTGTTTTTTTTGTTTTTGTTTTTGCTTTTTAGACGGGGTCTCACTCTGTCACCCAGAGTGGAGTGCAGTGGTGCGATCTCGGCTCACTGCAGTGCAGCCTCCAACTCATGGGCTCAAGCGATCCTCCCACCTCAGCCTCCGGAGTAGCTGGGACTACAGGCACATACCACCATGCCTGGCTAATATTTGATATTTTTTGTTGAGATAGGGATTCGCCGTGTTGCCCAGGCTGGTCTCAAACTCCTGGGTTCAAATTGAGCCTCCCTCCTCGGCTTCCCAAAATGCTGGGATTACGGGCATGAGCCGTCATACCACACATGTGATAGTTTTTGTTATCAAGCATACAAGCATGATAAGCCTCTCTTCGTCAATGTTTTAAAAATATTAGTACCTAGGGACAGGCACGGTGGCTCACGCCTGTAATCCCAGCAGTTTGGGAGGCCGAGGTGGGTGGATCACGAGGTCAGGAGATCCAGACCATCCTGGCTAACACGGTGAAACCCCGTCTCTACTAAAAATACAAAAAATTAGCCAGGCATAGTGGTGGGCGCCTGTAGTCCCAGCTACTCGGGAGGCTGAGGCAGGAGAATGGCGTGAACCCGGGAGGTGGAGCTTGCAGTGAGCCAAGATCGTGCCACTGCACTTCAGCCTGGGCAACAGAGCGAGACTCTGTCTCAAAAAAGAAAATAAATAAATAAATACTAGTACCTAGGGACGGGCACGGTGGCTCACGCCTGTAATCCCAGCACTTCGGGAGGCCGAGGTGGATGGATCACAAGGTCAGGAGTTGGAGACCAGCCTGGACAACATGGCGAAACCCCGTCTGTTTGTACTGAAAACACAAAAATTAGCTGAACGTGGTGTTGCGCACCTGTAATCCCAGCTACTTGGGAGGCTGAGGCAGGAGAATCGCTTGAACCCGGGAGGTGCAGGTTGCAATGAGCCGAGATCACACCACTGCACTCCAGCCTGTGCCACAAGAGTGAGACTCCGTCTCAAAATAAATTAAATAAATAAATAAAATAAAGACAAAAATATTAGTACCTCTATTTTGATTTTGGTGATTTTTACAATAAATAGTGCTGCAAATGACACCTTTAGGGATGAAGCTTTTGTCCGTGTTTTGGATTTTTTCTTTGGTCTCGATTCCCACAAGTGGACCCCAAGAAAGAAAAGATCTTGTCTCTGTCACCCAGAAGGTCCTGACAACCCTACAACCAAGCAGGAGAGAGGCTGCCCCGGCCTCCCGCACCGCCCCGGGGATTCCTGTGAGATTGTTTCCTGGTTGTTGATGGACGGGGTTGTATTTTGATTTCTTGTGTGCGGGAGCGTCTTCCTGCCATGATGGTTGGCCACTCCCTCTCTTTCCGATTTGCAAATGTCTCTCCTTGTCTTTTGCCCACGTGCCTACTGGAATCCAACTTTGTTCCTTTTCTGTGTGGTTTACATGATAAGATTATTGACGCTATTTCTGTCACGGGGATATAAGTTTTTTTCCAAGTCTATTTCTTGACTTATAATTTTAGTGTGAGTTTTGTTTTATACACAGAGATTTTAATTTAAAGGCTGTCAAATCTGTCTCCTTAATATGAGAAAAAAGGAAAAAAATTAGCATTTTTTAAATTAAGGCATAATTTGCATACAGCACAATTCACCCTTTTTAGGTGCAGTTCTGAGGTTTTGGCAAATGCACACATCACATGACCACCCCGCAACCAAAACACAGAACAGTTCCCTCACCGCAAATTCCCTCACACCCCGTTATGGCTCAAGTGGTTAAAACATAAGAAAGCTAAAAGAATAGACGTGAATAGGCAATTCTTTTCTCCGGGTTGCTCTATGTTTTAAAAGATTGACCCCCAGTTATTTTGTCTTTTTTGCTTGAATAAAACCGAAAATGCCAAATTTCGGGGGAAGGAATTGCAGATCAAACTAAAATGGGTAAAGAGTCCCCTGCCATCCTTGTTCTTCCCTCAGATAATGAGAATTGTTAACAAGTTCCTTCCTTTCCTTCCTTCCTCCCTCCCTCCCTCCCTCTCTCTCTCTCTCTCTTTCTTCTTTCTTTCTTTCCTTCCTTCCTTCCTTCCTTCCTTCCTTCCTTCCTTCCTTCCTTCCTTCCTTCCTTCCTTCCTTCTTTCTTTCAGTAGAGATGGGGTCTCACCATATTGCCCAGGCTGGTCTCAAACTCCTGGGCTCAAGTGATCCTCCTGCCTCGGCCTCCCAAAGTGCTGGCACTACAGGCATGAGCCACCGCGCCCAGCTAAGTCTTTCTTTTGAGGGCTTTCTCTCTGCCTTTTATTTCTCTTCACGTATTCATTCACGTACCAGGCACAGGTGGAGCCCCGCCATGCACGCCCGCATCTGTGCGTGTTCCGCAGTGTGCACCATTCCTGGGCTCCCTCATGCATTTCATCTAACAGCATCATTGTCACATTCTCCTCCACCATAGCACAGAGCTTCTAAAGGTGCCACCCTCTCCCATAACTAGAGACACATGAGTGACAGCAGCAATGAGCTGTCCCGTCTGCCAGTCGTCGACACAGAAGAGCCAGACGGAGAGAGCTGGGTGCCAATCACACCACGCAGGGACAGGCTGTCTGCCCAGAGGAGGCTGGGGGTGTCCACACCTGCCTCGCTGGGGTTGTTTCAACACAAATCTTCCAGCGGTTCTTAACTGAACGTCTGACCTACCGACTCCACTTTTGGGAGTTTATCCTTTGGTGACATTTTCTCAAAGGGCCAATAATCACAGTGGCTCACAGAAAACAGTTCTCCATGTTTGCCGGATATCCTGCTGAGAATCTGACACTTTGGTCTCATTTAAACCCTCAACAACCTTGAGGTGGGTGCTGTTGTTATCTCCATGTTACAGAGGAAGAAAAGGAACTCAGAGAGATGACTTTACTTATCTAAGGCCGCCCAGCCAGGCGGCAGGGCTGGGAACCCAAGCATGAAGTAAAATAGCCCCGCCCTGGACTGCCTGGATGGTAGCCACAGGCCACATGTGAGTAAGACGCTGAATTTAAGAAAAGAAATCACTTTATTAAGATATAATTTACATACCATACAATTCACCCACGTAAAGAGTAAAATTCAACGGTTGTTGGTATATTGCGTTATTCATTTTTAACATTATGTTAATGTGTGACAAAATTTCCATTGAACCATTTTTAAATGTATAATTCAGTGGCATTAATTACATTCATAACGTTGTGTAACCATCACCACAATCTATTTAAAAACTTTTTCATCCCCCCCAAACGGCAACTCTGTAACCGTTAAGCAGTAAATCCCCTTTCTCTCTCCCCCAATGCCTGATGAAGTAGGAGGTGGGACTAGACTCTGGAAGTGGGGCTTGCAATCAGGATCAAATTGAAGACTGGCTGAAACAGGGAAGAGGGGAAAGCGCTTCTCCATAAGACACGCCCACCAGTGCCATGTCAGTTTACCGTTGCCATGACAACACCCGGAAGTTACCACCCCTCTCCATGGCAGTGACTTGATGACCTGGAAGTTACCACCCTTTTTCTAGTCACTAGTATATAATCTGTACCTTAATTTGCATATAATTAAAAGTGAGTAAAAGTATGGCTGCTGGGCACACTGCCTATGGGGTAGCCTTTCAGGCTAGGAGCAGTACCCGTGTCGCTGCTGTACACTGCGGCTTCGATAAAAGTTGCTGTTGGCTGGGCGTGGTGGCTCACGCCTATAATCCCAACTGGGAGGCTGAGGCAGGAGGATCACTTGACATCAGGAGTTCGAGAACAGCCTGGCCAACATGGTGAAACTCTGTCTCTACTAAAAATACAAAAATTAGCCAGGCATGGTGGTGGGCACCTGTAATCCCAGCTACTCAGGAGGCTGAGGCAGAATTGTTTGAACCTGGGAGGCAGAGGTTGCAGTGAGCCAAGATTGCAGCACTGCACTCCAGCCTGGGCAACAGAGCAAGACTCTGCCTCAAAAAAAAAAAAAAAAAAGTTGCTGTCTATACTTTCTGATGACAGGTCAAAAGAAGAAGTTGCTGTCTACCACCACCAGCTCACCCTTGAATTATTTCCTGGCCAAAGCCACGAGCCCTCCCAGGCCAAGTCCCAGTTTGGGGTCTCACCTGTCTAGCATCACTGGGACAACAGTAGGAGCCGCTTGAGCTTGTGGCTTCTCCTCAGCAAATATGGGAAACAGAGAAAGATCTGGAATCAGACAGAGGTTGGTGTCACTTCTGCCTGTTGTAACCTGTCATCTAGGGCAGGTCCCTCTCTTCCTGGGGCTCTCAGTTAGGTTCTGTACAAGGTTCTCACCTTCCCCACGGAAGGAGGCTGCCAGGAGGAGCCAGCAAAGCTATTCAACTTGCAGGGGTTCCAGAATAGCCTCTCCTATGGCCTCTGTCCACTCCCTACCCCCGCACCTTCAGCAATTCCCACCGAGTGGTGACCGTAAGATGCCCAGACACAGAGCATCATTTCTGCTCTTTCGCTGCCTACCCAGCGTTAGTCCAAACTGCAGCATTTTGGAAGCCTTCTGCCATTTCGCAGGTCAAAGTGAAATATTCCATGGGGGTTCAGGCGGTGAGAAACATCCTTATCATACCCTGCCGTGCAAAGGCCTGACTGAAGGAAAAATCGCTGTCATATCCTGCTGGGCAAAGGTCCAAGGAATATCTTACCACATCCCACTGGAAAAAGGGCCAAACCGCCTGACTGCACATATTATCAATATCCTGCCAGGCAGCAAGCCATACTGCTCAGACCCCTCCCACCCATACCTTTAAGCACCCCAGCCTATAAGTGGCCGTGGGCTCTGGCCCTAAGCTGGTCCCCCGTCTCCGCAGGTTTTTGCAATATACCTGTGTTGCTGTTCAGCCCCTGTCTCTCTCTCTGTCTCTCTCTCCCTCTCTCTGTGTTTGTTTGTTTTTTTGAGACGGAGTTTTGCTCTTTCACCCAGGCTGGAGTGCAATGGCATGATCTCGGTTCACTGCAACCTCTGCCTCCCGGGTTCAAGCAATTTCCCTGCCTCAGCCTCCTGAGTAGCTGGAATTACAGGTGCCTGCCACCATGCCTGGCTGATTTTTGTATTTTTAATAGAGTTGGGGTTTCACCATGTTGGCCAGGCTGGTGTCAAACTCCTGACATCAGGTGATCCACCTATCTAGGCCTCCCAAAGTGCTGGGATTACAGGTGTGAGCCACCGTGCCCGGCCTGTGGTGTCATTCTTTAACCCTCTCCTTCCCTTCAAAACCTAACACCCCAAGGACTGGAATGCCCTGTCATCCTGCTCCACATACTCAGCCATGTGGGTGGGTCTGAGCTCTGGCCCGGGCTCCCTGTGGGGAGGCTGGTTGGGAGAGGAGACATGATGGGATTCCAGCCCTGGGACTCACTGTCTTGTCACTGGAGCAGGTTTCCTCAGCTCTCTAGGTCTCGCTTTATTCATTCTGCAGTGAACATTCCCTGAGTCCCTGCTGTGAGGCTCACACAGCTGTATCCAACCAGGAGCTCCATCCTAAAGGGATCCTAAGAGGTTCTTCCCCCAATTCCCCAGTTCTCCAACATCGACCAGGTGCCCAACCATTCAATTCAGTTCCAACACTGACTTCTCAGAGTTAGTGTCAGATGCTGCAGGTTATGGACTTGGGCCACAAAACTGCTCCCACCTCAGGCTGGACGTGGTGGCTCACACCTGTAATCCCAGCACTTTGGGAGGCCAAGGCGGGCAGATCATCAGGTCAGGAGTTTGAAACCAGCCTGGCCAATATGGTGAAACCCCGTCTCTGCTAAAAATACAAAAATTAGCTGGGTGTGGTGGCACACGCCTGTAGTCCCAGCTACTTGGGAGGCTGAGGCAGAAGAATTGCTTGAACCTGGGAGGTGGAGGCTGCAGTGAGCCGAGATCGCGCCACTGCACTCCAGCCTGGGCAACAGAGTGAGACTCCATCTCAAAAAAAAACAAAACAAAAAACACAAACAAGCAAAAAAAACTGCCCCCACCTCAGATGCCAGCTACAGGAGGGTGTCCACGCTACCTTAATTTCCGCCCAGCCCATCACCAGTTCAGGGGTTCCCAAAACGATAATTGTTTGGATGTTTGTCTCCTCCACAAATCTCACATTGAAATGCGACCTCCGGCCGGGCGCGGTGGCTCATGCCTGTAATCCCAGCACTTTGGGAGGCCGAGGCGAGTGGATCACGAGGGCAGGAGATCAAGACCATCCCAGCCAACACGGTGAAACCCCGTCTCTAGTAAAAATACAAAAAATTAGCCGGGCGTGGTGGCGGGCGCCTGTAGTCCCAGCTACTCAGGAGCCTGAAGCAGCAGAATGGCGTGAACCCGGGAGGCGGAGCTTGCAGTGAGCCGCCACTGCACTACTCTAGCCTGGGTGACAGAGCAAGACTCCGTCTCAAAAAAAAAAAAAAAAAAGAAATGCGACCTCCAATGTTGGAGGTGGGGCCTGATGGGAGGTGTTTGGGTCATGGGGGCAGATCCCTCATGAATGGCTTGGTGCTGTCCTTGCAGCAATGAGAGTTCCCAGTCTGTGAGCTCATATAAGATCTGACTGTTTAAAAGACTCTGGGTCGGCACAGTGGCTCACGCCTGTTAATCCCAGCACTTTGGGAGGCCGAGGCAGGTGGATGACCTGAGATTAGGAGCTCGAGACCAGCCTGGCCAAGAAGGTGAAACCCCATCTCTACTAAAATGCACAAATTAGTCAGGTGTGGTGGCACGTGCCTATAATCCCAGTTACTCGGGAGGCTGAGGCAGGAGAATTGCTTGAGCCCGGGAGGTGGAGGTTGCAGTGGGCTGAGATCGCGCCAATGATGTGCACTCCAGCTGGGGCAACAGAGTGAGAATCTGTCTCCCACCCCACATCAACCAAAAAGAAAAAAAAAAGAGTCTGATACCTCTTCCCTCTCTCTCTTGTTCTATCTCTCATTGTGTCATGTGCTGGCTCCCCCTTTGGCTTCCACCATGATTGGAAGCTCCCTGAAGTCCTCACTGGAAGCTGAACAGATACAGGTGCCATGCTTGTACAGCCTGCAGAACCGTGAGCCAAATACATCTCTTTTCTTTATGAATGACGCAGCCTCAGATATTCCTTTGTAGTAATGCAAATGGAATAAAACACCTACTCAAATACACCTATTCGCTACAGGTTGGGCACAGTGGCTCACACTTGTAATCTCAGCACTTTGAGAGGCCAAGGAGAGGGGATCGCTTGAGCCCAAGAGTTGGAGACCAGCTTGGGCAACATAGCATGACCCTATCTCTACCAAAAATAAAAATAAATTAGCCAAGTGTGGGGACATGCACCTGTAGTCCCAGCTACTCAGGAGGCTGAGGTAGGAGGCTCACTTGAGTCCAAGAGATTGAGATAGCAGTGAGCTCTATGATCAGGCAACTGTGCTCCAGCCTGGGTGACGGAGCGAGACCTTGTCTCAAAAAAAAAAAAAAGAAAAAGAAAAAAGAAAAAAAAATCATTAGAACAACTCACAGAATTCAGGCAAGCATTTTACTTATTATTACTGGTTTATTATGAAGGATAGAACTCAGGAATGAAAGAGATACATGGGGTGAGTTATGGGGAAGGGCATGGAGCTGCCAGGTCCTCTCCAGGCACCACCCTCACAGCACCTCAGTGTGCTCACCAGGCTTCATGGTCCAGGGGCTGTGTGTGTGTGTGTGTGTGTGTGTGTGTGTGTGTGTTTGAGATGGAGCCTCCCTCTGTCACCCATGCTGGAGTGCAGTGGCGCGATCTTGGCTCCCTGCAACCTTCACCTCTTGGGTTCAAGTGATTCTCCTGCCTCAGCCTTCCAAGTAGCGGGGATTACAGGCACATGCCACCATGCCTGGCTAATTTTTATGCATTTTGGATAGAGACGGGGTTTTGCCATGTCGGCCAGGCTGGTCTCGAACTCCTGACCTGAGGTGATCTGCCCACCTTGGCCTCCCAAAGTGCTGGGATTACAGGTGTGAGCCACTGTGCCCAGCCTCTTTGTGTTGTTTTTGTAACTTTTCTGTAACTGTGAAGTGATATCTAGGTTAAAAAAAAAATGTACCCCGCACAATCTCACTTATATGTGGAATCTAAAAGAGTGGAACTTGGCTAGGCGCAGTGGCTCATGCCTGTAATCCCAGCATGTTGGGAGGCCGAGGCAGGAGGATCACTTGAGCCCAAGAGTTTGAGACCAGCCTGGGCAACATAGCAAGATCTCATCTCTAAAAAGAAAGAAAGAAAGAAAGAAAGAAAGAAAGAAAGAGAGAGAGAGAGAGAGAGAGAGAGAGAGAGAGAGAGAGAGAGAAAGAAAGAAAGAAAGAAAGAAAGAAAGAAAGAAAGAAAGGAAAAGAAAAATATGAACTTGTTAACAATTCTCATTATCTGAGGGAAGAACGAGGATGGCAGGGGACTCTTTAACTACCCATTTTAGTTTGATCTGCAATTTCCCCCTCATTTAGCATTTTCGGTTTTATTCAAGAAAAAAAAAGACAAAAATTAGGGGTCAATATCATAAAACATAGAGCAACCCGCAGAAAAGAATTGCCTATTCACATCTATTCTTTTAGCTTTCTTACATTTTAACCACTTGAGCCATAACGGGGTGTGAGGGAATTTGCGGTGATGGAACTGTTCTGTGTTTTGGTTGCGGGGTGGTCATGTGATGTGTGCATTTGCCAAAACCTCAGAACTGCACCTAAAAAGGGTGAATTGTGCTGTATGCAAATTATGCCGTTATTTAAAAATGCTAACTAATTTTTTCTCTTTTTTCTCATATTAAGGAGACAGATCTGACAGCGTTTAAATCAAAATCTCTGTGTATAAAACAAAACTCACACTAAAATTATAAGTCAAGAAATAGACTTGGAAAAAAGCTTATATTCCCTGCGACAGAAATAGCGTCAATAATCTTATCATGTAAACCACACAGAAAAGGAACAAAGTTGGATTCCAGTAGGCACGTGGGCAAAAGACACGGAGAGACGTTTGTGAATCGGAAGAAGAGGGAGTGGCCAACCATCATGGCAGGAAGACGCTCCCGCACACAAGAAATCAAAATACAACCCCGTCCATCAACAACCAGGAAACAATCTCACAGGAATCCCCGGGGCGGTGCGGGAGGCCAGGGCAGCCTCTCCCCTGGTCGGTTGTGGGGTTGTCAGGACCTTCTGGGTGACAGAGACAAGATCTTTTCTTTCTTGGGGTCCACCTGTGGGAATCAAGACCAAAGAAATAATCCTAGGCCGGGCGCGGTGGCTCACACCTGTGATCCTAGCACTTTGGGAGGCCGAGGCGAGCGGATCACGAGGTCAGGAGATCGAGACCATCCTGGCTATCATGGTGAAACCCCGTCTCTATTAAAAATACAAAAAAATTAGCCAGGCGTGGTGGCGGGCGCCTGTAGTCCCAGCTACTCGGGAGGCTGAGGCAGGAGAATGGCGTGAACCCGGGAGGCGGAGCTTGCAGTGAGCCAAGATGCCACCACTGCTCTCCAGCCTGGGCACAGAGCGAGACTCCGTCTAAAAAAAAAATAAAAGAAAGAAAGAATCCTAAACACAGACAAAATTTTCATCCCCAAAGGTGTTATTTACAGCACTATTTATAATGTAAAACAGTTAGGGAGGAAAAAAACACTTAAATTTGCCAAGAACTGGTTGGGTAATAATGCCATAAACCATCGTGAGGTACTATGATTTAAAAAAAGGTTCAGAGCCGGCAGAGCAGCGGTGGTGAGTGGCTGGTAGGAGATGAACATAAAGCTGGGGGCCGGGCATGGTGGCTCATGCCTGTAATCCCAGCACTTTGCGAGGTGGAGATGGGGGGATCACCTCAGGTCAGGAGTTCGAGACCAGCCTGGCCAACATGGCGAAACTCCATCTCTACCATAAATACAAAATTATTTGGGTGTGATTGTGCATGCCTGTAATCCCAGCTACTTGCCAGGCTGAGGCAGGAGACTTGCTTGAACTTGGGAGGCGGAGGTTGCGGTGGGCCGAGATCATGCCATTGCACTCCAGCCTGGGCGACAAAAGAGAAACGCCGTCTCAAAAAAAAAAAGATGAAATCTTGTGCTTTGTGGTAACATGCATGCAGCTGGAGGCCATTATCCTCATGGAATTAATGCAGGAACAGAAAACCAAATACCACATGTTCTCACTTATAAGTCAGAGCTTAACACTGAGTACTCATGATGTAAATATGGAACAATGGGCACTGGGGACTGCTAGAGACGGGAAAGGGGGAGGCGGCGAGGGTTGAACAACCAACTATAGGGGACTATGCTCAGTACCTGGGTGATAGGGTCATTCGTAACCCAAACCTCAGCATCACGTAATATACCCAGGTTGGCCAGGCGTGGTGGCTCACGCCTGTAATCCCAGCACTTTGGGAGGCCGAGGGGGGAGGATCACCTGAGGTCAGAAGTTCGAGACCAGCCTGGTCTATATGGTGAAACCCCGTCTCTACTAAAAATACAAATATCAGACGGGCGAGGTGTTGTATGCCTGTGGTCCCAGCTACTCGGGAGGCTGAGGCAGGAAAATTACTTGAACCCCGGAGGTGGAGGTTGCAGTGAGCCAAGATTGCACCATTGCATTCCAGCCTGGGTGACGGAGCAACACTCTGTCCCCTGCCCCCGCCCCACAAACATATATATATAAATATATACAAATATTGTATATATAAATATATAAAAATATTGTATATATAAATATATAACTATTATATATAAATATATATAACTATTATATATAAATATATAATATCTATCTATTAAATATATATAACTATTATATATAATATATATCTATTAAATATATATAACTATTATATATAATATATATCTATAAATATATATAACTATTTTATCTCTCTCTCTTTCTCTCTCTCCAGGTCCATGTACACCCTGCATCTAAAATAAAGTTAGGAGAAAAATAATACCAGAATGGCCACCAAAACACAGCAAAAAAGGCTGAACGTTGTGGTGCAGCAGGAGAAATACATTCAGAATTTCACCATGGGGAGAGGTAATCCCCAAATCCAGGCAGAGCATAGCCTGCAGAGAACAACCGTCATCTCACCAGCTCTCCCCAGTGTTGCCCTTAGAAAAGGAACTGGTTTCACTTTTTAAATTATTATTTTTTTTGAGATGGACTCTCACTGTGTCACCCAGGCTGGAGTGCAGTGGTGCAATCTCGGCTCACTGCAACCTCTGCCTCCTGGGTTCAGGTGATTCTCCTACCTCAGCCTCTCGGGTAGCTGGGACTACAGGCACCTGCCACCACACCTGGCTAATTTTTTGTATTTTTAGTAGACATGGGGTTCACCGTGCTGGCCAGGGTAATATCTAACTCCTGACCTCACGTGATCCGCTGGCCTCAGCCTCCCAAAGCGCTGGGATTATTAGCGTGAGTCACTGCGCCCAGCCTTCACATGCACTCTTTAAAGCAACACCAGGTTGACGTCTACTTGGATTTCACAAACTATGCCCCACCGCCCAGGCCAAATCTGGCTCACTGCCTGTTTCGGGGGCAGTCTGTGAGCTAATGGTTAAGCAAAATCAAAAGAAGGATAATAATGTTCACGACACACGGAAATGATATGAAATTCAAAATTCAATGTCCATAAATATTTATTGGCACACAGCCCTGCCCACTCCTTTACCTGTTTTTCGTGAATCTTCCTTCATCCCACAGCAGTGGAGCTCTCTCCTACCTCACCCTCCCAAGTAGCTGGGATTACGGGCATCCGCCACCACACCTGGCTAATTTTTTTTTTTTTTTTTTTTTTGTATTTTTAGTACAGACAGGGTTTCACCATGTTGTCCAGGCTGGTTTTGAACTCCTCAGCTCAAATGATCTGCCTGCCTTGGCCTCCCAAGGTGTTAAAATTACAGGAATGAGCCACAATGCCTGGTAACTGTATTTCTTTTAAAGGAGTCCTTTCTTTTGGAAATTGATTCTGAAATATTTATTTATTTATTTATTTATTTATTTATTTATTTATTTATTGAGACAGAGTTACACTCTGTTGCCCAGGTGGGAGTGCAGTGGTGTGATCTCAACTCACTGCAAACCTCTGCCTCCCGGGTTCAAGCGATTCTCCTGCCTCAGCCTCCCGAGTAGCTGGGGCTACAGGTGTGCGCCACCATGCCCGGCTAATTTTTGTATTTTTAGTAAAGATGGGATTTCACCATGTTGGCAAGGCTGGTCTCGAACTCCTGACCTCAAGTGATCCGCCTGCCTCGGCCTCCAGTGGATCACCTGAGGTCAGGAGTTTGAGACAAGCCTGGCCAATATGGTGAAACCTCGTCTCTACTAAAAATACAAAAATTAGCTGAGCGAGGTGACACCCACCTGTAATCCCAGGTACTCAGGAGGCTGAGGCAGGAGAATCGTTTAAATCTGGGAGGTGGAGGTTGCAGTGAGCCGAGATCGCACCATTGCGCTCCAGCCTGGGCGACAGAGTGAGACTCAACTCAAAAAATAAAATAAAATAAAATAATAAAATAAAATAAAATAAGCATTGGATTGTATTTCTTAGGCGGTGTCTTTGTGATACCTTACCTTGCTTTAACCTGAGTGACACTCCCAGCAGAGAGAGCCGACAGACTCCATTTTGGTTTCTTCACTTGCAGCCCCCTTTATCCCCCTTAAGGGAATAACTAGTGCAAGCTGACTCCAAGCACATCCAGGAATGCACCTGCTGACAAGATATTGAGGCAGGCTGTACCAGCAGCTCCTGGGAATGTGCTCGGTGGAAGGTACCTAAAAGCCCCTGCATTTCTCTCCTAGTGATAATTTAAGCCCCGGCACCTGGAACTGTTTATTTTTTGTAACTGCTTCTTTAACCAATTAATTTTTTAACTTTTCGCCTGTTCTGCTTCTGTAAAACTGCTTCAGTTAAACTCCTCCTCCCCTATTTAGACCATAGTATAAAAGAGAATCTAGCCCCTTCTTCGGGGTGGAGAAAATTCTAAGCGCTAGCTGTCTCTCGGTCGCTGGCTAATAAAGGACTCCATAATTTGTCTCAAAGTGTGGCATTTCTCTCAAACTCGCTTGGTTACAACATCTTGTCTTTCTGGTGACACCTGTAGACATGATGTGTCTTTGAGTCAGTGAAATGTTACCGCTGAGGCCACAGCATTCTCCTGAGGGAATAAAGCCATGCGCAGTATAACGAGGTTTCTGTCAATGACAGACTGCAGGTCCGACAGCGGCCCCACCGATTATAATGGAGCTAAGACTGCAATCGCCTGGTGATGTTGTGGCTGTCATAATGGACCAGCCGATGCAACATAGTGAGACCCTGTCTCTATAAAAAAGAAAAAAGTCAGTAAACAACTATGTTACTGGTGTATGTATTTACTATATATACATAGTATACATACATATATATACATAGTATACATACATATATACATAGTATACATACATATATATACGTAGTATACATACATATATACATAGTATACATACATATATACATAGTATACATACATATATACATACATATATATACATAGTATACATACATATATACATAGTATACATACATATATACATAGTATACATACATATATATACATAGTATACATACATATATACATAGTATACATACATATATACATAGTATACATACATATATATACGTAGTATACATACATATATACATAGTATACATACATATATACATAGTATACATACATATATACATAGTATACATACATATATACATAGTATACATACATATATACGTAGTATACATACATATATACGTAGTATACATACATATATACGTAGTATACACACATATATACGTAGTATACATACATATATACATAGTATACATACATATATATACGTAGTATACATACATATATACGTAGTATACATACATATATACGTAGTATACATACATATATATATACATATATACATAGTATACATACATATATATACATAGTATACATACATATATACATAGTATACATACATATATACACGTAGTATACATACATATATACATAGTATACATACATATATACGTAGTATACATACATATATACGTAGTATACATACATATATATACGTAGTATACATACATATATACGTAGTATACATACATATATACGTAGTATACATACATATATATACGTAGTATACATACATATATACGTAGTATACATACATATATACATAGTATACATACATATATAAACATAGTATACATACATATATACATAGTATACATACATATATATACATAGTATACATACATATATACATATTATACATACATATATATACTTAGTATACATACATATATACATAGTATACATACATATATACATACATATATACATAGTATACATACATATATATACATAGTATACATACATATATACATAGTATACATACATATATATACATAGTATACATACATATATACATAGTATACATACATATATATACGTAGTATACATACATATATACATAGTATACATACATATATACATAGTATACATACATATATACATAGTATACATACATATATATACGTAGTATACATACATATATACATAGTATACATACATATATACATAGTATACATACATATATACATAGTATACATACATATATATACGTAGTATACATACATATATACATAGTATACATACATATATACATAGTATACATACATATATATACGTAGTATACATACATATATACATAGTATACATACATATATACATAGTATACATACATATATACATACATATATACATAGTATACATACATATATATACATAGTATACATATATACATAGTATACATACATATATACACGTAGTATACATACATATATACATAGTATACATACATATATACACGTAGTATACATACATATATACATAGTATACATACATATATATACGTAGTATACATACATATATACTTAGTATACATACATATATATACTTAGTATACATACATATATACGTAGTATACATACATATATACGTAGTATACATACATATATATACGTAGTATACATACATATATACGTAGTATACATACATATATACTTAGTATACATACATATATATACGTAGTATACATACATATATACGTAGTATACATACATATATATACATAGTATACATACATATATACATACATATATACATAGTATACATACATATATACATAGAATACATACATATATATACATAGTATACATACATATATACGTAGTATACATACATATATACATAGTATACATACATATATATACGTAGTATACATACATATATACACGTAGTATACATACATATATATACGTAGTATACATACATATATACGTAGTATACATACATATATACATACATATATACGTAGTATACATACATATATATACATAGTATACATACATATATATACATACATATATACATAGTATACATACATATATACATACATATATACATAGTATACATACATATATACATACATATATACATAGTATACATACATATATATACATACATATATACATAGTATACATACATATATACATACATATATACATAGTATACATACATATATATACATAGTATACATACATATATACATAGTATACATACATATATATACGTAGTATACATACATATATACATAGTATACATACATATATACATAGTATACATACATGTATACATACATATATACGTAGTATACATACATATATACGTAGTATACATACATATATACGTAGTATACATACATATATACGTAGTATACATACATATATACATACATATATACATAGTATACATACATATATATACGTAGTATACATACATATATACATAGTATACATACATATATATACGTAGTATACATACATATATACATAGTATACATACATATATACGTAGTATACATACATATATACATAGTATACATACATATATACGTAGTATACATACATATATACACGTAGTATACATACATATATATACATAGTATACATACACATATACATACATGTATACATAGTATACATACATATATACGTAGTATACATACATATATATACATAGTATACATACATATATACATAGTATACATACATATATACATAGTATACATACATATATACATATATACATAGTATACATACATATATACATAGTATACATACATATATATACATACATATATACATAGTATACATACATATATATACATAGTATACATACATATATATACATACATATATATACATAGTATACATACATATATATACATAGTATACATAGTATATATAGTTTGTTTGTTTTTTGAGATGAAGTCTCCCTCTGTCACCAGGCTGGAGTGCAGTGGTGCGATCTTTGCTCACTGCAACCTCTGCCTCCCCAGTTCAAGTGATTCTCCTGCGTCAGCCTCCTGAGCAGCTGGGATTATGGGCATGCACCACCATGCCCGAATACTTTTTGTATTTTTAGTAGAGATGGGGTTTCACCATGTTGGCCACGCTGGTCTCGAACTCCTGACCTCAAGTGATCCACCCACCTTGGCCTCCCAAAGTGCTGGGAAACAGGTGTGAGCCACCACGGCCGGCCTTTATTCACTGTACTATAGTTTTTGTGGTTATTTTAGAGTGTACTCCTTTGACTTATAAAGAAAAGTTAACTGCTTGAGTCTAGGAGTTCGAGACCAGCCTGGGCAATATAGTGAGACCTAGTCTCTCCAAAAAAGAAAAAAATTTAAAAATTAGCCCAGTGTGGTGGTGCATGCCTTAGTTCCTGCTACTCAGGAGGCTGAGGTGGGAGGATCGTTTGAGCCTGAGAGGCATAAGCTGCAGTGAGCTGAGACTGTGCCACTGCACTCCGGCCTGGGTAACAGAGTGGGACCTTGCCTCAAAAGGAAAAAAAAAAAAAAGAAAGGGAAAAAGTAACTGTCTAACAGCCTCAGGCAGCTCCTTCAGGAGGCGTCCAGAAGAAAGCATTGTTATCCTAGGAGATGACAGCTCCAAGGGCGTTATTGCCCCGGAAGACCTGCCAGTGGGATAAAACGTGGAGGTGGAAGACAGTGACGGTGATGATCCTGACCCTGCGTAGGCCTAGGCTGATGTGTGTGTTTGTGTCTTACGTTTTTTCTTTTTCTGAGATGGAGTCTTGCTCTGTCACCCAGGCAGGAGTGTAATGGTGTGATCTCGGCTCACTGCACTCTCTGCCTCCTGGGTTGAAGTGATTCTTTTGCCTTAGCCATCCCAGTAGCTGGGATTACAGCACTTTGTGAGGCCGAGGTGGATGGATCACTGGAGGTCAGGTGTTTGAGACCAGCATGGCCAACAGAGTGAAAAGCCATCTCTACTAAAAATACAAAAATTATCCAATTGTGGTGGTGCATGCCTGTAATCCCAGCTACTCGGGAGGCTGAGGCAGAAGAATCACTTGAACCTGGGAGGCAGAGGTTGCAGTGAGTTGAGATTGTGCCATTGCACATCAGTGTGGGTGACAGAGTGGGACTCCGTCTCAAAAAATACATAGATGGTCCCATTTGGGCTGTGGCCTAGACCCCTGTGCTAGATCATCTGGCACAGGTGAGTAGCAGGCTCTCCCAACTAGGTTTGTGTAAGCACGCTCTATGGTATCTGTACAATGATGAAATCACCTAAGGACGCATGTCTCAGAATTTATTCCTGATGTTAACTGAAGCAGGACTATAGCAGTATTAATAATGAGAGCTAACAATGCTTGAGAACCTACTATGTGCCAAGAAGTTTTTTTTTGTTTTGTTCTGTTTTTGTTTTTGATGAATCTCACTCTGTCACCCAGGCTGGAGTGCAGTAGCTCAATCTCGACTGGCTGCAACCTCCACCTCTGAGGTTCAAGCAATTCTCCTACCTCGGCCTCCGAAGTAGCTGGGATTACAGGCACCCACCAAGACGTCTGGCTAATTTTTGTATTTTTAGTAGAGACAGGGTTTCGCCATGTTGGCCAGGCTGGTCTTGAACTCCTTGTCTCAGGTAATCCACCCGCCTTGGCCTCCCAAAGTGCTGGGATCACAGGCGTGAGCCACCGAGCCCGGCTGCAAGAAGTTTTAAGTGTTTTGTATCTCTTAACAAATTTCATTAGCACAAGGAGGGCAGAGGAGAATTGGAATGGCCTTGTGGAAAGATCTCCCTGGCACCCACCTCCTCCTTATCCCCCAGGCCTGCAGCCCCTGGGGCCTATTAGGGCCCACATCTGGTGACATTTCCTGGACTGATAGTGATCTCTGAGGTTCTTGCTCAAGATTCTTTCCTGGACATGTATCTGCTCCAAAACTCACAGCTAGCTTCCTGTCATTAGCCCCCTACTCTTCACGTGGGCTTGAGGCTAGCGGCCACCTGGGAATGATGATGGAGACAGAAAGAGCCCCCTCACCTTGTCTCACCCTCAGACACAGCACAAGGTGACAGGGGACTGGGATTTGTTGAGGGGGGGCGGTGTCTCAGGGAGCCAGGAGGTAGGAGCTTGGGGATTAGGAGAGTTGAAGGGCACTCTCCAGGGTATACAAAAAGGAGGTAGTGAGCTGGGCACGGTGGCTCACCCCTGTAATCCCAGCACTTAGGGAGGCCGAGGCAGGTGAATCACCTGAGGTCAAGAGTTCGAGACCAGCCTGGCCAAGATGGTGAATCCCCGTCTCTATTAAAAATACAAAAACCAGCCAGGTGTGGTGGCAGCTGCCTGCAATCCCAGCTACTTAGGAGGCTGAGGCAGGAGAATTGCTTGAACTCGGGAGGCAGAGGTTGCAGTGAGCTGAGATCGTGCCATTGCACTCCAGCCTAGGCAATAGAGTGAGACTCCATCTCAAAAAAAAAAAAAAAAGGTGGCAAAAAGGAGCTGAAAGTTCTGGGCCACCTCCTCTGGGTGAGGAATGTTCTCATGCCATATGTGTGAACTGTGCCTGGTCAGAGGTATTTGACTGTCTTCATCACTGCGGTATCCCCAGCACTTAGGCTAGTTTCTGGCGTACAATTTGGACTCAATGCATAATTTTACACTAAATGAATGAATCCATCCTCAGATGACAAAGGAGAGATTGTCCTCCTTAATGATCACTCATCGATTATTTATCAAGTGCCTGCTGTGTTCCAGGGGCCAGCGAGGAAGCCACACACCAGCCTCGCCTCTAGGGAACTCGGAGATGAATAATGCAGATGGGTGATCACCAAATGATCCGACAAACACGGTCTAATGGCTGCTGCCTGTAACCAGCTCTTTTTTTTGTGGGGGCTCGGGGGGAACGGGGGGAGAACAGAGTCTTGCTCTATCACCCAGGCTGGAGTGCAGTGGCATGATCATAGTTCTCTCCAAACTCCTCCTCCCGGGTTCAAGCGATTCTCCTGGCTCAGCCTCCCTAGTAGCTGAGATTACAGGCGTGCACCACCACACCCAGCTAATTTTTGTATTTTACTAGAGATGGGGTCTCACCATGTTGGCCAGGCTGGTCTCAAACTCCCGACCTCATGCGATCCTCCCACCTTAGCCTCCCAAAGTACTGGTATTACAGGCGTGAGCCACCGTTCCCAGCCTGTAACCATCTCTTCATGGGAGAGAAGCTCCTATAGGAGGGTCTGATTGAAAAGGGCCAGGAAAAGCTTTGGGGAGAAAGTGAAATTTGTACTGAGATCACAGGAATGAGTTAAAAAAAAAAAAAAGCAGAGGAAAGAAAGGGTGTTCCAGGCAGAGGGGCAGCACATGCAAAGGCCCTGGGGTGGGAGGGAAACAAGAGAAACTTGGCAATGGAGACAAAGGTAGGGAAGCCGAGATGTGGTGCACAAAGAGGGAGGAGGTGCAAGAGAAGTCTGGAGAGGCTGGCAGGTGCCCCAGCCCTCACCAGCGGTGTTGGGGAGACTCATACTTATCCCACAAGCAATGAAGAGCCACAGTGTAATTTTCCCGTTTGAACTGTATTTTTCTGAGACAGGGTCTCACTCTGTTGCCCAGGCTGGAGTGCAGTGGCACAATCATGGTTCACTGCAGCCTCGTCCTCCTGAGCTCAAGTGATCCTCGTGCCTCAGCCTCCGGGTAGCTGGAACTACAATGCAAGCCACCCTGTTTGGCCAATTTATTTGTATTTTGTAGAGACAGGGTTTCGCCTTGCCACCTAGACTGGTCTTGAAGCTCTGGCCTCAAGTAATTCTCCTGCCTGGGTCTCCCACAGCGCTGGGGTCACACGGTTTGGGCTTTCAAAGGATCACTCTGGCTGTAGGGTGGTGAGTGGCTGGTAGGAGATGAATATAAAGCTGGGGGCCAGGCGCAGTGGCTCACGCCTGTACTCCCCACACTTTAGGAGGCCGAGGTGCATGAATCACCTGATGTCAGAAGTTCAAGACCAGCCTGGCCAACATGGTGAAACTCCGTCTCTACTAAAAATACAAAAATTAGCCAGGCATGTCCCTGAGGTGTGTCCCATCTACACTACTTAGGAGGCTGAGGCAGGACAATTGCTTGAATCCGAGAGTCAGAGGTTGCAGTGAACCAAGATTATACCACTGCACTCCAGCTCAGGCAACAGAGAGAGATCCTGTCTCAAGAAAAAAAAAAAAAAAGCTGGGGCACTGTGTGCTTGGATGATGGGGCTATGGAGACAGGACATGTTGGACAGAGGGAAGAGGCTTTTTGGAGGCAAAATCGACAGGGCTTTGTGATGAATTGGGTGTGGGTGTTGAGGGAGTAGGAGAAAGAGGTATTCAAGGATTCTACACCCCTATCTCAGATGAGCATACTGAGGCTCGGGGTAGGGATGGGGGGCAGAAAGCCCTGAGCCCAAGATTACACACTCATAATCCAGTGTCTCAACTAGAGCTTCAACCTATGCCTGTCTGCTGTGTAAGCTCAAGCTTTCCTCAACCCCAGACCTCTCTTCTCTGTCTGCACCTCACCCTTGGAGGACATTCTCAGGCTCAAAGAAATAAATAGCATCTAAATTATTTTTGTATTTTTTGGTAGAGACAAGGTCTTGTCATGGTGTCCAGGCTGATCTGGAACTCCTGGGCTCACACAATCTTCCCGCCTCTGTCTCCCAAAGTGCTGGGACTAGAAAAGTGAGCCACTGCACCCTGCTGGCATCTAAATTCTAATGACTCCCACATGCCCGTATCCAGCCAGGAACCCCTCTGTAATTTTTTTTTTTGAGACAGAGCCTCACTCTGTCACCCAGGCTGGAGTGCTGTGGTGTGATCTTGCCTCACTGCAACCTCCATCTTCTGGGTTCAAGCGATTCTCCTGCCTCAGCCTCCCGAGTAGCTAGGATTACAGGCACCCACAACCACACCCAGCTAATTTTTGTATTTTTAGTAGAGACAGGGTTTTGCCATGTTGGCCAGGCTGGTCTCGAACTCCTGACCTCAGGTGATCCACCCACCTCGGCCTTCCAAAGTGCTGGGATTACAGGCATGAGCCACCGTGCTGCGCCCCCCTCCTGTAATCTCGCTGCCAGTATCCAGCTGCCTAAGTGAAGTTTCCCCGGGATGCCTTACATGCATTTCAAAGGTGAAGTGACCAACCTCAAGCTCCTGGGCTTACCCCAAACCTGAGCTCCTGGTCTTACCCCAAACCTGCTCTCCTGCCGTCTCCCCTATCCCAGTGCACAGCAACTTCAGCTTCCATCGGTTCAAAAGTCCTGCAGTCACCCCGACACTGCTCTCCCTCTCACCTCACACATCCAGCCCAGCAGCAAATCTAGCCAGCTCCACCTTGACCCAGGAATCTGCTTCCCACCACCTCCTCTGACATCACCCTGGTCCCCATCCCCATCACTGCCCACCTGGGTTACTGCGGCAGCCTCCTCCTAGCCTCCTGCTTCCATCCCACCCCTCTCAGTCTAGTCTCAACCTTAAAGTCACAGAGATTGTTAAGACCTAAGTTAGATATTGTTCCTCCTCTGCTCAACAGTCTCTTTTTTTTTTTTTTTTTTTTTTTTTGAGACGGAGTCTCGCTCTGTCACCCAGGCTGGAGTGCAGTGGCACAATCTCGGCTCACTGCAAGCTCCGCCTCCTGGGTTCATGCCATTCTCCTGCCTCAGCCTCTCCCAGTAGCTGGGACTACAGGCGCCTGCCACCACGCCCGGCTAATTTTTTGTATTTTTAGTAGAGACGGGGTTTCACTGTGGTCTCGATCTCTTGACCTCGTGATCCGCCCGCCTCGGCCTCCCAAGTGCTGGGATTACAAGCGTGAGCCACCGCGCCTGGCTCAGTCTCTTGTAACTCCCATCTCACTCACAGGAAAGGCCAGGAGAGTCTGCACTATGACTCACAGGGTCCTGCTCCATCTGCCTGCTTCCCTCTGTGCCTTCACCTCTCACCTCTCTTCCCATTGCCCACGTGGCTCCAGCCACACCGGCCTCCCTGCTGTTCCTTGAGCATTCCAGGCACTGTCCTGCCTCAGGACCTTTGCACAAGCTGCTGGTTCTGCCTGAAGGGCTCTTCCTCCAGATACGTATGTGCCTCACTTTGTCATCTCCTCCAAATCTTTGCTCAAATGTTACATTCTTTGTTTGTTTGTTGTTTTTTTTTTGAAACAGTCTCACCCTGTCGCCCATGCTGTAGTGCAGTGGCGTGATCTTGGCTCACTGCAACCTCTGTGTCCCGTGTTAAAGTGATTCTCCTGCCCTAGCCTCCTCAGTAGCTGGGATTAGATGTGTGTGCTACCACGCCCAGCTAATTTTTTTATGTTTTTAGTAGAGACGGGGTTTCACCATGTTGGCCAGGATGGTCTTGAACTCTTGACCTCAGGTGATCCTCCCGCCTTGGCCTCCCAAAGTGTTGGGATTACAGGCATGAGCCACCGGGTCTGGCCAAATGTTATATTCTTATTGAGGTCTTCCCTGACCACCCCATTTAATGTATCAGCGGCCCCTTTCTGCTTTCTGTCTTGTCCCTCACATTCTCAATTCTCCTTAACTTGATTTTTTATTTTTTTTTGGAGATGGAGTCTCACTCTGTCGCCCAGGCTGGAATGCAGTGGCCTGATCTCAGCTCACCACAACCTCCAACGTCCCAGGTTCAAGTGATTCTCAGCCTCCCAAATATATGGATTATAGGTGTGTGCCACCATGCCCAGCTAATTTTTGTATTTTTAGTAGAGACAGGGTTTCGCCATGTTGAGCAGGCTGGTCTCGAACTGCTGACCTCAGGTGATCTGCCTGCCTTGACCTCCCAAAGTGCTGGGATTCTATGGGCGTGAGCCACTGCACCCGGCCAAAAATTTTTTTAATTATTTATTTTTTGTAGAGACTGGGTCTCACTATGTTGGCCACCTTGGACTGGAACTCCTGACTTCATCCAGTCCTTCTGCTTCAGCCTCACAAAGTGTTGTGATTACAGGCATGAGCCTCCACACCTGGCCCCCTCCACTTTATTTATTATTTTTCCATAACACTTGTAATCTTCTAAAGCAGTATATCATGAATTAATTTATTATATGTATTACACCTGACATCTCCCACGGGGATGTAAGTTCCATGAGGGCTTGTTTTGTTACATGAGTTATGTCCAGTACTTAGAACAATATTATTGTGTCCAGTGAGCTAAGATCGTGCCATTGCACTCCAGCCTGGGTAACACAGCAAGACTGTGCCTCAAAAAAAAAAAAAAAAAGAAAGAAAGAAAGAAAGAAAAAAGAACAGTATTATTGGGTCATAAAAAGCATTCAGGCTGTGCTCAATGGCTCACACTTGTAATCCCAGCACTCTGGGAGGCCAAGGTGGGAGGATCACTTGAAGCCAGGAGTTGAAGACCAGCCTGGGCAACACAGCAAGACCCTATCTCTACGGAAAAGAAAATTAAGGCCAGGCACAATGGCTCACACCTGTAATCCTAGCATTTTGGAGGCTGAGGCGGGTGGATCACGAAGTCAGGAGTTGGAGACCAGCCTGGCCAAAATCATAAAACCCCATCTCTACTAAAAACACAAAGATTAGCGAGGCGTGGTGGCATGTGCCTGTAGTTCCAGCTACTTGGGAGGCTGAGGCAGGAGAATTGCTTGAACCTGGGAGGTGGAGGTTGCAGTGAGCCGAGATCAGGCCACTGCACTCCAGCCTGGGATACAGAGCAAGACTGCATCTCAAAAAAAAAAAAAAAAAAAAAAAAAAAAAAAAAAAAAAAAATTAGCCGGGCATGGTGGTAAGTGCCTGTAGTCCCAACTACTCCAGGAAGCTGAGGTGGGAGGATCTCTTGAGCCTAGGCGGTGGAGGCTGCAGTGAGCTGTGATTGTACCATTGCACTCCAGCCTGGGTAACAGAATGTGACCCTGTCTCTAAAAGAGTAATAATAATAATCATTCCATAAAATGTGTCAAATGGAGAAATAAATCATCAGTGGGGTCTCAGAGGGGACTAAGGGCTGTGGTGACAGGCAACCTGGGGCCCTGACACATGGTCATTCCTGTTCCAGGAAGATGTGTGCTTCCGGATGCCTGTCTGAAGAGGTGGGGTCCCTCTGCCCTCTGACCATGGCTGTCCTGTCTGCGTCGTTTGTCGATGGAGTGCTGGGCAACGGGCTGGTGCTGTGGATGACTGTCTTCCGTATGGCCCGCGCAGTCTCCACCGTCTGCTTCTTCCACCTGGCCCTTGCCGATTTCATGCTCTCACTGTCTCTTCTCTGCCCATCTTCGTGTACTATATTACCCCCAGGCAGTGGCTCCTCGGAGAGTGGGCCTGCAAACTCTACACCGGTTTTGTGTTCCTCACCTTCTCCGCCAGTAACTGCCTCCTTGTCTTCATCTCTGTGGACCGTTGCATCTCTGTCCTCTACCCTGTCTGGGCCCTGAACCACCGCACTGTGCAGCGGGCGAGCTGGCTGGCCTTCGGGGTGTGGCTCCTGGCCGCCGCCTTGTGCGCTTCGCACCTGAAATTCCGGACAACCAGAAAATGGAATGGCTGTACGCACTGCTACTTGGCTTTCAACTCGGACAATGAGACTGCCCAGATTTGGAATGAAGGGGTCGTGGAGGGACACATTGTAGGGACCATTGGCCACTTCCTGCTGGGCTTCCTGGGGCCCTTAGCAATCCTAGGCACCTGCGCCCACCTCATCCGGGCCAAGCTCTTACGGAAGGGCTGGGTCCACGCCAACCGTCCCAAGAGGCTGCTGCTGGTGCTGGTGAGCGCTTTCTTTATCTTCTGGTCCCCGTTTAACGTGGTGCTGTTGGTCCATCTGTGGCGACGGGTGATGCTCAAGGAAATCTACCACCCCCGGATGCTGTTCATTCTCCAGGCTGGCTTTGCCTTGGGCTGTGTCAATAGCAGCCTCAACCCCTTCCTCTACGTCTTCGTTGGCAGAGATTTCCAAGAAAAGTTTTTCCAGTCTTTGCCTTCTGCCCTGGCCAGGGCGTTTGGAGAGGAGTTTCTCAGTCATCCCATCCCGCGGCAACGCCCCCAGGGAATGATGGAAGTCTTCAGCTGGAAGCTGGAAGCCGTCCTTCTTAGTTTGCTTGTGGCCTCTTACCTTGACTGGCTTCTAAAACCCTGCCAAATCCTGCCTCTTCTTTCAGGAAGTCTTCCAGCAACCCCTCATCTAAAGCTCTGGCGTAGAGACAGCTACTTATTCCCCAGTGTCCATTCTTCCCTTTATTTTTATCTTTTTCCTTTTTTATTTTTTGGAGACAGAGTCTCATTTTGTCACCCAGGCTGGAGTGTAGTGGCACAATCTCGGCTCACTGCAGCCTTGACCTCCAGGGCTCAAGCCATCCTCCTGCCTCAGCACCCCCGCCCCCCGCCCCCAAATAGCTGGGACTACAGGCATGTGCCACCAAGCCTGGCTAATTTGTAGAGACGGGATTTCATCATTTTGCCCAGGATGGTCTCAAACTCCTGAGTTCAAATGATCCTCCAGCCTCGGCCCCCCAAAATGCTGGGATTACAGGTGTGAGCCACAGCGCCTGGCCTCCCCTTTCCTTGTAGTAAGACTCCTGTTTGTTTCAAACGAGGCACATGCTTAACGCGAAAAGAAAAAAAAGACTACATTTCCCAGAATCCTTTGCATGTAGTACAGCCATGTGACTGCTTTGTGGCCAATAAAATGTAAGTGGCAGCAATCAATGTAACTTCCTTGAAGAGCCCTTAAATGGAAGGGGCCTGTCCTCCATTTCCCCATTTCCCCCTTTCTATTGTCCGGAATGCAGACATACCAGTTAGCTGTTGTTGCGCAACAAACACCCTCAAAGTTTAGAGGCTTAAAAACATAACCATTTTTTTGTATAGGGTCTGGTTTTGTTGCCCAGGTTGGAGTGCAGTGGTGTGATCATAGCTCACTGCCACCTCAATCTCCCAGGATCAAGTAGTCCTCTCACCTCAGCCTCCTGAGTAGCTGGGATTACAGGCATACCCCACTGTGCCTGGCTAATTTTCTTTTTCTTTTTTTTTTTCTTGAGACAGAATCTTGCTTTGTTGCCCAGGCTGGAGTGCAGTGGTGCTATCTCAGCTCACTGCAAGCTCCGCCTCCCGGGTTCACGCCATTCTCCTGCCTCAGCCTCCTGAGTAGCTGGGACTACAGGCACCCGCCACCATGCCTGGCTAATTTTTTGCTTTTTCTTTTTAGTAGAGACGGGATTTCACTGTGTTAGCCAGGATGGTCTCGATCTCATGACCTTGTGATCTGCCAGCCTCAGCCTCCCAAAGTGCTGGGATTACAGGCGTGAGCCCCTGCACCCAGCCAGCCTGGCTGATTTTTTTAAAAAAGTTTTTGTAGAGATAGAGTCTTGCTATGTTGCCCAGGCTGGTCTCAAACTCCTGCCTCAAGCAATCCTCCTGCCTCAGCCTCCCAAAGTGTTGGGATTATAGATGTGAGCCACCACACCCGGCTTCATAACCTTTTATGATTTCTGTGGATCAGCAATTTGGGCTGGGCTCAGCTGAGTAGTTTTCTCATCTTGCATATGGGTTTCTTTATGCACCTGTGGGTCACCTAAGTGATTCTGCTTCTGGGAGGGTGGCTGGCTTGGGGTGATGGGATTGGCTAATCCACATAGCTTATCATCCTGTAGGCTGGCTTTTTCATGTGATGGTTGGGGAGGGTTCCAAGAGTGAGGGAAGTATGAGGTAGAGGCTCAGAACTTTGCACTCAAGCTACCGGTCAAAAAGCAAGTCACGAGCCTGGCTTAGATTCAAGGTGTGAGGAAAGAGACTCCACCCCTTGATGGGAAAATCTGAAAAGTGACATTGCTAAGGAGCATGTATGCAGGAAGGTGTGCAGAACGGGGGCCATTTGTGTAATCTGCCACAGCAGCCCTGATGGAAAGCTACCGTGTCCCCAGGGAGTCCCTAGGCCAGCCCTGAGATGCTTACACCCTGGGCTGTGAAAGGGGAGGTTTCAAATCCTAGCTCACTGAAGCCGCTGTTATTTTGTGTCTCTGCTGCGACAGCTGAATCTACCCCTTAATTATTAATTATGTGCCAACCTCTGGAACTTGTGTAAAGTGACTTAATAAATTTCCTTATTGTTAAAGCCAGTTGGAGTCAGGTTTTCTGTTACTTAAAACCCCCCCAAAAACAAACTGGTGCATGTGAAGAATACTCCTTTCTGAGGATTGAAGTCCTAGTGGTCCCTGGTCACAACAGGCCATTGCCTTGGCTCTAGGTGGAGGCAAAAGAAAAATGTCATGCAATCCAGAAGCTGTCACACCACTTGCCCATGATTCAAAGAAGTAAATCTGCCCAGGTGCGGTGGCTCATGCCTGTAATCCCATCACTTTGGGAGGCTGAAGTAGGCGGATCACTTGAGGTCAGCAGTTCAAGACCAGCCTGGCCAACATGGTGAAACCCCGTTTCTACGAAACATACAAAAATTAGCCAGACATGGTGGCAGGCACCTGTAGTCTCGGCTACTCCAGAGACTGAGGAAGGAGAATCGCTTGAACCTGGGAGACAGACATTGCAATGAGCCAAGAACTCGTCACTGTACTGCAGGTTGGGTGACAGAGACTCTTTTTCCAAAAAAAAAAAAAAAAGGAAAAGAAAAAAAAAAAAGAAGCAGCTATGACTTGCTGTGAGAACTTCACCTCTCAGAGACTCATTTGCCCCCAAATCTATAAAATAGGAACAAATGTTTTCATCTTCTGGACGAGGAGA
This sequence comes from Nomascus leucogenys, assembly GCF_006542625.1. Classification (NCBI taxonomy): domain Eukaryota; kingdom Metazoa; phylum Chordata; class Mammalia; order Primates; family Hylobatidae; genus Nomascus; species Nomascus leucogenys. The sequence continues at coordinate 64,981,588 of NC_044390.1, forward strand.
GGATTAAATGACATAGTGACTGAGTGCCAGGAAGCACAGAGGCACCTTAAAAAAAATTAACTCCTGGGCCGGGCAGGGTGACTCAAGCCTGTAATCCCAGCACTTTGGGAGGCCAAGGCGGGCGGATCACCTGAGGTTGGGAGTTCGAGACCAGCCTGACCAATATGGAGAAACCCCATCTCTACTAAAAATACAAAATTAGCCGGGCGTGGTGGCACATGCCTATAATCCCAGCTACTCGGGAGGCTGAGGCAGGAGAATTGCTTGAACCCAGGAGGCGGAGGTTGCAGTGAGGCGAGGTCGCACCATTGCACTCCAGCCTGGGTGACAGAGCAAGACTCCGACTCAAAAAAGAAAAATAAAAAGAAAATTTAAAAAGCATTGGATTGTATTTTTTAGGCAGTGTCTTGTCTTTCTGCTGACACCTGTTCACATGATGTGTCTTTGAGTCAGTGAAATGTTACCGCTGAGGCCACAGCATTCTCCTGAGGGAATAAAGCCATGCACAGCATAACGAGGTTTCTGTCAATGACAGACTGCACGTCCAACAGTGGCCCCACCGACTGTAATGGAGCTGAAAGACTGCAGTTGCCCAGTGATGTTGTAGCTGTCATAATGGAGTAGCTCAAGGCGTTACTCTAATGTTTGTGCTGATTCTGGTGTACACAGACCAACTTGACCACCAGTCGTATAAAAGCATAGCACATACAATTGTGTACAGTACATCATACTTGTCCACGGCAACAGGCAGGACATGGTGGCTCACAGCTATAATCCCAGCACTTTGGGAGGCTGAAGAAGGGCAATGAATCGACGCCAGAAGTTCAAGACCAGCCCATGCAACATAGTGAGACCCTGTCTCTACAAAAAAGAAAAAAAAATTAAAAAATAACTGTTACTGGTGTATGTGTTTACTATACTATAGGGTTTTTTTTTGTTTCTTTGTTTGTCTCTTTGTTTGTTTTTTGAGGTCGAGTCTCCCTCTGTCACCCAGGCTGGAGTGCAGTGGTGCGATCTTTGCTCACTGCAACCTCTGCCTCCCTAGTTCAAGTGATTCTCCCGCCTCAGCCTCCTGAGTAGCTGGGATTACAGGTGCATGCAACCACCCCCAAATAATTTTTCTATTTTTAGTAGAGATGGGGTTTCACCATGTTGGCCACGCTGGTCTCGAACTCCTGACCCCAGGTGATCCACCCACCTTGGCCTCACAAAGTGCTGGGAAACAGGTGTGAGCCACCACGGCCGGCCATTATTTATTATACTATAGGTTTTTTTGTTATTTTAGAGTGTACTCCTTTGACTTATAAAGAAAAGTTAACTGCTTGAGTCTAGGAGTTCGAGACCAGCCTGGGCAATATAGTGAGACCTAGTCTCTCCAAAAAAGAAAAAAATTTAAAAATTAGCCCAGTGTGGTGGTGCGTGCCTTAGTTCCTGCTACTCAGGAGGCTGAGGTGGGAGGATCGTTTGAGCCTGAGAGGCATAAGCTGCAGTGAGCTGAGACTGTGCCACTGCACTCCGGCCTGGGTAACAGAGTGGGACCTTGCCTCAAAAGGAAAAAAAAAAAAAAAGAAAGGGAAAAAGTAACTGTCTAACAGCCTCAGGCAGCTCCTTCATGAGGCGTCCAGAAGAAAGCATTGTTATCCTAGGAGATGACAGCTCCAAGGGCGTTATTGCCCCGGAAGACCTGCCAGTGGGATAAAACGTGGAGGTGGAAGACAGTGACGGTGATAATCCTGACCCTGCGTAGGCCTAGGCTGATGTGTGTGTTTGTGTCTTACGTTTTTTCTTTTTCTGAGATGGAGTCTTGCTCTGTCACCCAGGCAGGAGTGTAATGGTGTGATCTCGGCTCACTGCACTCTCTGCCTCCTGGGTTGAAGTGATTCTTTTGCCTTAGCCTTCCCAGTAGGTGGAATTACAGCACTTTGTGAGGCCGAGGTGGACGGATCACTGGAGGTCAGGTGTTTGAGACCAGCATGGCCAACAGAGTGAAAAGCCATTTCTACTAAAAACACAAAAATTATCCAATTGTGGTGGTGCATGCCTGTAATCCCAGCTACTCAGGAGGCTGAGGCAGGAAAAGCACTTGAACCTGGGAGGTGGAGGTTGCAGTGAGCTGAGATTGTGCCATTGCACATCAGCGTGGGTGACAGAGCAAGACTCCATCTCAAAAAATAAACAGATGGTCCCGTTTGGGCTATGGCCTAGAACCCTGGGCTAGATAATCCAGCACAGGTGTGTAGCAGGCTCTCCCACCTAGGTTTGTGTAAGCACACTCCTTGATGTTTGCACAATGATGAAATTGCCTAAGGACATGTCTCTCAGAATTTATTCCTGGTGTTAATTGAAGCAGGACTTTAGCAGTATTAATAATGAGAGCAGTGGCTGGGCATGGTGGCTCACACCTGTAATCCCAGCACTTTGGGAGGCCGAGGAGGGTGGATCATGAGGTCAGGAGATCGAGACCATCCTGGCTAACACGGTAAAATTAGCCGGGCGTGGTGGCGGGCGCCTGTAGTCCCAGCTACTCTGGAGGCTGAGGCAGGAAAATAGCATGATCCCGGGAGGCGGAGCTTGCAGTGAGCCAAGATGGCGCCACTGCACTCCAGCCTGGGTGACAGAGCGAGACTCCGTCTCAAAAAAGAAGTAATAATAATAATAATAATAATAATAATGAGAGCAGTATTAACAATAGAGAGCTACCAATGCTTGAGCGCCTACTATCTGCCAAGAAGTTTTTTTTGTTTTGTTCTGTTTTTGTTTTGTTTTTGTTTTTTATTATTCTCACTGTCGCCCAGGCTGGAGTGCGGTAGCTCAATCTCGACTCTCTGCAACCTCCGCTTCTCAGGTTTAAGCGATTCTCCTGCCTCAGCCTCCCAAGTAGCTGGGATTATAGGTACCCACCCTGACATCTGGCTAATTTTTGTATTTTTAGTAGAGACAGGGTTTCGCCATGTTGGCCAGGCTGGTCTTGAACTCCTGACCTCAGGTAATCCACCCGCCTTGGCCTCCCAAAGTTCTGGGATCACAGGTGTGAGCCACCGAGCCCGGCCGCAAGAAGTTTTAAGTGTTTTGTATCTCTTAACAAATTTCATTAACACAAAGAGGGCAGAAGAGAATTGGAATGGCCTTGTGGAAAGATCTCCCTGGCACCCGCCTCCTCCTTATCCTCCAAGCCTGCAGCCCCTGGAGCCTATTATTAGGGCCCACATCTGGTGACATTTCCCGGACTGATAGTGATCTCTGAAGCTCTTGCTCAAGATTCTTTCCTGGACATGTATCTGCTCCAAAACTCACAGCTAGCTTCCTGCCATTAGCCACCTACCTTTAACGTGGGCTCAAGGCTGGCGGCTGCCTGGGACTGAAGACAGAGCAGAGAAAGCCCCCTCACCTTGTCTCACCCTCGGACACAGCACAAGGTGACAGGGGACTTGGATTTGTTGGGAGGGTCTCAGGGAGCCAGGAGGTAGGAGCTTGAGGACCAGGAGAGTTGAAGGGCAATTTCCAGGGTATACGAAAAGGAGTTGGCGGGCTGGGTGTGGTGGCTCATCCCTGAAATCCCAGCAGTTTGGGAGGCCGAGGCAGGTGGATCACCTGAGGTCAAGAGTTGGAGCCCAGCCTGGCCAACATGGTGAACCCCATCTCTACTAAAAATACAAAAACTAGCCGGGTGTGGTGGCAGGTGCCTGTAATCTCAATTACTCAGGAGGCTGAGGCAAGAGAATCACTTGAACCTGGGAGGCGGAGGTTGCAGTGAGCTGAGATCGTGCCACTGCACTCCAGCCTAGGCAATAGAGCGAGACTCTGTCTAAAAAAAAAAAGAGGTGGCAAAAAGGGGCTGAAAGTTCTGGGCCACCGCCTCTGGGTGAGGAATGTTCTCATGCCATATGTGTGAACTGTGCCTGGTCAGAGGTATTTGACTGTCTTCATCACTGCGGTATCCCCAGCACTTAGGCTAGTGTCTGGTGTACAATTTGGACTCAATGCATAATTGTACACTAAATGAATGAATCCATCCTCAGATGACAAAGGAGAGGTTGTCCTCCTTAATGATCACTCATCGATTATTTATCAAGTGCCTGCTGTGTTCCAGGAGCCAGCGAGGAAGCCACACACCAGCCTCGCCTCTAGGGAACTCGGAGATGAATAATGCAGATGGGTGATCACCAAATGATCCGACAAACTCGGTCTAATTGCTGCTGCCTGTAACCAGATCTTTTTTTTTTTTTTTCTTTTTGGTTGAGGGGAGATCAGAGTCTTGCTCTGTCACCCAGGCTGGAGTGCAGTGGCGCGATCATGGCTCATTCCAACCTCTGCCTCCCAGGTTCAAGCAATATCTCCTGCCTCAGCCTCCCAAGTAGCTGGGATTACAGGTGTGTGCCACCATACCCTGCTAATTTTTGTATTTTTAGTAGAGACGGGATTTCACCATGTTGGCCAGGCTGGTCTTGAACTCCTGACCTCAGGCAATCCTCCCACCACGACCTCCCAAAGTCCTGGGATTACAGGCGTGACCCACCACGCCCAGCCTGTAACCATGTCTTCATAGGAGAGAAGCTCCTATAGGAGGGCCTGATTCATCAAGGTGGCTGGGAAAAGCTTTCAGTAGAAAGTGAAATTTGCACTGAAATCTCAGGAAGGAGTTAAAAAAAAAAAAACCAGAGGAAAGAAAGGGTGTTCCAGGCAGAGGGGCAGCACATGCAAAGGCCCTGGGGTGGGAGGGAGATGAGAATCTTGGCAATGAAGACAAAGGTAGGGAAGCCGGGATGTGGTGCACAAAGAGGGGGTAGGTGCAAGAGAAGTCCGGTGAGGCTGGCAGGTGCCCCAGCCCTCACCAGCGGTGTTGGGGAGACTCATATTTATCCCACAAGCAATGAAGAGCCACAGTGTAATTTTCCAGTTTGAACTGTATTTTTCTGAGACAGGGTCTCACTCTGTTGCCCAGGCTGGAGTGCAGTGGCACAATCATGGTTCACTGCAGCCTCGTCCTCCTGAGCTCAAGTGATCCTCGTGCCTCAGCCTCCGGGTAGCTGGAACTACAATGCAAGCCACCCTGTTTGGCCAATTTATTTGTATTTTGTAGAGACAGGGTTTCGCCTTGCCGCCTAGACTGGTCTTGAAGCTCTGGCCTCAAGTAATTCTCCTGCCTGGGTCTCCCACAGCGCTGGGGTCACAGGGTTTGGGGTTTTAAAGGATCACTCTGGCTGTAGGGTGGTGAGTGGCTGGTAGGAGATGAATATAAAGCTGGGGGCCAGGCACGGTGGCTCACGCCTGTACTCCCCGCACTTTGGGAGGCCGAGGTGCGTGAATCACCTGATGTCAGAAGTTCAAGACCAGCCTGGCCAACATGGTGAAACCCCATCTCTACTAAAAATACAAAAATTAGCCAGGCATGTCCCTGAGGTGTGTCCCAACTACTCTACTTAGGAGGCTGAGGCAGGACAATTGCTTGAATCCGAGAGGCAGAGGTTGCAGTGAACCAAGATTATACCACTGCACTCCAGCTCAGGCAACAGAGAGAGATCCTGTCTCAAGAAAAAAAAAAAAGCTGGGGCACTGTGTGCTTGGATGATGGGGCTATGGAGACAGGACATGTTGGACAGAGGCAAGAGGCTTTTTGGAGACAAAATCGACAGGGCTTTGTGATGAATTGGGTGTGCGTGTTGAGGGAGTAGGAGAGAGAGGTATTCAAGGATTCTACACCCCTATCTCAGATGAGCATACTGAGGCTCGGGGTAGGGATGAGGGTCAGAAAGCCCTGAGCCCAAGATTACACAGTCATAATCCAGTGTCTCAACTAGAGCTTCGACCTATGCCTGTCTGCTGTGTAAGCTCAAGCTTTCCTCAACCCCAGACCTCTCTTCTCTGTCTGCACCTCACCCTTGGAGGACATTCTCAGGCTCAAAGACGTAAATAGCATCTAAATTTTTTTTTTTTTTTTTTTGTAGAGACAAGGTCTTGTCGTGTTGCCCAGGCTGGTATTGAACTCCTGGGCTCACACAATCTTCCCACCTCTGCCTCCCAAAGTGCTGGGACTACAGAGGTGAGCCACTGCACCCTGCTGGTGTCTAAATTCTAATGACTCTGACATGCCTTTATCCAGCCAGGAACCCCTCCTGTAATCTTTTTCTTTTTTTTTTGAATCTTACTCCGTGACCTAGCCTGGAGTGCTGTGGTGTGATCTTGCCTCACTGCAACCTCCATCTCCTAGGTTCAACGAATTCTCCTGCCTCAGCCTCCCGAGTAGCTGGGATTACAGGCACCCACAACCACACCCAGCTAATTTTTGTATTTTTAGTAGAGACGGGGTTTTGCCATGTTGGCCAGGCTGGTCTCGAACTCCTGACCTCAGGTGATCCACCTGCCTCAGCCTTCCAAAGTGCTGGGATTACAGACGTGAGCCACCGTGCTGCGCCCCCCTCCTGTAATCTCGCTGCCAGTATCCAGCTGCCTAAGTGAAGTTTCCCCGGGATGCCTTACATGCATTTCAAAGGTGAAGTGACCAACCTCAAGCTCCTGGGCTTACCCCAAACCTGAGCTCCTGGTCTTACCCCAAACCTGCTCTCCTGCCGTCTCCCCTATCCCAGTGCACAGCAACTTCAGCTTCCATCGGTTCAAAAGTCCTGCAGTCACCCCGACACTGCTCTCCCTCTCACCTCACACATCCAGCCCAGCAGCAAATCTAGCCAGCTCCACCTTGACCCAGGAATCTGCTTCCCACCACCTCCTCTGACATCACCCTGGTCCCCATCCCCATCACTGCCCACCTGGGTTACTGCGGCAGCCTCCTCCTAGCCTCCTGCTTCCATCCCACCCCTCTCAGTCTAGTCTCAACCTTAAAGTCACAGAGATTGTTAAGACCTAAGTTAGATATTGTTCCTCCTCTGCTCAACAGTCTCTTGTAACTCCCATCTCACTCACAGGAAAGGCCAGGAGAGTCTGCACTATGACTCACAGGATCCTGCTCCATCTGCCCGCTTCCCTCTCTGCCTTCACCTCTCACCTCTCTTCCCATTGCCCACGTGGCTCCAGCCACACCGGCCTCCCTGCTGTTCCTTGAGCATTCCAGGCACTGTCCTGCCTCAGGACTTTTGCACAAGCTGCTGGTTCTGCCTGAAGGGCTCTTCCTCCAGATACGTATGTGCCTCATTACTTTGTTATCTCCTCCAAATCTTTGCTCAAATGCTATATTCTTTTTTTTTTTTTTGACATGGAGTCTCACCCTGTCGCCCAGGCTGGAGTGCAATGGCATGATCTCGGCTCACTGCAACCTCCGCCTCCCAGGTTCAAGTGATTCTCCTGCCCCAGCCCTCTGAGTAGCTGGGATTACAGGTGGGCGCCTCCACGCCCAGCTAATTCTTTGTCTCTTTTGTGGAGATGGGGTTTCACCACGTTGGCCAGGCTGGTCTCGAACTCCTGACTTCGTGATCCGCACCCCTCAGCCTCCCAAAGTGCTGGAATTACAGGTGTGAGCCACCAAGCCTGGAGAAATGTTACATTCTTATTGGGGTCTTCCCTGACCACCCTGTTTAATGTACCAGTGGCCCCTTTCTGCTCATCCCTCACATTCCCAGTTGTCCTTATCTTGATTTTTTTTTTTTTTTTTTTTTTTTTGGTGACAGAGACTCACTCTGTCACCCAGGCTGGAGTGCAGTGGCCTGATCTCGGCTCACCACTACCTCCAACTTCCCAGATTCAAGCAATTCTCCTGCCTCAGCCTCCCGAATGCCTGGGATCACAGGTGTGTGCCACCGCGTCCGGCTAATTTGTTTTATTTTTATTAGTGACGGGGTTTTGCCATGTTGGCCAGGCTGGTCTCCTGACTTCAAGTGATCTGCTCACCTCGGCCTCCCAGTGTGCTGGGATTACAGATGTGAACCACTGCGCTTGGCCTTAACCTTGATCTTTTTCTAAAGAAAACATTTTGTGATCTTCATTTCTTCCCGTCGATATGTGTCACCATTTGATATTAACTCCTTTCAGCCTAGAGGACTTACTTCCTTAAGCAGTTCCTGTGGTCTGTAGGCCATATATTGTCTCAGATCTGGTTTATCTGAAAATACCCTTATTTCACTTTCATTTTTGAAAGATATTTTCACAGAATATAAAATTCTGGATTGACAGACTTTTCTGCTGCCAATTTTTTCAAATAGTGGAGTAATTTTTAATATTTTGTCCAGATTTTAATTTTTTTTTTTTGTCTGTGGGACTATTTGTCTGACAAAGTTACTCTGACATTACCCAAAGTTAAAAGAACCTCCATCTCATTATTTTTAGTTTATCTTTATTGAGACAGGGTCTCGCTTTGTCACCCAGGCTGAAGTGAAATGGCATGACCATGGCTCATTGCAGCCTCGAATTCCAGGGCTCAAGTGACCCTCATGTCTCAGTCTCCCAATTTGCTGGGACTACAGGCACGCGCCACCATGCCTGACTCATTTTTATTTTTATTTTTTTTGAGACAGAGTCTTGCTCTGTTGCCCGGGCTGGAGTGCAGTGGCACGATCTCGGCTCACTGCACCCTCTGCCTCCTGGGTTCAAGGGACTCTTCTCCCTCAGCCTTTAGAGTAGCTGGGATTACAGGCATGCACCACCAAGCCTGGCTAATTTTTGTATTTTTAGTAGAGACAGGCTTTTGCCATGTTGGCCAAGCTGGTCTTGAGCTCCTGAACTTAAGTGATCCACCCGCCTCAGCCCCCACAAGTGCTGGGATTACAGGAATGAGCCACCACGCCCATCTCACGGCTAATTTTTAAATTCTGTTTTATTTATTTATTTATTTTTTGAGACAGAGTTTCGCTCTCGTTGCCCAGGCTGGAGTGTAGTGGCGCGATCTTGGCTCACTGCAAGCTCCGCCTCCCAAGTTTAAGTGATTCTTCAGCCTCAGGAGTAGCTGGGATTACAGGTGGCTGCCACCATGCCCAGCTAATGGTTTTTGTATTTTTAATAGAGACGGGGTTTCGCCATGCTGGGCAGGCTGATCTCGAACTCCTGACCTCAGGTGATCCGCCTACTTCAGCCTCCCAAAGTGCTGGGATTACAAGCTTGAGCCACCACACCTGGCCCCTCCGTTTCATTTATTATTTTTCCATAACACTTGTAGTCTTCTAAAGCAGTATATCACAAGCTAATTTATTATATGTATTACACCTGACATCTCCCACGGGGATGTAAGTTCCATGAGGGCTTGTTTTGTTACATGAGTTATGTCCAGTACTTAGAATAATATCATTGTGTCCAGTGAGCCAAGATCGTGCCATTGCACTCCAGCCTGGGTGACATAAGGAGACTCCGTCTCAAAAAAAAAAAAAAAAAAAAAAAAAGAACAATGTTATTGTGTCATAAAAAGCATTCAGGCTGGGCTCAATGGCTCACACTTGTAATCCCAGCACTTCGGGAGGCTGAGGTGGGAGGATCACTTGAAGCCAGGAGTTCAAGACCAGCCTGGGCAACACAGCAAAACCCCATCTCTACAGAAAAGAATTTAAGGCCTGGCAGAGTGGCTCACACCTATAATCCCAGCACTTTGGGAGGCTGGTGGACGGGTCACGAGGTCAGGAGTTCGAGACCAGCCTGGCCAACATGGTAAAACCCCGTCTCTACTAAAAACACAAAAATTAGCCAGGCGTGGTTGCGTGTGCCTGTAGTTCCAGCTACTTGGGAGGCTGAGGCAGGAGAATTGCTTGAACCTGGGAGGTGGAGGTTGCAGTGAGCCGAGATCATACCATTGCACTACAGCCTGGGTGACAGAGAGAGGAAGACTCTGTGTCAAAAAAAAAAAAAAAGGTAAAAAAATTAGCTGGGCATGGTGGTAAGTGCCTGTAGTCCCAGCTACTCTAGGAGGCTGAGGGGGGAGGTTCTCTTGAGCCTAGGAGGTGGAGGCTGCAGTGAGTTGTGATTGTACCTTTGTACTCCAGCCTGGGTGACAGAGCATGACGCTGTCTCTAAAAGAATAATAATAATAAGCATTCCATAAAAATTATGGAATGGAGAAATCATGAATGGGGTCTTGGAGGGGACCAGGGGCCGCAGTGACAGACAACCTGGGGCCCTGACACGTGATTACTCTTCTTCCAGGAAGATGAACTCTTCCGGATGCCTGTCTGAGGAGGTGGGATCCCTCCGTCCGCTGACTGTGGCTGTCCTGTCTGCGTCCTTTGTCGTCGGAGTGCTGGGCAACGGGCTGGTGCTGTGGATGACTGTCTTCCGTATGGCCCGCACGGTCTCCACCGTCTGCTTCTTCCACCTGGCCCTTGCCGATTTCATGCTCTCACTGTCTCTGCCCATTGCCATGTGCTATATTGTCTCCAGGCAGTGGCTCCTCGGAGAGTGGGCCTGCAAACTCTACATCACCTTTGTGTTCCTCAGCTACTTTGCCAGTAACTGCCTCCTTGTCTTCATCTCTGTGGACCGTTGCATCTCTGTCCTCTACCCTGTCTGGGCCCTGAACCACCGCACTGTGCAGCGGGCGAGCTGGCTGGCCTTCGGGGTGTGGCTCCTGGCCGCCGCCTTGTGCGCTTCGCACCTGAAATTCCGGACAACCAGAAAATGGAATGGCTGTACGCACTGCTACTTGGCGTTCAATTCGGACAATGAGACTGCCCAGATTTGGAATGAAGGGGTCGTGGAGGGACACATTGTAGGGACCATTGGCCACTTCCTGCTGGGCTTCCTGGGGCCCTTAGCAATCTTAGGCACCTGCGCCCACCTCATCCGGGCCAAGCTCTTGCGGAAGGGCTGGGTCCACGCCAACCGGCCCAAGAGGCTGCTGCTGGTGCTGGTGAGCGCTTTCTTTATCTTCTGGTCCCCGTTTAACGTGGTGCTGTTGGTCCATCTGTGGCGACGGGTGATGCTCAAGGAAATCTACCACCCCCGGATGCTGTTCATCCTCCAGGCTAGCTTTGCCTTGGGCTGTGTCAATAGCAGCCTCAACCCCTTCCTCTACGTCTTCGTTGGCAGAGATTTCCAAGAAAAGTTTTTCCAGTCTTTGACTTCTGCCCTGGCCAGGGCGTTTGGAGAGGAGGAGTTTCTCCGTCAGCCTGTCCCCGTGGCAACGCCCCCAGGGAATGATGGAAGCCTTCAGCTGGAAGCTGGAAGCCATCCTTCTTAGTTTGCTTGTGGCCTCTTACCTTGACTGGCTTCTAAAACCCTGCCAAATCCTGCAGGAAGTCTTCCAGCAACCCCAGATCTAAAGCTCTGTGGTAGAGACACTACTTATTCCCCAGTGTCCATTCTTCCCATTTTTTTTTTTTTTTTTTTTGAGATAGAGTCTTGCTCTGTCGCCAGGGTGGAGTGCAGTGGCGCGATCTCGGCTCACTGCAACCTCCGACTTTCTGGTTCAAGCAATTCTGCCTCAGCCTCCCGAGTAGCTGGGATTACAGGCACGTGCCACCACGCCCAGATAATTTTTGTATATTTTTTAGTAGAGACAGGGTTTAACCATGTTGGCCAGGATGGTCTCAATCTCCTGACCTTGTGATCCGCCTGCCTTGGCCTCCCAAAGGGCTAGGATTACAGGTGTGAGCCACTGCACCTGGCCCATTCTCCCCTTTCTTTTTCTTTTTCTTTTTTTTTTTTTTTTTCCTTTTTTAAAGACAGGGTCTGATTTTGTCACCCAGGCTGGAGCCCAGTGGCAAAATCTCGGTTCACTGCAGCCTTGACCTTCAGGGCTCAAGCCATTCTCCTGCCTCAGCACTTCCCACGCCCCATCCCCCACCTCCCCTCACCCCGCCTAGTACCTAGGACTATAGGCATGTGTTACCTGGGTAATTTGTAGACACAGGGTTTCATCATGTTGCCCAGGGTGGTCTTAAACTCCTGAGTTCAAGTGATCCTCCAGCCTCGGCTCCCCAAACTACTGGGATTACAGGTGTGAGCCACAGCACCTGGCCTCCCCTTTTTTGGTAGTAAAACTCCTGTGTTCTAATGAGGCGCGTGGTTAACTAGAAAAAAAGGAAAGACTACATTTCCCAGTACCCTTTGCATGTAGGTACAACCATGTGACTGCTTTCTGACCAATAGGATGTAAGAGGCAGCAATCAATGTAACTTCCTCGAAGTGCCCTTAAATGGAAGGGGCCTGCCCTCCATTTCCCCATTTCCCCCTTTCTATTGTCCGGAATGCAGATGTATCAGTAAGCTCTTGCTGTGTAACAAAAACTCTCCACGTTTAGAAGCTTAAAAATTTAACTTTTTTTTTTTTTTTCTGATAGGGTCTTGCTCTGTTGCTCAGGCTTGAGTGCAGTGGTGTGATCACAGCTCACTGCCACCTCAATCTCCCAGGCTCAAGTGGTCCTCTCACCTCAGCCTCCTGTGTAGCTGGTGTGTGCCACCATGCCAGGCTAATTTTGCATTTTTAGTAGAGATGGGGTTTCTCCATGTTGGCCAGGCTGGTCTCAAAATCCTGACCTTGCATGATCTGCCCGCTTCAGCCTCCCAAAGTGCTGGAATTACAGGCATGGGCCAGCACACCTGGGCAGAACTACTTCTTTGAATCATGAGCAAGTGGTGTGACAGCTTCTGGATTGCATGACATTTTTCTTTTGGCTCCACCTAGAGCCAAGGCAATGGCCTGTTGTGACCAGGGACCACTAGGACTTCAATCCCCAGAAAGGAGTATTCTTCACATGCATCAGTTTGGTTTTGGGGTGTTTTAAGTAACAGAAAACCTGACTCCAACTGGCTTCAACAATAAGGAAATTTATTAAGTCTCTTCACACAAGTTCCAGAGGTTGGCACATAATTAATAGTTAAGGGGTAGATTCAGCTGTTGCAGCAGAGACACAAAATAACAGCGGCTTCAGTGAGCTAGGATTTGAAACCTCCCCTTTCACAGCCCAGGGTGTAAGCATCTCAGGGCTGGCTAAGGACTCCCTGGGGACACGGTAGCTTTCCATCAGGGCTGCTGTGGCAGATTACACAAATGGCCCCCATTCTGCACACCTTCCTGCATACGTGCTCCTTAGCAATGTCACTTTTCAGATTTTCCCATCAAGGGGTGGAGTCTCTTTCCTCACACCTTGAATCTAAGGCAGGCTCGTGACTTGCTTTTTGACCGGTAGCTTGAGTGCTAGTCACCTTGTGCAAAGTTCTGAGCCTCTACCTCCTACTTCCCTCACTCTTGGAACCCTCCCCAACCATCACATGAAAAAGCCAGCCTGCAGGATGATAAGAGCTATGTCTCTAGTAAACATACAAAAGTTAGCCGGGCGTGGTGGCAGACACCTGTAATCCCAGCTACTCGGGAGACTGAGACAGGAGAATCGCTTGAACCTGGGAGACAGAGGTTGCAGTGAGGCAAGATCTCATCACTGCACTCCAGGCTGTGTGACTGAGACTCTGTCTCAAAAAAAAAAAAAAGCAGCAGCTCTGACTTGCCCTGAGAACTCCACCTCTCAGAGCCTCGGTTGCCCCAAGTCTATAAAATAGAAGCAAGTGTTTCCATCTTCTGGATGAGAAGATTAAATGACACAGTGACTGAGTGCCAGGAAACACAGACACACCTTAAAAAAAATTAACTCCTTTGGGAGGCTGAGCGGAGAGGATTGCTTGAGCCCAGCATTCGAGACCAGCCTGGACAACATGGTGATACCCCGTCTCTACAAGAGATTGGCATGGTGACACATGCCTGTAGTACTGGCTACTTGGGAGGCTGAGATAGGAGGATCACTTAAGCTTGGGCTGTGGAGGTTGCAATGAGGTGAGATCGTGCCACTGCACTGCAGCCTGGGTGACATAGTGAGTCTCTCTCTCTCTATCTCTCTCTCTCTATCTCTCTCTCTCTCTCTCACACACACACACACACAGAGAGAGAGAGAGAGAGAGAGAGACCTACCTATTATGTTGATTAGTGGACCTGATTAAAAATAAACAAACTGGGAAAAGTAGTATTTAAAAAAAAAAAACTTGAAAGTGATGAGAAATAGTTCTTCCTTTCATTCCAAATCCTCCATTGTTACTTTTTCCTCACGAGAAAACTGTTATCAGTTTTTTGTGTGTCCTCCCAGATATCCAACCCATGCGTAAGCACTTTCTTTCTTTCTTTTTTTTTGAGACAGAGTCTTGCTCTGTTGCCTAGGCTGGAGTGCAGCAGTGAGATTTCGGCTCACTGCAGCCTCCGCCTCCCGGGGTTCAAGTGATTCTCCTGCCTCAGCCTCCTGAGTAGCTGGGATTACAGACACCAGTCATCATGTCTGGCTAATTTTTGTATTTTTGTAGAGACAGGGTTTCACCATGTTGACCAGGCTGGTCTTGAACTCCTGACCTCAGGTGATCCGCCCTCCTTGGCTTCCCAAAGTGCCTGGGATTATAGGCGTGAGCCACCGCGCCCAGCGCATAAGAACTTTCAACACAAATAGAACATGCCATAGCTATGATTCTACAACGTGAGTATTTTCCAAAGAGTATACCTTTGGGATGGAAATACATAAGATGTCTAGCACATGACTTTTCAATGGTGGTGGCTAAGTATTCCCTTATATGTATATACTGTGCACAAAAGTAGTTCCTTAATCCCCACTGATGAGTTGCTTTGAATTTGATGCAATGATATTTTTGAAACTTTGAAAATTATTCAATAAAACATTCTGAACAATACAAAAAGAAAATAGAACTGGGGTAATTCGTTTGATTTATCACCAAGTGAACAATCAGGCAACCCAGCCATAAAACAACGTGGCCACCTCAGGGCTCCCCTCCCACCTCCTTGCCCTCTCAGTCAGTCCTCCAGCTCCTTTAAGGATAACTTTTGTTTTGCTTTGTTTTGTTTTGTTTTTTGAGATGGAGTATCCCTCTGTCATTCAGGCAGGAGTGTAGTGGTGCCATCTCAGCTCACTGCAACCTCTGCCTCCCAGGTTCAAGTGATTCTCCTGCCTCAGCCTCCCGAGTAGCTGGGATTACAGGCATGTGCCACCTCATCTGGCTAATTTTTTTTTTTTTTTGTATTTTTAGTAGAGATGGGGTTTCTCTATGCTGGCCAGGCTGGTCTTGAACTCCTGGCCTCAGGTGATCCACCCGCCTCGGCCTCCCAAAGTGCTGGGATTACAGGCACGAGCCTCCCCACCCTGGCCAATATATTTCAATTAAATATATCAGTGCTAATATTTGTCCATCCTCACATTTGGTTGGTCTCTCTCTCCATCTGTCCATGCACCGTAGTACATCCAGTATAATGAGCAGACCAAGACGGGGACATGAGGTCTGGGAAACCCAGGGAGGGAGCCCTCGGCATATCCACTGTGCTGCAAGGGGCACAATGCTCAGAGGTACCTCCCAAAAATGTTGAACTGTGTTAAAGTTGGCGCGGGTAGGACGTCACGATATTTTACCTATTAATTCTTTGGCCTGTATCTTCTAAAAACAAGGGCATTTTCCCTGTAAAATTATAATATTATTATCTCCCTCGAGAGCTTTACCATTGGTGTTATCTAATAAACAGGCCATATTCAAATTTCCTAACTGTTCCAATAATAAACTGTGGAGCAATTTTTTTTTTGAGTCAGGGTCTTGCTTTGTTGGCCAGGCGGGAGTAGAGTGGCATGGTCATAGCTCCCTGCAGCCTTGAATTCCTGGGCTCCAGCAATCCTCCTGCCTTGGCCTCCCAAGTAGCTGGGACGACAGGCATGTGCTATCATGCCCTCGTTAAATTTTTTTTTGTAGAGACAGAATCTTGCTATGTTGCCCAGACTGGTCTTGAATTCCTGGCCTCAAGCAATCCTCCTGCTTCAGCCTCCCAAAGTGTTGAGATTACACATGTGAACCACTGCCCTTGGCATGGAGCATTTTTTAAAAAGCAGGATCCTGCAATGTTATTCTCTGCCTCTCCTTGCCAAAAAAAAAAAGAAGAAGACTATGCATTAGGTCACAAAAAAAACATAGGTTGATTTCCCAAAGCAGAAGTAATACAGGCCTTGGACATTACAAAACACCCTTCTAAATAACATCTTGGTTCAACTGATAATTAAAACTGAAGTTCTACTTCATTTAAAGGACACTACATGTAAAAACTTATGGCCAGGCATGATGGCTCATACCTGTAATCCCAGCACTTTGGGAGGCCGAGGCAGGCAGATCACCTCTGGTCAGGAGTTTGAGACCAGCCTGGCCAACATGATGAAACCCCATCTCTACTAAAAATACAAAAATTAGCCGGGCGTGGTGGTGCACGCCTGTAGTCCCAGCTACTCGGGAGGCTGAGGGAGGAGAATCGCTTGAATCCTGGAGGCAGAAGTTACAGTGAGCTGAGATCGTGCCACTGCACTCCAGCCTGGGTGACAGAGCAAGACTCTGTCTCAAAAATAAATAAATAAATAAATAAATAAATAAATAAATAAATATTTTTTAAAAATCTTATGAGATGGGGACAAAGCTGTGCTCAGAAGAAAATCTATAGCTTATTTATTTGTTTTGTTGTTGTTCATTTGAGACAGGGTCTCACTCTGTCACCCAGACTGGAGTATGGTGGCACCATCGCTCACTGTAGCCTCAACCTCCCAGGCTTAAGTGATCCTCCCACCTCAGCCTTCCCAGTGTCTCCACCATGCCCAGCGATTTGTTTTATTTATTTATTTAATTTATTGGTAGAGATGGGGTCTTGCTATGTTACCAAGGCTGATCTCAAACACCTGAGCTCAA
The DNA here is from genome assembly GCF_006542625.1 of Nomascus leucogenys. Taxonomy (NCBI): domain Eukaryota; kingdom Metazoa; phylum Chordata; class Mammalia; order Primates; family Hylobatidae; genus Nomascus; species Nomascus leucogenys. Next base: position 64,998,216 of record NC_044390.1, read on the forward strand.
GCCATCCTCCCACCTTGGCCTCCCAAAGTGTTGAAATTACAGGTGTGAGCCACTGCACCCAGCCTTTAATTTAATTGTAATTAGAAGAGAGAGAGAGAAAGTCCGAGAAGAAATTAGCAACGCAAACAATTCAGGAAGAGAAAAAACAACTATAAAATAGTGCACTAAAAGTTGAAAGGAAGCATTCATAGAGATTAGAGGGAATTAATTTAAAGTAAAAAATTGTGGACAATAGTAAGAAGCTGGTTCTTTGGAAGGAAAAATACTCTTTTCCATGTTCTGTCTCTCTCTCTCTCTCTCATGTGTGCACACAGGTACACACACACAAAACCAACAATAATATTCTTTTACATTTTTGTTTGTGTACTTTTGTGAATGCTTCAGGAAGGCAGAAGAGCACAATGGGACACAAGTTGCTTCCACTCTCCGTGCCTCAGTTTCCACCAATGTAAAATGGGGATAACGGCAGTAGCTCCCTGAGAGGGTCGCTGTGAGGATGACTTGCGTTGCCGTGGGTGGGGCGCTTGGCTCCGTGCCTGGCACCGAGGAGGTGCGATGTGTTTGCTGTGATCAGTATCATCCTCTGTTGCATAAATTCCTCCTGGGGAACTGCCGGATTAGAGGGCGTGTTCGATGTCGCAGACGCCGCCGCGAGCGCTCTGCAAGCCTGTTTCCCACGGCTTCGCCAACGCAGCAACCGCCAAGTCAGCCTCTTTGATCTTTGCCTTCTCAGAGGAGAAAAGTGGGATCCCGCGGAGGTTTTTAATTTGCATTGATTTTCTAATGAATGCGGTTCAGCATTCTTCCGAGGAGGCTCTGCGGTTTTTAGAGCCGGCTGCAGGATCCTCCCTGGGGAGACGTGGTCTTTGCTGGGGCAGAGCCAGGCGCGGTGGTGGAGGTGGGTTTGAGTCTCGGGGAGCGCGCGGGAGCTGGGCACGGCCCCGTACTTGAAAGGATCTGGCATTTTCCTGGGCAGCCTCGGCGAGAGAGAGTCGTGGAAGGTGAGTTAAGCCTCCGGATTATACTCTGCCAAACAGGGACTAAAAATCCGTATCCAATAGAATTGCTAAAACAGCTGAAGACTGCGATTCACGCCTTCATCCCTTAAATAATGACAGCTCACAGGTATTGATCGTAACCTAAGTACCAGGCCCTGTCCAGAGCTTTCTAAACGTGTGAACTCCCAAAGTCAGCATCACAACCCTGAGGGCGGTGCTGCGATTATTCCCGTTGTACAGAGGAGGAAACTCGAGGCTCAGAGAGGTAAAGTCATTTACCGAAGGTCACACAGCTGGCTGGGTACAGTGGCTCACGCCTGTAATCCCAGCACTTTGGAAGGCTGAGGCGGGCGGATCACCTGAGGTCAGGAGTTCGAGACCAGCCTGGCCAACATGATGAAACCCCCGTCTCTGCTAAAAATACAAGCATCAGCCGGGTGTAGTGGTGCATGCCTGTAATGCCAGCTACTCTGGAGGCTGAGGCACGAGAATTGCTTGAACCCGGGAGGCTGAGGCTGCAGTGAGTCGAGATCGTGCCACTGCACTCCAGCCTGGGCGACACAGTGAGACTCCGTCTTAAAAAAAAAAAAAAAAAAAGAAGGTCACAAAGCAAGTTAAGTGTAGGATGGGAACTTGACCGGTCTGACTCCATCAACCCATCCAGTTATGTTTACCGAGCGCCTGTCTGGTGAAGGTCACTGTTTTTGGAGTGGGAGAAAGTCAGAGAAGACAAAGATACCTACCTTTGAAGGACTAGCATTCTAGGGGGTAGCACTGACGTGCCAGGGGGAGGGGCTAACATTTAAGGGAGAGGGGCTAGCATTTAGGGGGAGTGGATAACTTTAGGAGGCGGGGCTAAAATTCCAAAGGGAGAAACTGATCTTCTAGGGAAAGAAATTGACATTCAGAGGGGAGGGACTAACATCCCAGGGGGAAGAGCTAATATTTCAGGGAGGAGGAGCTAACATTTCAGGAGGAGGGGCTAATATTTTTAGTACAATTACACACTGTTAATCACTACCTCTGTTTCTAACATATTAGGGTAATTGCATGCTCTTAATCACTACCTCTGTTTCTCTCAGGCAATAAAGGAGGGGCCAACCTTTATGAGGGAGGGGGTAACATGCCAAGGGGAGGAACTGACAATCTCTAGGGAGAAATGGACCTTCTAGGGGGAGGAGCTAACAATGAGGAGGGGCTAACATCACAGGAGAGAAACTGACATTTCAGAGGGGAGTAGCTAACATCGCGGGAAAGAAATTGACATTTAAGAGGGGAGGAGCTAACATCGCAGGAGAGAAATGGACATTTCAGGGGCAGGACCTAACATTGCAGGGGAGAAATTGACATTCAGGAGGAGGGGCTAACATTCAAATAAGGGTGCTAACATTCAGCGGGAGAGGCTAACATTGCAGGGGAGAAACTGACACTTCAGAGCAGGGCTGTCTATCCCTCAGAGCCTACAGCCTCTGCCTCCTTGCTATACCCTGTCCCTACAAGTGTTGGCTGAGCTCATAGTAGGTGCAAATCTCTGTCACCCTGGGGATTTAAACGTGCCTGAAAAGAATGGAGTCTCTGCCCTCATAGAGCTCGCAGCCTGGGGGCAGACAGTTCTGAACGGAATGATTCCACAGAAAGACATTCACCTCCCTGGCAGGAGAGGTAATTACGCGCTCTTAATCACTACCTCTGTTTCTCTCAGGCAATACGGGAGGGGAGGCGGCGCCCCCATCGTGGCCTGGTTTGAGATGTTCCCAGCCGTAGGAGACAGACAGACTGTCATCAAGTGTCGGAAAATAGCTGTCATGGGAATCCTCACCTCCTGACACCTTCCCAGCCCTGTGCTCCCGAAACCCTCCCGCGTGGCTGCAGAGTTGTAGGTTCTGCTCCTGTTGACGGGCAATCCCGTAATCTCCAATGCTCACGGCAGCTCTGCTGGGGCACAGCAGCTCCTGGGGACCAAGGTCCCAGCCAGGACATGGATGTCAGGGCCGAGATTGGAATGTAGAACCGTGGGAGTCCAGAGCCCAGGTCCTTCCCCACACACCACCAGAAGTGGTGTGGGTTTCCTGGTTTCCGTTCTTGTTCACGTGGAATAAAAGGAAAAGGCGGGGGAGTGACAGCCGCACCTAATGTCTCCCCACCATGGTGGGGGATTTTTGTCTGTTCCCTTTGCTGCTGTGTCCACCGTGCCTGGGATGTGCCCAGTGCTGAACGATGCCCCTTTGCACATATACAGTCTCGCGCTGATTGATCTGGGTTTATTAAGTGTCAGTGATTCACTCCTTTGAAAATGGGGGCCCCTGTGTGACTCCCATTGGTTGTAGGTTCTGGGGACCCCCAGAGGAGTAGGCCCAGACCCTGATCTCAAAAATGCCTCAGAGGCTAGGTGCGGTGGCTCACGCCTGTAATCCCAGCACTTTGGGAGGCCGAGGTGGATGGATCACCTAGGGTCAGGAGTTCAAGACCAGCCTGGCCAACATGGTGAAACCCCATCTCTACTAAAAATACAAAAATTAGCCAGGTGTGGTGGCACACACCTGTAATCCCAGCTACTCGGGAGGCTGAGGCAGGAGAATTGCTTGATCCCGGGAGACAGATGTTGCAGGGAGCCATGATCATGCCACTGCACTCCTGCCTGGATGATGGAGACTCTGTGTCAAAAAAATAAATACATAAAATAAGAACAGGGATTTTCCATCCAGTTTGTACCTGAAACAGTTTCCAGTTGCGAGTCAGTGCTCAATAAACATCGTTGACTGAATGGATGGGTGGGAGTGAGGGAGGGTCCCCATGCCCTTTGTGGTAGGTGGATTAATGGCCCCAAAATGTCCACATCCTAATCCCCAGAACCTGTGACTGTGTCATACCACATGGCAAAGGGAAATTAAAGTTACCAATGGAATTAAGGTTGCTTTCTTAACATAGGGAGATTAGCCTGGGTTATCTAAGCGGGCCTAACATAATCACAGGGCTTAAGTCAGGGGTGTCCAATCTTTTGACTTCGCTGTGCCACATTGGAAGAAGAAATGTCTTGGGCCACACATAAAATACATTAACACAATAGCTGATGAGCTAAAAAAAATTACAAAAAAATCTCATAATGTTTTAAGAAGCTTTACTAATTTTTCCTGGGCCACCTGCAGCCTGTGGGCCACAGATCGGACAAAGTTGCTTTAAGTAGAAGAGGGAGGCACACAGGTGAGAGTGAGGGAAAGATCTGAAGATCCTATCTAGATGGCTTTGAAGATGCAGGAAGGGGCTGGGCGCAGTGGCTAATGCCTGTAATCCCAGCACTTTGGGAGGCTGAGGTGGGCGGATCACCTGAGGTCAGGAGTTCGAGACCAGCTTGGCCAACATGGTGAAACCCTGTCTCCACTAAAAATACAAAAATTAGCTGGGCGTGGTGGTGCACACCTGTAATCCCACCTACTTGGGAGGCTGAGGCAGGAGAATCACTTGAACCCAGGAAGTGGAGGTTGCAGTGAGCCGAGATCATGCCACTGCACTCCAGCCTGGGCAACAGAGTGAGACTCCATCTCAAAAAAGAAAAAAAGAAGATACTGGAAGGGACCTCGAGCCTTGAAAATGTGGGCAGGGCCTTGAGCCAGGAAATGTGAGTGTCCTCTAGAACCTAGGAAAAGAAAGGAAACAGATTCTCCTTTAGAGCCAGAAAGACCTATTTAGGACTTCTGACCACTACTAAATTTAAGGTAATTTGTTACAGCAGCAAGAGGAAACTAATTACACCTATTTTATTTATTTATTTATTTATTTATTTATTTATTTTTATTATTATTTTTTGAGATGGAGTCTCTCTCTGTCACCCAGGCTGGAGTGCAGTGGCATAATCTTGGCTGACTACAACCTCCATCTCCTGGGTTCAAGTGATTCTCCTGCCTCAGGCCCCCGAGTAGCTGGGATTACAGGTGTGCACCACCATGCCTTGCTAATTTTTGTATTTTTCATAGAGATGGGGTTTCACCATATTGGCCAGGCTGGTCTCGAACTCCTGACCTCAGGTGATCCACCTGTCTCCCAAAGTGCTGGGATTACAGGCGTGTGCCCCCCCGCCTGGCCTGCTCTCACAAAGTCGCTATGTTAAAGCATCGGGATGAGGCAGGGATGCAGACAACACTATACAGAAATTTCAAACAATGCAGGATCAGAAGTGCTCTGAAGGGGAGAAAAGGAGGGGTAAGGGGTGAGCAGGTGCTGAGGAGCTGCCACTTTACACAGGGTGGTCATGGAAGTCTTCTCAGAAAAGGCCTTTGGCCAAGTGCAGTGGCTCACGCCCGTAATCCCAATACTTTGGGAGGCCGAGGCGGGTGGATCACCTGAGGCCAGGAATTTAAGACCAGCCTGGCCAACATGGTGAAACCCCATCTCTACTAAAAATACACACACAGAAAAAAAATTAGCTGGGCCTGGTGGTGCACGCCTGCAATCCCAGCTACTCAGGAGGCTGAGACAGGAGAATCGCTTGAACCCAGGAGGTGGAGGCTGCAGTGAGCCAAGATTGCGCCATTGCACTCCAGCCTGGGTGACAGAGCGAGACTCTGTCTCAAAAAAAAAAAAAAAAAAAAAAAGCTGCCTTTGAGCAGAGACCTGAATGACGTGAGGCAGCCAGGGGGTTCCATAAGGAAGGGTACTCCAGGTAGGTGCAAAGGCTGAGAGGTGGGAGAGTGCTGGGTGCACTGAGGAACAGGGAGGAAGCCTGAGGGAGGATCCAGTATGGCGACGTCTGCAGCGTGCTGTGCCGTGTTACTCACTCCCGAATTGCTGAAGGAGCCTTGGCCTCCACCTGAGAAAACTGGGCTCAGAAAGCTGTGTGAGGAATTAGGTGGCACAGGGGGCTGAAGTAAGGTGAAGGCCAGAGGGTGGGCCATCTGTGGACTCCTAGTATAGTGCTCTCTCAGCAGTCCTGGCTGTCTCTACTCTGGAGAACCAGCCTGAGGTTCTGCGTCTCTTATCTTTGGGCTTTAGCCTCTTCTTCCTCCTGGTCTGTCTCCAGATCATCAGCTCCCTATGCATATATGTCTGGAAGCTCCCTGCAGGCCTCCCCCTGAGCTGGGTGATACTGGGGACTCAGATATGAATCAGCCCTTGGGGGGCTCCCAGGCTGTTCATGACATACATAGGGCACATTCATTTCCAGCCTAGGGGGATCAAGGGGGTCAGGGGAGGGAAAGAGGTTGTAGGAGGATTCTACTCGGAAAGTCAAAGAGGGCTTCCTGGAGGAGGGGACATTTGAATTGGGAATTGATGTATGAGTAGGAGTTTGCCAGATGGAAATGGAAATACATTCATTCACTCATTCATTTACAGACATGTCCTGGGGCCTTGTGGGGGTTTGATTGTGCAAGGATCATTCATTCATTCATTCATTCACTCAATATGTGTCTGGGCAGGATAATGCAACACTTAAGACTTCAGATCCTGGAGTCGGTCCACCTGGATCTCTTTCTCAGTTGTGGCCCGGTTACTTGACCCTGTTCTGTGCCTCCGTTTTCCCCTTGACAAAATGAGGACAGCAATAGTATCTTCCTCACAGTGTTCTTGGAATTAATGAAAATGGTGCATGTAAACGAGATAACACACTGCTCTGTACATAGTAGATACTTAGTTCCCACCCTTGGTGCAGGCTGAACTAACTCTTTCTCAGAGACCCTTTATACAAGGAAGGTGATACCAGACCCAGCCCGATGGGGTAATTGGTGGTTAGAGAAGGGGTTCCAGGGAAGGTGGCACCCAGTAGGGTTTTGAAGGATGAGTAGGAGTTTGCTGTCTGCAGAGATGGGATAAAGCAAGCTACTCTAGGATGAAGAAACAGCAAGGACAAAGGCTGCATGTGTGCACAAGTGTGTGAAACTGTGTGGCTTGTTCTAGGAACCGCAGAGCAGAAAGAAGGGAAGTGGTAAGCTAAGAGGCTGGTGAAGGGGGCGGGGCCACAACCAGCAGGGCTGCAAATGCCAGGCAGAGGGGCTAGGACCTTATCCTGGGAGCAATGGGAAGACAGCCCTTGGGGGAATAAATGAGTCCTTCCGCTTTCAGAGGAGAAAACTGAGGTCCATGTTCAGACCCTGCTTGGCAGCCTCTCCGATCTCCAGCCAGGACTCAGCTCCCACTTCCTCTTCTCTCCACTGGGGAGCTGCCCACACAGTCCCTCTTTGGGTCTTCTGGGGAAGACCAGGCCACCAGCTCCTGCTCAGAAGCCCTTGAAGACACCTGCTCCCCATCTGCCAGTGAATTCTGGACACAAGGGACCGGAGGCATACGCCGAGGCCCACAGACAGAGTGAGGGAGCGGAGGCATACGCTGAGGCCCACAGACAGAGTGAGGGAGCGGAGGCATACGCTGAGGCCCACAGACAGGGCAGGATCTGGGTGTGAATCCCCTGAGCTGACGTCGAGCCTCTGAAGTCTCACGGATGTGAGTTTGAGTCCAGGCTTGGTCTCTGCTTTGTAGTGGGACGTGGAGCAAGTGAATCCCTCTCTCTGAACCTGAGGGGCACAACTGTGCAGGGTAGCCACCTTGTGGGGCTTTGAGGCTGAAGAATGCAGGTTTCCTGGAGGATGAAGGAGGGCAGCAGAGTTTAAGGGAGTGAGGCAGGAGACAAAGGCTAGCTGTTTGGTGGAGGGGGACTTTGTCCAGGGGCACTGGGGAACCATGGGAAGGTTATGAGCCGAGGAGAGGCAGGTCAGCTCTGAAGCCATGTGAGGGTGGACTGGAGCAGGGAGACTGGAGGCAGGGAGGCCAGGAGGAGGAGGAGGCCCAATCTGGGCCATCGTAACAGGGATAGAGGGGAGGCGACGGGGCAGAGTCAGTTGGAAGAGAAAGAATGGGGAAAGGATGGTGCCAGGGTCTGGGCGGCTGATGGGGCCATCCCTGAGGCGAGGGACCTGGCCAGGTTGTGGGAATGGCAGTGGGACGGGCTAACCTGGAGGCCTGTGGGTCCCAATAGCATCGTCCAGCCATGGAGGACCCTCTGGAGACACGGCGGGTAGCACTCCTTGCAGCCCTGTGCCTGCCTTCCTCCTCCTCTCCTCCCTGGCTGCTATCACCTCGTACCTCCTGGACATGGCCAGCCACAGCCTGGTGATCTGGGCCGCAGGGCCCCTCCCGCCTCCCCCGCTGTCCGCCATCTGGTTCGGCCACCAGGCCACAGCCAACGCCATCTTCACCGCCCTCCTGCCCTGACCCTCACCTGGACGCGCTCTGGCTGGCCCCTGGGTGGCGCCTTCTGCCACCCAGACCCCAGCCTGGCCTCCCTGACCTTCAATGCCAGCGGCTGCCTGCTGACCCAGGCCGCCGCCACCTGCCACATTTCTGGGCTGTGGCCCTCCTGAGATTTGGGACAGCCAGTGCTGAAGCCAAATAGTTGTGTGCAAACAGAGCTTGCTGGTCCTCGCACGTGGGACAGAATGAGGGACAGGAGCAGGCCACCGGCTTTTCTGGTTCCTGAAGGAGTCTGTTGTGAAATATGCAAGTGCCTTCTGACCATGCGCACCAGGCCCTCTGCCCTGGGGAACGATGCGCTTCGCCTTCCTTCATTTTCAAGCTCCTGAATGTATCCAAACTGAAAGGTAAATTTGGCCCCATGTTTTGAGGCTTCGATGTATCCACGGAGCTCCCTCTGAAATGCACTCAGCTCCAAGAAGAGGAAAATCGACCTCTCCGTCTTCTGGGAACGCATTACAATGAGGGCTCGACCCTGGCTGCACAGCAGAATCTCTAGGGAGAGCTTTTAAAATAAAATCGATGCCCGGGCCCCATCCCCAGACCTTGCGGTTTAAGTGGTCCAGGGTGGAGCTCGGCTCTGGGAATTTCAAAACCTCCCCAGGGATTTCTGCGGGCAGCTGGGCTGAGACCCGTCTATCTGTGGTTGTGAAAATAGAACCTTGGGGCCGGGCGTGGTGGCTCACGCCTGTAATCCCAGCACTTTGGGAGGCCGAGGCAGGCGGATCACGAGGTCAGGAGATCGAGACCATCCTGGCTAACACGGTGAAACCCCGTCTCTAGTAAAAATATTAAAAAAAAAAATAGCCAGGCGCGGTGGCGGGCGCTTGTGGCCCCAGCTACTCGGGAGGCTGAGGCAGGAGAATGGCGTGAACCCGGAAGCTGGAGGTTGCAGTGAGTGGAGATTGTGCCACTGCACTCTAGCCTGGGCAACAGAGCGAGACTCTGTCTCAAAATAAAAAAAAAAAAAAGAAAATACAACCTTGGGCCGGGCATGGTTGCTCACGCCTATAATCCCAGCACTTTGGGAGGCCGAGGCAGGCGGATCACTTGAGGTCAGGAGTTTGAGACCAGCCTGGCCAACATGGTGAAACCCCGTCTCTACTAGAAATACAAAAGAAAAAAAAAAAAAAAAACGCGAGCATGGTGGCTCAAGCCTGTTAATCCCAGCACTTTGGGAGGCCAAAGCAGGTGGATCATCTGAGTTAAGGAGATCGAGACCAGCCTGGCCAACATGGCGAAACCCTGTCTCTACTAAAAATATGAAAATTAACCAAGTGTGGTGGTGTGCACCTGTAATCCCAGCTACTTGGGAGGCTGAGGCAGGAGAATCGCTTGAACTCGGGAGGTGGAGGTTGCAGTGATCCAAGATCTCGTCACTGCACTCCAGCCTGGGTGACAAAGCAAGACTCCATTTCAAAAAAAAAAAAAAAAAAGAAAAAGAAAAGAAAAGAAAAAAAGAAATACCAAAATACCAAAAAAAATTACCCAGGTGTGATGGCACCTGTAATCCCAGCTACTCAGGAGGCTGAGACAGAAGAATCACTTGAACCAGGAGGTGGAGGTTGCAGTGAGCTGAGATCGCGCCACTGCACTCCAGCCTGGGAGACAGAGATTCCGTCTTAAAAAAAAAGTAAGAAAAGAAAATACAACCTTGATAGCTCCCAGAGGACTGAGAAAGTCAGCACTGAGCAGTTCAAACCCGGGGGTGTGGATGAAAATTGGGGTGAAACTGCAAAGACCAGCTTTGTTGTCAATATTCGTTAGTGGTGATGGGGGTGCTGTGGCTCATGCCTGTAATCCCAACACTTTGGGAGACCATGGTGGGGGGATTGTTTGAGACCAGGAGTTCAAGACCAGCCTGGGCAACATAGAAAGACCTCATCTCTACTAAAAATAAAAATAAAAAAAAAATTAGCCAAGCATAGTGGCGTGCACCTGTGGTCCCGGCTGCTAGCGAGGCTGAGGTGGGAGGATCCCTTGAACCCAGGAGGTAGAGGCTGCTGTGAGCCATGATCCGCGCCACTGCACTCCAGCCTGTGTGACAGAGTGAGACCCTGTCTCAAAAAAAGAAAAAAAGAAAGAAAAAGAAAACTGTGAACTGTTGCACAAATGTAAGGCTTGATGTTATGTTCTTACACGTACTGTCAACTCCTTCAGGGTGGGAATGGTGTCTTTTTTATTGTTGTTGTTCCCTCCATGGCACTCCCCACCCCCATCCTGCTCTCAAAACAGGACTGGGTGTAGAGGTGACCTCGTAAAACTCACTGCACAGTAACTTGCATGGTGGCTTAGCAAACAAGAGCTGCTTAATAAATGGTAGCTAACAACAATGAAAAAAAGTCTTTCCCAAACATTGACAGCCAAGCCCCAGCTGGGGGCTCACCAGGGGTCAGATGCTGCTCAGAGAGACCCCACCCTGAAGCTCCCTGTCACAGCCAGGAAGGAGGAGAGGCAAAGTCGGGGCAGCAGACAGGAGAGACCAATTTTGCTTAGCATTCAAGGTAGGGAAATGACACAAAACAGACATGGGAGGCCGGGTGCAGTGGCTACTGCCTATCATCCCAGCACTTTGGGAGGCCAAGGCGGGCAGATCACCTGAGGTCAGGAGTTCAAGACCAGCCTGGCCGACATGGTGAAACCCCGTCTCTACTAAAAATACAAAAATCAAGCTGGGTGTGGTGACAGGCACCTGTAATCCCAGCTACTCGGGAGGTTGAGGCAGGAGAATCGTTGGAACCTGGGAGGCGGAGGTTGCAGTGAGCCAAGATCATGCCACTGCACTCCAGCCTGGGTGAAAGAGCGAAACTCCATCTCAAACAAACAAAGACATGGGAGAGGGCATTCCAGGCTGGGACCCAGCAGTGCAAATGCGTGGTGCTGCATTTGGGACTATTTTCGAGTTTGCTGTGGCCAAGATTACACCAGGGCGGGCATGGGAGGTGGGTGATATATATATATACATAAAGCCTGGAGGGGTCAGGTTACATGCAGCCTCCAATGCTCAGTGGAGGGCCTGGGATTCTTATCTTGGGTGGGGGCGTAGGGCCACTGGAGGGCTGTGAGGAGAAAGGGACAGGGTCAGCTCTGGGTCCAGGAGGACCCCTCTGAAGACTGGAGGAGAGAGACAGAAGGCTGGGGTGAGGGTCCAGTGGGGGAGGAAGCCCAGGCAGAGAGGAGGGAGGAAGCAGCCAGGACCCCCCACCCAGGTCTCAAAAAATTGTGGTTTTGAGCGAGACTCTGTCTCAAAAACAAACAAACAAACAAACAAACAAACAAACAAACAAATTGTGGTTTTGCCCAAACGACCGTTTATTTCTTGCACTCAACCCTTAAGGCAACCAATTTCTGGCTGAGAAAATAGTGCAACACCGCCACTATGTGGTTATTTGGAGTTTTGCAGCCAACAACTCGAAAGTAAAGCCAGCCTCCAAATCGGGAAGCTTTTGAGAACTTCAGGAGGGCGCTATTGCCATTGACGCTAAAACGTTAGCCTAAAATGTTGGTGATCCACAAAAATTCTATTAATTTGAGATAAAATTACAGTGTGACTATGAATGTTTATTACTGAAATTTGTGGCCAAGCGCGGTGGCTCACCCCTGTAATACCAGCACTTTGAGAGACTGAGGCGGGCAGATCACTAAGTCAGGAGTTCAAGACCAGCCTGGCCAACATAGTGAAATCCTGTCTCTACTAAAAATACAAAACTTAGCCAGGCGTGGTGGCGGGTGCCTGTAGTCCCAGCTACTTGGGAGGCTGAGGCACGATAACTGCTTGAACCTGGGAGGTGGAAGTTGCAGTGGGCCGAGATCGCACTATTGCACTCCAGCCTGAGTTTAACAGAGCGAGACTCCATCTAAAATAAAATAAAATAAAATAAAATAAAATAAAATAAAATAAAATAAAAAGAAATCTGTGAGGCCGGGCACAGTGGCTCATGCCTGTAATGCCAGTACTTTGGGAGGCCGAGACGGGTGGATCACCTGAGGCTGGGAGTTCGAGACCAGCCTGACCAACATGGAGAAACCCCATCTCTACTAAAAATACAAAATTAGCTGGGTGTGGTGGCGCATGCCTGTAATCTCAGCTACTCGGGAGGCTGAGGCAGAAGAACTGCTTGAACCTGGGAAGCAGAGGTTGCAGTGAGCCGAGATTGCACCATTGCACTCCAGCCTGGGCAACAAGAGCAAAACTCCGGGAAGGAAGGAAGGAAAGAAAGGATGGAAGGGAAGGAGGGGAGGGGAGGGGAGGGGAAAGGGGAAGGGAGGGGAGGGGGCAGGGGAGGGATGGAAGGAAATTTGTTGGGCTTTTTCAAGAAAATCTAGCATGTACAGTCAACCCTACTCCAGAGCTGCCTTTTCCGACATTGAGCTGAAATGAAATTGCTTTTGACTAGATGAGAAAGTAGGTGAAATGCAACTGAAGGTGGAAGTGTCCCCTAGGGCATTGATCTGAGGATGCTGGAGATAGAGGCAGGGGGTGGGGGAAGGGCACTAAGCAAGGGGGCTGCTAGTGAACTGCCTATGGGGGCGGGTCTGCACACTTTTATAGGAAGGGACATTGCTGGTGGGTGTTGAAGGTTAAATAGGAGTTTGTTAAGAAGAGAAAAGAGGTTGAGTACAGTGGCTCACACCTGTAATTCCGACACTTTGGGAGGGTGAGGTAGATGGATTGCTTGAGGCCATGAGTTAGAGACCAGCTTGGGCAACATAGTGAGACCTTGTCTCTAAAAAAATTAAAAAGTTAGCTGGGCATGGTGGTGAACACCTACAGTCCCAGCTACTCAGGAGGCCGAGGCAGGAGGATTGCTTGAGCCTGGGAGTTCAGGGTTGCAGTGAGCTCTGATCATACCACTGCACTCTAGCCTGGGCAACAGAGTGAGATCTCATCTCAAAAAGAAAAAAATAAAAAATAAAAATAAAGAGGAAGATGTGTTGATACAGCATGACAGTGATGAAGATGACGATGATAACTACAGACGCACTGCAGCTGACAAAGTGCATTCACATTTTGGATCTCAGGCTGCCCTGGCTGTGGTTTTCTGGGGCCCACTGGACACAAATTTTCGCCTTTGTCTGATGGAGAAGAAATCAGGGGATCAAGGGAAGTAACAAATCCGAAGTACACAGCAGCCTGTGTTGGTGCTGGGTGCTCAATCTGCCCTGCTTCTTCTTCCCCCTGTGTCCTTACACCAGGTTGAAATGTTCTTCCTCTTCTTGGAATGGCCCCACACAGACTCCTACTCATCCCTCAAAACCCAGCTCAGATTCTCAGCTCCTAGTCTCAAATCTGAGAGTGTGGGCCCTCACCACTCTCCTACCTCAAATCCTGGAGTCCGGACCCCCACCCCACTCCCTCCTGAAACATGGAGCCCCCAGGTGTGGTGTAGGCCCGAGGCCAGGCGCAGGGGCAGTGGGTCGGGGGAGCAGGATGTGCGGATTCAGTTACATTTATTTGGCCTCAGAGCGATGGTAGCCGGAGAGGCAGGGCCATTGGGTGGGGAGTTACTGCGTCTTCTCACTGCTGAGCCTGAGAGAGGAAAACAGGGAGATATACAGAGACATGGGAGAGAAAGAGACCAAGATGACAAAACTGGGCCAGGGAGACAGAGACTCAGCCCCCACCTCTGCCCTCCTCCCGCTCACCTTGTTGAAGAAATAGATGAAGGTCAGGATGGTGAACACGGCCATGGCCAGGGTCACATTCTTGGGGGGAGGAGATCAGAGGTCAGGACCCTTCCCCTCCCTGCCCTCTGCCCCGCCCCAGGCCTCCCTTCCCTGCCAGACCCCTCCTCACTTCCTGAAAGTTCATGGCCTTGGGACTTCAGCCACCCCTTGCTTGGTCTTCTCTCTCTTTCCTGGGCCTCTGAGCCAGAGAGGGGAGAAGCCACTGGAACCCCGAGAGGGGGTTGTCGGAGAGACCAGAATGGTGGCCATGGCAACGGGGAAAGGGCATTCTGATAGAGGGGACAGGCAGGGGCATAGGGCAGAGACAGACCCTGGTGTGGCCCGCCACGTGTGGTGCCTGAATGTGACATCGGGACATGTGAGATTGGAGAGTCTCAACCTCAAACACCACACTGAGGCGTTTGGGTTTTGCCCCAGAGGGTGCTGGGGAGCCATGGGAGGGTTGAGAGCAGGGGAGGGGCCAGGTCAGTTCTGGGTATAGAAATATCTCAAAACAGGAGCCTGCAGGCCAGGTGAACAGTTGAGAAGGCCCAGGCAAAATTTCCTCCTCCAGATGGGAGGATCACTTGAGCCCAGGGGGTGGAGGTTGCCATGAGCCAAGATCACGGCACTGCACTCCAGCCTGGGCAACAGAGTGAGATCCTGTCTCCACAACTACAACTAAAAAAATTAAAATAAAATACATGTGATACATGTGTGAGATACCTATTTACCTATTTACCTATCTATCACTACCACAAAAAAGGAGACCATAAATCTGCTATTCAGGCAGCTATTTGCATTATTTGTGGCGGATATAGTCTTGCTATTTTTGGTAGTTATGTTGTACAACTGTGAACACCTATTGGGGACACACACACACACACACATTTCCCCAATAGGTGTTCACAGTTGTATACACACACACACACACACACATATTTCCCCAATAGGTGTTCACAGTTGTATATATACACACACACACACACACACACACACACACACACACACACACACATATATAGGGTTGGGTGCAGTGGCTCATGCTTATAATCCCAACACTTTGGGAAAGTGAGACAGTAGAATCGCTTGAGCCCAGGAATTTAAGACCAGCCTCGGCAACATAGTAAGACCCCATCTCTTTAAATATATATAAATATAGGCCAGGCACGGTGGCTCACACCTGTAATCCCAGCACTTTGGGAGGCCGGGGCGGGAGGATCACCTGAGGTCAGGAGTTTGAGACTAGCCTGGCCAACATGGCGAAACCCCATCTCTACTAAAAAAAAACAAAAAAATTAGCCAGGCATGGTGGTGCACGCCTGTAGTCCCAGATACTTGGGAGGCTGAAGCACGAGCAACACCTGAGCCCCGGGCAGAGGTGGTTACATTGAGCTGAGATTGTTCCACTGCACTCCAGCCTGGGCAACAGAGCGAGACTCCATCTCAAAATAATAATGATAATAATAATAAAAATAAATAAATAAATAGAAAAATATATACTTTTATTAATGAAGCAATGGGTCCTTATTTGTTGATTCAGTGGTCACAGTTATACAACATCGCTACTATGAATAACAAGAATTGGTTGTAAAAACAATACCTCACGGCACTACCCAGAACATTCCAGAAGGCAACACATTCTGCAGAGCAAGCGGTACCATCTCTCCAACAAATCCATGCCACAGTGTAAAACAAAAGCAAGTGGCCTTGCTATATTTGAAAAAATCCGTTAAGAGACACAAGACCAGCTTTGATGGGTGATCCTGGACCAGGTTTTGGTTTGGACAAAACAAGTTATAAAGGCTTTTTGGGTGGGAGGCCGAGGCAGGAGGATCGCCTGAAGCCAGAAATTTGAGACCAGCCTCGGCAGCGTGGCGAAACCCTGTCTCTACTAAAAATACAAAAATTAGCCCGGTGCGGTGGTGTGCACCTATAGTCCCAGCTACTCAGGAGGCTCAGGCATGAGAATCATCAGAACCCAGGAGGCAGAGGTTGCAGTGAGCCGAGATCGTACCACTGCACGCCAGCCTGTGTGACAGAGTGAGATCCTGTCTCAAAAAACAAAACAAAACAAAGTCTCTTTGGGGAGAAATGGAGGGACATTTGAATAGGGAGTGGGTATCAGACAAGATGAAAGCACTACTGTCACGGAGAAGAGGAGGTTACCTGAAAGACGCAGGTTACAAAATTGCAGGCTCCGTATGATCTCATTTTGGTAAGAAGTACATATATGAAAAACTGCATTTAAACATGAGGTTTCACTCTGTCGTCCAGGATGGGGTGGAGTGACAGAATCAGGGCTCACTGCAGCCTCGACTTCGGGCTCAGCCGACAAGTGGCTGGGACTACAGGCATGCGCCACTACACCTGGCTAGTTTTTTGGTATTTTTAGTAGAGACGGGGTTTCACCATGTTGCCCAAGCTGGTCTCAAACTCCTGGATTCAAGTGATCTGCCCACCTTGGCCTCCCGAAGTGACAGGATTACAGGTATCAGCCACCATGCCTGGTCCAGTTATACTGATTTTAGACTTCCAACCTCCAGAACTGTAAGGGGATAAATGTGTGTCGTTTTAAGCCACTGAGTGGTAACTTGTCACAGCAGCCAATACATCAGTAGATATTAAAGTGCTGACATCTCCAGGGGCTAGAATGTGCTTTCTAGTTTCTTAATTTTGCTTCAGGGTTTTTTTCTCTTTTCTATTTTTTTTTAGAGACAGGATCTTGCTCTGTTGTCCAGGCTGTAGTGCAAAGGCACGATTATAGCTCACTGAAGCCTCAAATTCCTGGACTCACGTGATCCTCCCATCTCAGTCTCTTGAGTAGCTGGGACTACAGGCACACGCCACCATACCATGCCTGGCTAATTTTTGTTTATTTTTTATAGAGATGGAGTGGGGTGGGGTGGCGGGGGTCTCACCACATTGGCCAGGCTGGTCTTGAACTCCTGGCCTCAAGCAATCCTCCCACCTTGGCCTCCCAAAGTGCTGGGATTACAGGTGTGAGCTGCCAGCTCCTGGTCTGGCTTAAGCCTCCAGCTCTTCTACTTCTTTATTCCAGGGGCCTCTACCCTATTTCAAGTACGAGGAGAGAGCAAGATTCACAAAACTTTTGTATCTGGTGCAGGGGCTCACGCCTGTAATCCCAGCACTTTGGGAGGCCAAGGTGGGAGGATTGCTTGAGCCCAGGAGTTTAAGACCAGTCTGGGAAACACAGCGAAACCCTGTCTGAAGCAACAACAACAACAACAACAACAACAACAACCACCACCACCATCACCCAGGACAGGACTGGAGGCTGACTGTGCACAGTGAGGCGGGAGAGCCAGCCAGCCCCAGGTGGTACTTCGAAGTGTAAATTTTATTAGCATTGTGGGATGGTGAGGCCGCCTGAGCAGCAGATGATTGCCATTGAAAGATGACTTGTTGGCTGGGCGTGGTGGCTCACGCCTATAATCCCAGCACTTTGGGAAGCCAAGGCGAGTGGATCACCTGAGGTCAGGAGTTCAAGACCAGCCTGGCCAACAGGGCGAAACCCCGTCTCCACTAAAAAAAAAAAAAATATATATATATATATATACAAAAATTAGCTGGGCATGGTGGCGCGTGCCTGTAATCCCAGCTACTAGGGGGGCTGAGGCAGGAGGATTGCTTGAACCTGGGAGGTGGAGGTTGCAGCAAGCTGAGATCGTGTCACTGCACTCCAGCCTGGGCAACAGAGTAAGACTACATCTCAAAACAAAAAAAAAAAGGAAAAGAAAAAAGAAAGAAAGATGACTTGTTATACACACAGCTTCCCCAGAGGAGGGGGCATGCCACATAGGCCACATGGGGACGCACCAGGGGTGCCCAGGAGGTAGACCACGAGCAAGCAGCTTCCTTGTGTTTTCTGTGGGATAAGGTGGGGTAAAGAGTGGCTGGTTGAGCCATGTCAGCAGGCTCTGGGGCACAGGGGCTGTCCTGAGTTGTCCAGTACCCTGCCCCGGGTGACCAGGGCAGGTGGATGGTGGCCTGGGTGGTTGGGGTGTGGGCTCTGGGTTGGCTGGTTTGTACAGGAGAGGCATGCGCTTGGGCCAGTCCCTGTTTCCAGGAACTGGTAACTCTGGGAGGGGCGGTCCTTCTATGATCAGCAAGGCCCCTGGTGTCAAAGCATCAGAGTACAGAAAATCAAGCACATGGTTACTACTGTCAGCCTCTGCAACTCAGGGGGTCAAGGCTGTTGTTGAGACAAACAATGTGGGTTGGGGGTCTCTGTCCAAGTCTGCATCCAGGTTAAAGGCACCTGGGCACCTGGGTTCAAATCGCAGCTTTGTCTGAGAAATCTCAGTGTTTTCTCAGGCAAGTTAGGGAACCCTTCTGTGCCTCAGTTTCCCCATCGGCACAATGGGGATGGTGATAAGCACATCAGTGTCTCCTGGGGCAGCGGTGAAGATGAAATGAAGATGAAACGGGTTAATCCAAGGCTGGTGGAGGCACTTGGGAATGGGATCTGCGTCCCCTGGGGGAGCGTGCCAGGGCCTGCTATAATGGGGGTGCTGAGTGCAGGGCTGGGACAGGTGTGGCTGCGGCCCAGACAGTGGGCTGAGCTCAGCGTCTGGGCCAGGTGGAAATGGCCGGCCTGGAGTTTTGGGGCCACCCTGCTGGACCTCTCTTGCTGCTGCTGCTGGTGGAGCTGCCACCCCGGGCCCTGCCAGAAGGACCCCTGGTGTTCGTGGCTCTGGTGAGGCGCCCCCACCCCGGCCTGCCCTCAGCTCCCCCAGGGCTAGCCCTGACCAGTCCTGTCCACAGGTATTCCGCCATGGCGACCGGGCCCCACTGGCCTCCTACCCCATGGACCCACACAAGGAGGTGGCCTCCACCCTGTGGCCACGAGGCCTGGGCCAGCTGACCAGGGTGAGAAGTGGGTAGGCAGTGAGGGCAAGGGTGGGAGGAGTGGGGAGGGGTAGGCTGAGGCTGTTCTGTCCCCAGGAGGGGGTCCGTCAGCAGCTGGAGCTGGGCCGCTTCCTGAGGAGCCGCTATGAGGCCTTCCTGAGTCCGGAGTACCGGCGGGAGGAGGTACTGCCATAGTGACCCCACCTGGCCCCCTGACCTCCCACCTTTGACCTCCACTGACTACAATGCTCTCTTTGGGCCTCCACTCTGGCCTTTGACCTCCATCAACCTGACTTGCCCTCTATCTCTAATCTCTGATCCCCGATACACTGACTAACCCACACGGACTTCTGACCCCATCTCAACCTGTCACATCTCGACCTCTGACCTCCATCAACTGACTTTATTTTCTGGCCGCCATCTCTGTTTTCTGAGTCCCACTGACTCCAATCAGACCTCTGGCCTCTGACATTTCACCCCAAACTTGATTTCGATCTTTGACCCTTGTTGACGTAACTTGCCCTCCTGACCTCTAACCTTTAACCTCTACACTTTATCAATTCTGACTTACATTTTCTGTCTCTTCCTGTCTTCTGACATCCCCCAGTTACACAGTCCTCCTGACTTCTGAAGAACATGTATTGAACTCTGACTCCAAGTCCTCCAAGCTGCCCTCCTAAATTTGACCTCTAACCTCCAGCCTCCACCGATTCTGATCTTCCTTTTTGACCCTCATTGACTCAACCGACCCCCTAAATCCAACATGGCTGTCCAGCTTGGGACGTCCAGCCCAGCTGCTCCTGACATTAGCCTCTGGACCCTTGATCCCAACTTCCAACTTCGAAGGCCACATGATTCTCAATGTCTGACCCCTACTCCAAACTGAACCTGAAGCTTCTGATTTGCCACGACAGCTGACCTCTGTCCCCAACCACGACCCCCCGCGTGCCCTCTCTCCACCCCGCTCCAGGTGTACATCCGCAGCACGGACTTTGACCGCACGCTGGAGAGCGCCCAGGCCAACCTTGCCGGGCTGTTTCCCGAGGCTGCTCCCGGGAGCCCCGAGGGCCACTGGAGGCCGATCCCGGTGCACACGGTGCCCGTGGCTGAGGACAAGGTCAGGGGGCTGGACCCAGGTGTGGCGAGGGAGGGAGCGGGTGGAGAGAGAGGCAGCTCTGGGTCTGGCCGCCTCAGCTGGCTCCGAGAAGCAAGGCTGTCCTTGAGCCCGTCTGTCCAGACCAGGGTGAGCCCCGGGGCCCACGCTGCTCTTCTGGATCTGGGAGAAACTGCGACAGACGCAGGGGCCGAGATCCCGGGTTCCCCCGACCCGCTGTGAGACCCAAGGCACAGGGCTGTCCTCTCTGAGCCTCAGTTTTCCCCAGCTGCTGAGGTTCCCCATGCGCAGCTGTCCCCGATACCATGAGCTGCTGCGGGAGGCCACCGAGGCCGCTGAGTACCGGGAGGCCCTGGAGGGCTGGACGGTGAGCAGGGCGGCGGTGGGGGGCGGGGTGCAGGGGATGGGCCTGGGCTCACCCAGACCCACGCGCATCCAGGGCTTCCTGACTCGCCTGGAGAACTTCACGGGACTGTCGCTGGTTGGAGAGCCACTGCGCAGGGCATGGAAGGTTCTGGACACCCTCATGTGCCAGGTGAGCCCTGCCCCTTCCCAGCCAAGGGTTTAAGGACACCTATTTCCAATCCCAGCTTGCTACTCGCTAGCCGTGTTCCCTCATGCATTTGGTTAACCCTCTGTGCCTCACTTTTCCCATCTGCACAGTGGGGATGGCAACACTGGTATCAACACCTCCCGAGGACGCTGTGAGGATTCAAATGGGTTAATCCATGCACTGCGCTTACAATAGTGCCTGGTGTACAGTGAGGGTCTCGCCAGGGTTTGAGGCTACACATTTGGCAATTCCTCCCCACAGTCCTGTAATCAGAAAACCCAAAACCAGGGCAGCGGGAGCTGACCTGAAATGATGTGATGCCTTTTTTTTTTTTTTTTTTTGAGACAAGGTCTTACTCTGTCACCCAGGCTGGAGTGCAGTGGCATTATCATAGCTCACTGCAGCCTCCATCTCCCTGGCTACAGGAATTCTCCTGCTTCAGCCTCTCAAGTAGCTGATGCAGGCAGGTGCACATCACCATGCCTGGCTAATTAAAAAAATTTTTTTTTTTTTTTTTTTTGCAGAGATGGGGTCTCACTATGTTGCCCAGGAACTCCTGGGCTCAAACAATCCTTTCGCCTCCCCAAGCACTGGGATTACAGGCGGGAGCCACCATACCCAGCTAGTACTCTTGCTAGTCTTTGCTCACTCCAGCTCATGGGAATGTTCCAAATCGCAGGGTGGGAGCAGCGATGTGTGTGACTAAGGGGGCTGCCCCAGCCCTTACTGTGTGTGTTCCATGCTGTGTGGTGTCAGTACCATCAGACCTTTCTAAAGTCCAGAATGCCTGAGCTGTGCAACACCTCTGGCCCCAGGGGTTTCAGATAAAGCCTTCTGGGCTGTGTAATGACGACGTCTATTATTAACTAATAATCGCTGTTGGCTGGGCGTGGTGGCTCACACCTGTAATCCCACCACTTTGGGAGGCCGAGGTGGGCGGATCACCTGTGGTCAGGAATTCGAGGCCAGTCTGACCAACATGGTAAAACCCCGTCTCTACTAAAAATAAAAAAAATTAGCCGGGCACCGTGGCACGCACTTGTAATCACAGCTACTTGGGAGGCTGAGGCAGGAGAATCACCTGAACCCGGGAGGCAAGGGATGCAGTGAGCCAAGACTGTGCTACTGCACTCCAGCCTGGGTGATGGAGCAAGGCTCCATCTGAAAAAAAAAAAAAAAAAAAAAAAAATCACTGTTGTCCACATCATGATTTCCCAGCCAGATCCAGATCCAGCCCATGGGGGACTCAGAAGAGCAGGGGGCAGCACAGGCCTGCGGGGCCAGAGGCAAACTCGAGGGCTCACGATGGTCCGTCTGTCCTGTCTCCCCACAGCAAGCCCACGGTCTTCCACTACCAGCCTGGGCCTCCCCAGATGTCCTGCGGACTCTTGCCCAGATCTCGGCTTTGGATATTGGAGCCCACGTGGGCCCACCCCGGGCAGCAGAGAAGGCCCAGCTGACAGGGGGTGAGGTGTGGGGCCGGGAGACTGGGGTGCCTTCCTCTGGGAGATTCTAAGCTCTTTTTACCCCATCCTCAGGGATCCTGCTGAATGCTATCCTTGCCAACTTCTCCCGGGTCCAGCGCCTGGGGCTGCCCCTCAAGATGGTCATGTACTCAGCTGTGAGTCCTTGGGAAGCAGTGCCACGTGGCACTGAAGCACAGGGATGAGGGTGACAGCGATTTAGGTGAGGACGAGCCTGTGGTCCCAATGGACCCCAGCCCACTGCCTGGGGTAACCTGTATCTCCAAACCCTACTCTTGGGCTGTATCATTAGTCTGGAAAGAGGTAGGTGATGGTGTTATGGGAGGAAGAATTTACGAATTAAATATAATTCCTTACTTGTTTTCATTAAGAAAATATGATTGGACTAAGCAGTCTGTCCTTCCAGAGGAGACAGGCTGCTTAGTCCAATCATATTTTGCACCTATCGAGCAATCTTTATTAAGTGGCCGCCTGTAACTGTTGGTACTGCCTTCAGGGTGAGAGGAAGGAGCAGGTCTGGGGGGTTGGTTCTAAGAAGCCTGGGGGACATCTGGATGCACAAGTCTAGTGTTCAGGAGAAAGGAGGCCTCCAGAGAGAAGTGCCGTCTCAGCCCTCGGGTCCACCTGCAGCATGACAGCACCCTGCTGGCCCTCCAGGGGGCCCTGGGCCTCTATGATGGACACACCCCACCATATGCTGCCTGCCTCGGCTTTGAGTTCCGGAGGCACCTGGGGGATCCCAACGAAGATGGAGGGTGAGAATGGTTTGGTGCCCAGGGAGATGGGCGGGAAAGAACTCTCAAAGCAAGGGGTGATGTGCCAGGCAGAGGGCATGGCCAGGCGGGGAGCTGCATGGGATGGTGCTGGGAGGATGACAGGTGTGAGTCAGAAACCCATTTCTCCAGGCTTTAAGATCAATGACGGGAGGGAGGAGGTGCCACCATGTCCTCTCTCTCCAGGAATGTCACCATCTCCCTCTTCTACCGCAATGACTCCGCCCACCTGCCCCTGCCTCTCAGCCTCCCCGGGTGCCCGGCCCCCTGTCCACTAGGCCGCTTCTACCGGCTGACCGCCCCGGCCCGGCCTCCGGCCCATGGGGTCCCCTGCCATGGCCCCTATGAGGCTGCCATCCCCCCAGGTGACAGTCCTCTGTGTCGGGGTGGGAGTGGAGGGTCGCCAAGTCCTGGCACTCACACCCCACATGTTCTCCCTGCAGCTCCAGTGGTGCCCCTGCTGGCCGGAGCTGTAGCTGTGCTGGTGGCACTCAGCTTGGGGCTGGGCCTGCTGGCCTGGAGACCAGGGTGCCTGAGGGCCTTGGGGGGCCCCGTGTGAACCAGAAACCAGGGCTTCCCTACCCCCAGCTGACACTGGACCCCAACATGTGTGCTCACTAGCTGCTCTGGCTTCTGTGACTTACTGTGCGCCTGGGTGCATGGGGAACGAGGGCTGGGTGGAGTCTGGCCTGGAAACCGGTGTGTGCATGTGCACGTCTGTGTGACGGTGGCATGAGTGTGCATGCATGCGTGTCACGTGTGAACAGTTTCTGCACTTAGACGCGTGCACAGGTGGTCTGTACGTCCATGCTGGTAAAAACATGTCTGTGACATACATTCAAGCACAAATGTGCCCATGTCTGAACAAGCAGGCATGCCTGCATGGCACTATTTTGGTAGAGACAAGGCCTTTGGGGCCCAGGCTGGAGTAGTGGCATGAGCATAGCTCACTGCAGCTTTGAACTGTCTCAAGTGACCCTCCTGTTTCAGCTCCTACAGGTGTGTGCAATGCCTGGTTAATTTTGTTTTCTTGGTATGTTGGCCAGGCCGGTCTCAAATTCCTGGCCTCAAGCAATCCTCCTGCCCTGGCCTCCCAAAGCACTGGGATTAAAGGTGTGAGCCACCACACCCAGGTGGCATGTTTATGCACCTTTTCATATAAGCATTGGAAGCATGTGGGCTGGCTGAGGACATGGTGGACCCTGTAGGTACCTCCACTTGCAGCTTGTGTGACAAGACCTTGCTCAGTGAGCCTCGATGTGGACCATGTGCCCTGTGGAGACCAGGCTCACAGGAGTTGGACCCTCAAGTCTGGTTATTTGGTGACCCCCCCCCCCCACTAGCTCTCAATGCAACCATGAACTCCGGTAGAGTCAGGGGCATCTGGCAGCAGACCTGAGAAAGGTGCACGATTCAAAGCCTGGTTTCCGAGGCTGTGCGCCTTTGGGCAAGTGACAGGCCCTGATAAGTCTCACTTGGCAGAACCACGACTCTAACCCAGTGGACTCCACAACTCCCAAAATTAACTTCCTGGGGACAGGCAGAGAGCAGGGAAAACCGATGACACTCTTGGCTGTGCACTGTAACTGCTGCGAGTGATGTGGAGGCGCTGGCCAATACAGTAGCCATGACCATGTGTGGCTATTTAAGTTTAGGTTAAATAAAATGTTCAGGTGCCATCACACGGGCCACACATCCACCACTATAATCATTTATCAGATGCTGATGACAGCTACTCCCCCACACTCATGCAGCAGCCACAAGGGCCACCTGCATACTGCCCTAGCCCATTTCTTCCCAGGGTCCTGAGGGCAGCCTCTCATGCAGACTGATCCCTGGGGAGTCCCCAGACCCGCCTCACTGCCCTTCCCGGCATTCCCTAGAGGAGCTGGGTGGTCACGGGCCACCCCAGATGGATGCCAGGAGCCATGCCCCTCACACTTCCTGGCCCTGGTAGGGAGCCTGGCTGCTTCCCTGCAGGCTCATGGAGACCCCAAGTGCCAGGTGGGGTTACCTGTGGCTGTGACCGACTTCCACCTGGGGGCAAGAGCCCACCCTTTCCCAGCAGCCTGCTGGAAGGGCCCGTTCAGAGCTGGGGGCCTGCTAGTGGGCAGAGGCCTTGGTGGATCCCCCTGGACCCAGCTCAGCAGCTGAGCCCAGAGGATTAAGCACCACAGTTTGGAGTGATAAGTCCGCTGTTTAACAGGGGCCCCTGTGCCCAAAACCTCAGCTGTGAAGCCAGAACTGCCAGGGCTCAGTGAGTCCTCAGAGCTGTCACCTGTGATTCTGACCCCAACACACCCTAAACCCAGACCCAGAACTCAGACCATACAGAAGCCACACACAGCAAAACCAGACCCATCAGAAGGGACTGCCTGCCCACAGCACACAGCCAATGCATGCTTTCAGAGAGAAGGCATAGCGAGAGACCTTAAGAGAAAACCCACGACAGGCCAGGCATGGTGGCTCACACCTGTAATCCCAGCACTTTGGGAGGCCAAGGCGGGTGGATCACTTGAGGTCAGAAGTTCGAGACCAGCATGGCCAACATGGTGAAATCTCATCTCTACTGAAAATACAAAACTAGCCAGGCGTGGTGGCAGGTGCCTGTAATCCCAGCTACTCGGGAGGCTGAGGCAGGAGAATCACCTGGACCCAGGAGCGGGAGGTTGCAGTGAGCTGAGATTGTGCCACTGCACTCCAGCCTGGGCATCAAAAGCAAAACAGTCTCAAAAACAGAACAAACCAATCCTTACAAAAACAGAGTAAACGCTTCAACATGCTTTTATGTCAAGGGCGTGGGGTCACCCTGCTTGGCCTGCAGTGCTTTGGGGCCCCATGTGGTGGAGGGGTGGGCACACATGGTACCCACCTACCCTGCTGTCTGGGCAGAAATGTAACATGGCACATGATGCCTGGGGGATCACACCCCCCACGGACTCATGGTAAGTGTCCACTCACGAGGCCTGCTCCCCTCATGATGTCTGGCCAGTGACACCCACAGGGGAGGTTGGGGGCAGATACTCTTCTCTTCCGGGGTCCTTGAACATGGTGTCAGGGTGTGGCTAGCTCGAGGAACGCCGAACGGCTCCATGGGGAGGGTAGTGCCCAAGGCTTTTTGCCTCCCCTACCATGTCCCGCGCTTCCTGACTGCAGCTCAAACCAGGAGCAGCTCCCCCAGGATTCTGGCCTGCTTCACCCCTGGAGCACCAGGCCAGGTGGCGTCTGTCCTTGAGAGCCAGGCCCAGGTCTCACGGTGGCATATGGACAGCTCTTCCCCACAGGCCTGGTCACAATAGGGAAGCGGGGGTGGCTCCTCCCCTAGCCTGCAGGAAGCCCTTGGTAGCCCACTTATCCACCTTCTCCTGGCTGTGTGGCTCAGCAGCCAAGTCCTTGTGCACTGGGTTGGGTCCCGGCATGAGCCTGGTGGCCTGGCGGGCCCTGGCACCATGGAGAGCAGCCTGCTGTCAGTGATGGCCTGGATCTCCAGGACAGCCTCCAGCACTGTCATGCCCTTGACCAGCTGGCGCTGGTACAGGACCTGGGTAACAGGCATGTCCTTGGGCGTCACTGGCTCAGGGGCAGAGGACAAGGTTGAGGAGGAAGCTGGATACCCTGTCCATGGTGGGCCGGGGCTGGAAGGGCAGCTCAGTGGCCTCGAAGTGCCGGGAGGACTCCCAGCTGGCACCAGGCCATCAGCAGCCGGGTGGGCAGTGCCGTGCTGCTGTTGCCCTCAGGGCCTTGCAGTGGTAGCTGAAGATGACACCTTGTCAGGTTGGATCAGGTCACCCCACAGCAGCAGCTCTCGAGAGCTGAGGCACGAGGCAGGGGCCTGGCTGTACACCTGCAGGACCCAGGAGAGCCTGTTGCGGTTCTTGCCCGAAGCGCCGAGATAGCCAGGAGCTCAGTGTCCCTGTAGCAGGAGCAGAACCAGCTCCGGCCCAGGTGGGTGGGTGCCAGCACTTTCCTAGCCATGGCTGCAGCCACACCTAGGCAGGAAACAGCAGAGCGTCTGGAGGGATGCTGTCAGGGGAAGGACACAGAGAAGGCACTGAATGGGGGAAACGGCCACACCCCCACCATCACCTCCTGGAGTGGGGCCCCTCAGATCCCCGGGTGTCAAAGGTCCCGGGGTGCACCATGTCCTCAGGGGCAGTCGGAGCCCAGTGCTGGACATCATGGGGTCGCCAAGTGCAGCCCTTTCAAGAACCCTCACACTGGACATCTCACTGCAACCCAGCCCCAGTCCCCATCCCACCTCCGCCCCCCAAGACAGTTACTAAGAAGGTTAATGAGCCCAGTGCTTAGGGCAGCGCCTGGCTCGGCACTTGCTGGGCACTTGTCTACATCCGCCTTCTCACCATCGCCACGAGTAACAGGCAGCCTCCTCTGTTCTTACTGAGTGATGGTCAGGCCCTTCAGCACCTGGAGGCAGGAGGGCACAGGGGAGGGGAGAAGGTCAGTGGGGTGCAGGGCAGCCAAGATACCCACCAGCCCTCCCCAGAGCCGGGGCCCCTCAGACCCCCGGGTGTCAAAGGTCCCGGGGGGCACCGTGTCCTCAGTGGCAGTCAGAGCCCAGTGCTGGACATCATGGAGGCCCCAGTGCCCGCACCCCCTCCTGATGTGGGTCCCAGGACCACCTGCTGTCCTGAGGGGGACATCACAGAAGAGTGCTGAGAGATCAGGCAACAAACTGAATGACACTTGGTCCCCGGGGGTGCCAGGCTGCCCCCCCGCTTCCAGCTCAGCCTGGGTGTGGCTCCTTGTATGATCTAGGCGCACTGACCTCACCCCTCCCCGCCCCCCAGCAGCAGTGTTTCTCTGGAAAACGGGACTAGAGATGCCTGCAGACAGGCACATCTGTGGGGTTCAGTGAGAGGACGGGGCCAAACCCTTCTGCTCGGGCCTCCTGTGCCCTAACGGGATACCCCTCAATCGCCTCTGCTGCCCCCAGCCCAGCTCTTCTAAGCTGCTCTGACTTCACCAGAACCTTCTGTGACATAGGGAAGGGGCAGCTGCCTCTCACTGGGACCCTGGCAGGATAAGTTCAGTTTATTCTTCACAAAAGCACTAACACTGCGGGTGCTCGCTCAGTGCGAGCTGCCGTTTAACAACCACAGAAACACTGAAAGTTCCATTTTGCATAGAAATATGCTTTGTATGAAGACGGGGCCCTTATTTAAGCTAATCAAGAAAAATTAAAAACCCAGCCCCCAGCCACAAACTAGCCACATTCCAGGTGTCCAAGAGCCACCTGTGGCCAGTGGCTGCCAGATTGCACAAGGCGAGGAACTTTCTATCTGGACAGTCGTAAGGAAGGCGCTGGCCCAGAATCCACAGATGCTACATGTCCCTTCTGTCTTCCCTATCCCGCACCAGCTGTCTTCTCACCTCTCGCACATCCCTACCCAACTGGCACCGACCCCACTCCTTATGTCCCCAGGAATCCCCTCTAAGCCAGCCATGACAAATGCTCAGCTCCATTCACTACCCTACAGAGGATCTTGGATTAAGAGCACAGGACCCGGCCAGGCACGGTGGCTCATGCTTGTAATACCAGCACTTTGGGAGGCTAAGGCGGGTGGACCACGAGGTCAGGAGATCAAGACCATCCTGGCTAACACAGTGAAACCCCATTTCTACTAAATATACAAAAAAAAAAAAAAAAAAATTAGCCGGGCGTGGTGGCAGGCGCCTGTAGTCCCAGCTACTCGGGAGGCTGAGGCAGGAGAATGGCGTGAACCCGGGAGATGGAGCTTGCAGTGAGCCAAGATTGCACCACTGCACTCCAGACCAGGCGACATGGCAAGACTTCGTCTCAAAAAAAAAAAAAAAAAAAAAGAAAGCACAGGACTCTCAGAAAGATACTCAGGGGAACTGCAATCCCAGCCAACCCTGCCCAAAAGCCAGTTTCCTTGCCAGAAACAGCTGAAACCTCCAAGAACCCAGAGAACACACTTTCAGTTCTATTTCACTGCAGCCACAGTTCCAGCTCCTGACATCTAAGGAACAAATGAAAATCCTCCCAGAGCTGAGAACACCTGTCTCTTTTCTGATAACACACACTCACGCTTGTCTGATTTTGCTCTTTGAAACAATTCTCCTGATAAAGCCTGTTATTTTTGTTGTAAAAATAGGAGTTCCTTGAATTGTATCAGTTTATATATAAATGGTTCACTGCAGGCTAAGTTGTGCTTAAAGACACATTGCATTCAGCCTACAAAACCCATGATGTAATGTGACAGGACCACCTGGGAGTCACTGTTTCTTTTCCACTGCTGAGTTATGACATGTCTGATTAGTTCTTTCCCCTGAAACACAAAAGCTTGTTTCCTCCAGTCCACGCATTCCTCTTCTCATTCAAGCCCCACCTTTGGAAGGCAGGAAGCGCTACTGTCCTGGGCCATCTGCTCGGTGCCTGCTCCACAGACATAGCAGTGAGGCGCAGAAGAGTGATGGTCTGGTGAATGTCTCCAAGCCTGTAAACAGCAGAGCTGGGATTTGGACCCAGTCCTGTCTGCCTAGTTTTCCACAGCTGTGAGATGGGTGTTTTTTTTTTTTTTTTTTTTGGAGAGGGAGTTTCACTCTTGTTGTCCAGGCTGGAGTGCAATGGCACAATCTTGGCTCACCACAACCTCTGCTTCCCGGGTTCAAGTGATTCTCCTGCCTCAGCTTCCTGAATAGCTGGGATTACAGGCATGTGCCACCACGCCTGGCTAATTTTTTGCATTTTTAGTAGAGACAGGGTTTCACCATGTTGGCTGGGCTGGTCTCGAACACCTGACCTCAGGTAATCCACCTACCTCGGCCTCCCAAAATGCTGGAATTACAGGCGTAAACCACTGCGCCCGGCCTGAGATGGTTTTTGTATGTAAGCACTGAGTACAATCATTGGCACATAAATTAGTTCCCAGAGATACAGTATGAAGTCAACCTAGACAGTGAGATATTTTAAACCCAGGTGAGTCAAGGAGCAGGAGCAAGGGTTCTTACCTGGATGGGCATGGTGGGTGGTCCTAAGCTGGACGCTGCTCCTGTAATACAGAAAGACACAATGAGGGTGGGGGAGGAAGTAGTCTGCAAGTCCACGAGCCATTAAAACTGGGGCCCCTCAGACCCCCAGGTGTCAAAGGTCCTGGGGTGCACTGTGTCCTCAGGGGTGATCGGAGCCCAGTGCTGGACATCATGGGAGCCCCAGCCCCTCTGCAATCAGGTCCTGAGGCCAGTTACCTTCAGGGACAGAGGCCAAGCTAACAGAGCTTAAAGAATAGGAAACACGACTGGGCATGGTGGCTCACAAATGTAACTTCAGCACCTTGGGAAGTCGAGGTGGGCAGATCACAAAGTCAGGAGTTTGAGACCAGCCTGGCCAATATGGTGAAACCCCGTCTCTACTAAAAATACAAAATTAGCCAGGCGTGGTGGCGCATGCCTGTAATCTCAGCTACTCGGAAGGCTGAGGCAGGAGAATTGCTTGAACCCAGGAGGCGGAGGCTGCAGTGAGCCAAGTCGTGCCACTGCACTCCAACCTGGGCAACAGAGCAAGACTTGTCTCAAAAAAAAAAAAAGAGTAGGAAACGCAAAACCCACCCAGAAGGTAGGAATTTTGCTCATGGAGACACCAAGATGCCCCAACCTCCCCAATGTCACAGGTCCTCGGGGGACTGTCCTCATGGGATGGGTAGGAC
This sequence comes from Nomascus leucogenys, assembly GCF_006542625.1. Classification (NCBI taxonomy): domain Eukaryota; kingdom Metazoa; phylum Chordata; class Mammalia; order Primates; family Hylobatidae; genus Nomascus; species Nomascus leucogenys. The sequence continues at coordinate 65,028,604 of NC_044390.1, forward strand.
CCCAAATGCACTACATGAAGATGTCCCCGGTGTTCATCCCCCACTGTTTGCAGGTTTCTTTAGCACTGGCTACACCTGCACATAACCCATAAACAGAGAAAGCTGCCAAGACACAAATCCCCTGGAAGAACTTATTGAGAGAAAGGAGAAGGAAGGGGGCTATTCTAGGAAGAAACAAAGCCAACTTGTAAATAATAAATAATGAGCAGAGACCCTCGACTGAGTCAGGTTTGAACATATCAGCTGTAAAAGACATCTCGAAGATGACTGAGGAAAAACAGGCAGAAAACAGATTGTTAAATTGCAGTATTAAGGAATTAATGTCATTAAGGGTGACAATGCTAATAACATTAAGTAGAAAAATGTTACTGTAGGTACACATATTTGAGTAAAATATGAACCTTTCTTTCCTAAGAGTCTGCTCTGTTGCCCAGGCTGGAGTGCAGTGGCGCGATCTTGGCTAACGGCATCCTCCCACTTCCTTCATAAGTAGCTGGGACTACAGGCCCGCACCACCACGCTTGGCTCACTTCACTATTTTTTGTAAAGATGGGGTTTTGCCATGTTGCTCAGGCTGGTCTTGAACTCCTAGGGTCAAGCGACCCACCCACCTCGGCCTCCCAAAGTGCCGGGATAACAGGCATGAGCCACCGCATCCGGCCATGAAACTTACTTTCAAAACACTAAGCACAAGGTTTTTGAATATGGCAAAATGGTGCAAATGTTCAACTTTCCCATTTATTGGTAGATTTTAATATTGCCAAAGGAGGACGTGCCAATGATGAATGCATGAGAAAAATACTTTCACTTGTGACATGAGCAAACTCAACGCTTTTCTAGGTGGTTGCATGAAGGAGGAAAGTCAAGTAGAGCTCCTTGCTGTGTCGTGGTGGGAGATAGGAAATCGGCTAGCTGCTTCCATGCTGAGCCTCCTCGGCAGGGGCATGGGCCCCGCTTAAGTCAGGAAACCGATGTTCAAGACCTTAACGGACTTAAGCGAATAACTAACGTTAACAAAACCCTCTCACGTGGCATGAACGGTCAGAATGACTCCCGCAGATAAGCAAAGGACTCGTTTGCTTCCTTCTATATCCATTCCTACATGGTTCTCAAACCAGGCAACTCACCTAGAAACCTCACTCTCACTTCTTTGGTAACTCGATATCCTATCCGTGTCCCTATGGAACCCCCCAAAACCCTCTCCTCTCCCGTCCCCTAGTCTTTGTTCAAGGTTGCACAAAAATGCCAGCCGTCCAGAATTTTAAAAGCAAGAGCGAATTTCTAAGGAAGCATCTGTAAGTAGCACGAGGATGGAAACACTTGCAAGGAACTCAATGTCGCCTCCCAGCCCGCCCACCTCTCTCCCCTAACCAAACGGACAAGATGGCGGAGGCCTGCGGCGTGCGGGCAACACAAGGGGCGAGCTCCGCAGAGGGGCAGACGGAGGGGGGTCCGCCCCAGCATCCCTGTTCACGCCAACTGTAGGAGTCGCCACCTCCCAAGCGCCCCAAACAGCTACCACCATCCCCGCAGAAAACTCCCAGACTCGTCCCGGAGCGCGCTCTCTGGGTCCCTGCAAACGCCCTGACCCTTTCCACGCGACTACACGACCGGTCTCATTGCAGCCTCGAGACCTTCAGGACACGTGCGTCCTTCACCCCAAAAGCCCCGCCACAGAGCCGGGAAAAAGCCACAACCTGGAACCTTACCCCAGCATTTCTCTCTCCAAAGCGGGAGCGGGTTGCAGCAAGCGCCCCCTTTATAGCGCGCGCCGCTCGCAAGGCCGGTCCTCGGCGCCAGCCCGCGCTCCGCCCGAGGCGTCCAATACACACGCCTGTTTGGGAAACCCAATTGCATGCTTAAGGAAAGGAATACCGCCTGCTTCCGCTAGAATCTTCCTGAACAAGCGAGGAGGCGCTGTCTCTGGGACGGATGAAAAGGGGCCAGGATATGATGGAAACGATTGTCTTGTCACCTGCGTCCGGCAATTCTGAAGACAGCACCAAAGATGCGCCGTGAAGAGAAAGGACCCCGAGGGCGGCCCGACCCGAGAGAGAATCCGCTGGGACTATTTGCGCGGCAGGGGCTTCAGCTGAGGCTGCAGAGGCGGGGCCCAAGCCGAAGGGCCGGAGCCAAATTAAGTCCCCGCCATGGGGCTGGAGGCGGGGCCAGTGCGGAGATTGACAGGGAACCGTCCTGGGAAAGCGCTCACGTGGCACAGAATTAGAGGCGGAGCCTACACGGTGAGAGGCCGGGCTAGAACAGTGACGCAAGGGCCGGAAGGCGGGACCCTGGGTCTGGAGAAGCCGGGGACGGCGGCCAAGACTCCTGGGTCTGAGGGAGGAGGGGCTGGGCGTCTGGACTCCTGGGTCTGAGGGAGGAGGGCGGGGCCTGGACTCCTGGGTCTGAGGGAGGAGGGGTTGGGCGTCTGGACTCCTGGGGCTGAGGGAGGAGGGCGGGGCCTGCACTCCTGGGTCTGAGGGAGGAGGGGCTGGGGGCCTGGACTCCTGGGTCTGAGGGAGGAGGGGCTGGGGGCCTGGACTCCTGGGGCTGAGGGAGGAGGGCGGGGCCTGCACTCCTGGGTCGAGGGAGGAGGGCGGGGCCTGGACTCCTGGGTCTGAGGGAGGAGGGGCTGGGGGCCTGGACTCCTGGGTCTGAGGGAGGAGGGGCTGGGGGCCTGGACTCCTGGGTCTGAGGGAGGAGGGGCTGGGCGTCTGGACTCCTGGGGCTGAGGGAGGAGGGCGGGGCCTGCACTCCTGGGTCTGAGGGAGGAGGGGCTGGGGGCTTGGACTCCTGGGTCTGAGGGAGGAGGGGCTGGGCGTCTGGACTCCTGGGTCTGAGGGAGGAGGGGCTGGGGGCCTGGACTCCTGGCCCTGTGGGAGGAGGGGCTGGGGTCGTGATTCCCGTGTTTGGGAGAAGAGGAGGTTGGGAGCTGGGACTCCTGGGGCTGAGGGAGGCCTTTGGGGCTCACACCCAGTTGTGATGGTCTAAGGTCTGGGGGCCTGCATTCTTGGTAGGGTTGGAGATCTGAGGAGTGTGTTTCTGCTGATACGATTATACAGTCTTTCCACTTATATGATTATTTTGAAAATAAAAAAAAATGAAACTTCTCTACTCCAAACTCACTTTCTAGGAGTTTCACTGTCAACAATTTGGTGTGGACTTTATTTATGTTTTATTTTTTCAGATGGAGTCTTGCTCTGTTGCCCAGGCTGGAGTGCAGTGGTGTGATCTCAGCTCACTTCACCCTCTGCCTCCCGAGTTCAAGCAGTTCTCGTGCCTCAGCCTCCCGAGTAGCTGGGATTACAGGTGCCCATCACCACGCCCAGCTAATTTTTTTGTATGTTTAGTAGAGACAAGGTTTCACCATGTTGGCCAGGCTGGTGTTGAACTCCTGACCTCAAGTGATCCGCCTGCCTCAAACCTCCCAAAGCTCTGGGATTACAGGTGTGAGCCACCACGCCTGGCCTGGTGTGGACTACACACACACACACACACACACACACACACACACACACACACACACACAATGGATAAAGATACTTCTTTCCACTCTAATTTGTCCCATAAGTTTTTTCCCCACATGGGTACATACGGAATTATCTCATTCACTAAACAATGGCAAAGGGCTCCTTTGTGTGAATTAAACACACTTTGTTTAGCAGGTCCCTGGTCATTTGGGTTGTTTTCTTCTTTCTAGGGAGGAGACTCCTTTCATGAACCTTGTGGTCTGAAGTAAAAGGAAGAGACCTACATTCCTCTCTTAAGGAAATGAGAGACATTTATGTCACTGGCTGCTGCCTCACTTTAGCATAAAAGCAAAGTCCTCACTGTGACCCACGCAGCCCTTAGTGATCTGGCCCCTGTCCCCGCTCAGCCTGCATCTCTTTCCTCTCCTTTGGCCTCCCTGGTGCTCCTGGAACCTGCCAAGGACGTTTCTACTTCAGGGACTTTGCATGTACTGTCCTCTCTGCCTGGAACTCTTTTCCCCCATCTACATGGCTTTCTGCCTCCCTTGGTCCTGTCTCTGCTCAGATGTCATCCTGGAATGGAGTCTCCTGACCTCCTTGTCTCCACTTTATGTGACTGTGAGGCTCTCTTGTTCCCAATCCCATCTCACCTACCCTCCTATATTTTTCGTCGTAACATTCACCTCTAACTATTGTCTGCTTTATTTTATTTTATTTTTTGAGACAGCGTCTCACTCTGTCACCCAGGCTGGAATGCAGTGGCATCATCATGGCTCACTGCAGCCTCGACTTCTCAGGCTCAATCAGTCCACCCGCCTCAGCCTTCATGTAGCTAAGACTATAAGAGGACACCACCACGCCCAGATAATTTTTGTGTTTTTTGTAGAGACAGGGTTTCGCCTTGTTACCTAGGCTGGTCTTGAACTCCTGGGCTCAAGCCATCTACCCACCTCAGCCTCACAAAGTGCTGGGATTACAGGTGTGAGCCACCATGCCCAGCCCTAACTACTTGTTTATGGCCATATTTTGCTGCCTTGCTGAATGTCAGTTCCATAAGGATAAGGATTCGTGTCTAGTTTGATCAGTGCTATGCATCCAGTGTCTGGCATATAGTTGCAGCTCCGTCTGTGTTTAAAGACGAAATTTGCGGCAAGGAGTGGTGGTTTAATCCTATAATCCCAGCACTTTGGGAGGCCGAGGCAGGAGAATGACTTGAGCCCAGAAGTTTGAGACCAGACTGAGCAACATAGACCCCATCTCTAGAAAAAAATTTTAAAATTAGCCAGGCATGGTGTCACATGCCTGTGGAGCCAGCTACTCAGGAGGCTGAGTTGGGAGGATTGCTTGAGCCCAGGAGGTTGAGGCTGCAATGAGCTGTTGCAGCACTGTACTCCAGCCTGCGTGACAGAGAGAGACCCTATCTCAAAATTAAGTTAAGTAAATGAATAAATTTGGGAGCCTTTTGCAGGAGACAAGGGGGAGGATTATTGCAATAGTACAGAAAGAGCACACACTATGGGCCAGGCATTGTGCTAAATCCTACCTAGATTAAAGTACTATTATTATCCTCATTTTACACATGGGTTCCACACGTTGTCTCTGGTCACAGAGCTACTAAGTGACAGAGCCTAGACTCAAAACCAGGCAGCTTAGCCACTGTATGAGAGGGAGATAGGTGGCAGCCCCAGGCCAAGGCCCTGTAGGACAATGATACGGCTTTGTACTTGGCTTTCAACTCTGCCCTGTCCAGGAAATGGCTCTCTGTTAGCCCCAAACCATCTTCAAAGGGCCATTACACAGCCTTGTGCTGGGGGACTCTGGGGAAAAGAAAGATGGGGTGGTGGTAGGAGCTACTGGTAAGGGCAGGAGGTGAAGTGTGGGTGCAGGGGGAATTTGCTTCCGGAAGGGTAAATTATTAAGGACTGCAAAAATAAAGGATGAAGCTAAAAGGGCTTGGGGAGAATGAGATATTCGGCAAACACTGATTAAGCACTATCTGTATGCCAGGGACCATTGGCTCGGCCTCTTTGTTGACCTTGTGCCTTGAGTCCCTTACTTAGGAGTCCATTCCCTTCCCTATCCCTCTACCCCAGAGGGCCCAAAGATGGCCCCAGAGAGGGGTTTCAGTTCCACCAATGCTTCCAAGGCTCGGAGCTAAATTAAAGAATATTCTGGGCAGAAAATACAGATTATTTTAAAAGATAGATTATTAATCTGGATTGAGGTGGGTCAGAAGGGACTGAAAAAAGATGAGTCTTCATGGGATTAGGGGCCAGAGAGCAGGGTAGTCAGACACTTGGCAGAGAGCTGTGGGAGCAGGCCAGTGGTGGGATCATTCGCATGTCTTAGGTCCGGATGGGCTGCAGCGCCAGGATAGACCAGAAGTACATGTAATTCAGATAGGACAAGAAGCCTTGTGGAGAGGAAGAGGGCACAGGACATGAGACACAGAGTTCATCTGCCCAATCACAATCACAGTCCTGTCCGCAGGCCCAATTGCACGCCCTGCTCTGCATCAAACCCCATCCCCAAACCTATTCTTAAACCCATCACCAATTCCATCCCATCCCCTAACCTATTCCCAAACCCATTCCTAAACCGAAACTCACCTTCATCCCCTACACTGTCCCTAACCCATACCCAAACTCCAACCCGGTCCCATCCCCATTATCCAGCCCCGTGTGCATCCCCAATCCCGCCTCCCACTTCAGTCACTTCCTATCTAGCCCTGTCCACAACCCCAGCCCTGTCCCAAATGCTATCCCACAAGATTCCTGTCTGCATCCCTGAACCCATGCCCAAACCCAACCTCATCCTCTCCCATACCAGTAATCAGGAAGAGGAAGACACTGGCCCAGGTCAGGTAGAAGCTGAGTGCCAGCTGGTAGGTCATGCCTTCCTGCAGGTGCTTGTGGGCCTGCAGCAGGTAGAACAGGATACCCAGCATGATGCTGGTTCCTGCATGAGCACAGGTGTTAGGAGGCTGAGAAGCAGGTATGTGAGGACTACTTCCCATAGTCATGTGGCTGCCTGGCTCTGGCTCATTATTTCCCCACTTTCTTTAACCTCCCAGACCCTGTACCTTTGCTCCTAAGCAGGAAGATGGGCTTCTGACCATGTCCTGCTAGAGGACACTGAAAGTGCAAGCCTTGGGCTTTAACCAGGCAATGGTAAGTCTGTAACCACGGGTTTTGAGGCCAACAGCAGGGATCTTCCCTGCCTCCACCTTTGGACTTAGGGCAGCCATGCCATATCTCTGAGCCTCAGTTTCCTCATCTGTAGAGTGGGCACAATCATAGGACCCATCTCCTTGGGCCGTCATGAGGAGTTACTGAGGTTGGCACATTTCCAAGTACACAGCAAGCCCTTAGGGATTGGGATTGATTATTTTCATTCTATTGGGTCTTTAATTTAGGGCTTCGGAAGAAATAGACAAGGAATTTAGTCATTCTGGATATATTGGAATGACATGAATTAAAGATAATTTGTGAATAGGAAAAGACTTTTTCCCCTGGACAGTGGAGTACTGGGTAGTTTTGTCTGATGTTATTGAAAAATAATATAGAAGGTATTTTCTGTTTAATTAAAAAGAGGAATAGACAGAAATGGTTTTCTTACAGAAAAATGTTCTGTTATAGATGGTTTAAAACGAAGGTGCTTTCTATACTTTTTTAAAAACTCATAGTTTTTTTGCGCAATATTCTATACCTTGTATTTTATATTTAAACAATTAGGAAGAGCTACTAGATAAACTGGATAAATGCTTTTTTTTTTTTTTTTTTTTTTTTTTTTTTTTTTTTTTGAGACAGAGTCTCAGTCTGTTGCCCAGGCTGGAGTGCAGTGGCGTGATCTTGGCTCACCACAACCTCTGCCTCCCAGGTTCAAGTGATTCTCCTGCCTCAACCTCCCGAGTAGCTGGGACTACAAGCGTGTGCCACCACGCCTGGCTAATTTTTGTATTTTTAGTAGAGACCGGGTTTTACTATGTTGGCCAGGCTGGTCTCGAACTCCTGACTTCGTGACCCACCCACCTTGGCCTCCCAAAGTGCTGGGATTACAGGCGTGAGCCACCACGCCTGGCCAAATGCTTTTTACTAACAAGGAAATAGAAAGTTGAATGTTCTCTATTCTCGACCTTATTATCACTCTGCAAGAATGTTTTCCTGAAGCAACTAAAAGTTGTGATCAATTACTACAAGGGACAGGAACACAATATCCCTAATCTCCAAATTAACCCCCCCGCTTAAAGTATGATTGGGCATATGCATGGAAACTAAGCTATTGTAATTTGAGTATTAATTTTAAGTTATTTGGCTGGGGATGGGAGGATTATCATGATAAGAACTTGTGCACAGTTAAATAGCTACCATCAAGTACTGACATTTTCTTTTTCTTTTTTTTTTTTTTTTGAGACAGGGTCTCACTCTGTTGCCCAGGCTGGAGTTCAGTGGCACAATGTTGGCTCACTGCAACCTCTGCCTTCTGGGTTCAAGGGATTCTCCCACCTCAGCCACCTCAGTAGCTGGGACTACAGGCACAGTCCACCACGCCCGGCTAATGTTTGCATTTTTTGGTAGAGACGGAGTTTCACCATGTTGGCCAAGCTGGTCTTGAACTCCTGACCTCAGCCTCCTCCGCCTCCCATAGTGCTGGTGTGAGCCACTGCACTCGGCCAAGTACTGACATTTCTAATTCAATCCTCAGTACATTTCCATGTGGTAGCAAATTTTGTCCTGATCCTACAGGTGAGAAAACTGTGGCTTGGAGAGATGAAGTAGCTTGAACAAAATCACAGAGCTGCTGGTGATGGTGGGACAGGATTTGGGATGAGGTTAGAATGGGAGATAGGATTGGGTATTGGGTAGAGGTTGAAGTTTGAGTGATAGAGGACGAGGTTGAGAGTGGTGTCAGGAATGGGTTGTAGTTGGGATGGGTTGTGGTTGAAGGTGGGTCGTAGTTGGGGTGGGTTGTGGTTGGGGGTGGGTTATGGTTGGGGTGAGGATGGGTTGAAATGGGGTGGTTTGTGGTTGGGGATGGGTTGGAACAGGGATGGTCTGGTTGGGGGTGGGTTGGGGTGGGGATGGGTGTGGTTGGGGATGAGGATGGAGATGGGTTATGGTTGGAAGTGGATTGTTGTGGGGACAGGTTATGGTTGGGGGTGGGTTGTGGATGGGATGGGTTGTGGTTTGGGTTGGTTGTGGTTGGAGTGAATTGTGGTGGGGAAGGGTGGTGGTTGGGGGTAGGTTGTGATGGGAGTGGGTTGTGGATGAGGATAGGTTATGGTTGGGGATAAGAATGGATTGGATATGGGTAAGAGGATGGAATTGGGAATGGATTAGATTGAGTTTGGCATTGAAGTTCACAGGTGATAGAATTGGGTTGCATTTGAAACATACGTTGAGGATGGTTGGACATGATGCTAAGTTGGTTGTTGAGATGTTTGAAGAGGTTGGGGATGGTAATGAGAATGGTTTGGTGATTGGAAAGAATGTAGAATTGGGATGGAGTAGAGATATGAGGGAAAGGGATGTGAATGAGTTTGAGATTTGTTGGTGATGGAGATGGGAGTTGAAGTGGAGGCTGGTGCTGGGGCTGGAGATAGGGTTGGGCTGGTAGGTGACGTTTTTCACTGGAATGGGTTAAAGATTTGGAAGGATATGGGGTTGGGATTGCGGATGGTGAGGATGGCAATGGATTGGAGTGTGGTGGGGATGGGATTGGGTTTCATGATTGGCACTGGAGGAGGTACTCCTCGCCTTGGTTCCTGAGGGAAGTGCCATGCCTGTCAGGATGCTGGTGATGAAGGTGAAGAAATCCAGCATGGATGGGTTGGAGCCGGTAAAGAGGATGGTGCTTATTAGGGCCCTGCAAAGGCAGAAGCTGGTGATGCTGGAGAAGAGGAGGAAGGCCTAGGAAAGGTCCAGCAAGTCTGGGAAGGAAGATAATCAGGAGCACTAATATTGGCCCAGGCTTTGGGCACGGGGACAAGGGTCACCAGTTGGTGTGGGAGTATTCTCAAAGCTCCTCCCTTGCAAATTACTTATTCTCATTTTAGGAAAATTTAAATTGGGCTCCAGAGAAGAGACATTGAGACTGATACTTCCAGCACTGAGGATCTACCTCTAGGTTGGTGAGGGCAGCTTCTTGGGCAGTGAGAAGTGGGGTGGGCAGTGAGGAACATTCCCAGAAGTGAGGACCACTCTAGGGCTGGGAGGACAATCCTAGGGCAGTGAGAACCCTCTGAGGCAGTGAGGACCATCCCAGGCAGTGAGGACCATCCCAGGCAGTGAGGACCATCCCACGGAGTAAGGATCATCCCAGGCAGTGAGGACCATCCCAGGCAGTGAGGACCATCCCACGGAGTAAGGATCATCCCAGGCAGTGAGGACCGTCCCAGGCAGTGAGGACCGTCCCAGGCAGGGAGGACCGTCCCAGGCAGTGAGGACCGTCCCAGGCAGGGAGGACCGTCCCAGGCAGGGAGGACCTCCCAGGCAGGGAGGACCCTCCCAGGCAGGGAGGACCGTCTCAGGCAGTGAGGACCGTCCCAGGCAGTGAGGACCGTCCCAGGCAGGGAGGACCATCCCAGGCAGGGAGGACCATCCCAGGCAGGGAGGACCACCTCAGACAGGGAGGACCGTCCCAGGCAGTGAGGACCGTCCCAGGCAGTGAGGACCGTCCCAGGCAGTGAGGACCGTCCCACGCAGGGAGGACCGTCCCAGGCAGGGAGGACCGTCCCAGGCAGTGAGGACCATCCCAGGCAGGGAGGACCATCCCAGGCAGGGAGGACCATCCCAGGGAGTGAGGATCACCCCAGGGAAGTAAGGGCCATCTTGGGCAATGAGGCCCACCCCAGGGTGGTGAGGATAATCCTGGGGCAGTGAGGATTATTCCAGGGCAGTGAGGACCATCCTGGACCAGTGAGTACTATCCCAGGGCAGTGAGAATCATTCTAGAGCAGTGAGGAGTATCCCAGGCAGTGAGGATTATCCTGGGGCAGTGGGGACTATCCTATGACAATGAGTACCATCCCAGTGCTGTGAGGAGCATCATGGGGCAGTGAGGATTACTCTGGGGCAGTGAGGACCATCTCAGTCAGTGAGGATCATCCTATGGCAAGGAGGACCATCCCGTGGCTGGGAGGACCACCCTGTGGTGGTGAGAATCATAAAGTACCTGTGAAGATCATTGCAGGGAAGGAAGAAACCATTCTGTGACAGGTGGAGGGGTCCCTGGGATAAAGTGGAGAGATGGGTCCCATGAGTGGTGAGGGCAGGGCAGGCCTTCCAAGCATCCTGGTTGTACTCATTCAGGCAGGAGAGGTCAGAGCACTGCTTCTCCTCCCCCAGAAGTCTAGCTTAGAACTTGGCCTCCAGCCTGGGCCCTGTCTCATACCTGCCAGAATTGACCTCAATGGAGCTGCACAATGAGAGGTTTTGCATCTTGTCTAGAGGACTTTGGTTGAGTTCAGAGCTGAGCACACTTGCCTTCAGACTCTCCTGGGACTCCCAGGTAACTGATTCAATGTTTTTGATAGTGGGCTCGGGGCTGTAGGTAAGTGATGGGGGCACATTGACAATGGCCCGGGCTTGGAACTTGGGGGTTGGAACACTTAAATGGGCAGTCTTGGTTGTTGACAGGTAGTTTTGGCCATGATCTTTGTTGCTGGGGATAATCGATGATTAGTCAGGAGGTGAGAGCCTTGGATACTGAAGCAGTGAGCTTGGAAAATTGGTGAAGCACCTCGCATACTGAAATTGTGGCTGTAGGTAATGGCTGGTGTTTCTGGGATACTGATCTGTTGACTGCTGATAGCTGGTGTAGGTTCTTGGATACTGACCTGGCGATTGTGAATAATTGGCAAGGGGTCTTGGACACTCACCGGGCGATTGCTGCTGGCTGGTGGAGGCTCTTGGATACTGACCCCGTGACTGTTCCTGGCTGGTGGAGGGTCTTGGATACTGACCCGGGAATTGTAGGTTATTGGCGCCACCATGCCTGGCTAATTTTTTTGTATTTTTAGTAGAGATGGGGTTTCACCATGTTGGTCAGGCTGGTCTTGAACTCCTAACCTCAGGTGATCCACCCGCCTCGGCCTCCCAAAGTTCTGAGATTACAGGCATAAGCCATCGCTCCTGGCCCTTATTATTATTTTTTAAGGTACAGAAATCTAGAATTGTTTTATTTTCTGAGACAAAGTCTGGCTCTATCACCCAGGCTGGAGTGCAGTGGCATGAGATCTCGGCTCACTGCAACCTCCGCCTCCCAGGTTCAAGCCATCCTGTCACCTCTGCCTCCCAAGTAGTTGGGACTACAGGGGAGTGCTACTATTCCCAGCTATATTTTTGTATTTTTTGGTAGAGGTGGAGTTTTTCCGTGTTGCCCAGGCTGGTCTTGAACTTGTGAGCTCAAGCGACCTGCCCACCCCAGCCTCCCAAAGAGCTGGGATTACAAGCATGAGCCACTGTGCCCAGCCTTAGAATTTTTAGGTAGTTTAATTTCTTCACCTTTGTCTCTGTGACTTTATTAATTGCTTCTTGGCTTCAGGAGGTTCTCCCTCCAGATTTTTGATGAACATTCAGTTCTGTTTTTTTAAATTCTCATTGCTTATTTTTGGGTTTTGATTGTCATTTTGGAGTTCGTATGCAGGGAACATTGAATTCTGTGCTCCCTGCTGTCCTAAGGAAGGGACTTGAATTAGTCAGGAGTCTTTGGGTCACAAGTGACACAAACTCTTTTTTTTTTTTAATTTTTTACTTTTTTAAATTTGAGATGGAGTTTCACTCTTTCACCCAGGCTGGAGTGCAGTGGCGTGATCTCGGTTCACTGCAACCTTCACCCCCCGGGTTCAAGCAATTCTCCTGCCTCAGCCTCCCGAGTAGCTGGGATTACAGGCGCCCACCATCATGCCCGGCTAACTTTTGTATTTTTAGTAGAGACAGGGTTTCACCATGTTGGCCAGGCTGGTCTCAAACTCCTGACCTCAGACGATCCACCTGCCTCGGCCTCCCAAAGTGCTGGGATTACAGGTGCGAGCCATCGTGCCCGGTCACAAGTGACACAAACTCTAACTTGAACTAGCTTGAGTAAACTAGTTGTATTAGCTTGAGTGAACTAACTTGAACTAGCTAGGGGATCCTTTATGGGATCACCTGAGTGAAAAATGGTAATGGTAGGAATGCCTTCAGGCATGGCTGGATCCAGGGGCCCAAGTGATAGTATCAGATATTAATGGTTTTTGGCTACTTGGATTGGCTTCATTCTCAAGGCTCTGTGTAGTGGCAAGTCAGAATCCAGTTAGGAAAATAAATCATTCCAGATTCTGGAAGTAAATACAGGGAATTGGTTCGTGAGTAACAGAGGAGCTGAGAAGCCAATAGGAAATAGGCGAACCAGGGGTTAGGAACTACAGGATGCTGCTACTCGGCCAGAAGGACAAAGGCAGGAGGTGGTATTACTACAGTCCAGAAACTGGAGCCCTCTGGAAGGCATAGGCTGATGGTTGGATTGCTCAGAAGTGGCTAGAATCAGAGAATAGATACAACTACTACTGAAGACCCACCACATGCAGAGATAGAGAGGCTGATAAATACCCTGGCCTGCCCTCTCCTCCCAGAACCAGTCTTCTGCCAGTGCCTCCCATTAGCCAAACACAGTGATAAGATGGTTAGCAAAGGAGGCTGGGAAATGTGGTCCTTGCAGTGCATAACAGGGCAGGGCAGGGAATGGATCTGAGAGCAGACAGACAAAAAACTGGCAGAGCTGTTAGCAACTTGGCAGAGTTGGTAATAACTGCCGAGTCCAGTAGAAAAAAGTTATCAACAGTTCTTGCAAGAGTCCTGTGTGGCTTGGGGCACATGAGCACCCCAAGCCAATTATATGGCCAGTGGAGTACAGTTGGCTGATTGGCTTATAACTGGGGCTGAGAATGGGGAATGGGCAGGAGGTGAAATGCATGGTGGGGAGGTAAGCTGCAAATGTCCACTCATTCTGACCAAATCACAGAGTGGGCTGCTCTCTGGGATGACGAGAGCCAGGGACTTGAGTGTCAGCTCAATGCTCTTTCTCTTGTCTGTTTTCCTTCTTAGTTTTACTCTCCCCATGAGGCTAGGTCCAAGGCTTAGGCAGTTTCAGGCTTGTAATCCTTGGGGAGAGACTGCTTTTCCCTGACAGCTTCCTAATGAAAAGTCTTGGGGCAGAGCTTGATTGGTTGGCTTTGGTCATGTGTCCATCTTTGGGCCAATTGCAGGGTCTGCGGCTGAGGTACTGTGATTGGCTCAGCCGGAATCACATGATTACTTCTGTGGCCCGGAGGGCAGCATATGTCAGGAGAATCCCTCAACCACGGTTATGTGAGTTGGGTGGAGGGTGTCCGCAAGAGATGTCAGGCTGCTATTCTGGGCAGACCAAATTCACCATTCAAGGTCTTGGTTTCTGGCTTGGTGCCTTCTCCCTGACCTCTGCTTCTTGACTCTTCAATGAGCAGAAAGAACTAAGGGAACTGGCTGGGCATGGTGGCTCACACGTGTAATCCCAGCACTTTGAGAGGCCAAGGAGGGAGGATTGCTTGAGCTCAGTAATCTGAAACTAGCCTGGGTAACAGTGAGACCCCATCTCTATGAACAAAACAAAACAAAAACAAAAAACCAAGGGATCTGATATTTCCGTCAATTCCCAGAGTGCTGTTGCTGTTCTGTATATATGATGATCCTCTCTCTTTCTTGTTGGGTGTTAGAGATGTGCAGTTTGCCAGAAACAAAGCAGATGAGGTCTTGGCCTATTTGGCTAAAACAATTTTGCACTGTTGAAAAGTCGACAAAGTAGAAAAAGGGCTAAAAGGAGGAGATGTAGCATCTCAGAAACAGGTGAAACTCTCTTCTGCTGGAAGTCTAAGTTGGATAAATGTCCACTGTAAACTGGAACTAAGCTTTTGGGCACATTGGTTTTAGAGTATTCGACTTGAAAGTTTTTCTTGTGTGCAAATCTGTGTGTGTTTTGTGGGGGCTCTCAAGTGTGAACAAGAGATGACATTAGGATGTCTGAGGAGGTTCTCGGCATGTGAATGGGGCCACTAGGGGACCTTGGGGGGTGACTAGCAGAGACTAGAGCAGAAGTAGGGTGACTTTGGAGATGACTGGGGTGACTGAGGTGTCTTGGATAACTTTGAAGGTGCTGTTGAGGGTGTCTGGGAGTGACAATAAGGATACTAACATGACTTGTTATGAGACACATTTTAGGAGTTCAAGTAGGGTGACCAGGGGTGTCTGTGGGGGTGATTCTAAAAATGATTGAGGCTGGGCTCAGTGGCTCACGCCTGTAATCCCAGCACTTTGGGAAGCCGATCACCTGAGGTCAGGAGTTTGAGACCAGCCTGGCCAACATGGTGAAACCATGTCTCTACTAAAAATACAAAAATTAGCCGGGCATGGCAGCAGGTGCCTGTAGTATCAGCTAATCGGGAGGCTGAGGCAGGAGAATTGCTTGAGCCCGAAGGCAGAGGTTGGAGTGAGCTGAGATCACACCACTGCACTCCAGCCTGGGCAACAGAGTGAGACTCCATCGCAAAAAAAAGAAAAAGAAAAAGAAAGAAAGAAATGATTGAGGTGATTCTGTGGGGTAACCTTGAGGATGTGAGTGGGGTGACCTTTGGGGGGGTCCTCTGTGGGGTGACCTTGGGGGTTTGTGGGATGGATTATGAGAGTGTCTGAGAATGGGGTTTGAGGTTAAGTAGGGGTGATTTGGGACAACTCTAAGGGTGTGACTGGGGGATGACTTTAGGGGTCCCTGGGGGTGACCTTGTGAGTGAGAGTGGAGTTACTTTGGGGTTTCTAGGAGGTGACTTTGGGGAGGTGAGTAGGGGTGATTTTGAGGATGTGCCAGACTTTGGGGGTGTCTTTTGGGCTGCTTGTTGGTATCAGCAGAGATGACTTTGGAGGGTGACCAAGAGGGGTATCTGGGGGTGACTCTGGGGCCCCTCTCCCCCTCTCCCCAGTTCTCATCCATATGAGCATAGGGCTTCATGTTACTGGCCGTGGCCCTGTGCCGAGTCCTCCTCCCGCCCACGGCCCTCTCCTCCCGGCCAGTGGTCCTCCGCCTGAACATGGCCGACTTTGTCTTGTTTCCTCTGCATCGGCATTGGTAAGTGTTGGCTCGGGGGCGGGGGCCCTCCCTAACCCCAGCCCTGCTCTCTGGCTTTCTGGAGGTGTATCTAGACTTCCGTGCTGCTCCCCTCGGGGCCTCTGTCTTAGCATGTCTCTGGGGAGCTCTGACTCAGTTCTACTCTATCTGTGGGATGTCTCTCTCTCCCCCACTCCCTGTTTCCCTTTCTTTTTTGTCCCCTCTCTCCAGGTATCTTTCTATCTGTTGTGAGGGCGTGTGTGTGTGTGTGTGTGTGTGTTTGTGTGTGTGTGTGTGTCTGCTTGTCACGGAGGGTGGGAGAGGATGCCTCAGTCCCTCTTTTCTTACTGGGGGTCACAGGGCTCACTGTCCAGCCTTCTGTCTCTGGCCCCACCCCATTGCAGGGCTCCTGACTTCTCTTCAGCCTGACGCTCTTTTCAGTTAACTGCAAGGCGGTGCACCCGAGTCCGGTGGTGTCCTAACTGGTGACCTCCTACCTGTGCTGGGACGCCAGCGACTTGATGCTGCACACCAGTGAGGGCGGGGCCTCGGGAAGCGGGTGGGGCCTCGGGAAGCGGGTAGGGCCTAGGGTGGGACTCGGAGTAGAGCGGCCCACCTAGCCATGTCCCAGGAGCTGTGTCCTACCTAAGCCCAGTGGGCATGTGAAGCAGAGGGCAGCGCTTGAATGCGCGGCGGCTGAGCTATCGCGGGTGGGCCTTGTAGCAGGGCACAGTGAGGCGGACATCCAAACAGCAGAACTCAGACACAGACTCTGAGCACACCCTGGGCCTTCCCATTTCATACACCCTCGAGGATGAGACCCAAGCACCTCCAAGGAATAGCACCCGAGCTCTTCAGGACACTGACCGGTAGCCATGGCCAGATGCCAGGCCAACCCCTTCAGTGTGGCCATGCCCCAGATATTTGACCTCCCCTGAGGCCCCACCCCCTGATATCAGGCCACGCCCTCCGAGGGGACCAGTGGCAAACTCCAACCCTCGCTCTAGGGCCCGCCCTTTGCGGCTTTGTCCCTGCCCACTGGGTCCTCACAGTACCCCCACCCCATAAGTCCAGCATCCCCGCCCGTTCTGCAGACACTTGTCCAGTGTCCCACTAAGCTCGGCAGTGTGGCTAGTTTGTGTGGCCCTGCCCCTGGTGCCCAGCCTTCGCAGGCCACACCCTGAAGCCACTCTCCACCCCCTCAGCCAGGGTGGTCTGCATGGAACTTGCTTCCGGGAGTTCCAGCCTCAGCTCCGATGTCCACTGTTGTCCCCAGGTGGACACAGCACTGCCCAGCATTTGGTGCAACTCCACCCTTCTGCGGAACGGGCCCCTCCCTGGGAAGGCATGACTTGCAATAACATCCCTCTCTACCTTTTCTGGCTTCCCCGCCACAATAAAACACGGGCACTTGCTAACCTCTCAGCCTCAGACCCTCCATTGTCCGCCACCTCCCCACCAGGGCAGGGTCCGTCCTAGCGTGAGTGAACTGTTCTGGCGTCCCTGACTTGCCCTTTGGGATCTGAGCCTTTCCTTGCCTGTTTGTCTGCACCTGTCACAGCCCCTTCCTTTCCCCACCTGCTGGTGACCTCGGACTTCCAGGCATGAGATTGACACAGCTGGGATGGCCCCAGCCTCAGCCGAGTGGGTCCAGGTGCACCACATCTGGAAAGATAGGTGATGGCAGAACGTGACACACATTGGATGCACATTTGGTTTTACTGGGGGTAGGGGACAGGGCTTGGCATTCAGGAGTTCTTGGCTATGGTGTCCTCGATCCACTTCACATAAGACAGCACTCTGACGGCGACAGAAGGCTTATTGGGGGTGCCACAAGGGACGTAGCCCCATGATGTGACACCTTGAAGCACACCATCACACATCAGCGGGCCCCCTGAATCACCCTGGGAGCACAAGGTGGGAGGGGAGAGTGAGAAAGGTCTACGGGGCCCAAATTCTGCCTGGGGAGCCCCAGCTCTCAGACAGGGCCTCCAGTGCCCACTGCCAGAGGAAGGTGGGCAGGGGTTCCCACAGAGGGGACAGGGGCTCCAGTCCTGGCCAAGGGGGAAGGGACTTCAGGGTCCAGCTCCTGCACATGGGGCAGGGTCCAGGAGGACAGTGCCTGCAGACAGGTCAGGGGGAGGAGGGGCAGGATCATCTGCAGGACGCTGCCCTTGCGGGTGCATCGCAGAGGCCACCTCTCCAGGACTACTCTCTGACTCGACAGTAACTACGCATTACCACGAGGAACAGTGAACTCTGGTGTGGGGGGTGAGATGCAGTTGTCCCTGGACGGGTGGGGGAAGGAGGGGGAGCTGGGGCACTGACAGGGCGAGTGGCTACAGCTAGCTGGGAAGCAGTGAAGCAGACGCCTGGTTAGCTCTCAGAAGCCCGTTCAGAGGCTGAGTCCCCTCCCCCAGCCCTTCCAGACCCTGGGGGCAGGGCTGCCTCACCACACAGGTGTCTTTGCCACCTTCCAGATGTCCGACACACAGCATGAACTCTGTCACCTTCTGGGAGTGGGCTTTTTCGCACTTATCATTAGACAGGATTTTGAGGTCCACACACTGGAGATCATCTGGAAATGAGACTATGAACCCGGGAGAAAAAGGATTACGGCCCCTGTAGACCTTTCTCTCTCTCCCCTCCCACCTTGTGCTCCCAGGGTGATTCAGGGGGCCTGCTGATGTGTGATGGTGTGCTCCAAGGTGTCACATCATGGGGCTACACCTGCTTCCTGCAGTCCTTTCTGCTTCCCTGGCCCTTTCTCCCTTGGACGCAGGAGTCTCCATCCCCGCCTTGGGCTGCACAGTCTGCCCCCACATACAATTCTCTGGTTCGATGCTGCCCCAGCCGGAGGCCAAACAGGTGCTCCCCACTTCAGGTTCCTGGGTGGGCAACACCGCAACCTTCACAGCGTCTGTGATATTGGCAGGCTCCGTCAGGCGGAGCAGCATGAGGTCGTGGCTGTAGTCCTCATCTGCTTGGCTGGTGTGGTTCTCCAGGAGGCTCATGTTGAAGCCAGGGTGTGGGAAGCTCTCACTGACATGAACAAACTGGGCTGTATTTTCATCGTCAAACAAGTTGTGGCGACCCAGCCAGAGCTGGTAATTGCTGGGGAAGGATGGGAATGGAGGGATGAGAAGACGGGAAGCGGAAAAGGGGATGGGGCAGGGGAGCATGGGGGAGGGTCCCCAAAGAGGGAATGGGAAAGAGAAAAACGTGGGTGGGCGGAGACAGAGGAAGAAAGATACAGTTATGGAGAAATACAGACAGCGAATGGAAAGATGAAAGAGTTTGAGAGTGCAAAAGGCAAATGAAGAGACAGAGAGCGCAAAAGAGCTCAAAAGGACAGAGGGGTGAGAAGGGCGGAGGTGAGGGCAGTGAGAAACAGGGTGAGCAAAAAAGAGGCTGGTGAGAAGGATAAAAGACAGGGACAGCAAGAAACAGGCCCAGGGAAGAGGGAGGAGGAGGGAACAGAACCCGGAAGGGAGTGTGAAGCAGACAAATGAAAAAGGACGCGGGAAGTCAGAGCGAGAACTAGAAACAGGCAGAGAGGAAGGAGGAGTGTGGGAGAGAAAAGGGAGGGAGGCCCTGTGGGAGGGTGGGGACAGGTGGGGAGGGTGAGGGCAGGTGGGGAGGGTGGGGGCAGGTGGGGAGGCTGGGGGCAGGTGGGGAGGGTGGGGGCAGGTGGGGAGGGTGGGGACAGGTGGGGAGGGTGAGGGCAGGTGGGGAGGGTGAGGGCAGGTGGGGAGGGTGGGGGCAGGTGGGGAGGAGGGGAGGCCTGAGAGCGGCTCAGCTGCAGCAGCTGGGGCTGTGGTGCGGCTCCCCAGGGGCAGGTGGCCTGGCCCGAAGTCCAAGGTCGAGGCCCCCTTCCCTCCCCAGCACCCTCCCCCACGTTTCTCGCCCCGCCTCCTCCTTCCTCCTCCCTCAGTTGCCCTACCCAGCTCCCGCTGAAACCAGCCCTTCCCTGTGTCTCTCCAGAGTGGAGGCATATCCTGTGGGGGGGCTGGACAGAGGGAGAGGCGCCCCCTCCCAGGCACACAAGTTGGGGATAAAGCCCTTCCTTTACTCTGGGGCCTCCCTTAGGCCCATCTGGGTGTGTGTTTAGTAGGGATGAGGAAGTGGTGAGGTAGAGACCCAGAGAGAGAGAGATGGGTAGAGAGATGGAGGGTGAGACAGTGACAGAGATGCCACAGAGAGACTCAGAGACAGAGACAGGGGAGATGCAGAGACAAGGAGACAGAGGACAGGAAGATAGAGACCAAAACACAGTCACACAGAGACACAAGCAGAACCAGATCCCAAGAGACCCGGGCAGCCTTGGGGAGGGGTGTCCAGCCCAGCTCTGCCCTGCCATGCGACCTGCGCCAGAGCCTTCCTCTCTGCCTCAGTCCCCCAGTCTTGCCTGAGGTTATCCAAGGGGAATGCCACTGGCCTGTCAATCCTGTGGCAGCATAGATGCCCTCCTCCCAGACCCCAGGCCCCTACTCACTCGCTGATGCAATGGGCAGCTGTGAGCACCCACTGGCAGTGCACCAGGATGCCTCCACACTGGAAGGTGCTGAAATGGTACAGAGCCGCCTGCCAGGGCTGGGAATGCTGCTCACACTCCCAGCCTCCCACAATCCGGGTTTGAATCGGGGGCGCAGCACCTGCAGAGGCGGTGCTGGGTCAGGAAGGGCAGGGTTGGCAGGAGAGGCCAGGGACAAGGCTAGGAGAGGGAGCTGGGCTGTGGGTCTGAAGGGACATTGCGGGTAGAGGACCAGGGCTGGAGGTTGGGGACATGGGCAAGGGGTGTTGGGAAGGGCTGGGACTCTGGACTGTTCCAGGGCTTTTGGAGTGGTGGCTGGACCTGGTGGGGAGATTTCGTGCTCTGACAGTAGAGCAGCCTCCAGGGATCAGGGTAGGAGACATGAGACAGTCTGGAGCAGACACTGCATCTGGGCGTCAGGTCAGTTGGGGTCTGGGGCTGGGGGATGGGAGGTGGTGGGTTAGGAGAGTGGAAAGGGATTCTGGAAACCAGGGATCAAGGCGCAAAGGGAGACAGGATCAGAGGCTCACTGAGGAAGAATCTGGAGGGCTAAGGGGCTCCCAGGCTAGGGAAACAGGACCTGGGTTGGGCTTTGGGGGTTCAGGAAAGGATGCAGCTTTAGGGAATCGGGTCTGAGAGGTCAAGAAGAGCATCTGGACTGAAGAGTTTGGGGGTGACTTGGGGTCCCTACATTAGGGTTGGAAGGGGCCAGCTAGGCTGGGACAGTTAGATTTGAGGGCTTCCTGGTTAAAGGGTAAAAGAAAGGGCTATGGTTAAGGCTAGGGGTGGGCTTCTGGGAGGTTTTGGGGTCCTCCCTATGAACTAGGAATGGCAATCCGAGGGGAGGTTGGGGCCCTGAGAACACAGTTGGGGTCAGGACTGGGACGGGGCTCAGGAGAAGGGAGGTGTGAGTGGCAGTCCTTCTCGGACAGGGTGAGGGATGGGATCTTCGTTTCTCATGGGGATGGGGTTCATGGTCTGAGGGTACTGGAGGGATGTGGGGTCCTCTTGGAGGCAATCCCAGGAAGAGGATTGGAGAAGTGGTGAAAACAGGCACCAAGCAGCTGTGGGAATGCAATGCAGGACCCACTTGATGTGAGGTTGTAGAATCACATACTGGTGGACTTCGGGGAGGCCAGGGCAGAAGGGCTGGCTGAGAAGGCATTCAGAATCCTTGGGGTGGGATTCCAGAAAACCAGAGGTATGCAGGAACAATTCAGGTGGAGAAGGGCTGGGGCCTGGGGTGGGATGGAACTTCCCCAAAGAAAGGAGCATGTGGTGGGAGGGTGTGGGTGTTTTTCCTGGGAGAGCTGGGGGTGCTGGGTGGGAAGGGACATTTGCAGACCCCCCATACCAGATGGGGGATCCCACATGCCAGTTTGGGAAGCAGGATTGTCTGGTGAAATTTGGGGGACCCTGGAAGGATTGGGGAGACCAGATATCAGGGTCTGGAGGACACAGTTGAGAGCAGACAGCTGGATGGAAAAAGTCACTGGAGTGTGGTGGGATTTGTAGACTCAGGAGCCAAATAGGTGGCCGCAGGGAACTAGGGGGCAGGAGGGGATGATCAGAGTCCTGTGGGGTGGGGGAAGCCCATGGGAGGGTTGGGGTCCTCCAGAGAGAGACAGATGGCCCAGAATCTGCCCCTTTGGTAAAGCGGTGGGACAGGGCGTTGGCTAGGGAAGAGGAGAAAGTACCGAGGCTTCTTGGGAGGAGCAGGAATCTGGTGTGGGAGTGAGGACTGCGACAACATGGGGGAGCTGGGGTGGAAGTTTCGGGGGGGGCCGCGCAAGATAGATAAGAGCTGGGGCATCCCGGACCAGGATAGACTGTGGGCTGGAGGGACGAGGGTGGGGTGTTGGAGGGGAAGGTCTTATCAGGGGGTTGAGGGCAGCAAGAGAATCAGGGCCCGTTCCCCCTCCCACATCCCCCCACTGTCTCACCAGTCCCCCCCAGGGACAGGGCGAGGCACAGAACCAGGAACCACATGGTGACAGAGGTGTCCAGGGGCCAGCAGGTGGAGGAGCTGGGGAACCTCCCTGGGGAGCCTTTTAAAAGCCCTTACCCCTCAGAGCCCCACCCCTGCCCTGCTGGCACCCAGATGTTGGCCAAGGCCCTTCCCCTGTTGCCTGGGGGCTGGACAATCGCCCCCCCTCCGATCCCCAGAGCTGTGGATGGGGAGGGAGAGCGAGCACCTGTTCTGCAGGCCCTGGATCACACTGGACGCATTCCTGGGGTTGAAGCCAGGTGGGGCAGGGCCTGTGGCTCTGGGGCTTTGCTCTGGGGAACAGCCAGTGAGGCAAGGGGGGAACTGAGGGGAAGCAGAAACAGGAGGGCGGAAGAATAAGTGACCCCCGGTACAAAGCCCCATATACCTAAGTCTCAATTAAGGCCCTGCACCCCAAGACCTGGTGCCCTCAAATAGCAGCAGTTAGGGCTCTGATTCCCTGCACCACTCGTAGCCAAGACACTAGCATCTCAGCTGCCAGTTCCCCCTGAAATATAAGCCTTGGCCTTCAGAATGCCCTGGTTCTTGCACTCCCAGACCCAGGACCTAGGTCCCCAAAGCTACTGTTCCTTTCATAATAAAATTTTGGAGTACACATCACCACATTCCTAGTGCCTCCAGATCCAGGAATGTGACGTTTCAGGGCTCTCCCAGGGTAAGTTCTTTAGCATTACAAAATCCAATGTCCCTTCCAAACAATGTTGGGGTCCCAATGAGCCTCCCACTTCTTACTGCCAGTTATGGGTGCTCAACGTCCTGTCCTCCAAAGTCCCAGAGATCTGGACAACCTTCCCTCCCAGGTCAAGATCAGGCTGACCACAGATTCCAATGACCCTCCCCCCCATTCTACCAGCACAATATTTAGGTCTCACGAGCCAGGTTCATGTACTTCAACATTCAGCGACCTTGAACATCACATTTTGTGGTCTCTGAAGATAATTAGGAACTAGATTCCTGCAGCCTCAATGGTAAACCCATAGGCTTCCAACACATTATCTTGGCTTTTTGGTAAGATCAAAGCAGCTCAGAGTTCCAGCCTCTGCTGTATATCAGGGACCTGGCTAAGAAAAGGACAGTATTTGCCTTTTTGCCATGACTACCAGGAAGCCCAGAACTAAATCTTTTTTTTTTTTTTTCTGAGATGGAGTCTTGCTCTGTCACCAGGCTGGAGTGCAGTGGCGCAGTCTCGGCTCCCTGCAACTCCTGCCTCCTAAGTTCAAGCGATCCTCCCACATCACCCTCCCAAATAGCTAGGTGGTCGTGTGCCACCATGCCCAGCTACAATTTTTTTTGTATTTTTAGTAGAGATGGGGTTTCACCATGTTGGCCAGGCCGGTCTTGAACTCCTGACCTCAAGTGAGCCGCCCGCCTTGGCCTCCCAAAGTGCTGGGATTACAGGTGTGAGCCACCATGCCCGGCCCAGAACTAAATCTTAAAGAAAAAGCCATTCTTGGTAATCTAGTGTCTGTTAGGTCCTTTGACTGGGATCCAGAGATCAAGGGTATTTACTCAGTGACAGACTATTTTAATCAGTTCAGACAAATCATCTCATTTAATCCTCACAACAGCCCTTTGAAATCAGCAATAAGATGGTCTCATTTTACAGATGAGGAAACCAAGGCCAAGTGAGATTGGGCCTCTTGTTCAAGATCACACGGGTGGTCATGTGTGTTGAATGAATGGAGCCCTGCTTCAAGCCGCTTCTCCTCACCTAGGGATCGGGGTGGTGGGTGAAAAGGAACAGTGTACAGTGTCTCTGGGTTTCCCTTTGACCCTAGAAAAAAGTCACAGAAATTCCTACGGAGAATCTTGGATCAGTGCTTTGTTATCTTGGCGTTAAACAGGTGACCTTGAGTGCCAACTTTGTCCTCAGGTGGGAAAGTCCTTGGCGAACATCTGGGCCTTGGACAGGGTCTTGGGTGATGGCTCCGTTCTGTTCCATGTCAGGCGGGGCTGCTGGCCAGCGGTGAGGGCTTCTGCTCAGTCAGGGGCACAGGAGATAGGCCAGAATAGTCAGTTCCTCTTCATGGTTTCCCTGATCCACTCCAAGTAGTGGCAGACTTTGGTATAGACACCAGGCTTGGTGGTGTTGTCACAAGGGACGTCACCCCAGGACACAATGCCCTGCAGGATGCCCCCACAGACCAGGGGTCCCCCAGAGTCACCCTGTGGGGAAAAGAGGAGGTCTCAGGTTGAGTGAAAGCTCCTGGATTCATCCTCATCCTAATCACCATTTGCAATCTCACCCCAAACCCAATCCATCCCCATCCCAGGGAACCCCAACCCAACTCAACTCAATATAGCCCAGTTTCTCCCACACAGAGCCAACCAACCCCAACCCCAATTCAACACAGCTCAATACGACTCACCCAACCTATGTCCAATCTCACCCCCATGCGACTCCAGTGCAACTGAACTAAGTTAAATCCAACTCAGCCCACATCCTCACCATTCAAAATCAAACCAAACCCATACCCATCTCAAAATCCAATCTCAATCTTCATGTCTTCTGCATTCCAAACAAAATCTACCTCATCCCAATTCAACCCTGACATATTTCCCACCCAAAATCAAACCAGAAATTCCTACAGAGAAACTTGGATCAGCGCTTTGTTATCTTGGCGTTAAACAGGTGACGCATTCTCAACCCCAACCCATGCCATCTCAAACCAACTATCACATTATCCACCTCAAACAACGCAATCCCCACCTATAACCCCAACTCCAACCTCACCCGTATTCTAACTTCTCTTCCTACTCCATCTCCAAGCCTAACCCTAGCATCTTCTCTGGCCCAAAGCAAAGAAAATCCAACCCCATCCGGACTCCCACACCTATCCCCATCCCTCTTCTTCCGCCTGATGGCCCCTCTGGGCTCTGACCTCACAGGATTCTGCGCCTCTGCCCTCCGCGCCTGCACACACCATGGTGTTCGTCAGGCGCCCTGGGTAGCTCTTGTCACAAGATGTGTCCGAGATAATGCTGATGTTGGCACAATGCAACGTATCTGGGAGACTCACTGGGGAAGACAGTGGACTTGGAGCAGATCCATAAATTCTGGCCCTTGTCCCCTCCGCCCAAGAGCCCCGGAGCATAGGATTCCTTGAGGCGTCGCATCCAGCTCCATCCTTTCACGCACCTTGTGACTGGGGGCTCCCGGTGGTCCCAGGCTCGTTGTGGGACACCAGGCCCCAGCCAGACACCACACAGGCCTCCCCCTGGTGGGGGCAACGCGTGGGTAGCACCGCGGGGCGCACCTGGGGGGTCAGGCGTGCGGGCTGGACTAGACGCAGCAACATGATGTCGTGGCGGTGGCTGCGCGCTTCGTAGCGCGGGTGTGGGATGACCCGAGACGCGGTCCGTAGTTGCTCTGGGCCATCGCGCTTGCGCAGGTTGTGCTCTCCCAGGCGCACTCTCATGAAGCTGTGCGGGTGAGTGGTTTTCCCGCCAGTGGAGTGCGGGCCAGTGGTTACCCGCAAGTGGAGGACAGAAGGGTCAAAGAGTGGGCAGCCCGAGGTTCCCGGACCCTTTAGAAATCTCAACATCCCTTTACCTTTTCCCAAGACCCCGAAGCCAATGGTTCCAGCCCCTGCTCGTCAAGGACAAACGAGTCTGAAGTCAGGCACGCTCCTAGAACTCCATCCCCTCCAACTACTCCCAGCCCCCTCCTGGTCTGTGCCCGAATCCAGGATGCTCACATCCCTAGAACTGAGGCTCAAAAGCTGGAACTAGTCTCCTTCCTCCTGCAGAGATGGAAGGCTTTGAAACACACACTCCCTGCTCACTCAGGGGCTTGACATCCAGCTTCCTTGTCTTTCAGAACCCAGGAGTTCTGGCGTCTGCCTCCGTCTTCCCCCAAACCTAGAAGCTCTTCCCCCCACCAGGCTCCCTCAGGACCCTGAGCCCTGCCTTCATACCGGCTTTGGCAGTGGGCCGCAGACAGCACCCAGTGTGGGGAGATGAGGGAAGCGCCACAGTTAAAGCGTCCACGCTCGTAGAGGGCCACTTGCCATGGCTGGGAGTGAGGTGCACACTCGTCACCTTCCAGCAACTTGTCACCATCCTGGGCTGCTAGGAGAAGGGGTAGAGGATGCCTGAGGACCGGGACGTTTGCATTGCCTCCTACACCTTCCTTGCACCCTGCCCTATCTACTATATGCTTATGCCTTTCCCTTCACTTCTCAAGACACCCTGACCTGTTGTTTTTTTTGTTTTTTTTGTTGTTGTTGTTTGTTTTGTTTTGTTTTGTTTTTTTGAGACGGAGTCTCACTCTTTTGCCCAGGCTGGAGTGCAGTGGCATGATCTCGGCTCACTGCAACTTCCGACTCCTGGGTTCAAGTGATCCTCCTGCCTCAGCCTCCCGAGTAGCTGAAGTGCCCGCCACCACACCTGGCTCATTTTTGTATTTTTAGTAGAGACGAGGTCTCACCATGTTAGCCAGGGTGGTCTCAAACTTCTGACCTCCAATGCTCTGCCCGCCTCAGCCTCCCAAAGTGCTGGGATTACAGGTGTGAGCCACCAGGC
Organism: Nomascus leucogenys; assembly: GCF_006542625.1. Classification (NCBI taxonomy): domain Eukaryota; kingdom Metazoa; phylum Chordata; class Mammalia; order Primates; family Hylobatidae; genus Nomascus; species Nomascus leucogenys. The sequence continues at coordinate 65,055,254 of NC_044390.1, forward strand.
TCTGTCTGCCTTGTTGTTTATTTACAACCGCTGCCTGTTTTCTCCAGAACTCTAGCCCCCACCCCATTTGCTGTAAGACTCTGGGAGAGAGAGGAAGGGGAACAGACCAGAGGGCAAGAAGTCCTCTGTGGTTGGGGGTGGAGACAGGGGCACTGGATGCAGGTTCAGACAGGCGGTCACTTCAAACCAGTCATTCACGGTCACCAAATTGTCACAGATATCAAACGGATGTGGCCACTCTGTATGTGTGACACAGCCTTGGCCCCAGAGTCTGGACATGTCAGCCAAATTCAGTGTGCAGTATGAGTCCCAGATGTGGCCATACAATGTCATGGACGTGCATACATGCACATCCAGCTTCCAAACTTAGGTACAGCTATGGACAGGACTGGAAGCTGAAATTCGCTTGCATGCACATGGGTTGCAGCTTCAAGAATCACAGCACAATCCGGGCACGGTGGCTCATGCCTGTAATCCCAGCACTTTAGGAGGCCAAGGTGGGTGGATCACCTGAGGTCAGGAGTTCGAGACCAGCCTGGCCAATATGGTGAAATCCTGTCTCTAACAAAAATACAAAAAATTAGCTGGGCATGGTGGTGGGCATCTGTAATCCCAGCTACTCTGGAGGCTGAGGCAGGAAAATCACTTGAACCTGGGAGGTGAAGGTTGCAGTGAGCCGAGGTTGCTCCATTGCACTCCAGCTTGGGTGACAAGAGTGAAACTCCATCTCAAAAAAAAAAAAAAAAAAAGAAGCACAGCACAGATGTTTATATGTGTATATGAATATGGATGGTTAAGACATGAACACACACACACACACACACAGAATTGGATATTGTTTAGACCTAAATTCAACATCTCTAGTGTGAGTCTTGGCATCCAGTGTCACAGACACTTGCATACAGGGTCTGGACAAAGAAGGGTCCTTAAGCCTGGGTTTGAATGTACTAGCTGTGAAACTTTGAGTAAGTTATTTGACCTCTCTGTGCCTCTGTTTCCTCATCTGTAAAACGAGGATTGTTGTAAGGATGAGGTAGGAATGTGTGTGTGTGTGTGTGTGTGCATGTGTGTATGTATGGTGAGTGATACACAGCCCTTGTAGCTACTTAATAAATATTAGTTGTTTTTTACAAATGACACCTGCATTTAGTCATAGGGACATACATGTGAAAGTTCAGGTCCATCCTGAAGATAGCGAAAGTAAGTCAGACATCTGCACAGACCTACATATAATAAATAGTCAAGGTTGGCCAGGTGCGGTGGGTTACGCCTGCAATCCCAGCACTTTGGGAGGCCAAGGCCGAGGTGGGAGGATCACCTGAGGTCAGGAGTTTGAGACCAGCCTGGCCAACATCTTGAGATCCCGTCTCTACTAAAAAAAAAAAAATATATATATATATGTATATATATATATATATATACACACAAAAATTAGCTGGGCGTGGTGATGCATGCCTGTAATTCCAGCTACTCGGGAGGCAGAGACAGAATTGCTTGAATCTGGGAGGCGGAGGTTGCAGTGAGCCGAGATTGCACCACTAAACTCCAGCTTGGGCGACAGAGCGAGACTCCATCCCAAAAAAAAAAAAAAAAAAAAAAAAAAAGGTCAAGGTTAAAACCGCGATTCACCCACAAGACATTTTGTAGAGTTAGAGCTGCAGACACTAATCCAGAAGGCCAACACTGGGATGTGGACTTGCTGTCTGGGGCAGCACCCAGACACGGGGCTGGGCCTTCAAGGTCAAAGACATGCAGTTGCAGCCAGAGGCAGCCAGGACAGGACGTGTTTATCCATCTCTAGATCAGCCCCCAAGCCAGATCTGCGGAGTCACTGATTGGGTTTCACATATGGGGATCTGGTTCATGCATGTGGAGAGGATGTGAACATACAGAGCCTTGTATACCCACTGCACATGCGCATGTACACACACACACACACACACACACACACACACACACAGAATGGCATTATGCTTAAGAACATGATTAGAGACATTCAAGGTCACAGGACCAGGACCCTCTCCACTGGGCAATGTGGATGCATCCCCTCAAGGTTGAAGCCATGTACACCCCCACCCACACAGGGGCAGGATTTGCACAGCCAGACCAAATGCCCACACTCTGCCCATCACAGGAACTGGGCCAAAGGTCCCTGTGAGACCAGGGGAATGCGGATGTGGTGGACAAGGGGCTTAACAAACGAAGGGTGAGGTCGTCCTCCGAAGGACGGAGGGTACAGGCTGAACAGCTGGGCACCGAGGCTGCACCTGGCCAGTCCAAGCCAGAGGAAGGTGGAGGCCCCAGCCGGGCACAGCCAGCAGGCGGGAGGCAGGTAGGTGAGTGCACAGAGAAAGCCGGAGGGGAGGCTGGAGGCGTGGGGGTCTGAGGGGCCCCCAGGAGTGAGAGTCATTTGTGGCAGAACGTTAATGAAAGTCTACCCCCCCCAATTTCTCCAGAAGAGAGGCATCAGGTTACAATTAATTTCTTGGTGTGTGGCAGCTGAGTTCAGTCTGGAGTTTGCCTGCCACCCAGGGTGACCTTGATGTTGTGGCCGTCCCTCTGAGCCACAGCCCCTTCCCTTGTCAAATGAGGTCGGTGGTGCCCAGCACACATAGACATTGTATGTAAGCTCTAAGCACCGTGCATGGCTTGCACACCTGAATGGGCGCTACCTGGACCAGGCTTATGCTTCTGCCTCACACACAACCATATTTAATCCCCTCAAAGACCCTGTAAGAGACAGGGAATGGCAGGTGTGGGACTCAAGCTGGAGTCTGTCTGTGCTCTTGGCCTTTCAGCACTTGTCTAATGCTTGCTATGTATATTACCTCTGTTATGCTATTGAGACCTCACTGTTATTGTCTCAAGCGGGTACTGTCTTATAGAGAAGGCATTCGAAGCCCAGAGAGGTGAAGCAGTTCCCTCAAGGACACACAGCAAGGAAGCGGTTGCCCCAGGACTCAGCTCAGGTTTGCGTAACCCCAGGACCGTGTTCCTTGTCATGGAAAGCGAGAGGCCCCAGGCAGCATAGCGACTCCAGAGCAGCAGCACCAGGCCCTGATGGTAAGGGCTTAGGGACATTGGCGCAGATGGAGGTGGAGGGTGATGGAAGGATCTTTAGTGGTCTCTGGGTGAGGTAGGGGCTGGCAGATCACTGGGCCCAGGCATGCTTGGGAAGGGGGCACCTGCTCCCACAGACCTGGCCCCCTCCTGGGGCCACCTCACCTGTGGATGCCAACAGGAAGGAGAGAGTGAGGAGAAGCCACATTGTGGAGGAGGGACCAGGGTTCGGCTGCAGTCTGGGGAGGGAGTGAGAGAGTCCAGGTGAGGCAGGACCCTTCTGCCTCCACCAGGATCCCTCCAGAGGCAGACTTATCCCACCCACTGTGAATAAATTTCTTCTGACCACCGGCATCCCCTTCCTCCAACCCCACTCTACTCTTCCACCTGGGTCCCCCATCTCTGGAAGGTTTACTTTTCCTCTAGGCACTGGGACAGACCCCGCCCCCCTCCTCCACCTGTCAGCCTCCAGCACCATGCTACCAGCCCCTGGATCTCTCCCCATTACCAAGGACCCCTATCCCAACCTCGTTTTTTTTTTTTTTTTTTTGAGAGGGAGTCTCACTCTGTCGCCCAGGCTGGAGTGCAGTGGCACGATGTCGGCTCACTGCAAGCTCCGCCTCCTGGGTTCACGCCATTCTCCCACCTCAGCCTCCCGAGTAGCTGGGACTATAGGTGCCCGCCACCACGCCCAGCTAATTTTTTGTATTTTTTTTTTTTTAGTAGAGACAGGGTTTCACCGTGTTAGCCAGGATGGTCTCAATCTCCTGACCTTGTGATCCACCCGCCTCAGCCTCCCAAAGTGCTGGGATTATAGGCATGAGCCACCATGCCTGGCCTATCTCAACCTCTTATCTGACCTTTTGGGTCCCCCTCCAGTCCAGTCCCCTCCACCAGCCTGCCCTCCACCTATGACCCCAAAGAGTCTTTCTACATCTGGAGCTGACTGTGCCCCTCCCCTGCTCACCACCCTCCATGGATCCTCAGCACCACCAGGATAAAGTCCAGCTCTTCAGCCTCACTTTCTTTTTTTTTCTTTCTTTCTTTTCTTTTTTTTTTTTGAGATGGAGTCTGGCTCTGTAGCCTGAGTTGAAGTGGAGTGGTGTGTGATCTCCACTCACTGCAACCTCTGCCTCCTGGGTTCAAGTGATTCTCCTGCCTCAGCTTCCCAAGTAGTTAGGATTACAGGTGTGTGCCACCACGCCCAGCTAATTTTTGTAATTTTAGTAGAGATGGAGTTTCACCATGTTGACTAGGCTGGTCTTGAACTCCTGGCCTCAAGTGATACACCCGCGTTGGCCTCCCAAAGTGCTGGGATTACAGGCATGAGTTGCCCCAGCCTCACTTTCAAGGACAAAAGTGGCTTCTTCCCTTCCAGCCCCTCTCCCTGGGTCTCCCATGACCTTGTCCTAGACGCAGCCAGTGCTGCCATTTTCCCTCCTGCCATTTCATGCTCAGGCTGTTCCTCCCACCACATATCCAACGCCATTCCCTTCCAGCCCCGCTTCCTCTTTGAGGCCTTCTCTGACCTCCCCTGACCCTCAGTGGTGTCTGCCTCCCCTGCTAGACTGGCAGCTTCCCGAGGAGCTGGTCTGACTCCACTCTGGGTCTCCAGTAGTACTGCAGGGCCTGGCCCACGGGAGGCCTCAGGAAGCTTTGGGAGTGAGTAAAAATCCTTCTTCCCCATATCTTCCAAATTCGTCTTTGTCCTCTGAGACTCTGCCCCCACCTTTTCTGGGAGGCCCCAACACCTAACAGGTGTCTCCCCTGAATCCCATTCTGTCTCCATTACAGTGCAGGTGCCCCATACTTGCTGAGGTCTGGCCTGTTCTTTTCTCCATCTGGGGGCCTTGAAGATGGGGCTCAGGGCAGGTTCTTTCTGTGTCCTCAGCACTGCCCCGCCTGGGGCCTGGTACACAGGAGGCCTCTGGGAGGTTGTGCTGAACTGACTTGAACCCGTGATCACTCCTGACCACGTTCTTGGCTCTGGTACAAGTGCTTCAGGGACGTCCTCCTGATCCACTCCATCCCCCTCCCTCCCCACCACTGCAGCTCCTTCTGGCCATTCCAGGACATTTTCTTGGTTCAGGTTCAATTTGGGGCATTGGTAAAGGACACATGGATCTACCCATGCCCTTGACACTCAGTTCTCCAAGCGTGGTGGACGTTTCCCCTTGAAACCAGGGCGCAGTGAATCTCCCCTTTGCCCCTCCCTCCAGTCTTGTCTCAAAGCTCTCACCTCCTCCAGATCCTCCAGCAGCATCTAGGGCAGCTTGGGTGCCAGAAGGGAGCAGGCACCAGGATGCCTGAATTTATAAGCTCCCAGTCCCAGCTGGGTCTGGGGGTGTGGTGGTGTAGGGTGGGGTGGGAGGTGGCTGAGAGTCAGGTTTACGGGCAGAGACGCCTTGGTGGCTGGTGGGGTGGGAGACTTGGCCTAATGAGCATTTATTAGGTTGAAGCTGTTGTCTGAGTCCACAAGGAGGAATTCCCCACCAGGAGCAGTTCCTCAAGGGGGAGGGGACAGGAGGACAAAAACAGAAATTAGGAGGAGATCAAAAGACAGAGTCTGGAATTTGGGGTCTGGAGTGTGGAAACTGGATCCTAAAGTCACCGTTCTTGGGCTTGGGGCAGAGTTCTGGATCCCGGGTTCTGGATCCGGATCTGGTTCTGGATCTGGGTCTTGGGTTCCAGATTTGAGGATCTTGAGTTGGAGATTAATGACCTGCAGTCTGGAATATGGATTTCAAAGTCTGAATTCTTGGGCCTGGGGTCTGGAATCTGGATCCTGGAGTCGGGCCTTTGAGTGACAGATCTTGAACCTGGGTTCTGGATCTTGGGGCATTCGAATCTAGAGACCAAAATAGGAGCCTGGAATCTGGTGTCTGGAATCTGGCACTCAAGGCTGGAAACCTTTGCACCTGCTATGAGAAGCCTGGGGCCTAGACTACAAATGGTAGACTTCGGATTTTGGATTGTGGGGTCTGGATTCTTTTGTTTTTTTTTTTTCTTTTTTTGAGATGAAGTTTCGCTCTTGTCACCCAGGCTGGAGTGCAATAGCGCGATCTCAGATCACTGCAACCTCCACTTCCTGGGCTCAATTGATTCTCCTGCCTCAGCCTCCTGAGTAGCTGGGATTACAGGCTCCTGCCACCATGCCCAGCTAATTTTTATATTTTTAGTAGAGATAGGGTTTCACCATGTTGGCCAGGCTGGTGTTGAACTCCTCATCTCAAGTGATACACCCTCCTCGGCCTCCCAAAATGCTGGGATTACAGGCGTGAGCCACCATGCCAGGCTTGGGGTCTGGATTCTACAGGGTGGATCTAGGCTCTGAGCTTTCAGGGGTAGACTTTGGAACATAAAGTCTGGAGTTTCAAATCTATGTTTTGCATTTAAAAGCTGGACTGTGGCTGGGCCCAGTGACTCATGCCTTTGGGAGGCCGAGGTAGGAGGATTGCTGGAACTGAAGGGTTTAAGACCAGCCTAGGCAACATAGCAATACCTCATCTCTACAAAAAATCTAAATAAATAAATAAGTAAATAAATTTTTAAAAGGCTGAATTGAGAGACAGGGACCTGGCTTTCACGATTCTGAGATTGCTAGAATCGTGACTCTAGAGTCTGAATTTAGAGTCTGGGAACCGAGGGTCTCTATTCTGGTCCCGTAGTCTTATTTCTGGGTTCTAGAGCTTGAAATCTGGATTCTGCATTCCAGAGGCTGGAGATTGTCACTGAGATGACCCAAGGCTTTGGGTATTTGAGGCTGGCTTCCAATGTCTCAGAACCCCAGAGGGCCCCAAGCAATTGTCTAGAGTCTATTTTGGCTTAATTAATGAGGAGGTCCCGAGACAGGAGGGACTGACCTCACTCAGGTCACCCAGTGAAGGATGGGACGTGTTGTAAGCGTGGTCTCTCCCCACGTGTGTGTGGAAAGTCATCATCTTTATGGGAAGGAGTCGCATGGGATTCAGCCATTCTAGAACTATAGGCCCCTGGAATTTTTAGAATCTCAGACTTTCAGATTCTAAAAGCACAGGCCCTAAGACATTCTGGCAGTGGAGGACACTCTGGAATGTAAGATTTTAGAATAGCCTAGAACCGCAGAGCTCCAAACACTCTAGAACCTTAGAACATTGGGCACTCTGGAGTCCGCAGAAACCTCATGAATTCTAGAACGTTGGGTCTCCAGACATTCTACAAGCCCAGACCGGCAGACATAATAGATCCCCAGGTTGGAAGCTATTCTCGAACTCCCATGTCGCTTTGCCTCCCTCCCCACAAATTGATGCTCAAAGTCTGTGGGCCTCACCCTGGGCCACCGCTTCAGCTGAGCAGCCCTGTTTATGGAATGCGGCTGCAGGCCACTCCCCCGTGCCAAGTGCTCTCTTCGTAGGATGTCACTCAGGCTCCGGGCAGCCCTGTGAGGTGTTGATATTAATAACCTCATGGCTTCCTGCCGAATACGGAGGAAACTGAGGCCCAGACAGGAGGCAGCACAAGCAAGGTTCCTGCAGAAGCGAGAAGCCACACGGGAGAGGAATCAGTGTTCCGACTCCGGAACGCCCGGTGGGCCCGTTCGCCGCCACCCCTGCAGCCGCCTCCCTCTGTTGGGGCGCGGTGGTGACGAGGGGAAGGAGCCGAGCCCCTGGGACTTCCTCGGTGCCAGGTCTGTGCTAAGCGCTTTCCGTCACGATCGCACGTGCTCCTCCTCCTAACCAGCCTAGGCAGGTACTGATGAAGTACCCCTGATACAGACGGGGACACTGAGGGCGCTCCCGCCGCGCGGAACCCAGGCGCGCACCCAGTCTGCGCACTGCTCCCTGGAGGGCGCGCAGCCAGCGGCTCCCTCAGCCCCGCCCCACCTTGTGACGTCAGCGTCCCGCCCCCGCCCACTGTGGCTGGCTCAGGCCCGCGCGATCGATGTCCTCCTGGACGTGTCCGCGGACGTCCTTCACCTCCACCGCGGCCTGGGTCCCGCCCACCGCGGCCTGTGTCCCACTTTTGCCCCGCTCCTCCTCCTGATAACATTCCCTGGGAGTTTTTCATCAGCTCCCGTGGTTCATCCACCAATCACGCAGGTCTCCTCCATCTGACCCTGAACTCCGGCTTGGGCAGCCACCTGCTCCTGGGCGCCCCCTGCACAAATGTCCCTAGGCCCCTTTCACTTACCGAGTCCCAACTCATTGCTCTATTTCCCCAAACCCTCCTTCCCTGTTCTTCCACGTTCTCCATCTCAGGGGCAGCGTCACCGACCACCCAGTTATTCGGCCAGACGCCCTTGGCACTGACCTTGCCCCATCTCTCCCCTTATTCCCTACAGCCCATCGGTCCCCAGCCTTGTCCCTTCGGCCCCTGCCTCTCTCTGCCCCGTCCCCTCCTCTCTGTCCCCTTGGCCTGGCTCCAGCTCAAACATCCTCCTCTCTCTCTGGACCCTCGCCCCTCCCGTCCGAGAGCACAGCCTCCTGTCGGTCACCACGTGGCCCCAGAGGGTCTCTCTGCACTTGGAGCTCACCCCGCCCCTCCCCTGCTCACAGCCTTCCCTTGCAGCTCTCCGTCACCCCTGGGCAAGGTCCCGGCTTCTCAGCCTGCAGTTCGAAGCCCTTTGAGATTCCCCCGCTGGAACAAGCCTCCCCTCAAACCCCCTTCTCAGGGGGACTGCAGACTGCCCACCTCAGGAGCGGGACTAGACTCGTGGTGCCGAAGGGCCTCCCCATGAGGTGCTGGCCCTCTTCTAACTTAGTCTCACCACGGCCTCCGTTCTTTCTGGAACCAGACAAGCTGCTGTTTCAGGGCGCTGGGTCTGGATCCAGACAGCATAGGTGCAGATCTCTGTTCCACTACTTACTATTTTGGGAGACCCTGGTAAGTGTCTTTTCTTCTCCGTGTCTGTTTCTTATCCTGAAAATGAGAGGATCCCCTCATAGAGTTTTTCGAGGAGTAGCGACTTAGTTTGTGTTAGGAGCTCAGAGCATATAGTAAATTATGACGATTCATTTTACACATGAACAGACGGCAGTGCGGGGGCCATTGGTGAAGGTCACCCAGGCTGCAGAAGCAGAATCAAGAGAATGGTTCTCGGGGTCCTGGTGCCCCTTGTGAGAAGCGTCAGCTCTCTGGGTGTCAGGTGCTCATCTGTGAAGGGGTCTTCGGTTAGGGTGAGGTGGAAATGGGAGGGACCTCGCAGAAGTTGGATGAGGTCATACCCATGGAGCAGGTGTGCTAATCATAAAGTCAGGCTGACGCTTGCAAGACCGGTTAACACAGCACGTGATTCGGGTGTGGCCGCTGGAGCCAGGTGGCCCGGGTTTGAGTTCTGCCTCTATCCCATAATACTGTGCACCCTCAGGCATGTCACTTAGCCTCTCTGTGCCTCAGCTGCCTCATCTATAAAGTGGGGGTAATAATTGCTCCTCCCTCTTCTGTAGGAGTGTTTTGAGGTGTTCATGCTTGAAATCTGTGCCTGGCACTGAGTGAGTGCTGGGCCATTATCAGTCTGTCCTATTGCTCTTGGGAACTGAACGCTGGGGAGGGGTGGTTATGTGGGGTCTTTCTCGGATGACACAGTTGGGCAGCAGCAGGTTTGGCACTGGAAGAAGCCACTGTGCTTTTTGTTTTGTTTTGTTTTCTGTTTTTTTGTTTTTTTGTTTTTTGTTTTTTTTTTTTGAGACGGAGTCTCCCTCTTGTTGTCCAGGCTGGAGTGCAATGGCATGATCTTGGCTCACTGCAACCTCCGCCTCCTGGGTTCAAGCAATTCTCCTGCCTCAGCCTCCTGAGTAGCTGGGATTACAGGCATCCACCACCACAGCTGGCTAATTTTTGTATTTTTAGTAGAGATGGGGTTTCACAGTGTTGGTCAGGCTGGTCTTGAACTCCTGACCTCAAGTGATTCACCCACCTTGGCCTCCCAAAGTGTTAGAATTACAGGCATGAGCCACCACGCGCAGCCAGAAGCCACTGTTTTGATCTCCCAGATGTGGTATCTTTTTCTGAATCCCTGTGACCCGTTTATCAAGACCCCTGTTTTACAGATGGGGGAACTGAGGCCCAGGGAGAGGAAATGGATGTGTGAGACCCTGGTATGAGAGTTTGACGTCAAGCAAAGAGAATGTCACACGCAGACGAGTTCTCATCTGAGACTTTATTTCCTGGGCTGTGCTGGGGGAAGCTGGAGGGGAGGAGGCAGAAAAACCCACATCTTCTCTTCTTTTGTCCTGGGAGGGCCTTACCGATAGGTGGCATCAATTGTGCGTTTGTTCATAGGAGGTTTGCTCCTGGGTCTGAGGGAGGAGGGGCTGGGGGCCTGGACTCCCGGGTCTGAGGAGGGAGAGGCTGGTTCCTGGACTCCTGGGTCTGAGAGAGGAGAGGCTGGGGTCCTGGACTCCTGGGACTGAGGGAGGAGTGGCTGGGGTCCAGGACTCCTGGGTCTCAAGGAAGAAGGGCTGGGGGGTCTGAGGGAGGAGGGGGCTGGGGACTGGGACTCCTGGGTCCAAGGGAGGAGGGGCTGGGGTCTGGACTCCTGGGTCTGAGGGAGGAGGGGCTGGGGTCTGGACTCCTGGGTCTGAGGGAGGAGGGGCTGGGGAGTCTGAGGGAGGAGGGAGGTGGAGGCCCAGACTCCTGGGTCTGAGGGAGGAGAAGCTGGTGCCTGGACTCCTGGGTCTGAGAGAGGAGAGGCTGGGATCTGGGGCTCCTGGGTCTGAGGGAGGAGGGGCTGGGGTCCTGGACTCCTGGGTCTGAAGGAGGAGGGGCTGGGGGGTCTGAAGGAGGAGGGAGCTGGGGGGAGACGTGTGTTTTCTCCCTCACGTGACTCCTGCTCACTTTCCCCATGTCTGTGTTTCTGCTCCCCTCTCCCCGTGATCCTGTCAGCTTCTTTTAGTTGTTATTTTTTAGAGTTGGGGTCTTGCTCTGTTGCCCAGGCTGGAGTGCAATGGTGCAATCACAGCTCACTGCTACCTCAAACTCCTGGGTTTAAGCGATCCTCTGGTATCAGCCTCCCGAGTAGCTGGGACTACAAGTGTGTGCCACCATGCCTGGCTAATTTTTAAGGTTTTTTTTTTGTGGAGATGGGGTCTTGATATGTTGCCCAGGCTGAGATTGTTTGTAAAAAGTCATCGTGGAACACCTCACCTCCCAGTGCAGGAAAGCCGGCTGTGGTATTGCCAAGAATGATGTTTATTGCAGCACTATTCCCAATAGCTAAGATTTGGAAACAACCTAAGTGTCCATCAGCAGATGAATGGATACAGAAAATGTGGTACATATACACAGTGGAACAGTATTCAGCCATCAAAAAGAATGAGAGCCTGTCATTTGCAACATGGATGGAACTGGAGGTTATGATGTTAAGTGCAACAAGTCAGGCACAGAAGATAAACTTCACAGGTTCTCATTTATTTGTGGGAGCTAAAAATTAAAACAATTAGCCGGGCACTCACACCTGTAATCCCAGCACTTTGGGAGGCTGAAGTGGGTGGATCACCTGAGGTCGGGGGTTCAAGACCAGCCTGGCCAACATGGTGAAACCCCGTCTCCGCTAAAAATACAAGAATTAGCCAGGCGCGGTGGCGCATGCCTATAATCCCAGCTACTTGGAAGACTGAGACACAGAAGTGCTTGAACCTGGGAGGAGGAGGTTGTGGTGAGCCAAGACCTCTCCAGTGCACTCCAGCGACCTGGGAGGCAGAGCGAGACTCCATCTCCATCACCATGTTGGCCAGGCTGGTCTCAAACTCCTGACCTCAGGTGATCCACCCGCCTCGGCCTCATAAAGTGCTGGGATTACAGGTGTGAACCACCATGGCTGGCACCTTTCTCACTCTTATTCTCTCACAAGCACAAGGTGGAATTTTCCAGAGCCTACATGATGTGATATTGTAGCAAATTAAACCCTGAAGCAGATATGGGAGTCCAGCTGTCTTCTATTAAGCCAGACATTTAAGAGACTTGCAAAAGTGTATAACATTTTTTCTCACTAGTTTTTTGTCTTAAAATCTAGCTATTTTTCATTAAAATATGTTATGCTAACACATATTTATTATTGTTATTTAAAACTAAATTAATAACTGAATATTTTAAAGATTTCTCAGTTTTAGTATCTACTGTGGTATCAATAGATATAGTTAATATAAACAAAAACCCATGGAAGGCCCTCAGTAATTCTTTTTTGTTTTTTCCATTGAGTTTTGCTCTTGTTACCCAGGCTGGAGTGCAGTGGCACAATGTTGGCTCACTGCAACCTTTGCCTTCCGGGTTAAGGTGATTCTCCTACCTCAGCCTCCTGAGTAGCTGGGATTACAGGTGCCTGCCGCCACGCCTGGCTAATTTTGTATTTTTAGTAGAGATGGGGCTTCACCGTGTTGGCCAGGCTGGTCTCAAACTCCTGACCTCAGGTGATCCACCTGCTTTGGCCTCCCAAAGTGCTGGGATTGCAGGTGTGAGCCACCGTGCCTGGCCCATTAATTCTTTTTTTCTTTTTTTGAGATGGAGTCTTGCTCTGTCACCAGGCAGGAGTGCAGTGGCATGATCTCAGCTCACTGCAATCTCCGCCTCCCAGGTTCAAGTGATTATCCTGCCTCATCCTCCCGAGTAGCTGGGATTACTGGCGTGTGCCACACACTCAGCTAATTTTTTTGTATTTTTAGCAGAGACAGGATTTCACCATGTTGGCCAGGATGGTCTCGATCTCCTGACCTCGTGATCTGCCTGCCTCGGCCTCCCAAAGTACTGGTATTACAGGTGTGAGCCACAGCACCTGACCCCACCCCAATAATTCTTAAGAGCGTAAATGTGTCCTGAGATAGAAAATGTTTGAGAACCACCATTCTAGACATTTTCCTGAATTCTGGAGTGTGGGAGTACAGAACCTGGAGCTTGGCTTCTGGAGCCTAGATTCTGGAATTTGGAGCTGAAATCTGAGGCCTGGCTGCAGCAGTGTGGGACTGGCTTCCAGAGCACAGATCTGACATGCTCATCTGCTGCGTGGGATTTGCTATCTGCTTTGAATCATAAAGTCTGCTCTTGAGGGGTTTGGAATCTGGAATCTATTATCTTTAGTTGAACACCTCCAGTCTGCATTCTGCTTTGCAGAGCTAGATTCTTAACCAGTGATCTGTTCTGGCATTTCAGCTTCACATAGAGTAGGCCACTTCATGGTACTGTTTTCAACCAATCAACCAAATGAATCATTAGAGCCCATTCTAATTCCCCTAGCTGCAATGTTAAAACCCAATATTTCTGTTTAGTGGGTCCATATTAATAAATTCAGCCTGATCTAACCTTATATTCCTTTCACCATTATTCCATACCCACCCTTAATATGCGTTCCCACATGTATTTCCTGGATTTCTGTCTATGTAATGGGTAATCCTGGCTTTGCCAGTTTCTAGTGACCTAACATCTCTGTGACTCATGTTATTCTACTTTAAAGTGGAAATAATAACAGTTCCTGTACAGAGTTTAGGGCTTCCCAAGATGACCCTCCATTGTGACATGAGTTGAGATTCCAAGAGAGTCCGAAAGATCATCCTTAAGGTTCAGTCATTTTCTAGGATGCTCACGGTTGTGGTTTATTACAGCAAAAGGATACAGATGAATATCTGGCAAGGGGAGAGGTCAATGAGGCAAAGGCATGGAGAACTCAAAGTGCAAAGCTTCCAGTTTTCTTTTCCCAATGACATCGTGGAGAGCACTAACATCTCTGAGATGTGACAGTATTCACAGTGTATTACCTCCAGGGAACTCAACTGAGCCTCGATGTCCAGAGATTTTTTGGGGGGCTCCATCACACAGACATGTTGACCATCTTCATGGTTGACTTTTAGTATCCAGCCCCTCTAGAAATCTAGCTGATATGGTGTGGCTCAAAACCTTCAGTACAAATCACACCGTTAGACTACCTGGTGTGGCCCAAACCTTCAGGTGAACAAAGGCACTCTAATCTGGCAGGATATTCCAAAGCATTATAGATGACCTCTTGCAAAGAAAAAGAAATGGAAAAGAAAAAAAAGAAAGAAAGAAAGAAAGAAAGAAAGAAAGAAAGAAAGAAAGAAAGGAAAAAAGAGATGACCTCTCAGGCCCTGAGGGCAAAGGCCTGAGGTCTTTGGGCAAGGTCAGTCCTCTGTTGCACAGTCTCCCTCACAGGGCCATTGTGAGGATCAAACGTGGTGGCACGTATGAGGCACCAGCACATGCCTGGCTCTGGGGAGTGCCATGTAAGTGTGTGCTTGCACTGCTGAATGGCTGGGATGTGTCAGGGATTATCTTCAGCACTTACAGATGCTCATCTAATCTCACAGCATCACTATGGGGTGGGTATTACTGGCCTCATTTGACAGAGAAAGTGGCTGTGGCTCAGAAAGTGGGGACCACTAGACCAGGGACACTCTGGATGCTGGGGACTCTGGAGACCATGACCACTCACCAACTGCAGAGAAATTAATTGTGACCTGATGTCCCTGTCCTGGAGAGGGTGGAGGTGGACCTTCACTAACCTCCTACCTCGACCCTCTCTTTTAGGGCTCTTTCTGACCTCCACCATGATACTAGGACCCCACTGTATTCTGTACCCTCTTGCCTCTATGATTCCCACTGCCCACTGCATCCAGCTGGGTCCCCTCCTATCTGCATTCCCAGCTGGCCAGTGCAGTCTCAGTGCCCAACTGTTTGTCAGTAACTCTGAAGGGGCTGACATTTTACTGACCTGCAAACAAGCTAACTTGCCAGAGTTTCGTGAATGCTGGCAGAGTCCATGAGACTCCTGAGTGAGAGGCAAAGGGTTTTACTGCTCACAGCTCAGCAGACAGCATGAGGTTCGTGTTCACATTAGTACACCTTGCCCCCCCCCGCCCAAATCTTGTAGGGTGACCAGAGCAGTCCAGGTGGATGCTGTGCACACAGGGTTTGTGCCACTGGTGAGAAACCTGAGATTAGGAATCCTCAATCTTAAACTGGGACAACTTGCAAACCTGCTCAGCCTTTGTCTCTGATGAAGATATTATCTTTATGATCTTGGATTGAAAACAGACCTACTCTGGAGGGACATATTGTATTTATTGTCCTTGACAGTAAACAAATCTGTCGTAAGAGACATTATCTTTATTATCTGGGACAGTAAGCAATCCTGGATCTGAGAGAGATATCATCTTGCAAGGATGCCTGCTTTACAAACATCCTTGAAACGACAATCCAGGAAAAAAAAAGGTGTTGCTGTCTTTGCTCAGAAGACACACAGATACGTGACAGAACCATGGCGAATTGCCTTCCAACACTGTTCAGCCACAGCCTTCCAACTTTGTCCGCAGGACAATCTCAACGTTCCACCATTAAATACTTTTTCTATCACATCCCGCTTCTTTATGCCTAACCGAGGTTCTAGGTCCCGATCCTGACTGTGTCTGGCAGCACTCCACTGCCAAACCCAGAATAAGGCAGTGCTCAGCATCCTGAAGGGGCATGGCTGGGGATCAGAACTTCTGGGTTTGAGTGAGGAGTGGGTCCAGCCTCTTGAATTTCAAAGGAGGAAGAGGCTGGATGTGAAGGTGCTGAGGGAGGGAAAGTGTCAGTTCTGAACTCTTAGGTCAATGACGGAGGAGACTGGTAAGGTCCCAGCTCCCGAGGTACTGATGTGGGAATGGCCTAAGAATCTCATATCCTCAGGAAGAAGGTGCTGGAATCCTGAGGGGTAGAGTTCTGGGTATATTTGTGGCTTGAGGCTCTCTTTGGCCCCTGAAGAGCAGAGGCTGGAACCATTGGGTCCAGGGTTTGGGGTGATAGTAATGTGATCTCGATTCCCCAGGAGTCCGAGGATCGTGGGTTGCTCATTCTTCCATCTTGCCACCTAATCCTTACTCCACTTGAGGGTATCACCAGCCCTTCTAGCTCCATGAAGGTGCCCCTGGGCGAGCACAATCTGAGCATGAACCATGTTCCAGAGCCCTTGGGTGTCATCCACGCGTCATCCAGCGTCCACACTGTGAGGGTGTGGCCAGCGCCATGACGTCATGTTGCTGCGACTATCCCTGCACCTGCCAACCGTAGAGCTGCGCCTCTCCAGCCACCTGCCAACCGTAGAGCTGCCGACATCCTCCTGTGGTGGGAGTGGCCTGCATGGTGCCAAGCTGGGACCTAGTGTCAGACAGGGAGCCTAGAATCATAGGGATCCAGGACTTGATCCAGGACTCAAAAGTGCTAGAGAATGGCCGTATGTCGCCATCCGTGAAATCTCAAGGGCTTCTGGGTGGAGGGCACAGGGACCTGAACTTATGGGTTTTCCACAAGTCCACTGCTCTCCCAAGTGAGTCTCCCAGATATGAGGCACTGTGCCAGCATCAGCCTCATCTCCATCACATCTTGTAAAAGGGACTACCCAGGGCCCTGATGAACACCATGGTGTGTGCAGGAGTAGGGGGTGGAGGCACGGATTCGTGTGAGGTCACAGCCAGGGAGCATTATTTTGGGTGGGGAGGAGGCTATGGACAGGCTTGAGAACTAGGATGTGGTTGTATTTGGTTTTCTTTGGTTAGATAAAGTGCTGGATATAGGATTGAGAGTGGAGTATGAAGACCAGTTAGAATGGAGGGTCAGTTTGGAATTGGGTTAGAGATGGGGTAAAATTGTGCTTTGGATGAGTTTGGGATTGACACTGGGGAGGTGGTTTGGGATGGCATGGCTTTGGGATGGAAATAGATTTGTTCTGATGTTGGCTCAGAAATCCGTGGGGATTGAACTGGGGATGAGGCTGGGTTTCACTTTGGAAATAGAAGACATGGAAGTAGCTATCAGATTTGACAGTGGCCATGAGTTTTGTTTGATGGGGAATCAAACAATGAGGGAAGACATCATAAGGGTTGGCTTGTTAGGTTAAGTTGCGTTGGGTTGATGGGGTCGGGGCTGTGAATAATGCAGTTGGATTGGTTTGTATTAAATTGGGTTGGGTCAGGTTTTGGTTGAGGATGAATTGAGGATATACTTGGGGACACTGGATCCATGAGGTTCTCACTGGAGTGGAGACAAACTTCCTTTCCAGGATGAATCTGGGGAAGCCTTAATTCACGTGTGGGGGAGGTCAGGCCACTGGCTAAGTATATCCTTCCACTCCAGCTCTAAGATGGTCTTAAATTGTGATTATCTGTATCCACTTCTGTCTCCCTCACTGTGCTTGGAGTTTATCTGATCACTCAACTAGAAACAGGGGAAGACTTTATCAAATTCTTTTTTTTTTTTTTTTTTTGAGACAGAGTCTCACTCCATTGATTGCCCAGGCTGGAGTGCAATGGTGGCTGATCTTGACTCACTGCAACCTCTGCCTCCTGGGTTCAAGCGAGTCTCCTGCCTCAGCCTCCCGAGTAGCTGGGATTACAGGCGTGCACCACCACGCCTGGCTAATTTTTGTATTTTTAGTAGAGATGGGGTTTCACCAGTGTTTGCCAGGCTGGTCTCGAACTCCTGACCTCATGATCCACCCGCCTCGGCCTCCCAAAGTGCTGGGATTACAGGCATCAGCCACTGTGCCCAGCCACTTTTGTCAAATTATTGAGACACAGCTCGGGCTGGATCAAGTGATCTACTCTGGTTTTATTGAACAGCTGAAATAACCAACTTTTTGGAAATTGATGAAATCTTATGGAGTTAACAGTGGAGGTACCAGGGCTCTTAAGAGTTCCCGATTCTCTTCTGAGACTACAAATTGTGATGTTGCATGCCACCTTAATCCTTTTTTTTTTTTTTTTTAAATCAAGGTTTCGGTCTCATTCTGTTTCCCAGGCTGGAGTTCAATGGCGTGATCACAGCTCACTGTAGCCTTGAACTCCTGGCCTTAAGAGATTCTCCTGCTTCAGTCTCCCAGTAGCTAAGACTATAGTGGTCCACCACCATATCTAGGTAATTTTTAAATTTTGGGGGGGGCCGGGTGCAGTGGCTCACGCCTGTAATCCCAACACCATGGGAGGCCGAGTTGGGTGGATCATGAGGTCAGGAGTTCGAGACCAGCCTGACCAACAAGGTGAAACTCTGTCTCTACTAAAAAAAAAACTACAAAAATTAGCTGGGTGTGGTGGTGCCAGCACCTGTAATCCCAGCTACTCAGGAGGCTGAGGCAGGAGAATCACTTGAACCCAGGAGGCAGAGGTTGCAGTGAGCCAAGATTGCGCCACTGCACTCCAGCCTGGGTGACAGAGTGAGACTCTGTCTCAATAAAAAAAAAAAATTTTTTTTTTTTTTGTAGGGATGGATCTTGCTTTGTTCCTCTGGTTGGTCTTGAACTCCTGGCTTCAAGTGATCCTCCTACCTTGGCCTTGGAAAGTGTTGGGATTACAGGCGTGAGCCACCATGCCTGACCTGTCGTTTAATCTTGAGGTACATAAACCTGGCTCCTAATGGCTAAATATTTTGCTGGAGAAGGGGCACTGGATTTTGCATGAGGATGATTCTGACCTGGGAGGGCAGGTCAGCAGGCATCTCTGTTGCACAGATAGAATGCACAGGTCTGGAGAACAAGGAGTGGAAAGTTACTGGAATTCCACATTGTTTGATGGACATTGGATTTTGAAATGCTGGGGGACTTCGGGAGACTCATATTTCTGGGCTAGAGGATCTGTGGACCACAAGATCTTTTTATGACAGTAGCAATGTATCTGTGGAACTGGATTCTGGGTTGGGAGTGCAAGGAAAAGAGTACTGAATGCCAAGACATCTATTTGAGGAGCATGAGAAATAAAAGTTCTAGTTTCTGGGCTCAGAGTGGTACAGGGATCAAGGAGTCTCACAATCCCCCGGGTGCTGGTGTTTTAGAGCACTCTGGGTCTTGGAGTGCAAAGGATCTAGGCACGTGAGGCTTTGTATGAAGAATCAGGGATTATACCCACCCCGTTTCTGTTTCATCCTGGGCCTGTCTCCTCTGCCTTTGTCCTGTAGATCAAGTCTCCATGAGCTACAGGGCCTGGTGCATCCAGGGTGATCTAGTAATTGCAGAAGAGCAAGTGCTGGCTCTCCCTCCCCTTCCACAGCTCTGGGTGTAGGAGGGGGTTGTCCAGCCTCCAGCAGCGTGGGGAGGGCCTTGGTCAGCCTCTGGGTGCCAGCAGGGCAGGGGCGGAGTCCTGGGGAATGAAGGTTTTATAGGGCTCTTTGGGGAGGCCCCCCAGCCCCACGCTCACCACCTGCACCCAGAGAGCGGTGTCACCATGTGGGTCCTGGTTGTCTTCCTCACCCTGTCTGGGACGTGGATTGGTGAGAGGGGCCAGGGTTGGGGGGCTGCAGGAGGGGGAGCCAGCCCTGACTCTCAAGCTGAGGCTCTTTCCCTCCCACCCAGCACCCCAGCCCAGACAGGGTGCCAGGCTCTTTTCTGTCTCTCCCAGCCCCACTCCAAACCCATACCCCCAACCCCTCCATATTGCAACAGCCCTCACTCCCACACCAGGTCCCCGCTCCCTCCCACTTACCCCAGAACTTTCTCCCCATTGCCCAGCCAACTCCCTGCTCCCAGCTGCTTTACTAAAGGGGAAGTTCCTGGGCATCTCTGTGTTTCTCTTTGTGGGGCTCAAAACCTCCAAGGACCTCTCTCAATGCCATTGGTTCCTTGGACCCTATCACTGGTCCGTCTCCTGAGCCCCTCAATCCTATCACAGTCTACTGAATTTTCCCATTCAGCTGTGAGTGTCCAACCCTATCCCAGAGACCTTGATGCTTGGCCTCCCAATCTTGCCCTAGGATACCCAGATGCCAACCAGACACCTCCTTCTTCCTAGCCAGGCTATCTGGCCTGAGACAACAAATGGGTCCCTCAGTCTGGCAATGGGACTCTGAGAACTCCTCATTCCCTGCCTCTTAGCCCCAGATTCTTCATTTAGTGGCCCACCTTTTCCTTAGGAAAAACATGAGCAGCCCCAGCCACAACTGCCCACTCTCTGATTCCCTAAATCTCATCCTTTTTAAAACCTAAAAACAAAAACAAAAACAAAAAAAACAAAACCAACTCAGGCCAGAACTGTTTTCTCAACCTGGGACCTCCTAAACTTTCCAAAACCTTCCTCTTCCAGCAACTGAACCTCGCCATAAGGCACTTCTCCCTGGTTCCTAGCAACCCTTATCCCCTCAGAATCCACACCTTCTACCAAGTTTCCCTTCTCCCAGTCCAAGACCCCAAATCACCACAAAGGACCCGATCCCCAGACTCAAGATATGGTCTGGGTGCTGTCTTGTGTCTCCTACCCTGATCCCTGGGGTCAACTCTGCTCCCAGATTATGAAGCCTCTCCACCAGCACCAGCCACCAACCTGCGAACCCAAGGAAGAGTAACAGAATTCCCAGCCTTTCCCAGCTCCCCCTGCCCAGGTCCCAGGACTCCCAGCCCTGGTTCTCTGCCCCCATGTCTTTTGAAACCCACATCCTAAATCCGTCTCCTATCCGAGTCCCCCAGTTCCTCCTGTCAACCCTGATTCCCCTGATCTAGCACCCCCTCTGCAGGCGCTGCACCCCTCATCCTGTCTCGGATTGTGGGAGGCTGGGAGTGCGAGAAGCATTCCCAACCCTGGCAGGTGCTTGTGGCCTCTCATGGCAGGGCAGTCTGCGGGGGTGTTCTGGTGCACCCCCAATGGGTCCTCACAGCTGCCCACTGCATCAGGAAGTGAGTAGGGGCCTGGGGTCTGGGGAGGGGGTGCCTGTGTCCTAGAGGAATAACAGCTGGGCATTTTCCCCAGGATAACCTCTAAGGCGAGCCTTGGGACTGGGGGAGAGAGGGAAGGTTCTGGTTCAGGTCACATGGGGAGGCAGGGTTGGGGCTGGACCACCCTCCCCATGGCTGCCTGGGTCTCTGTCTGTGTCCCTCTATGTCTCTCTGTGTTGCTTTCATTACGTCTCTTGGTATCTGGCTTGGGTTGTGTCTCTCCGTGTGACTATTTTGTTCTCTCTCTCCCTCTCTTCTCTGTCTTCAGTCTCCATATCTCCCCTTCTCTCTGTCCTTCTCTGGTCCCTCTCTAGCCAGTGTGTCTCACCCTCTATCTCTCTGCCAGGCTCTCTCTCTGGGTCTCTGTCTCACCTATGCCTTCTCCCTCTGAACACACACACGGGATGGGCCTGGGGGGACCCTGAGAAAAGGAGGGCTTTGGCTGGGTGCAGTGGCTCACACCTGTAATCCCAGCACTTTGGGAGGCCAAGGTGGGTAGATCGCCTGAGATCAGGAGTTCGAGACCAGCCTGGCCAACTGGTGAAACCCCATCTCTACTAAAAATACAAAAAAAGTAGCCAGGCGTGGTGGCACGTGCCTGTAGTCCCAGCTACTCAGGAGGCTGAGGGAGGAGAATTGCTTGAACCTGGGAGGTTGCAGTGAGCCGAGACCACGCCACTGCACTCCAGCCTGGGTGACAGAGTGAGACTCCATCTCAAAAAAAAAAAAAAAAAAAAAGAAAGAAAAGAAAAGGAAGGGTTTTATCCCTTATGTGTGTGGGTATGAGGGTATGAGGGAGCCCCTCTCACTCCATTCCTTCTCCAGGACATCCCTCCACTCTTGGGAGACACAGAGAAGGGCTGGTTCCAGCTGGAGCTGGGAGGGGCAATTGAGGGAGGAGGAAGGAGAAGGGGGACGGAAAACAGGGTATGGGGGAAAGGACCCTGGGGAGGGAAGTGGCGGATACAACCTTGGGCCTGCAGGCCAGGCTACCTACCCACTGGGAAACTCACGCCAAAGCCACATCTACAGCCGAGCCACTCTGAGGCCTCCCCTCCCTGGTGGTCCCTACTCAGCTCCAAAGTCTCTCTCCCTTTTCTCTCCCACACTCCATCACCCCCTGGATTCCTCTCTACTTGGTTCTCGTTCTTCCTTTGACTTCCTTCTTCCCTTTCTCATTCATCTGTTTCTCACTTTCTGCCTGGTTTTGTTCTTCTCTCTCTCTTTCTCTGGACCATGTCTGTTTCTCTCTGTTTCTGTCTTTTCTTTCTCATCCTGTGTATTTTTGGCTTACCTTGTTTCTCACTGTTCTCCCCTCTGCCCTTTCATTCTCTCTGTCCTTTTACACTCTTTCTTTTTCCCTTGGTTTCTCTCAGTTTCTGTATCTGCCTTTCACTGTATCATACTGCTGTTTCCCAAGTCATTGCCTGTATTTTTGGCCCTAACTGTGTCTTCCCCAACCCTGTGTTTTTCTCGCTGTTTCCTTCTCTCTTTTGGAGCCTCCTCCTTGCTCCTCTGTCCCTTCTCTCTTTGCTTATCATCCTCGCTCCTCATTCCTGCATCTTCCTCCCAAGGAAAAGCGTGATCTTGCTGGGTCGGCACAGCCTGTTTCATCCTGAAGACACAGGCCAGGTATTTCAGATCAGCCACAGCTTCCCACATCCGCTCTACAATATGAGCCTCCTGAAGAATCAATTCCTCAGGCCGGGTGATGACTCCAGCCACGACCTCATGCTGCTCCGCCTGTCAGAGCCTGCTGAGATCACGGATGCTGTGAAGGTCATGGACCTGCCCACCCAGGAGCCAGCACTGGGGAGCACTTGCTACGCCTCAGGCTGGGGCAGCATCGAACCACAGGAGTGTACGCCTGGGCCAGACGGTGCAGCTGGGAGCCCAGATGCCTGGGTCTGAGGGAGGAGGGGACGGGACTCCCGGGTCTGAGGGAGGAGGGACGGGACTCCTGGGTCTGAGGGAGGAGGGGCCAAGGAACCAGGTGGGGTCCAGCCCACAACAATGTTTTTCCCTGGCCCGTAGTCTTGACCCCAAAGAAACTTCAGTGTGTGGACCTCCATATTATTTCCAATGATGTGTGTGCTCAAGTTCACTCTCAGAAGGTGACCAAGTTCATGCTGTGTGCTGGACGCTGGACAGGCGGCAAAAGCACCTGCTCGGTGAGTCATCCCTACTCTCAAGATCTTGAGGGGAAAGGTGAGTGGGGACCTTAATTCTGGGCTGGGGTCTAGAAGCCAACCAGGCATCTGCCTTCCCTGCTCCCCAGCTGTAGCCACGCCCCCTCCCTGTGCTCATCTTCTTCCCTCCTTCCCTCTTCTTTGACTCCCTCAAGGCAATAGGTGATTCTTACAGCACAGTCCATCTGTTCCTGCATTCAGCACACGGTTACTAGGCACCTGCTATGCGTCCAGCACTGCCCTAGAGCCTAGAACACAGCAGTGAACAGACAAAGGACAGCCCCTCCCTTCTGCAGCCCCCATGCCAGTGAGGGGCACAGGCAGGAACAGGGAACACAACACAGAAATGCTGGAGGGTGTCAGGAGGTGATCAGGCTCTGGGGAAGGGAGGAGGGGTGGGGAGTGTGACTGGGAGGGGACGTCCTGCAGAAGGTGGGATTGAGCAAACACTTGCTGCAGGGGAGGGGAGAGCCCTGCGGCACCTGGGGGAGCAGGGGGAGCAGCACCTGCCCAGGCCTGGGAGGAGGGGCCTGGAGGGCGTGAGGAGCAGTGAGGGGGCTGCCTGGCTGGAGTGAGGGATCGGGGCAGGGTGTGAGATGGCCTCGCACAGGGAATAAAGGACCCCTCCTGCAGGGCCTCACCTGGGCCACAGGAGGACGTTGCTTTTCCTCTGAGGAGTCAGGAGCTGTGGATGGTGCCGGACAGAAGCGGGACAGGGCCTGGCTCAGGTGTCCAGAAGCTGCCACTGGCCTCCCTATGGGATCAGATTGCAGGGAGGGAGGGCGGCAGGGGTGTGGGGGGAGTGATGATGGGGTTGACCTGGGGGTGGCTCCAGGCCTTGTCCCCACCTGGGCCCTCACCCAGCCTCCCGCACAGTCTCCTGTCCCTTAGTCTCTCCCCTCCACTCCATTCTCCACCTGGCCTCAGTGGGTCATTCTGATCACCAAACTGACCATGCCAGCCCTGCCCACGGCCCTCCATGGCTCCCCGATGCCCTGGAGAGGGGACATCTAGTCAGAGAGTAGTCCTGGAGAGGTGGCCTCTGCGATGCGCCTGTGGGGGCAGCATCCTGCAGATGGTCCTGCCCCTTCTCCCACTGACCTGTCTGCAGGGACTGTTCTCCTGGACCTTGTCCCCCGTGCAGGAGCTGGACCCTGAAGTCCCTTCCGCATAGGCCAGGACTGGAGCCTTGTTCCCTCTGTTGGACTCCCTGCCCATATTCTTGTGGGAGTGGGTTCTGGAGACATTTCTTTCTGTTCCTGAGAGCTGGGAATTGCTCTCAGTCATCTGCCTGCGCGGTTCTGAGAGATGCAGTTGCCTAGGCAGATATTGGGGCCAATCTTTCTCACTGGCTCTCTCCCCCTTTACCCTTAGGGTGATTCTGGGGGTCCACTTGTCTGTAATGGTGTGCTTCAAGGTATCACGTCATGGGGCCCTGAGCCATGTGCCCTGCCTGAAAAGCCTGCTGTATACACCAAGGTGGTGCATTACCGGAAGTGGATCAAGGACACCATCGCGGCCAACCCCTGAATGCCCCTGTCCCACCCCTACCTCTAGTAGGAGGACACTGCACACCATGCAGGATGACATGGGGGATGAGCTCAGGATTGGCGTGAAGAAGCAAGGACTGTTAGAGGCAGGCTTTATAGTAACAAGACGGTGGGGTGAACTCTGATTTCCATGGG
Organism: Nomascus leucogenys; assembly: GCF_006542625.1. Classification (NCBI taxonomy): domain Eukaryota; kingdom Metazoa; phylum Chordata; class Mammalia; order Primates; family Hylobatidae; genus Nomascus; species Nomascus leucogenys. The sequence continues at coordinate 65,079,841 of NC_044390.1, forward strand.
GGAATGTCATGGTCTTGCTTTACTAAGTTTTGAGACTGGCAGTTAGTGAAACTCATTAGGCTGAGAACCTTGTGGAATGCAGCTGGCCCAGCTGATAGAGGAAGTAGCCAGGTGGGAGCCTTTCCCAGTGGGTGTGGGACGTATCTGGCAATATTTTGTGGCACTCCTGGTTACAGATACTGGGGCAGCAAATAAAATTGAATCTTGTTTTCTGACCTTATACTGTGTAATTGTAAGTGGATATTTAGTAACGTATAGGGGGTCAGGGAAAGACGGGAGATGGTGAATGCACCTGTGGGACTGGTTTGGTTTTGTGATTGAGTAGCCCATGGAGTTATCTCTGCAATGATGAATTGTTTGAAAGAAACCTGACTGATTTTATGTTGAATTAGAAGTTAACTTAATAAGCATGCTGAAAGATACGAGAAGATATTAGGAATATTGAGCAAGACTAACATACATAAAATACGAGAAAAAGTAGGTAGGAAATATTAGGTAGGAAAAATATGATAATTGAAAAAAGTAAAAAAATGGATTAATAGAATTGAATAGAGGTGAAGAACGCAATAGTGACATTTTAGACCACATTGAAGAAAAATGTCAAAGAAATAATTATGTGAGTGCTGGACATGCAGATACTGACACTAAAGACTCAGGAAGAGAGAAAAATAGGAGAGGAGGAAACACATGACTAAACACTGAAGGCAGGTTTTTTTGTTTTGTTTTGTTTTGTTTTTCCCACGGAGTTTCACTCTTATCGCCCAGGCTGGAGTGCAATGGCTCAATCTCGGCTCACTGCAACCCCTGCCTCCCGGTTCAAGTGATCCTCCTGCTTCAGCCTCCCCAGTAGCTGGGATTACAGGTGCGCACCACCACACCTGGCCAATTTTGCATTTTTAGTAGAGACGGGGCTTCTCCATGTTGGTCAGGCTAGTCGCGAACTCCCGAACTCAGGTGATCTGCCTGCCTTGGCCTCCCAAAGTGCTGGGATTGATTACAGGCATGAGCCACCGCGCCCAGCCTGAAGGTAAGTTTTATGGAATTTAAAATATCTGAACAACCTCAGATCAATAGAATCCATAGAGTGTGATTGAGTCGAAAGAAGGAAAGGCTATGAAACAAAAAAGAAAACTAGAATTGTCATTGACAAAAAATGTCATTGACAAAGCCCTGGAGAGAAAGGATGGCAGAAATATTGAAGGAAAAGAATGTAGAACTAGAATATAAATTCATTCCAACAGTTTGGCAGTGTGTATCAATAGCCTTTTCTAGACAATGCAACATTCTCATACATTGCTTAAGGGAGTATAAATTGGTATCCTCATTTTAGAAAATGATTTAGCAGTATGTGTTGCAGCTGAACATATGCATGACCTATCAGTATCAATCTTAGAAATATACCCCCTAGAAACCCTAGAAATACTTCATATTTTCATAAAAATCCTCATAGCAGAAAGTTCATAACATCCTCAAATCAGAAACCACCCAAAATGTTTATCTATAGGAGAATGGAGAAATAAATGGCATATTCATACCAATGAATAGTGTGTGTAATGAACAAGGATTATGTTTCATCCAAGACAGAGATGGGGCTTTAAAGAGACTGCCACAGGAACATAAAGAGAAAACCAGAGACGGAGAGACAGCAGGGGAAATAGAATCTGAGATAGACAGTGACAAAATTGGGAAGAGAACAAAAAGGTAGCCGGAGACACACAGAGAGACACAGACAAACAGGAAGACAGCATCCCCTCGTGGTTAACATCACAGCTTCTGTTTATTAAGCACCTAATGTGTTACAACTGCACAGATCCCGTTGAACCATGGGCCCTCTCCCTCACTTCCCCAAGGAGGCAGCATGCAGGAGCTCAACCAGGCAGAGAACCCAGGAGTCCTGAGGTGATTGCATGAATGGACAGCATACACTAGATGAAGAAATGCTAGACCTGCCCTTGTGTACTGAGCACGAGGGATTTAAAGGCTTTGGGTAATGGGAACACGATCATGCATTCATCATTATGACCTGCACACCCACCCTGGGAGGCTCCAGAGGGCGCACCTTTCACTACAACAGGAGAAATGAATTTGTGAGGGGAGTACCAGCAACCTTGAAGAGCTCTGTGATCCCTCTTCTCTGTAGGTCAGAAATTATGTGGAAATGGCTGACACTGAAGTAGGAAATCTCAATTCGGTGAGGATAATTGGATACCAAGATGGTTGGGGCCAAGTGATGCTAATTTCACCAAAACATGGGCATGGTTAGTACAATAGACAGCATAGTCAACCCAGTAATCATGATAGTCTGACTTCATAGATCTATGGTGCTGGCTAGTTGATCACAGTGTTCCTGGAAGAGAAATAGATTGGAAAAGACTAAATTATTTCTATGTAATCAGAAGAATTCCTGGGTCCAGTGAACAGAAGTATAATTTGAATCATAAAAGCAAAGAATCCTGGCCTATCGTTCAATTCATAAACTTGAGTCAGTTATCAGATGTTTTGGAGATTATTGGACACTGGTTCTTAACCGACACTAATTACAAGAGACCCAAAACACCACTGTAGTCCAACAATCAGTGTAGTGCCTGGTGGAGGTCAGGAGTTGTGGCTGAAGCCCATCTCACAGTGGGTCCCGTGGGTCTCTGAACCTACCCTTTGGGTATTTCACCAATTGCAGAATAATGCATAACTGGGACAGGCATACTGAGAAAGTGACAGAATTTCCACATGGGCTTCCAGACTTGTGGATGAGGGATGTTACACCAGACAAGTCCAGGTGGAAGTCACTAGGACTTAGCCCCACCTAGGGAAATCACAAACTAAAAGCAAGACTGCATTCCTGCAGGGATTACGGAGGTTGGTGACACTGTCAATGACTGAAGGACGCAGCGGTGGTGGTTCCCATTACATCCACATCCAGTTCACCTATTGGCCCATGCTGAAAACAGACAGATCTTCAGGGATGATAGTGGGTTATCCTAAGTATAACCAGGCAGTGAATTTCATTACAGCTCTTCATGTGGCTTCATTGTTTGAGTAAATAACACATCTCCTGGTACCTCATATGCAGCTATTGACCTGGTTAGTGTTTTGTTTCCACCTCAATATCTGTTAATAAAGGCAACGAGCAGCAGTTCGTTTTCAACTGGCAAGGCTTTATTATCAATCAATATCCTCTTAGTTCCTCAGTGACGATGCATCCACTATCGTTTCTGATCTTACTAACATGTATCTTCTGGTTTTTTGGTCTTTGTTATCCTGGCTAGAGAATTATCAATTTTATTGATCTTTTAAAATAAACAGTTGTTTTAGTTGATTTTCTCTATAGGTTACTTGCTTTTAATTTCACCAATTTCTGCCATAATTTTTATTATTTATTTTCTTAGGTTTGCTTTAGGCTTAAATTGCTCTCTGAGTCCATGGGAGGTTGGACTGGAAGCTGGGATTCAGAGTGGGAGGCTGGGAGTGGGTCCAGATAGAGGGTGTGGCTGGAGGCGAGTTCTTTGGGGCTGGAGAAGATCTAGGGGCTAGGGGATGTGGCTAGCGTCTGATGGGCTGTGGGGCACCCAGGGGTCTGACCTGGTGTCTGAGGGAACAATAGATCATCTGGAGATGTGAGATATGAAAATAAAGAGGAAGAATATGTTGGGCAGGAGAAAACACAAGGGTGGTAAAAGGAAGTTTTTTTACATAGCTGTTGGGATGAATTTGTGTCTGGAGAGATTCAGGTGGGGCCAGGAAGGTTCAGCTTCGTCCTGGTTTACACTCCCCACAAAGGAGGGATCAGGGGTTACACCAAGCCCCGGTCCTTCCTTTATCATGTGGCTGCACCCAGCTGAATCCCGTCCTATCTCCATCTCCAGCTGTCCAGGTGCAACTTCAGTGCCCACGTGTTTGTCAAGAACTCTAAGGGGCTGACATTTTATCAACTTAGAAACAAAAAAGTTGGCCTGCCACACCTTCATGGGTATTGGCAGAACACACCAGAACTTGGTCAGAGACAAAGGACTTGATTACTTGGCACAGCAGGCAGCGTGAGGTTCATGTTCATATGGGTCCACCTTGCCCAAGTCCTATAGGATGACCAGAGCAGTCCAGGTGGATTTTGCGCTCAAAGTGGTTTATGCCACTGCAGGGGATACTGAGTTTCAGAATCCTCAGTCTTATAAGGGGGCACTAGCAAACCTGCCCAGTATTTGCCTTTTGCTTTTTGAAGAGACAATGTCTCACTCTCTTGCCCAGGTTGGAAGGGAGTGGTGGGATCATAGTCCACTGCAGCCTCAAACTCCTAGACTCAAGCAGTTCTCCCACCTCAGCCTTATGCGTAGCTGGGACTACAGGCTTGCACCATCACACCTGGCTAATGTATGTATGTATGCATGTACGTACTTATTTTGTAGAGAGGGAGTCTTGCATTGATGCCTAAGCTGGTCTTGAACTCCTGACTTCCAGCGATCCTCCCGCCTCAGCCTTGAATCTTTGTCTTTGGTGGAGACATTATCTTTATTACCCTGAACCACAAACAGAATTGCTGCACAGGGGCATATTATATTTATTGTCCTGGGCAGTAAACTAGTCCATTCTGGGAAGACATTATTTTTATTATCCTGGACAGTCAACAAACCTGCTCTGATGGAGATACCATCTTGAAAGACTGCTCGTTAGCCAGACACCCTTGATAGATATTATCGAGTAAAATGGTGTTAGTACCTTTGCTCAAAAGACGTATAGAAATGTAAGAAACTTGTGGAAATTTGTCACTCACTACTCAGCTCCTGGCCTCCACCCTTCTCTGCTGGAGAGCCCCCCGCTTTCTTCCCTTCCACCTCTCATTCACTGCATGTTCCCCCAGTTCTCCCAGTGTTCTGGGCCCCGTTTATGCCCATGGTAGATATAACAACGGTAATTCAATCTGGATGAGCAAACCCTGCCCTACTCTTCGGTGCATATGTGTGTGTGACTTTGACTTTGAAGGTCCTTTGACTTTGAAATGTCTCTGTTTGGTATCTGTGCATAGTGCAGCTCCGTGTGTGTGTGTACATGGGTGGCGGGAGTGTGGGACTCTGCCTGTCCATTACCTGCCCATATGTGTGCATTTGTCCCCAAATGCAAAACCCGATGAGTCACCTTCAACACCAAGTATCTCTGATGTGGGCACTGATCCAGAGGTAGATTATTTCTTGTCCTGGCTACCTGTGTCTCTAGCTACGCCTTTGAGTTTGAACGGCCAACCCTGTGTCTGGGTGCTGCCCTGGCATCTGCTCTAGTGGGTCCATATCCGAATGCTTGGCCTCTGGGTCTGTGCCTGCAACTTTGAATCACCGCTCACTGGCTTCTGCATGAATCGCAGTGTTGACCTTGACTCTCATATCCGGTCCTGTGATTATGTCTGAATTACTTTGACCATATTTGGTTCTCAAATCTGAATATCCACAGATGCTACGTATCTCCCACCCATCTAACCTTTACAGCAACCTCCAATTTACAGATGAAATGGAGGCACAGTGAGATCAAAGAATTTTCTCAAAGTCTCAAAGCTGATATTTTTAATGCAGGTGGTCAGACTCTAGATATAATCACCACACTCATGCTTGTGAGTCAGTGTCTGGGACTCTGAGTGCATATCCCTGTCTCCTCCCTTTGTAATCTTATTAAGGACCCAAACTTGTACGTCCAGACCCTGTGTGCAAGTGTGTACCCATGTGACCTCGCACACCCAGAGCCACACTGGAGGTTATGAATTTAGGTTTGAGTTCTTATGTCCAAATCTGTGTCTATGAATGTATGTGTGTGTGTGTGTGTGTGTGTGTGCTTACACCCATGCCTGTCCATATTTATATGCACATGTGATCACTTGGGCTGTTATTACATAAGCCACATGTACATGCATATGAATTTCTGCTTAAAGCACACTGTCTACCTATGTATCCAAGCCTGGAAACCACCTTGTGTCTGTATGTATGTCCATGAGCTTGTGTGGTCACATATGTGTCCTTCCCTGGCATGCTGAGTTTGGCTTAGATCTCCAGATTCTGAGGCCAAGAATTCTACCATACAAATTGAATGGACATGTCTGTTTGAGGTCTCTGACATATCAAAGCAACCATCTGTCTAAGCCTGTATCCAGTGAACCTGTCTCCATCTCCAATCACAAGGGGATTTTGCTCTCTGGTCCTTCATTTCCCTTCTGTCTGTCTCTCTCTGTCTCTTGGGAAACTATTGCCTGTGGGGTAGGAGATGAAGGGAGAAGTTCTGGAAAAACAGGCTGCAGCTGTAAAACCTAAAGAGAAGAGAGTGCTTTAAAAATAAGAGAGGCTGGGCACAATGGCTCACTCCTGTAATCCCGTGATTTTGGGAGGCCGAGGCAGGCAGATCACGAGGTCAGGAGATCGAGACCATCCTGGCTAACGTGGTGAAACCCGGTCTGTACTAAAAAAAAAAAAAAATACAAAACATTAGCTGGGTGTGGTGGCATGCACCTGTAGTCCCAGCTACTCGGGAGGCTGAGGCAGGAGAATCGCTTGAACCTGGGAGGCAGAGGTTGTAGTGAGCCAAGATCGCGCCACTGCACTCCAGCCTGGGTGACAGAGCAAGACTCCATCTCAAAAACAAAACAAAACAAAACAAAAAAGCAAAGAAAAATAACCCCCAAAAACCCAGAGACTTCTGGAGAAATTGTGGGGAAAGCATATGTGAATGGTTTTCACATATGTAGGTACTGTAGGGCACTGGGAAGGGTGGCCATATAGGAAAAAGTCTCTGTTCTCAGGGATCCTCTATTCCCTCCCGCAGATGCTCAGGATGGCCATGGGGAGGTGTGGGGAGGGGTGAGACAGAGACTCAAAAGACACACACACAGAGAGAGAGAGAGAGAGAGAGAGAGGCAGAGAGATGGGGACTGAGACACACAGTGACAGAGATGGCCAAGAGAGATGCAGAGAAAAACAGAGACAGGGAGACACAGAGACAAGGCGACAGAGGAGACAGCGGGAGATCAAGACCAAAACACAGCCACACAGAGATGCAGCAGAGCCATATACCAAGAGACACAGAGAGACCAGATGGACAGAGATATGGTGAGAGACCGAGGCAGCCCCGAGGAAGATGGTCCCCACTGCGTGTTCATGCAACCTGAACCAGAACCTTCCCTGTCTCCCTCTGTCCCTAGCCTCATCTGAGGGGAAATGCCCAGCTGTTATTCCTGTGGGGCACAGACACCCCTCCCCAGACCCCAGGTCCCCACTCACCCAGTGATGCAGTGAGCAGTAGTGAGCACCCAGTGAGGGTGCACCAGGACGTCCCTGCATTGGAAGTTGCTGAAATGGTACAACCCTGCTAGGGTTGGGAATGCTTCTCACACCCCCAGCCTCCCACATTCTGGGACTGGATGGCAATCACAGCATCTGCAGAGGGAGTGCTGGGTGAGGGAGGGCAGGCTTGGCAGGAGAGGCCAGGGACTGGGCTAAGAGAGGGAGCTGGGCTGTGGGTTTGAAGGGACATGGGGGCAGAGGACTGGGGCTGGGGATCCAGGGACACAGAAGGGCCTGAGATTCTGGACCATTCCTTGGGGTCATGGGTTGGTGGCTGTTTGGCTGTTCCTGGTGGGGAGACTTTGCTCTGAGAGCAGGGCAAACCCCAGGGATTAGGGTAGGAGACATGAGACATTGTCTGGAGCAGGCATTGGGTTGGGAGCAAAGTATGTGGGGTGACTTGGGGTATTGTCTAGGAGGCTGTGGTGGGGAGGTAAAGGATAGAGCGCTTGTAGGTTTATGAGCTTCTTGAGTCTGGGATGTCCTGCCCCTATGGACAGGGGACATTTTCCCAAGTTAGCAGTTTTTTCAGCCAAACTACCTAATCTGATGCTATACCCAGATCAGGGTGGCAGGAGAGGAGTCAGGAATGGGAACCTAGGGACAGATACCTGATCCAGTCCCTGAGGCTTCTCCCCTTCTTGGTCAGCACTCTCTGAAGACAGTGGGTCTCTTCTCTACTGGTTTCATGTCTCTGCCATTAGCTCAGATTCCATCATCTTGTCCTCGTCTTTCTGTCTCCATCTCCGTCTGTCTCTTTGCATGTGTATATTTGTGTGTGTGCATCTTATTTTTTTTCTGTTTCTCTAAAAAAAATCCTGTCTGAGACAAACTTTACTAGTTCTTCTAGAGGAAGGAAGTCTTAAGGATGAGCTTTCTGAATTAGTTCTGGCATTTCTAGTTTTTGGAATTGGTTCTGTAAAGCGAATAGATTTAAAGGCACCAATAACTCTATTTTCAGTAATACAAAGAGAAATAAAAGTCCATGGTGTGATGTGGCAATAGAGATATGCAAAATATCACCACTGGATATTCCTAATCAAATAAAGGAGCAATGGCCAGGGTGATCATGTATATGATACTTCAGAATATTTTTTAAAGTAACAAGCATAATGAAATTGGATGATTGCTTCTAGTTGTGTTGGCAAAAGTGGAAAAAGAAAAGAATGAGCACAGGACTTTAAATTTCCAGATCTCAGACTGAAGAAATAATCTAAAGTTGCTATGTCTATGACTATGTTGAAAGAAACCTTTATCTCCTGTAGCCACAGAGCTGAGATTTCTGAAAACTAAACCTAGAATCTTATTGTGTGAGTGGCTAAATTACAGTGCTAATTAAATCCTCAGCATACATGCTGTCTGCCATTAAAGTGAAGGCATAATTGAAAGGGTAGGGATCCCAAAAGTTGGAATGAAGACACACGGGAAGACTGATTATGGTCAGGAGGCTGGGGAAAGGGTCTAGTTAGAGGATGTGGCCTGAGGCTTAAAAATGAAGATCCAGGGGGCAGACAGAATGTGGCCAGTGTCTGGCAGGATGTGGGGCACTTGGCATCTATCCTGGTGCCTGAGGAAGCAGTGAACTCTCCCAAGAGGGAGAACCCAAGAGGAAGAGCATGTTGGGGAGGAGGAGAGACAAATGGCAGAAGGAAATTTATTATGCCAAAGGTGGGATGAATTTGTGTCTGGAAGGATCCAGGTAGAGCCAAGAAGGTTCAGCTTCAGCTTGGCTTACACTGCCCCCAGAAAAGTTCAACTCAGCCTTGTTCCCTCTTCTGTCATTTGGCTGTGCCCAGCTGGGGCCGCCTCCTAACTCCAAGGGCCAAGAAGGTTCAACTTCAGCTTGGCTTACACTGCCCTCAGAAAAGTTCACCCTAGCCTTGGTCCCTCTTCTGTCGTGCGGCTGTGCCCAGTTGGGGCCCCTCCTACCTCCCACCCTTCCACCTCCAGCTGGACAGGTGCAGCCTTAGTGCCCCAACTGTTTGTCAAAAATTCTGAAGGGGCTGATATTTTGCCAACTGGCAAACAAATAAGTTAGCCTGCCACAGTTTTATGGATACTGGCAGAACACACTGGATTCTGGATCAAAGGCAAAGGACTTTATTACTCACAGCACAGAAGGTAGCATGAGCTTTGTGTTCACATCAGTTCACCTTGACCCTAAGTCCCACAGGAATGATCAGAGAAGTTTAGGAGGATCCTGTGCACATGGTGCTTTGACCCACAGCTGAGAAACCTGAGCTTAGAAATCCTGAATCTTATGAGGGGACTATTAATATTTGTCCGAGAGGGAGACACATTCTTTGTTATCCCGACCACAAACAGACCTGCTTTGGAGGAACATACTATATTTATTGTACCGAGCACTAAACAAATCTGCATTAAGGGACACATTATTTTATTTTATTTTATTTTATTTTATTTTGAGATGGAGTCTTGCTCTGTCACCCAGCCTGGAGTGCAGTGGCGCGATCTCGGCTCACTGCAAGCTCCGCCTCCCGGGTTCACACCATTCTCCTGCCTCAGCCTCCCGAGTAGCTGGGACTACAGGCGCCCACCACCACGCCCGGCTAAATTTTTTTTGTATCTTTAGTAGAGACGGGGTTTCACCATGTTAGCCAGGATGGTCTTGATCTCCTGACCTCGTGATCCACCCACCTTGGCCTCTCAAAGTGCTGGGATTACAGGTGTGAGCCACCGTGCCCAGCCTGGGACACATTATTACACTGGTCGGTAAGCAAAGCTGTTTTGTTGAAAATACCATTTGCAAGATGGCTTGCTAGCCAAACATCCTTGATAGTCCAAAGCAATTTTTTTTTTTTTTTTTGCTTTGAAGACATGTAGAAACATGAGAGGTCCATGGAGAATTCTCTCTCAAAATCATAATTTAAATTCTCTAACCTTCCCTGCAAAACAAACTTATACTTTCTTCCTTATACCCCTTGTCTGCCACATCTGTTACCCCAGCCTCACCAGTGTTCCAGGCCCAGTGCCCAATGATGGCAGGAAAAATATGGCGATCTGATCTGGATGTGCCCTATTGTTGCTGTTTGTTTATGTGTGGATTTGACTTTGGGGGGATGTATCCACATTTCCCAGTGTAGAGGTTCATGGTCTTCTGACTGTGAAAAGTCCTTGTTTGGTACTTGTGTGTAGTGCAGTTCTGTGTGCGTGTGTGTGTGTGTATGTGTGTGTGTGTATGTGCATGCACATGTGTATGTGGTAGGTGTGCAAGGCCCTATTGTCCACTACCTGCCCACACATGTGAGCCATGTCCCCATATGGGAAAACTGATGAGTAACCTTCAACACCAATTGTCTGACTTGGGGGATGATCTAGAGATGGATAAATCTTTCTTGTCCCAGCTGCCTGTGTCTCCAGAATATGTCTTTCCCCATAAATGCCCAACTCTGTGTCTGGGAGTTGCCAGGAATCTAACCTATAAGCCTGTATATGAATGTCTGGCCCTTGGGGTTGGTGTCTGCAACTTTGGATCACCACTAAGTGGCTTTATGGATGAGTCACAGTATTAGCCTTGACTAACTTTATTTGGGTCTGCACATATGTCTGATTTTGGCCATATTTGTTTTCACATGTATGTACCATACATACATGTATGTACATACATCCACATGTATGTACCATAACTAAGTCATGTGTCCTTGATCAAAATAACTGATATTTATTACTATGCATTACAGCTACTGTGTGCCAGGCATTATCATGCACACCCACACACACGCATATACACAAAGACACATTTTTCTATTTAAGTCTTAGGAAAACCCCCAGGAACAAATGAGGAAATGGAAAGACACTGAGGTCAAACAATTTTCTCAAAGATTCAGAACTAATATGTTTGATCCCAGATGGTCATACTTTTGGATACAACCACCATACTATAGACCCATGTCTGTGAATTGCTTTTGGGGGGGCTACTCAGGATATGTCCCCTCAAAGTCAAACCCAACACTGCATATCAGTGCCTCTCTCCTGTGTACCTTTACTAAGGCCCCCACCTTGTACGTTCCGACCTTGTGTGCAAGTGTGTGCATCCTGGAACATGGGATATCCAGACCTACAGTGGAGTGTAGATTTTGGTCCAAGCTTCTATGTCCAAAGCTGTGTGTGTGTGTGTGTGTGTGTGTATGTGTGTGTGTGTGTGTGTGTGTATGCATACATACACCTATGTGTTTTTTTTTTTTTTTTGAGACAGAGTTTCGCTCTTGTTGCCCAGGCTGAAGTGCAATAGCATGATCTTGGCTCAAGTCAACCTCTGCCTCCCAGGTTCAAGCTATTCTCCTGCGTCAGCCTCCTGAGTAGCTGGGATTACAGGCATGTGCCACCATGCCAGGCTAATTTCGTATTTTTAGTAGAGACAGGGTTTCTCCATGTTTGTCAGGCTGGTCTTGAACTCCCAACCTCAGGTGATCTGCCCAGCTTTGGCCTCCCAAAGTACTGGGATTACAGGCGTGAGCCACTGTGCCCAGCCACACCCATGTCTTAACTGTCCACACTTACATATAAACATCGATGTCCATACATTGATCCTCGAAGCTGAGACCTATGTATATGTTACGTGAAGGTAAGCTGTAAGTGCTGTACCTACCAATGCCTAAGTTTGAAAGTCTGTTTGTGCATATATGTAGGTCCACAATCTAGTATGGCCACATCTGTGCCCTTGTTGCCCTTGTATGACCCTGAGTTTGGCCGAGATGCCCAAACTCTGGGACCAAATTTGTGTGTCATACATACTGAGTGTCACATCCATTTAATATCTGTGACAGATGAATGACCCTGAATGACTGGCTCCAAGTGACACCTGTCCGAACGCACTGTATCCAGTGACCTTATCTTCATTCCCAACCACAGAGAACTTCTTGCCCTCTGGTCTTTTCCCCTTTCTCTCCCTTTTGGGAACCTATAACACATGAAATGGGTGGTGGGAACAAAAGAGGATACAGTTCCAGGGAAAAGAGGCAAAAGTTTTTTTAAAGCTAGAGAGCAAACAGTATTTTAAAAACACATCAGAGACTCCTGGAGAAATTGAGGGGAAGGCATAAGTGAAGGATATGTAGGTAGATAAAGGCACAGTCAGGGAACAGGAGGCGAGAAGGACCCTGTCCTCATGGATCCTCTACTCCCATCCCAGAGGGCTCGGACGGTGACTAGGTCCCGGGAACTGAGGAGTGTGTGCTCTGCTCCCAATCTTGGCAAGTGATTCTCTTTGAATGTGGACATTTTAACTGTGGTCCTTCCTGCACTGTCCCCCGCTGTGAGGTGTCTGAGGCCCACTACCAATCCTAGTAAGAAGGCAGGGGTCAGGGTCCTGAAAAATGTGGCTGGGAGTAGGAACCCATGGGTTCTGTACCTGGAGTTGGAGAAGGCAGAAAGCCAGGAATCCAAGGTCTTGGAGAAGGAAAATGTTGGGACTATGGACCCCTGTATTTTAATGGGTGGGGGAGAGAGTCCTTGACACCTCTGAGGATAAAACTACTGGAGCTTGGGGACTACAGCCCAATGGAAGGTGTGGGTTGCATTGAGGGGTGTGATGGTTAATATCAAGCATCAACTTGAGGGGAATGAAGGATGGAAGTACTGTTCCCCGGGGGGGTCTGTGAGGGTGCTGCCCGAGGAGATTAACATTTTACTCAGGGGACTGGGAAAGGCAGACCCTCCCTCAATCTGGGTGGGCACCATCTAATCAGCTGCCAGTGTGGCCAGAATAAAAGCAGACAGAAGAACGTGGAAAGACTAGACTGGTTTAGCCTCCCAGCTTACATCTTTTTCCCGTGCTGGATGCCTCCTGACCTCAACATTGGCCTTCAAGTTCTTCAGCTTTGGGACTTGGACTGGCATCCTTGCTCCTCAGCCTGCCAACAGCCTATTGTGAGACCTCACCTTGTGATCATGTGAGTCACTTCTCCTTAATAAACTCCCCTTTATATATACATCGATCCTATGAGTTCCGCCCCTCTAGAGAACCCTAATACAGAGGGGAAAACATGGGCAGGGTATCCAGGTCTGCTTTTTGGGCTGGGGCATGATGAGGCTAAAGGACATGTCAGTTCTTTTTTTTTTGAGAGGAGTCTTGCTCTGTCGCCCAGGCTGGAGTGCAGTGGCGCGATCTCGGCTCACTGCAAGCTCCGCCTCCTGGGTTCACGCCATTCTCCTGCCTCAGCCTCCCAAGTAGCTGGGACTACAGGTGCCTGCCACCATGCCCGGCTAATTTTTTGTATTTTTAGTAGAGACGGGGTTTCACTGTGTTAGCCAGGATGGTCTCGATCTCCTGACCTTGTGATCTGCCCGCCTTGGCCTCCTAAAGTGCTGGGATTGCAGGCTTGAGCCACCGTGCCCAGCCAGGACATGTCAGTTCTAAACCCCAGGCCCCTGGTCTGTCCCTCTGACACCTCCTCCTACACCATCCGCAGACACACAATTTCTTTTCTTTTCTTGTTTTTTTGTTGTTGTTGTTGTTGTTTTTTTTTTTTTTTTGAGATGGAGTCTCGCTCTGTCACCCAGGCTGGAGTGCAGTGGTGCAATCCTGGCTCACTGCACTTCCACCTCCTGGGTTCAAGCGATTCTCCTGCCTCAGCCTCCTGAGTAGCTGGGACTACAGGTGTGTGCCACCATGCCCAGCTAATTTTTTGTATTTTTAGTAGAGACAGGGTTTCACTGTGTTAGCCAGGATTGTCTTGCTCTCCTGACCTCATGATCTACCCACCTTGGCCTCCCAAAGTGCTGGGATTACAGGGTCTCCCAGCTAATAAATGACAGGGCAGGGCTTTGAACCCAGGCAGGGCAGCTCCACAGCCTATTTCCTTAACCACTGTCCCATAGGGCCTCCCAAGGCCGCAGTGGGCAGGGCATGACTAAACATGCAGCTACACGTCAGAACCCTGGAGTCAGGCTCAGGGACACAGGACCAGGTGACAGGCACAGGGCACAACCTCCCATGTGACATCACACTCGGCTACACACACTCTTGCAAAGCTGCAGGGTGACTCATACAATGTGGTCACACCATGACACACACAGCACATGACACTGAACCAGATAGGTACAACCACAAAGATTCCATCACATGGTAAATTATAGTGATATCATAATCCAGAAACAGCCTTGGATGAATGGAAATGCCTGTTCACCCTAATACACAAAAATCACACAAGTACAGCCACAGAAGCACCCCCATACACACGTCATACGGGCATGCAAACTTAGTAGCAACCCTGTCTGCTTGAAGATGGTGACACTTTGGGACATACACATCACACACGCAGAGCCATGGACCAAATTGTGTCCCTCCCTCTCCAGACTTTTATGTTAAAGTGCTAAGCCCCAAGATAGTAGCATTTGGAGCTGGGACCCTTGGGAGGTGAGGAGAGTTAGCTGAGGCTGTGAGGACGGGGCCTTCATGGTGAAATTAAGTGCCCTAATGTGAAGAGGAAAAGCGGGAGAGAGAATTGATACCTGCTAAACCTCAGACTTGGACTTCCCAGCCTCCAGAACGGTGAGAAATAAATTTCCATTGTGGAAGCCACCTGTCTGTGGTATGTTGTTATAGGAGCCAGAGCAGACTAAGACACACACACTTACACCCCTCTCCCACCACACACACACAACACACACCTGTGACATTGTGCACGACGTATCCCAGGTGCCTGGTGCAGGCGGTTTCTGCTGTGATCATCGGGTTGGCACCTGGTGGGGAGGGGATTCTGGGATTCTTTAGCCGTCTCCCTTCCCCACCCTCCCACGGAATCTCTGGGCAGCAGTAGCAGCCATAAGGGATCCTCTCCACCTTAGGCGGTGAGACCCTGAAACCATAACCTAGGGCAGAGTTTCTCAACCTGGCCGCTACTGACACTTCGGATTGAATCATTCTTTGCTGTGGGCACTGCCCTGTGTGCTGTAGGATATTACACAGCATCCCTGCCCTCTGCCCACTAGATGCCAGTAGCACCCTCCTTGCCAAATCATAGCAACCAAAAATGTCCCACTGTCCTGTGGTCTCTGGGAGAAGTCAGTGTTAGCAACATCTGGAATGAGAAGGAGTGATGGGGAGCTGGAGAGATGGGAACTCAGAGTGCGAGAAAGGCAAAGAAAGTCAGTGACAGAGACAGAGGAAGTTAGATAGGGATAGAGACACAGGGACACTGATACAGAGACACCAAGACGGAGGCTGGGGGAGACAGAGTCAGAAAGCTAGGATGGGGAAGATGGAAACACAGGCACAAAGAGTTCTCAGGGTAAGTGAGTCCGAAAGGTACGGAGACGGAAATACCGGTGTTGACAGCAGACACAGCGTACAGCCTCTGTGCCCAGGCGTTGTTCTAAGCACTTGACATGCAGTAATTCACTTTCATAGGAACCTTACCTGGAAGATTGGATTATTAGCCCCATTTCACAGAGTTAAGAAACAGAGAGGTTAAGTAACTTGCTGAAGGTCACACAGCCATTGGCGGTTTAGTCCATTTTTACTGCTGAATAGGATTCCATTGTATGGATGCACCACAGTTTATTTGTCCACTCACCAGTTTATGGAATATCTGTCACTGCTTGAACACTGCAAACTTCCCTCTCCTCAATCTTCCTTATTATTTAACTTATTGTGTATGATTTGTATGAATTTAAAATATTATACTGACACATATAAATATATATCTAATTCATTATTTATTTTACTGGATTTATTTTCTATTGTTTGTATCTCTCAGCTACAACAAGGACAAGAATCTTTGCCAGTTTTGTTCACTGGTCTATCCAAAGCCCCTAAAACAGTGCCTAGTGCATAGTAGGTACCTGATAAGTCCTTACTGAATAAATGAGAATGAATGGATGGCCACAAACTCTTTCTATCACTATATTTCTCAGTTGAACTTCTCGGTCAGGGTACTGCCTGTCTGGCTGTTTCTGTCTGTCTTTGAGACAGACAACTAACACACACATATTCTCTCTCTCTGTTTATATCTGTCTCTCTGTGGCTGACACTCTCTCCATCACTCTTTCCTGTCTCTTTCAGTAGATCTCTCACTGGAGAGATCTCTGAGTCTCTGGAGGGTGGTTGAGGTCTTGTCAGGGGTCTGGGGTTGGGAATCTAGAGCAGAGGAATGGAGTTTGGAGCCTGGGTCTGAAGTCTGGAGTGAACCTTCAAAATCTCCAGTTTGTGCTGTGGAATCTAGAGCTTGGAATCTGAATTCTGAGATTTTGGGGTTTGGAGTGAAGCATCTGGAATCTAGATGAGACATCAGCAAACTATTTCTGTAAAAGTCCAGGAAGTAATTATGTTAGGCTTTGTGGGCCAGACGGTCTGTGCTGTAATTGCTCATTTCTGCTGTCCCAGCATAAGAGCAGTCATAGACAACACATGAAGGAATTAATGTATGTTCCAACAAAATGTTATTTACAAAAACACACAGCAGCTGGATTTGGCCTGCAGGCATAATTTGTTTACTTCTGATTAAACTGGAACCTGGAAAATGGAATCCAGAAATGGAAGTCTTGGTTCTAGAGTCCAAAGACTGGTCTGATATCTAGAGCTTGGACCACCAGTCTGGTCTCCAGGAAGATGAAGCTCAAAGTCTAGAGTCTGAATTTGGTGACTGAGGTCTTCATTTTGGAGTTAAGATTTTTGTATGTAGATCACAAGAGACTGTCACTTCATTGCAGGACAGTTTAGCCCTGAAATTGGGGTTTAGCCCGGGAGGGTTCTTGGCTTCACCCAGGAAAGGATTCAAGGGTGCTGGTGGTGTGAGACAGCAGTCTTCGTTGAATGGTAGCTGAGACTATGGTAGCTGAGTAGCTGAGGCTATAGGTGCACACCACCACACCCAGCTAATTAAAAAAAAATTGTAGAGATGAAGCCTTGCTATATTGCCCAGGCTGGTCTCAAACTCCTGGCTTCAAGCAATCCTCTTGCCTCAGCCTCCAAAGTGCTGCAATACCTGGTGCCCGTGAATTTTTTTTTTTTTTTTTTTTGAGACGAAGTCTTACTCTGTTGCCCAGGCTGGAGTGCAGTGGTGCCATCTTGGCTCACTGCAACCTCCACTTCCTGGGTTCAAGTATTCTCCTGCCTCAGCCTCTCTAGTAGCTGGGATTACAGGCACATGCCACCAGGCCTGGCTAATTTTTGTTTTTTTTTTAATAGAGACAGGATTTTGCCGTGTTAGCCAGACTGGTCTCGAACTCCTGACCTCAGGTGATCTGCCCACCTCGGCCTCCCAAAATGGGCTAGGTTTAGATTTCTATATGTAGAAATTGTACAAATAGGTTAATAGTGTTATGAAAATTTATATCCTCATTCTTTTTTGTTGTGGTAAAGTACACAAAATATAAAATTTACAATTAGTGGCATTACCAGTATTAATCCAGAACATTTTTATTACCCCAAAAGGAAGCCTTGTACACATTAGCAATCACTGCCCACCCCCCCGGCCCCCAGCTCCTGGCAATTACTAATCTGCTTTCTGTCTCTATGGATTTGCCTATTCTATATTTCATATACATGGAAGCATAATTCAGCCACAAAAGATTGAATGGAATAATTCAGCCTTTTGTGGCTGAATTATTTCACTTAGCATCATGTTTTCAAAGTTCATCCATGTTTAGTATTTCATTCCTTTTTGTGACTGAATATTCATTGTATGACTATGCCACAAATTACTTATCCAATTTACTAGTTTTACCTGTTGGATTAATTGTTTCCAGTTACATGCTGTTATAAAAAAAAAATTTCCATGAACATATATACAGGCGCACATATATACAGTCTAAATCATTATATATATATATTATATATATTGCAGATATGCATAAGTTTCTTTAGTGCGTATACTCGGGAGTGAAATTTCTGGGCATTAGATATGCACATTTTGGCCAGGTGCGGTGTCTCATGCCTATAATCCTAGCACTTTGGGTGGCCGAGGCGAGCAAATCACCTGAGATCAGGAGTTCAAGGCCAGCCTGGCCAACATGGTGAAACCCTGTCTCTATTAAAAATACAAAAAATTAGCCGGGCGTGGTGGCAGATGCCTGTAACCCCAGCTACTCAGGAGGCTGAGGCACGAGAATCACTTGAACCAGGGAGGCAGAGGCTGCAGTGAGCCGAGACAGTGCAACTGCACTCCAGCCTGGGCAACAAGAGCAAAATTCCATCTCAAAAAAAAAAAAAGATATGCATCTTTACCGTTTCTACTTGAGGTCATGGAAATATCCTCCTAAATTATGTCCTAAAAGTTACATTGTTTTGCCTTAATCAGGTCTAATCTGCATGGAAATGATTTCCGTGTGTGGTGTAAGGTAGGAGTTCAATGCCATTTTTTTTCCATACGGATACCCGATTTTCCCAGCAATACTTACTGAAAAGGCATTTTCTCCACTGCTTTGCAGTGTCATTTCTGTTTCATATAAAGTGCCTATAAATGCATAGGTCTGCTTCCGGCTCTGGGTTCTATTCTATTGGTACGTTTGTCTATGCCTGTGCTAATATCACACTTCTTATAATAAGTTACAAGTAGAAAAGGCTACCCGCCTTGCTTTTCTTTGGAAGTGTGCTGGCTGACCTTTATCCTTGCCCTTTGTTCTTTTTCATAAATTTTAGAAACAGTCTGTCAGGCTCAAGAAAAATCCTGCTGTGGTTTGGAATACATTGAATTTTAAAATAAATTTGGAGATAATTCTCCTCTTCACAACATTTTCTCCTGCATGCACATGGAACAACATATCTCTCCATTTATTTTGGTCTTTCTCTTCTTTCTCCTCTCCCCTCCCCTCCCCTCCCCTCCCCTCCCCTCCCCTCCCCTTCCCTTCTCTTCTTTCGAGCTGGAGTCTTGCTCTGTTGCCCAGGCTGGAGTGCAGTGGCGCGATCTCAGCTCACTACAACTGTCGCCTCCCGGGTTCAAGGGATTCTCCTTTCTCAGCCTCCCGAGTAGCTGGGATAACAGGCGTGAGGCCGCACCCGGCCTTTGGTCTTCTTTAATATCTCTCTATGGTATTGGATATCTTTGAAGCCTTATTTTTAGGGTCTTCATGGATTTTACATTTTTTGATTTTTAAAAATTTCGTGGCAGTTACATAGGAATGCAGTTTATTTTTTATTGATTTGCTTCCAACAATCTTGCTAAATTATATGATTATTTCTATAATTATTTATTGATTATTTGGGGCTTTCTGCATTCACAATCATGTCAACTAAAATATATATATATATTTTTTTGAGACAGTCTTGCTCTGTTGCCCAGGCTGGAGTGCAATGGTGTGATCTTGGCTCACTGCAACCTCTGCCTCCCAGGTTCATGTGATTCTCCTGCCTCAGCCTCTAGAGTAGCTGGGATTACAGGCATGCACCACCACGCCCAGCTAATTTTTGTATTTTTAGTAGAAATGGGGTTTCACCATGTTGGTCAAGCTGGTCTCAAACTCCTGATCTCATGATCTGCCCACCTCGGCCTCCCAAATGGCTGGGATTACAGGTGTGAGCCACTGCGCCCGGCCAGCTCTTTTTCTTTTATAATTATGTGTTTATGGCTACATGTTTCTCTCCGGGCACTGTAGTAGGCACATACAATACATGTGTATACATCTTGTTTTTTCCTTAGCATTTAATTCCAAATATTTTCTGATTTCCATTATATTTCTTGTTTGAACTGTGTGTTCTTTAGGGGGGTGTTCCTTTAAAATCGAAACACAGAGTCCTAGATGAGATAATTCTGAACTAGCCAGTCAAATACCACATGTTCTGTCTTATAAATGGGAGCTAAACAGTGGGTACAGACAGGCATAGAGTGAAATAATAGACACTGGAGACTCCAAAAGGTGGAAGCATGAGAGGGGTTGAGGCAAAGGAGGAAAAATGACCTGTTGGGCACAGTGCACACTACTTGGGTGATGGGTACAGTAAAAAGCCCAGAGTTCACCACCACACAACATATCCCTGTAAGAAACCTGCACTTGCGGGCCGGGCGCGGTGGCTCACGCCTGTAATCCCAGCACTTTGGGAGGCAGAGGCAGGCAGATCACGAGGTCAGGAGATCGAGACTATCCTGGCTAACATGGTGAAACCCCGTCTCTACTAAAAATACAAAAAATTAGCCGGGCGAGGTGGCAGGAGCCTGTAGTCCCAGCTACTTGGGAGGCTGAGGCAGAAGAATGGCGTGAACCTGGGAGGCAGAGCCTGCAGTGAGCCGAGATCGCGCCACTGCACTCCAGCCTGGGTGACAGAGTGAGACTCCGCCTCAAAATAAATAAATAAATAAAAATAAATAAATAAATAAATAAATAAAACTGCACTTGCACTCCCTAAGACCATTTGAAAACACATGAGGGTTTTCTGGTTATCATGATTTCTAGCTTAATTTCATTGTGGTCAGACAACATACTCTATATATTCCAACTTGGAAATT
The DNA here is from genome assembly GCF_006542625.1 of Nomascus leucogenys. NCBI lineage: Eukaryota > Metazoa > Chordata > Mammalia > Primates > Hylobatidae > Nomascus > Nomascus leucogenys. Next base: position 65,100,554 of record NC_044390.1, read on the forward strand.
TGTTGAGACTTGCTTCGTACCTCAGTAACAGGTTCACTTTTGTAAATGCTATGTGTGGTTTTTAAATTGAGGTAAAGGTTTTACTGAGGTATGCACAGTGTGGCATTACAGTTCAATGAGTTTTGGCAAATGCATACACTCACGTAATCCTCACTCCTGTAAAGTTATGGAAAATTCCCATCACCTGAGAACGTTCTTTTATGCTTCTCCCCAGTCTGTTTTTTTTTACTTTTGTTTTTGAGATGGAGTCTCACTCTTTCGCCCAGACTGCTGTGCAGTGGTGTGATCTCGCTCACTGCAACCTCTGCCTCCTGGGTTCAAGCAAGTCTCCTACCTCAGCCTCCAGAGTAGCTGGAATTACAGGTGCCCACCAACACACCCATCTAATTTTTTTTTTTTTTTTTTTTTGAGATAGAGTCTTGCTCTGCCACCCTGGCTGGAGTGCAGTGGCGCGATCTTGGCTCACTGCAACCTCCACCTCCTGAGTTCAAGAGATTCTCCTGCCTCAGCCTCCTGAGTAGCTGGGATTACAGGCACCTGTGACCATGCCTGGCTAATTTTTGTATTTTTAGTAGAGACAGGGTTTCACCATGTTGGCCAGGCTGGTCTTGAACTCCTGACCTCAAGCGATCTGCCCACCTTGTCCTCCCAAAGTGTTGGGATTACAGGTGAGCCACTGCACCTGACCCCAATCTGTTTCTATACATATTCCTCTCTCCCATCCCAGCAACCAGGCAACATTGAATAATTTTGCCTGTTCTAGAATTTCATGTAAATGTGATCATATAGTGTATCATATTTTGTGTCTGGCTTCTTTCACTCAGCATAATGATTTTGAGATGCATGTATGTTGTTGCTTATATCAATAGTTTATTTCTTTCTGGTGCAGAGTAGCAATCCATTGTATGGATATATCACAGTTTGCTTATCCACTCACTTACTGATAGACATTTGCTTCATTTCCAATTTCATTATTATGCATAAAGCTACTATAAACATTCTTAGGGAAGTCTTTTCTATGGCTGTTACATAAACACCTATGAGTAGAATTGCTAGCCATCATGTGGATGTATGCCTGTCTTTCTAAGAATCTGCCAAGCTGTTTTCCAAAATGGTTGTACCATTTTACCCCCTACCCCCAGCAATGTAGGAGAATTACAGCTGCTGTAGATATAACCGAGACTTGATGCTGTTATTCTTTTCAGTTTTAGCCATTCTGGTAGCTGTATGTCTTTTGAAATGATTCTATATTTTTCAGGTACTGGGTGCAACATTCCATATATGACCATTAAATAGAGTATGTTACTCGTATTGTTCAAATTATCTATATACTTATTCAATCTCCCATCTCCTTGCCCCTCAGTTGCCCCATTCTGCCCCTCAAACTTCCCTCTTTCTACTCCTTGGCCTCTGTAGCTGTCACTCATAGTAGCCCTCTCCACAGTTCTCCCCACCAGACTCCAGCTGCAGCAGCCAAGTCCTGAGACAGATGCAAATTAAAAATTCTTGAAATGCAGTTAAGAAGACAAAAATGAATATAGATCAACTAAAGCTGAATAGTTAAACTAAGCAAGAAAATATCTAGTTACCATTTGCTGACTTGACTTTTCAGAAACTGGACAACATCCATGGCACTGGTTTCTCTTAACCACCCAGGGAACGGCCCCTCCCTCTGAAACCCTGTGGCCCTCCGGGTCAAAGCTCCCATTTCCCAGATAGGGAAACTGAGACCCATGGAGGGAAAGCCATTTGCTGGACTCTCTTGAATGGAAGGGGAAGCAAGGAGGACACTACAAACAGAACCTGTGCTTCTCTTAGACTTTATTTCTGGATCTAGGGGAAAGGGACAAAAAATGAAAAACCAACTTTAACACTGGTAAGGTTGGGTCAACGTGCTACAAGGGGGCGCTGTGTACAGGGAGAGTCTAGGTGGCATTGGACCACTTGGTCTGAGGGAGGAGGGGCTGGCGACCTGGACTCCTGGGTCTGAGGGAGGAGGGGCTGGGGGCCTGGACCCTGGGTCTGAGGGAGGAGGGGCTGGGGGCCTGGACTTCTGAGCCTGACGGAGGAGGGGCTGGGCACAGAGATTCCTGAATTCCTTCCGCAGGATGTATTTGGGGGTCAATTTCATGGGTTCCCAGTCCCCATAGTTAACTAGCCTGGACAGTTTTCTCTATCCACTCAGTGAATTTGCAGAGGTTGGTGTAGACACCTGGCACGCCAACTTGGCCACACGGGGCTTTTCCGAAAGACACAAGGCCCTGCAAGTACCCGTTGCAGATCAGTGGTCCCCCAGAGTCACCCTGTCGTGAAGAGAGGGAGAGTCAGAATCCGAAACACAGAGAGGTGGAAACGGATGTGGGATCAGAAAGGAACTAAATGAGACTGAGAAACAAAGACAGAACCATCATCAATAACAACATAACCCAGCAGCATGTCTGTTGGAAGGTCCCATTCCAGATCCCTGACCTCATCTAATCCTGCTTCCCGATGTCCTATGTCCTGAATGCTGGCTGCTTCTCTTGGGCTTATTGTCTGTCTGTTTCTGTTTGTCTGTCTCTCCTTCTTTGTAGCTTAGAAATATCAAAAAATTCCAACAAAGGTATATCATGAATGCATAAAACATATGCATAAATCGACTATTTACGTTATTGGTAAGGCTCCCCATCAACCGTAGCCTATTTCTAGTTTTTGGGGAGTCAAAAATTATATGAGGATTTTCTGTTGGATGGAGGTCACCGCCCCCAGGCCCCGTGCCCTTGGAAGGTCAAGCACATTTCTCTGTGGGCGTGTTTCTGCCTCCCCACGTCTCTATTTCTGTTTCTCTCTTCCTTTGCTTCTCTTCATTCCTATGTTTATTTCTCTGTGTCTCTCAGTTTCTCTCTCTAGTTGTCACTGTCTCCCTGTGTGTCTCTCCATCTCTGCATCTCGCCATGCGGCCTTGTGTGTCTCTGTCTCCCCCTTCTCCACCCTTCCCTGAGTCGCCTGCCCTCCCCTTCCCGTTTCTCACGTTGCAGGAGTCCTTCTGGTCTTGCCCTCCGCCGGCGCAGAACATGCTGGGGTGGTACAGCGGGTCATAGAGCTCACTGCAGAGCTCCTCAGACACCACCGACACGTTCACGCACTGCAGCACGGTGGGCATTCTGCCTGGGACGCAGAGCTCTGGGTCAGCCCCCGCGACTGAGCAGAGGACCCCCTTGAAGAGGGAAGACGCACACCCGTGAGCTCACCGTTTGCCAGCAGACCCCAGCCAGAAACCAGGCAAGAGTTCCCCGCGGTAGGGCACTGCGAAGCAATGCTGATGTTCCGGATGGTGTCAGACTCGGACACGGATTCGTCCAACTTGATGAGCATGAGGTCGTTGGCGAGCAAGGGTCTGTTGTACTCAGGGTGCTGTACGGAGTGGCTGGCCTCCACCATCTGGCTCCCTGGCTCTCGGTCGGCCTCAAGACTGTGCAGGCCCAGCCCGATGGTGTAGGAGCTGAGGGCCACGGAGGGCAGGTCGGTTTTGTGGCAACATCCTATCTGCATTCTCATCTTCAACCCCATTCCCATCCCCATCGCCTAACCCCAACCCCGCCCTCTTCGCTAAACACCCTAAGAACTGCTTAACCATGGTTTCAAATCCTCATTCACAAAAATTCAGGGACAGGAACTTGCCTTAGTTCACTAGAGACACAGCACTGGCCTGAGTTTTCAACTCAGGGCTCTCACTCTTTCCGAAGCAAGGATCCCCCCGCCCGGCCCTTCCCTCTGGGCTCCCCGGATCCAGGCTCATTCCGTCCTCCTCCCAGAGCCTTCACCGCTGTTTCCCCCTGAGCACCCCAGGATGAGCCTGATATTAGGCCCCTGCCTTCAGCCACGGTAACGTCCAGGCCCCGCCCCCGGACCCAGGCCCTGCCCACTCCCCCTACCTCTGCACTCACTTCTGGAAACAGTGTGCGGCTGACAGCACCCACTGCGGATGCACCAGGACGCCCGAGCAGAACAATTCGTCTTCCATGACCAGTGCCACCTGCCAGGGCTGCGAGTGCGGGCTGCAGTCCTCACCGTTTATGATTTGGCTGCCGCTACCAGAGACTAGGGATCCTGAGGGCGGAGTCAGGGCTGGGATCCGGACCAGGAGGCGGGCCCAGGGTTCCTGGGGGTGGGCTTACCGAGCAGGGGCGTGGTCAGAGGTTCAGGAGCAGTCAGGGCTCCTCGGGGCGGAGTCAGGGCTGGGAACGGGCTCAGGAGGCGGGCCCGGGGCTCTTGCGGGAGGGGTTACCGAGCAGGGGCGTGGTCAGGGCTTCAGGAGCAGTCAGCACCCTTGGGGGCCGAGTCAGGGCTGGGGGCTGGCCCAGGGGGCGGACCCAGGGCTCCTGGGGGTGGGGTTATGGTGCAGGGGGCATGATCAGAGCTTCAGGGGCTGGTCCAGGATACAGGCCTAGGGGTCCCAGGGGCGGTGATCACGGTGCAGGAGCCTGGTCAGGGATTCAGGGTAGTCGGGACTCCTGGGAGGAGAGTTAGGGCATGGGGGTGGGCTGAGAAGGCGGGATCAGTGCTCCTAGGGTTGGGGTTACAGCGCAGGGGCTCCATCAAGGCTTCAAGAGCTGGGTTATGGCTAGGGGCAGTCTCAGAAGGTGGGACCAGGGCTCCTGGGGCGGAGTCAGGGCTCTGGGATGGGCTCTGGAGGTGAGACTGGTGCTATCTCAGTGCAAAGCCACGGTCAGGAGGGGTTCAACAGAGGAGTCTAAGCTCATAGCGGTAGGATCGGGTCCTCTGGGGTGAATTAAAGCTCAGGGGGTGGAGTTGTTGCTGGGCGCATTGTTCGGGTCACTTGTCTGCGCAGACTGATGCTCAAAGAGTCGGTCCTGCGCCGAGTCACTCCTATCCTCTCCCATCCTTGCCCACAGTCACACCCAGCCACAAGCCCATTCACACCAAAACACCATTTTATAGTCCTGTGAGGTGAGTTCCTTGGGGATGGGAGAGGGGGATCTCAGGACTGACCCAGGAAGCAGGCACAGATTCCCAGCAATGGATCACTCCCCAGGAAGCACAATCTCCTGCACCCTCGGCTTCCCCTGTCCCCACATCATCATTACACTGTTGTCACTCCACCAGATATTCAGAGGCACAAATTGTCAGAGTCTCACAGGTACAACCACACACCCAGGCACACTGCCACACACAAATTACCGGGATACGAGGAGTTGCAGGGGGACAGCCATGGGGGACAGATAACATGGTACCGTCTCACATTCAGCTTTGCAGTCACAAGCAAGAGGACACTGAGTCATGCCTGAACATTAACAAACACTGTGCCCCCAAGCACAGACAGACATACACACGCATACTCAGATACCTGTGACACCAAGGATGAGGTACCCCAGGAACCGGCCCCAGGGGTTTCCTGCTGTGGCCATCACGTCAGCAGCTGGGGATGAGGAGTGAGACTTAGCTGTGTCTGGGGATCTTCAGCCCAAGTCTCTCCATCCCTCTCTTTGTCCCTTTCTTCCCTCTGGGGTGTTATTAGGTAGAAAAGAGTCTAGACCATCTACCCCCACTCCCATCCATGGACCCAGAACCTAGAGAGACAGATTGAGAGACTGAGAGAGAAAGAGAGAGAGAGAGGGATGGGAAAAGAGAGAAAACTAGGTAGAAAGGAAAGTTTAGAGAAAGCATCCAGCCATCTATGAGTGGGGAGAGATGGTGTCTAGCCACCCATGAACAAGCACGGAGGGAAGACACACAGAGAATCAGAGCCGGAGAGACAGAGTGTTTGAGAGATACCCTCAGAGACAGTCTGAGAGCTAGACATGGAGATATAGATACAGAGAGACAGAGAGGCTAAGGGAGACCGAGAGAGAGAGACAGAGAGGGAGAGGAGGGGGAGAGAGAGAGAGAGAGACTCCTAACTAGAGACAGTGAGACATCTGTCTAGAGAGATGTGGAGATAGAAGGCACAGAGGCTGAGAATCCAGCGACATGGAGCTGTAGGGAGAGTCGGATCACGAAGACTGCAGGCTTTTAGTGGGGGAATACCGGGCCTCTTACCCGGCCACCTCTGGGCTCCTGGATTCCGCTGCTGGGCTGAGCTCCAGCCTGCTGCCTCCCGCAGGGGCCTCCTTGGGGCTTATAAGCGTCCTCAGCCTGGGCTGGCCTGCCCCCAGGGGATGCGTTCCAGGGGTCAGGTGCTGCAAGTTTCCAGCTCAACTCTCTCAGGCTGCCTCAACTCTGACCAGGCAGTGGTTGGGGGCCCAGATGGGGCCGGCAGCAGGGTCCAGGGACCCAGGGGGGAGACCCCTGCCCAGATCCTAGACTCCACTCTCCCTTTTCTTTCTCTCTCTCTCATTCTATCTCTTTTCATGTTCTTATTCTCTCTCGTGAGATACCTCTCTTGCGCCTGTATCTCTCATTTTCTCTTTCTATTCTTTCTTTCTCTCATTCTTTCTCTCGTGTTTTCTTTCATTTCCTCTCATTCTCTCCTGTTCTCTCTCATGTTCTTTCTCTTTTTAAATTAAATCTCTCTCTCTCTCTCTCCCCTCCTCCTTCATCTCTCTCTTTCTGTGCATCTCCAGCAAATTTCCCCGGGTTCTAATCCAGCCTACATCACGCGCTATTTTTGGAACCTTGGGCAAGTGACTGCACCCCTGTGAGCCTGTTTTTCCAACTGTAAAATTGGAGTGACCATTATGCCCCATTTCCCAAGTGGATTCAAAGACGTAATTTAGGGAAAGGCACACGGTGCCAGGCACATCATAGGCTCCCGGTGAGCGGGAGAACTAAAAAGTCTTCTCTCAGTGAAAAGCAGCTGAGCGCCTACCACACTCCGAGCTCTGCGGCAGGTGCTGGGGCCACAGGAGGAACTAGCAAAGTCCTCGTCACCGGGGATCGCGTCCTACCGGGGGGCACAGACCATAAAGGAAAACTGGAGGGACCAGCATATAAGGTGGTGGTTGGGGAGACTCAGAGAAGGGGAATATTTAAGCTGAGAGCCCAGGGAAGAGGAGGAGGAGGGTCTCCGCAGCAGGGGAGGTTGCAGGGTGCAGGGGAGAACTTGGATCCAGCCAGAGGAGGGCAGGGCGGGCAGGAGGGCAGACCGGGAACCGGGCAGGCCTGCAGGAGTTTACGTACCAGGATTAAGGAGCTTGGGTTTTACTTAAGTGCAATGGATTTTAAGCACGAGGATGGAGTGACATAATCTTATTTACTTTTTAAAAACTTCAAGTGTGGAGAGTGATGGTGGGGGCGGGGCGGTGGGCGGTGACAACAGCCCAGGTGGGAGGTGACCGGGTCAAGGGAGACGAGAGGTGAATGGACAGGGGGTCCCCTCTGCATGTGGAGCCAAGCTACTGCCCGATGGATGGAAAGTGGGGTGCCAGGAGCAGAGGGGCCAAGGATGGCGTGGAGGCTTGGTCCGTTGGCTTGCACTCTGCGGATCTTGTGGAGACGCATAGGTGCGGGAAGCGGGGTGTGGGGTGGGAGGGTGCGGTAGACCGCGGAGGGTGCACGGAGGGGCAGGCCGAGGTCAGGACTGCCGAGAGAGAAACAGTGGGGACTCATCAGGGGAGAGGTGGTGTTTACAGCCACGAGGCCGGGTGAGATCACCCAAGGAGTGGGTGGGTGTAGAGCGCGGAGCCGGCGCGGGTGAGGGGCGGTGCCCGCAGATGACCGCGACGAGGCAGGAATGTCTCTGTGTCTCTCTGTCTCTCCTGGGTCTCTAACATTCTTTCTTTCTCCTTCCTTACTTCTTGCCCCCACACCCCACCCCTTGTGTCTGTCTCTCTTTCTCTCTGGCTCTCTGTTCCTCTGCCTCTCTGCTCCCATCTCTGTCTCTCTCTCTCCCCCTTGTCTCTGTTTCTCTCACCTGCCAGAGTGGAAGCATCCCAAGTGAGACCCTCCCCCAACTCTGTCCTGGGCCCGTGCGCCCCCAGATAACTCTGAGCAGGACAGGACATAGGCTGGGACCACAGAACAGGAAGCCCTGGCAGGTCTCTGTCTCTCTTTTCCCCATCCCTGTCCCTTTCCCTCTCTCTGACCCCGTCTCTCTCGCTCTCCCTCTGACCTCTGTTTGTGACCCTCTGATCTCTGTCCGTCTCTCTCTGCCCCTGTGTGTCTCTCTTTCCTCCTGTCTCTGTCTCACTTTGCCTTCTCTCTCTGTCTGTGGCTCTGCACCTGTGTCTCTGTCCATCTTTCTCTGTCTCTCTCTCCTCCCATCTCTGTCTCTCCTTGGCTGTCTCTGTCTCTCTGTCTGTGGCTCTGCACCTGTGTCTCTGTTCATCTTTCTCTGTCTCCGCTTTCCTTCTGTCTTCTCTCATGTCGCTCTGTCTTTGTTTTCCATGCGCTTCCAACACTCCTCCCTTCGCTCCCTTCATTCTGTCTCAACTCAAATGTTACTTCTTCAGAGCCCTTCCCTGAGCCCTCCCCCAGTCTGATTCTGGGTCTTCACTCCCCTATTTGTTTTTTCATCTTATAGCATCCTACGTGCTCCTTTAGAGCATTTGGTACAATGTATACACGTATTATTGTGTGTTTCTTTTTTGTTTGTTTGTTTCTTTGAGATGGAGTCTCACTGTGTTACCCAGGCTGGAGTGCAATGGTGCGATCTCTGCTCACTGCAACCTCCATCCCCTGGGTTCAAGCGATTCTCCTGCCTCAGCCTCCTGAGTAACTGGGATTATAGGTGCCCGCCACCAAGTCTGGCTAATTTTTGTATTTTTAGTAGAGACAGGGTTTCACCATGTTGGCCAGGCTGGTCTCAAACTCCTGACTTCAGGTGATCCGCCCGCCTCTGCCTCCCGAAGTGCTGGGATTACAGGCGAGAGCCACCGCGCCCGGCTTGTTGTTTATTTTTCTAGCAGCTGTTTCTTTCATTAGTGTGGGAGCCCCTTGGGGACAGGGCTGGTGTCTGTTATGTTCACTGATAAAAACTATTCACTGCAGATGTGTTGAGTGGATGGATAAAGGGAGATACAAAGATAGAGAGAGACAGACAGGAGAGGGAGAGATGAAGGCTGACAAAGAGAGAAAATAACAACAGACAATAATAGTAGCTTACAATTAATTAACCTTTAGAATATGTTACATTAATTGTAAGGAGGTCAAGAACTTACCATATGTCTGGCCCTCTTTTAAGTATTTTAAATGCAATAACACATGTATTCCTCAAAAAATATAAGAAGTAGATGCCGCTATGAACTTTGTTTGACAGATGAAGAAACTGAGGCACAGAGCGGGTAAGTAGTTTACCAAGGTCACAGAAAGACTGAGGACAAAAGAGAAGAACAGACAGAGGTGGGTAGATGGAGAGTAGGAGAGAGCTGGGAACACACTGAGAGATGTGGCCAAAAAGATAGGAACACACTGAAAGAGAGACATGTCTCAGGAACTAGGAATAATCATCATTTTAAAAATAATAAAATATTGGGTCGGGTGCGGTGGCTCATGCCTGCAATCCCAGCACTCTGGGAGGCTGAGGAGGGTGGGTCACCTGAGGTCAGGAGTTTGAGACCAGCCTGGCCAACATGGCAAAACCCCGTCTCTACTAAAAATACAAAAATTACCTGGGTGTGGTGGCAAGCCACTGTAATCCCAGCTACTTGGGAGACTGAGGCAGGACAATTACTTGAACCCGGGAGGCAGAGCTTGCAGTGAGCCGAGATCACGCCGTTGCACTCCAGCCTAGGCAACAAGAGTGAAACTCTGTCTCAGAAAACAAATAATAATAATAATGATAAAATATCTAACATTTATATATCACCTCTCTTCTAGTCGTCATGGTAACGGTTTTATACAAGTTAACTAGTTTTAATTTTCTTAACTCCCTGAGGTACTCGTCATTGTTTCTAATGTGATGAAAGAGGAAATGAAGGCACAGAGAGGTCAAGCTACTTATTGAAGGTCACACAGCAAAGCAGCCACGCACCTGGGCTGCCTGACCCCAGAACCCATATCTTGAGCTGTTATGCCACCTCTCTCTACAAGTCAGGAAACAGAAGCTGAAGCCAAAGGACAGGTGAGCCTTCCTGAAGATACACAGTTCATGGGGGCCCACCCTGGCCCACTATCCGTCACCTGAGTCATCTGAGTTCACCCCCATCTGCGGATGAGATGCAGCCTCAGCCAGAGAAGCCAGGGAGGATTGCTGGGGAGGGGAGGGAATGTGGCCACAGACGGGGCCACCCGCCCACCCAGAGAGCCCACTCTTACTGTATAACTGGAAGAACAAGCCCCTTCTACCTCCTATCCCCCTGGGGGCCTGGCTGAGCCGGAAGAGGCATGGATCTCTGGATGCAGTGGTGTTGCTGCACTAAGGCCCCAAGGCAGCCCCGGCTGTCTCTGCTGCGGTGCCCAGTACAGCCCTTAGGGAACTGACCCCTGAGTTTTCCTCGGTAATCTCAGGGAACTCCCGTAGGCTGGATTTGAACAAAGCTCAAGGGTGGAAGAAGGCATCACTCTTCCTTTTTTTTTTTTTTTGTGATGGAGTCTCTCTCTGTCACCCAGGCTAGAGTGAAGTGGTGGGATCTCGGTTCACTGCAACCTACTCCTCCCAGGTTCAAGCAATTCCCCTGCCTCAGCCTCCCGAATAATGGGGATTACAGGCACACGCCACCACACAGGCCCATCCTTGCCTTTTATTCAGTAACGTAAGGCTACCTTGGGGCAGATTATATTACACAAGAAAAGTCTTTTCCTTCCTTAGTATGGACAATGGGGTATTCAGTAGGAAGAAAACTCAGAAGTCCTGGTGTGAGTGGCTCCTTTTCCTGCTCCTGTCTCAGAAGAGAGAGGCTGGGACTGAGTGGTGCGATCCTGGGATCTCCTCCAGAAGTGGGGAGGATGGAGAGAGGGACTTCGGGAGAAGGAGAGATGGAGCTCACTCCAGCATGAGGGAGGTGCGGGCAGGCAGAGGGAACACGGCCCGTTTGCTGGCAAGATGGGAGGATGGCTGTGGGCTGGGGGGACCACTCTGGGGAGGGTCTCCTAGACCCTCTGCAGCAGCAAGTAGAAGAACCCCAGTAAATAATAAAGGAGAGCTGGGCACAGTGGCGCATGCCTGTAATCCCGGCACTTTGGGAGGTTGAGGCAGACGGATCACTTGAGCTCAGGAGTTCGAGGCCAGCCTAGGCAACATAGCAAGACCCTGTCACTACTAAAAATAAAAAAAAAAAGTAGCCAGGCATAGTGGTGCACGCCTGTCGCCCCGGCTACTCGGGAGGCCAAGGCAGGAGGAGGATCGCTTGGGTCCAGGAGTTCAAGGCTGCAGTGAGCCAAGATCACACCACTGCACTCCAGCCTGTGACCGCAAAAACAAACAAGGCCGGGCATGGTGGCTCACGCCTGTAATCCTAGCACTTTGGGAGGCCAAGGCGGGTGGATCACCTGAGGTAAGGAGTTCGAGACCAGCCTGGCCAACATGTCGAAATCTTGTCTCTATTAAAAATACAAAAAATTAGCCGGGCTTGGTGGCGCCTGCCTGTAATCTCAGCTACTTGGGAGGCTGAGGCACGAGAATCACTTGAACCCAGGAGGTGGAGATTGCAGTGAGCTGAGATCGCGCCACTGCACTCCAGCCTGGCGACAGAGTGAGACTCTGTCTCACACACACACTCACACACACACACACAAAATCACCCCAAAACCGCACAAATACCAAAGAAGCAGAAGTTATGATGGTGGCCTCATTAACCAAGGGCCTGGGCATGCCCCATTTTTCTAGCACCAACCAAGCTGAGTCATCAGACATCACTCTACAGAGGATGGAGGATGGGTGGGACCCCAAAGTGGCTGTGACATTTCTTGCCAGGCAGATGGGGACAGGGGCAGTGGGCCTGGAGCAGACTGAAATCAATTAAGATCTAATTGTGCAGGCCATAGTGGGCAGGTGTGATCAAGGGACTGGCTTTTAAATTTTATTTAGTTTAGTTTTTTTTTTTTTTCCTTTTCTTTTTTGATGGAGTCTTGCTCTGTCACCCAGGCTGGAGTACGGTGGTGTGATCTCAGCTCACTGCAACCTCCACCTTCTGGGTTCAAGTGATTCTCCTGCCTCAGCCTCCCGAGTAGCTGGGAATACAGGCACACGCAACCATGCCTGGCTAATTTTTTTTGTACTTTTAGTAGAGATGGGGTTTCGCCCTCTTACCCAAGCTGGTCTCGAACTCTTGACCTCAAGTGATCTGCCCACCTTGGCCTCCCAAAGTGCTGGGATTACAGGTGTGAGCCCCCCGCGCCCGGCCTTGTTTAGTTTTAATTAATTTAAATGTAAACACCGACACTTGATTCAGTTATTGGGAGAGTTTTAATTAAGTACGTTTGGAACAACCTGGGTGCGTGAATCATCTTTTTCAACTCTAAACTTTCTGGGCTCTGAATGCAGATCAAATATTTCTGAAAAAAACTTGGCATCCAAATTGTGATGTGCTGTGAGTGTAAATATATACACTGGATTTCGAAGAACTGGTGTGGAATAAAGAATGTAAATTCTCTTACTGATTTTTTTTACATTGGTTACAAGTGGAAATGACAAGTTTGGATATATCAAGTTTAATATGTTACTAAGATTAATTTTACCTGTTTCTTTTTCCTTTTTAAATTTTTTTATTTATTATGTATTTTTTATTTTTGTAGAAACAGGGTCTCACTAGTTGCTTAGGTTGGTCTTGAACTCCTGGGCTCAAGTGATGTGCCTGCCTCAGCCTCCCAAAGTGTTGGGATTACAGGCGTCAGGCACTGCACCTGGTCCAGGTTTCTTCTTAAATGTTCCCTCCTGACCACCTGTCTAGAATGGCTCCACCTCTCTACCCTGATTTTATTGTTACCAAGTATATAAGTCGGTATTCATTTCATTTCCCATTGCTGTTGTAGTAATTACCACACACTTAGTGGCTTAAAACAAAAGAGATGCATTCTCTTACAGTTCCAGAGATCATAAGTCCAAAGTGTCTAAAGTGGGCTAAAGTCAAAGTGTCAGTAGATTCTGATTCCTTCTGGAGGCTTCAGAGGAGGCTGTTTCCCCCTTGTTTCCAGCTTTAAGATGTCACCTGCATACCTTGGCTGGTGGCCGCATCCTCCATCTTCAAAGCCAACAGTTGCCTGCATCATCCTGACCTCCGCTTCATGTACTCACCCTCCTTCTCTGACTGACTCTTCTGTCTCCCTCTTATGGGTGATCAAGGTGATCTTTGTGGTCACCTGGAGCCCCCTCAGGTAATCCAGGATCATCTTCCCATCTCCAGATCCTCCACTTAATCACATCTGCAAAGTCTGTTCTGCCACATGAGGTCACATATGCACAGGTTCTGGGGATTGGGACATGGACATCTTTGGAGGGGGGCATTATTCTGTGTACTCAAAAATCGCGGCATATTCAGTGATTTGCTTGTTTATTGTGCCCGCCTCTGCTAGACCATAAGCTCCATGAGGAACAAAACGTGACCCTGTCAGGGTCACCATTGTATCCCCAATGCCAAGGACGACGCCTGGCACACAGTAGTTGATCAGTAAACATTCACTGAGGACTGGCCGGGTGCGGTGGCTCACGCCTGTAATCCCAGCACTTTGGGAGGCCAAAGTGGGCAGATCACGAGGTCAGGAGATCGAGACCAGCCTGGCTGACACAGTGAAACCCCGTCTCTGTTAAAAATACAAAAAATTAGCCGGGCGTGGTGGCGGGCGCCTGTAGTCCCAGCTACTCAGGAGGCTGAGGCAGGAGAATGGCGTGAACCTGGGAGGCAGAGCTTGCAGTGAGCCAAGATCGTGCCACGCATTCCAGCCTGCGCGACAGAGCAAGACTCTGTCTCAAAAAACAAAACAAAACAAAACAATTCACTGAGGACAAATGTTTCAAGGACAGAAAAATTCATGCTCTTATGAACAAGTGATTTACAGTAACAGAAACTGTTTTGAAACCGGCATTGCGTTTTACACCAATTAAGAGACAGATTCTGGAATGCACACTGTCATAGTTCAAATCTCTGCTCTGCCACTCACTAGCCGGGCAACCTTAGGCAAATCGTACTGTGTCTGTGCCTCGATTCCTCATCCGTGAAATGGGGATAGTTACAGTACTTGTCTCATAGAATGTTAGAAGGATTAAATGAATTAGTACATACAAGGCAGTTAGAACTCTGCCAGGCGCAAAGGAAGTGCTTCATAAGCGTTAGCTTTCATTGTCATTATTGATATTATCCTGCAAATATCTGAAATGATATTTAACAAAACATGATGCAAACCCAAGCATAGGGGATTCGTTTGTAGTTCCAAATAGATTAAAAATCTCAGCAACACTTTGGAAGATTCTTATTGTCTCCACCTTGAGCTCACCATGAACTCAAGGAGCGAGAGAATACAGTCCGTAGAAGTTGTGAATCCTGAAAATCTGAGACAGGTCTCAGATTTTTTAGAAAGTTTATTTTGCCAAGGTTGATGATGTGCGCCCATGACACAGCCTCAGGAGGTCCTGACGACGTGTGCCCAAGGTCAGCAGAGCACAGTTTGGTTTCGTACATTTTAGGAAGACATGAGACATCAATCAACATATGTAAAATGAACATTGGTTTGGTCTGGAAAGGTGGGACAACTCGAGCAGGGAGGGAGCTTCCAGGTCAAAGATAGATAAGAGACAAACACTTGCATTCTTTTGAGTTTCTGATTAGCCTCTCCAAAGCAGGCAATCAGATACGCATTTATTTATTATTTTTATTATTATTTGAGATGGAGACTTGCTCTGTCACCCAGGCTGGAGGGCAGTGGCGTGATCTTGGCTCACTGCAACCTCCACCTCCCGGGTTCACGCCATTCTCCTGCCTCAGCCTCCCAAGTAGCTGGGACTACAGGTGCCTGCCACTTAACCTGGCTAATGTTTTTGTATTTTTAATAGAGCAGGGTTTCACCATGTTAGCCAGGATGGTCTCAATCTCCTGACCTCGTGATCTGCCCGCCTCAGCCTCCCAAAGTGCTGGGATTACAGGCGTGAGCCACCCCGCCCCAGCCAGATATGCATTTATCTCAGTGCGTAGAGGGTGGGTTTGAATAGAATGGGGGTCTGGTGGGCTCTAAGCAGTGCCCTGCTGGACTTTTCCCTTTAGCTTAGTAATTTTGGGGGCCCCAAGATTTATTTTTCTTTCATAAACTCATTTCAAAACTGAGTCTGGATTTCATTCTCCTAGCTTGACAAATTCAGCTGCCAAATTGCTGATTAAAAGCAGATTTCCTTCTTAAAGAGGAAAGCCATGGTTTCTTTCTGAAAGGAGAGGAGGGAGCCTTATCATTTCTGTTTCATAAAAGGAAACTTTCATGAACTGCTTCCTGGCTTCTCTGGTTATGGAGTGAAATTCATTGCAATTTCTTAGGATCTCTACCCAGCCACCCATAGAGGGCTCTCGAACAACGTGCAGGCTGCAGACACATCTGGCCTGTCTCGTAGAGTCTGGACTTTTTTGTTTGCTTGTTTGTTTGTTTGAATGGATCACGAGCATTAAAAGTTCAAGAGATTGCAAGTTTCTCTTGAAAAGGCCACGGTATCTGTCAATATCACACCTGCATTCCCACGTGGCCATAATCCAGCATCAGCAGGTGCTGAGTGGCCACCCTGGGGGCACCCTGCGGTTTTCCTTAGCCCACACACAGTCAGCTTCCCTCATTTATACTTCCTGCCTGGCCCCAGGAGGTGGCTGAGTTTGTGACCTCGAAGGAGAAAAAAGCATGGACACACAGAGACATGGATATAAAGAGATCAGAGGGAAAGAAAGTCACAAATAAGGAAACAACACAACAAAAGGAGTCATCCACCTTCCAGACCACGAACATCATCGTCATCATAGCTACTCTTGTAACGTCCTTTATCTTGTGCCAGGCATTATTCTGAGCACTTTATAAATGTGAACTCATTTAATCTCCTCAACATCCTATGAGGTAGGAACTATTATCACCCCCACTTTATAGATGTAAACAAAGAGTCACAGAGAAGCTCCCGGGTTGTTTGCAGAAAACAGCGGGCAGGTGAGAGCGCTGGGGTCTGCACTTCCCAAGCTCGGAGCAAGTGCGCCTACCACTGTGCAATACTGCCACCTAGTGGAGCCGGAGAGACATACTGGGAGAGGACTAAAGGTTGTGGGCCCAGGGTTCTCTTGAGCCAGTCACCCTGAGCCGCAGCATCCGGCTCTGGCTCCAGAAACGGGAGCAGAGGTGGCAGGAAGCAGGACTGGCCGCCACCAGAGCTTTCCATCTGGGGACACCAAGTCCTGGTCCTGACTTTGGATGTCTCAGATGTAAAGGGAAGTGTTCAAGCGTGACATCAGGCAAGGGCTGAGTGTGTCTGGCCTCAGGGTCCGCCTTCCTCAGCTGAGGATAGCGACGCCGCATGGGTTTATGTGAAGTTTCAATGGGGACGTGCACACAACACGTTGGACACACAAGAGCCCAGCAAATGGTATCTCCAATTATTGCTGTGAATACAATGAAGTCACGTGGTGACCTTGGTTGTCCTTCGCCATCTCCTGCTCGTCTGTGCACCCATATACTCAAATAACAACCATGCAGATAATAATAATTAACTTCTCACATATATTGAGTGGCTATAGTCATTTTTTAAAAATAGAGACAGGGTCTCACTACATTGCCCAGGCTGGTCTTGAACTCCGGGCCTCAAACAGTCCTCCCAGCTCGGCCTCCCAAGTGCTGGGATTACAGGTGAGTCACCGCACCCGGCAGATTCTTTAACTTGAGTTACTGTACTTAATCTCATAGGATAAAATCGTAAGCCTGTCTTAAAAAAAAAGGTGCAGGGCCGGGCGCGGTGGCTCACACCTGTAATCCCAGCACTTTGGGAGGCCGAAGTGGGCGGATCACCTGAGGTTGGGGGGGGGGATCACCTGAGGTTGGGAGTTCGAGACCAGCCTGACCAACATGGAGAAACCCTGTCTCTACTAAAAATACAAAATTATCCGGGCGTTATGCTGCATGCCTGTAATCCCAGCTACTCGGGAGGCTGAGGCAGAAGAATCACTTGAACCCGGGAGCCAGAGGCTGCGGCGAGCTAAGATGGCGCCATTGCACTCCAGCCTGGGCAACAAGAGTGAAACGCCATCTCAAAAAAAAAAAAAAAAAAAAAAAAAAAAAAAAAAAAAAAAAAAAGTGCAGATCCCAGCGCTCTCACCTGCCACTCTGTTGTCTGCAAACAATCAATTTCTGAATTGATTTCTTTCCCCATTTGAAAAGGAAATCAGCTTTTCTCAGCAAAATTCTCACTGGCTAGATTTGTTAGATTGGGGAAAGGTGAGAAGAAAGCAAATCTTTCTTTGGTTCCACACTTACTCAAGGGGGAGAACACTGCCACTAATTGGTAACACAAGCTAAGTGTGTGCTCTGTAAAACAGTTTTAAGGGATTTGCAGGAATTAACTTGTTTATATTCCCAGCCACCCTACGAAGTTGCTACTGTTTCTATCGCCACTATAAATAGGGAGAAACTGAGGCAAAGGGAGATTAAAGTCATTTTCTAAGTCAAGGTGCCGTGGTTCACACCTTTAATCCCACCTTTAATCCTGGGAGGCGAGGAGAGAGGATTGCTTTAGTCCAGGAGTTCGAGGCCAGCCTGGGCAATATAGCGAGACCCCCTTCTCTATTAAAAAAAATTTTTAAGTCATTTTCCAAGGTCACACAGTAAGGAGCAGCCAGGTTTGGACCCAGGGACTCTGGCACAAGTGTGTGTCTGTGTGTGTGTGTGTGTGTGTGTGACATCATTTCTATTTAGTTTTTTGAATAGGAAATATTTTCAGCCAGGCACGGTGGCTCATGCCTGTAATCCCAGAACTTTGGGAGGCCAAGGTGGGTGGATCACTTGAGGCCAGAAGTTCAAAACCAGCCTGGCCAACATGGCGAAACCCTGTCTCTACTAAAAATGCAAAAGTTAGCTAGACATGGTGATGCGTGCCTGTAATCCCACCTACTTGGGAGGCTGAGGCAGGAGAATCGCTTGAACCTGCGAGGCGGAGGTTGCAGTGAGCTGAGATCACACCACTGGACTCCAGCCTGGGCGACAAAGTGAGACTCCATCTCAGAAAAAAAAAAAAAGAAACTATTTTTACATGGCAAAAAAACAAAATATGTTTATAAAAAATACACAGTGATAAACCTCCACCTAACTTTGTTCCCCACCCTGTCCTGTCTCCATCCCTCTGCAAAACACAAAAACTAGAATATGTTTTTTTGGGTCATCTTCCAGGGTTTTGTGGCACATGAACAAATGTATACAAAGATGTGTTTTTATTATTTTTTTCTCTTGGTTTAGCCACCAGGCTGGGTTCCACACCAAGAGAGGGTCTCCCGGAGCTTAGACCACTTGGTGAATTCTCTTTCCTGTTATGAGCATTGAAGACCTGTAATGCCTGGTTAGTGTCAAGGTTTGTGAAACACTGTTTGGATAATTACACAAGTTATAAAACAATAGCTGGTGTGAAAATTACAGATGATTCATAATTACACATATGGCTGTCAAGCTTTCTGCTAGAGAGTCTTTCAGCCTGGGAGAACTCAGTGGGAGAAACCTTTTTTTTTTTTCTAAAGGGATCTCATTGCTCATTCTGCAGTGGTTAGAGCTGGCCAGAAAATAGGCACTGGCAATAAAGCAAATAAAATCGAAGGGAAAATGCAGTCAGAGAGATCTAGGGGGATGACAACATTTTTTACTGAGCACTTCCGATATGGCAGACACATTTTTATTATGACATTTTATTTTGAAATAGTTCAAAACTCACAAAAAGTTGCAAAATAGTGCAGAGAATGCCCATGTACCCTTCATCCAGATTCTCCCAATGGTAACACTTTTTATAAGGATAGCACACTGTCAAAACTAGGAAAACGACGTTGATACCATGCTGTTAACTCACATGGAGACCTTATTTGGATTTCATCTTTTTTTACATCTCTCTCTCTCTCTGTCTCTCTCTCCACCCCATCCCCACTGTCTGTTTGTCTCTGTTTCTCTCTGTCTCTTTTTTCATGTATATAGTTCTTATAGCTCTATGGATAAAGGTAACCATCACCACAGTTGGGATACAGAACTATTTCATCACCATAAAGAAATTTTCAGGCTGGGCGTGGTGGCTCATGCCTGTAATCCCAGCACTTTGGGAGGCTGAGGTGGGTGGATCACTTGAGGTCAGGGGTTCAAGACCAGCCTGGCCAGCATGGTGAAATCCCATCTCTACTAAAAATACAAAAAATAGCCGAGTGTGGTGGCACGCACCTGTAATCTCAGCTACCTGGGAGGCTGAAGCACGAGAATTATATGAGGTACCTAAAATAATCAAGTTCATAGAGACAGAAAGTAGAATGGTGGTTGCCAGGGGCTGCTGGGAGAAGGAAATGGGGAGTTGCTGAGTGAATACAGATTTTCAGTTTTGCAAGATGAAAAGGTCCTGGAGATTGGTTGCATAACAATGTGAATACACTTGACAATACTGAAGTATACACTTAAAAATGAATAAGGCCAGGTGCGGTGGCTCACGCCTGTAATCCCAGCACTTTGGGAGGCCGAGGTGGGCAGATCATCTGAGGTCAGGAGTTCGAGACCAGCCTGGCCAACATGGTGAAACCCTGTCTCTACTAAAAATACAAAAATTAGCCGGGCGTGGTGGTGTGCACCTGTAATCCCAGCTACTGGGGAGGCTGAGGCAGGAGAATCACTTGAATCTGGGAGGTGAATTTTGCAGTGAGCCGAGATCATGCCACTGTACCTCAGCCTGGGCAACAGAGCAAGACTCCATCTCAAAAATAAATAAATAAATAAAATAAAATATGGGAACTATTTTTAAATTACAATTTTAAAGATATTTTAAGTTCTGTGGACTCTATGGTTTCTGTTATCAACCAGTCAACTCTGCTTCAGTGAACAACTCATACTCAATACATAAATGAATGAGCATGGCTGTGTTCCAATAAAACTTTATCTACAAAAGCAAAACAAAACAAAACAAAGGACCACCTTTGAGTTGGTTACAAACTTTGTGAAACATCATTTAGTCAGTTGCGTAAGTTATACAACAGTGACTAAGTGTGAAAACTAGTGGTGACTCCCTTAATTGTTATCGGTGGAGATAAATGATACAGCCCTGGCTTATTTCTTAAGGTGCACTGTTTGAAAAAGCTACAAAAACTCGGGACAAGCTCCTAATTGTGAAGATGAACAATTTCACTCATCTTGGTCTACTGCCTTGCAGGGGTGTTTTGGTAGAGTGGTTTCTCCACAGTTTTTCTTGAAACCCAAATCCTAATCCAAAGCTTTGCCGAGTAATCCATTATCCTTGAAACAACTCTGTGAGGTTGTACTATTATTCTTGCATTTTGGCTTGGAAGACTGTGTGCTTAGTTCCTCTGCTATCCTGTCTCTGTCCAGCACACACACACACGCACACACACACACACACACACGCACAAATGTCAACATTGGTTTCCTCTGGTTGGTGAGATCATGGGGTGTTTTTTCATTTTTGTTTTTTGAGACGGAGTCTTGCTCTTTCGCTCAGGCTGGAGTGCAGTGACGTGATCCCAGCTCACTGCAACCTTCACCTCCGGGGTTCAAGCGATTGTTCTGCCTCAGCCTCCCCAGTAGCTGGAATTACAGTCTCCCGCCACCATACCTGGCTAATTTTTGCATTTTTGGTAGAGACAGGGTTTCACCATGTTGGCCAGGCTGGTCTCGAACTCCTGGCCTCAAGTGATCCGCCCACCTTGGCCTCCCAAAGTGCTGGGATTACAGGCATGAGCCACTGCACCCGGCCCAGGCTGGGGTTTTTATTATCAGAAATGCTTTCATGGAATTTAAACCCAACTTTTACATGTAGAGGGAAGCGGGAGGGGCGGTCAGCTACCCCGTAAAGGGGAGGCCCCTGTCCAGGCTAGAATTCAGTTTCTGACCATGGTGCTGAGTGTGGGGCTTCCATGACACAAGCTCACAGACACACACACAAACACACACTCACATACTCTCTCATGCTCACTCACGCACGTCTCACGCTCACACACAAAATCACAGACCTACATAAAACACACGCCTATAAGCACACACTCATACTCTCACAGCACACTCAGACATGACCTCACACTCATCTCCACATACACACATTCACACTAACTCGCCATGAAGACCCACAGCTTTCGGGGCCAAGATCAGAATCAACCTGCCTCTTTCTTCTGTACTATTTCAGAGGTTCCTGGATGACCCCTGGGCTGAACTTTCTATTTTATTTTGGTCCCAAGGAAATATAACACTGTAAGATCCAACTGCTGCTTTAATCCAGGCTTAGTTGCAATGAAAGAAAACCTCAGGCCACATGCTAGGATGGGACTAATGAGGAAGTTTAGGAGGGAAAAGGTTGACTAAGCGCCTTGGGAATATGGAGCGTGGGCGTCCTCCTTTGTTGAAAAAGATAAGGTAGATGGTTGAAAAGGACATTCAAACCAGTTGTTAAGATTCAAAGAGAAACAATGGCAATAATAAAACAATTTCACCCAATGGGATGAAGATCTTGGTTAAGCTGGATGTATTTATATTCAATGTCTTGCCATCACAAAATTAATTCCTGGATTGTTTATTTGTTTGAAGCTCCCTGGTGAGCGTAGGTTTATTATTATCATCTATGAAATGTGAATGATCAATAATGATGGGGCCTGGCACGGCTCACCTCTGTAATCCTAGCACTTTGGGAGGCCGAGGTGGGTGGATCACTTGAGGCCAGGAGTTCAAGACCAGCCTGGCCAACATGGCAAAACCCCCTCTCTACTAAAAATACAAAAATGAGCCAGGTGTGGTGGTGGGCGCCTGTAATCCTAGTTAGGGAGGCTGAGGCAGAATTGCTTGAACCTGGCAGGTGGAGGTTGCAGTAAGCTGAGATCGCATCACTGCACTCCAGCCTGGGCGACAGAGCAAGACTGTCTCAAAAAATACTATTACTACTACTAATGATGATGATTATGAAAACTTTGTCAGCATGCTCACTTTAGATAAGGACTTAACTGCTTGTGCCTCAGTTTACTCATCTGTACAATGAGCTTTTTCATGGTATCTTATTCTACAGTTTTTAAAGTGGTGGTTTTACAATATATTATATTTTCTGAAAGTTAAAAGCCATGTTTTTAAGCTAGTTTTTAGCTACTTAAAAGTGAAAAGAGCCTCAAAATCCTGAACAATCAGAGAAATGCGAGTTCAATACAGCAGAATATTACTTTACATCTGTTAGATTACAATGGAAAACTGGGCAATATTATGTAGTAGCAGAGACGTGAAAATTCACATGTAGAAACCTAACCCCCAAGGTGATGGTGTTAAAGATGGGACCTTTGGGAGGTGACTGGCTATGAGGGTGGGGCCCCCAAGATGGGATTAGTGCCCTTAGAAAATAGGTCCCAGAGGCCGGGTGTGGTGGCTCATGCCTGTTATCCCAGCACTTTGGTAGGCTGAGGCAGGCGGACCGCCTGAAGTCCAGGAGTTCAAGACCAGCCTGGCCAACATGGTGAAACCCTGTCTTTACCAAAAATACAAAAATTAGCTGTGCGTGGTGGTGTGTGCCTGTAATCCCAACCACTCAGGAGGCTGAGACAGGAGAATTACTTGAACCTAGGAGGTGGAGGTTGCAGTAAGCCGAGATTACGCCACTGCACTCCAACCTGGGCGACAGAGGGAGACTCCATCTCAAAAAAAAAAAAAAGACCCCAGACAGCTCTCTCCTGTCTACCATGTGAGAACACAGGAACACAGTGAGAAGGTGTCATCTGTGGGCCAGAAAGTGGCCCTCACCAGACACTGAATTTTCTGGCACCTTGATGTCGGACTTTCCAAATTCCAGAACCATGAAAAACAAATTTATATTGTTTACAAGCCACCCAGATTGTGGTATTTTGCCATGGCTACCTGAGCCGACTCAGACAGCTGGAGAAGTGAGATGCTAACAGGGCCCAGACCATGTCAGCCCCTGAAGACTGCGGTGTTCAGTTTGGGCTTTATCTTAAAAGTAGTGGAAGGCCATCAAGAGCTTTGAAGCAGAAAAGGGACTTCCTTCAACCCTTCCCCTAATCCACATGAGATTGAAATCCAAGCCTCCCACCCCTGGCCACCTAGAGCCCTTCAAAATCCTGCCGTCACCAAAGGAACACCCTTTCTGATTTCCAAACGAAATGCACCTCCAGGAAGCCCCAAATGCAGGTGGACGGAGGTGGCAGGGGGTGGTGTTTGCCAAAAACGGTCGACTTTGAAGTAGGGACTTTATTTGACCTCTCAGCATTCTGGTTCTCGAAAGACAGTCCATAGGTAGAGTCCTCCCTTTCAGCCCTAGTGCCGCCTCTTCTCTCCTCTCCCGCTTCCCTCTTTTCCTCCTCCACCCTGCCCTCTGTGAAAGCCCCAGAAATTTGCAGCTCTTCTCATTATTAAGCGGAGTGATCCAGCCTTTTCCAACCCCATCACCACTGCAAGCCCTACTGAGCCAAACACCCCCTGCTGTTGACAGTCACAGCAAAAGGCGCCTCCTTCCCGAAGAGCAGTACTCACCCTCCCCTGTTTGCTGTGTAGGGAACAGCTGAGGGACAGAGTAAGGCAGGAGGAAATAGAGACCAGTGCAGGGGCAAGGGGAGAGGTCTTGCAACTGTCCAGCGTGTGTGTGTTTGCTGTTCCCTCTGTGCCCTTCCCTCTATTACCTGCCTAACCTTCTCCCTTGATGTCTGCAGTCTGTGATCTGATTGACCTCCCTACCTGGCCTCTCCTGACCAGCGGATGTAAAACAAAACCTCTTCCAGGCACTCTCTGTCCACGTTTCCTGCTTTATTTGCCTTCATGGCATTTAACACCACTGTTGAGAGATAACATATTTATAGGTGTTTATTGTCTTTTTCCTCCACTACAAAAAAAAAAAACCCTATATGAAAAAAGGACTTTCTCTTTCTCACCCAACTTGTTCATTGTTGTGGTCAGGGGAGCTAGTGTGCCTGGCACATAGTAGGTGCCCTATAAGTATTTGTTAAATGAAGGTGTAAGTAAATGAATGTCTAGGGGAGAGAAGATAGTGGCTTGGGCTAAGGTGGTGGAAATATTTATTTATTTATTGAGACGGTCTTGCTCTATTGCCAAGGCTAGAACGCAGTGGTGCAATCTCAGCTCACTGTAACCTCTGCCTTCCGGGTTCAAGCGATTCTCAAGCTCCCGCGTAGCTGGGATTACAGGCGCACACCACCACACCCGGCTAATTTTTGTATTTTTAGTAGAGATGGGGCTTCACCACGTTGTCCACGCTGGTCTCAAACTCCTGCTCTCAAGCCATCCGCCTCCCTCAGCCTCCCAAAGTGCTGGGATAACAGGAGTGAGTCACCGCACTTGGTCTAATGTGGTAGAAATAAAGGTAGGCAGAACTCAGCCACTGCGACGCAATCAGACACATGTCCGACTTTTTCCTTCAACATTTGATTGTGAACAAATATACAGCAAAGTGAAAGAAATGTACAGTGAACACCCATATACCTGGATTCTACCGCTAGCATTTTACTGTACTTGCTTTGTCATAGTTACTCTTCCATCATCCGTCATCCATCCATTTGTCCATCTGTCTGTTTTATTTTTGATGCATTTTAATGTAAGTCACAGACATATGTACACATTACATTAGACTCTTAAACTTATATCATTTATTATAATTCAAACTTCATTTTTTGATATAAAAGCCACATATCATGAAATGCACCAAACTTAAATTGCTCTTTTCTTTTCCTTTCTTTCTTTCTTTTTTCTTTCTCTCTCTCTCTCTCTCTTTCCTTTATTTATTTATTTATTTCTCTTTCTCTCGCTCTCTTTCTTTCTCTTTCTTTCTTTCTTTCTTTCTTTCTTTCTTTCTTTCTTTCTTTCTTTCAGACGGAGTCTCGCTCTGTCACCCAGGCTGGAGTGCAATGGTGCAATCTCAGCTCATTGCAAGCTCCGCCTCCCGAGTTCAAGCAATTCTCCAGCCTCAGCCTCCCAAGTAGCTGGGATTACAGGCACCGGCCACCACGCCTGGCTAATTTTTGTAGTTTTAGTAGAGACAGGGGTTCACCATGTTGGCTAGGCTGATCTCGAACACGTGAACTCAGGCGATCTGCCCCCTTCGGCCTCCCAAAGTACTGGGATTATAGGCATGAGCCGCCGCGCCTGGCCTAAGTTGCGCTTTTCAACGAATTTTGACAAATACTTACATCCGTGTAACCCAGACCTCTGTTACCATGCAGAACACTGACCATCCCCTTCATACTAGTTCCCAGTCAATCCCCACCCCTACTGCAAGAGGCAAGCAGCATTCTGATTTCTGTTTACCGTAGGTTAGTTCTGCTTGTTCTGGAGCTCTATATAAATGGAAAGATGAGTATGTACTCTCTTGGTGTAAGGCTCCTTTCACCTGGACATTCACTCATGTTGTTTTTCATTTAGCAGCAGTGAAATTACTGGCAATGACTGAGGCAGATACTATTATTTGACTACACCGCAGTTTGTTTCTCTGTCTTCCTGTTGGTGGACACCTGGGTTGCATCCAGTTTGGGGCTGCGGCAAACAAAGCTGCTGTGAACATTTGTAACAAGTGTTTGTGGGGACATGCCCTTTTTTTTCCATTGGAAAAATGCCTGGGAGTGGGCCATAGAGTAGAGCGTGTTTAACATCATCAGAAACTGCTAGACTTTTTCCCGAAGTGGTGAACCATTTTACACTCCCTTCGACCAGGTATGAGAGTCCGAGGTGCCCCAGCAAGTGTGCAACATCTTGGAGTTTTCATCTTATTTATTTATTTATTGAATTTATTGTAGTTTTCTGTTATTTAGTTTTTATTTCATAATCATAAACTTAACTCTGCAATCCAGCTAGGCATGGAAGGGAACAAGGAAAACGTGGAACCCAAAGGGAACTGCAGCGAGAGCACAAAGATTCTAGGATACTGCAAGCAAGTGGGGTGGAGGGTGCTCTCCCGAGCTACAGAAGGAATGGTCTGGTTGTTAAGGTAAAATACAAGTCAAACTTATTAGAGTTGTTCACAGTCAGCAATGGTGACCTTCTTGCTGGTCTTGCCATTCCTGGACCCAAAGCGCTCCATGGCCTCCACAATATTCATGCCTTCTTTCACCGAGCCCCACCTGCTTCCCATCCAACCACTCCGTCTTGGCAGTGCAGATGAAACACTGGGAACCATTCATGTTGGGGCCAGCATTTGCCATGGACAAGATGCCAGGACCTGTATGCTTTAGGATGAAGTTCTCATTATCAAATTTCTCCCCGTAGAGGGACTTGCCACTGGTGCCTTTATGGCATGTGAAGTCACCACCCTGACACATAAACCCTGGAATAATTCTGTGAAAGCAGGAACCCTTATAACCAAATCCTTTCTCTCCAGTTCTCAGAGCACGAAACTTTTCTGCTGACTTTGGAAACTTGTCTGCGAACAGCTCGAAGGAGATGCGGCCTAAGGGCTCTCCGTCAACGGTGATGTCAAAGAATACAGTGGGGTTGACCATGGCTGATAGTACAGGGCTCTTGGCGGCAGTGTCTGCAAAGCCTATTTTAATTTTTTAAAGCCGATCTGATGGGTGGGTGGTAGCGTCTAATTGTGGTTTGAATTGGATTTCCTCTCATGACGAAAGAAGTTGAGCATTGTTTCGTGTGCTTCATGGCCCTTTGTATGTCTGCTGTTGTCAAGTGGACCTGTGTACACCGAGAGCTGACCCGTTCATGTGTATCAGTTCCGTGGGGCTGCTGTAACAAAGTACCACAAACTGGGGTGGCTTTAAACAAAAGAAATTTATTCTCTCAGAGCTCTGGAGAATATAAGTCTGAAATCAAGGTCCCCACGGTGTCGGCAGGGCCACACGTCCTCAGGCTCTGCGTAGAGTCTTTCCTGGCTTCTGTTGATGGCTGCCGACAACTGACCTTCCCTGGCTGGCAGCTGCAATACTCCAATCTCTGCCTCTCTCTTCACATGGCCTTCTCCCTTTGTGTCTGTCTTCATATTTTCTTCCCTCTTTTTATAAGGACACCAGTCATACTGGATTAAGAGTCCACCACACTCTGGTAAGACTTCAACTATTTATACCTGAAATGACTGTATTTCAAACTAAGATCACATTCTGAGATCCTGGGGATTGGAACCTCAACATATCAGCTGGGCGCGGTGGCTCACATCTGTAATCCCAGCACTTTGGGAGGCCGAGGTGGGTGGATCACCTGAGGTCAGGAGTTCAAGACCAGTCTGGCCAACATGGTGAAACCCCATCTCTACTAAAAAAAAAAAATACAAAAATTAGCCAGGAGTGGTGGTGGATGCCTGTAATCCCAGCTACTTGGGAGGCTGAGGCAGGAGAATTGCTTGAACGTGGGAGGCGGAGTTTGCAGTGAACCAAGATTGCACCATTGCACTCTAGCCTGGGTGACAAGAGTAAAACTCCATCTCAAAAAAAAAAAAAAAGAAAAAACTTCAACATATCTTTTTGCAGAGGAAACGCTTCAACCTATAACATTATGGATTCGGTAGCCTGCCCTTTAAATAATGACCAGGCTCTAGGCTACATCTCAGATGCATCAGTGATGCATCCCAGAAGTGGTAGTGTTACCATGCAACCAGTGGGCTCACAGTCCCATGTGCATAGAGGCCAATACCATGGCACTGGCTTTTGAGAAAAGAAAAACTTAGTTGCACGTTGACTAGCAAAAGGACACAGGAGGAAACACCTGAATCTGTCTGCCTGAGCTGGCGGCTGGAGCAGGTTTTATAAGCATGGAGTAAGGAGGTGTGATCTGATTGGATCAAATCTTATTGGATCCTGGATCCTGCCATGCAGTGTCCGCTTCTTAATTCAGTCCCTGCTCCTCCATCCAAGCACTTTGGTTCCCCCGTGGTTGCACGCATGGTTCATCTGGGTGTACTCAGGTTATATGACCTGAAATACCATGGCAACTGAAAAACAACTCACAACTTTGTTACATAAAAGTGGAACCAGGCTGGGCACGGTGGCTCACACCTGTAATCCCAGCATTTTGGGAGGCCGAGGCAGGTGGATCACCTGAGGTCAGGAGTTTGAGATCAGCCTGGCCAACACGGTGAAACCCCGTCTCTACCAAAAATACAAAAAAACTTCACTGGGCATGGTAGCACACACCTGTAATCCCAGTTACTCGGGAGGCTGAGGCAGAAGAATCGCTTGAACCCAGGAGTTGCAGGTGGCAGTGAGCCGAGATTGTGCCACTGCACTCCAAGCTGGGTGACAAAAGCGAAACTCTGTCTGAAAAAAAAAAAAAAAAAAGCGAAACCAGATTGGTCTGTGCCAACTCTGGGGCAGGCACTGTGCATGAGGTGGAATCGTCATCTTGGTGTTACAGGTGAAGAGTGAGACCTATACACCATGGCTCAGAGAGGTTGAGGACCTTGCCCAAAACTAGACAGCTGGGAATGGCTTGCAGGATTGTAGGACTCCAAATTTCTTTTTCTTTCTTTTCTTTTCTTTTCTTTTTTTTTTTTTTTTTTTGAGACGGAGTCTCGCTCTGTCACCCAGGCTGGAGTGCAGCAGCACGATCCTGGCTCACTGCAACCCCTGTCTGCCAGGTTCAAGCGATTCTCCTGCCTCAGCCTCACAGGTAACTGGGATTACAGGCGCCCGCCACCACGCCCGGCTAATTTTTTGTATTTTTAACAGAGACGGGGTTTCGCCATGTTGGCCAGGCTGGTCTTGAACTCCTGACCTCAAGTGATCCACCGGCCTCGGCCTCCTAAAGTGCTGGAATTACAGGCATGAGCCACCGAGCCTGGCCCTGGACTCCGAATTTCATGCCCCTCCCACAACTTTCCCATGTCCCAGCTCAGTTCTTTCAAAGGCCTCCAGGTGGCGCGATAGAGCAAATGGTGGATTCCGCTAACTTGGGTTTACAATTTCTTCCCGGGAGGCTTGCAGGGTGGGGCACTTGAACGTGCGCACGAAACACCGGGGGATCTTATGGAAATGCCGCTTCTGGTTCAGTTGGTCTGGAGTGGGATTGTGTTTTTAATACGCTCCCAGGGCATGTTGCTTCAGCTTTGAGCAGCAAGAGCTTCATTCAGTGGGGTCAACAGCCCTCGCCACACCTGTGCAGGCAGCCAACTGCAGAACAGTAACTAATGACGTTCATTGCAATCACAGAAACAGCGATTTCCACATGTTTATTCTGTGCCGGCCTCTGTGTTCTTGTCTTTGCCTTCGTGCGCATTCTCTCCTTTAGTGCTCAAGACAGTCTTATGAAGTAGCATCATTTTACAGAATAGGAAACAGGTAGGATTGAACCAGTCTGTGTCTATTGCCCCCCTTCCCTTTTTCCTACAGGATAGATGCCATCCCTGGGGCACTCAGCCCAAGGCATGGGGGAAGAGAGGCCCGGGCTCTGGGGGGTTGGCTGCAAGGCCAAGCAGTGGGACGAGGTCACTCAGGCAGCGGGATTGTGGGGATTAGGAGGAAGAGTGAGATCAATAATATGCAAAGGGCCGGGCGCGGTGGCTCACACCTGTAATCCCAGCACTTTGGGAGGCCGAGGTGGGCAGATTGCTTGAGGTCAGGAGTTCGAGACCAGCCTGGCCAACATGGTGTAACCCCGTCTGTACTAAAAATACAAAAAAATTACAGGTGGTGAGCATCTGTAATCCCAGCTACTGGGGTGGGGAGTGTTGCTGAGGCAGGAGAATCGCTTGAACCCGGGAGGCACAGGTTGCAGTGAGCCGGGATCATGCTGCTGCACTCCAGCCTGGGCAACAGAGCCAGACTCCTCTCTAATAGTAATAATAATAATAATAATAATAATAATAATAATAATAATAGATCTGCAAAGGAACCCAGATCCCGCACTACCTCCCTTACAACTCACCAAAGGAATCTTTTCTCTCTCTCTCTCTCTTTCTCTCTCTCTTCCTCTCATTTCTCCCTCTCTGTTTGCCCTTCTCTTTCCAGATCTCTCTCTGGGTCTCTTTCTCTTCATCTGTCCTCCCTCCTCCCTCCTTTCCTTCCTCAATCTCTCTTGCTCTCCCTATGTCCTTCTTCCATCACTTTCTCTATGATCAGTGTTTCAATCTCTCTCTGTTTCTCTCTCTCTCTTTGAATGTCGCCAAAGCTAGCTCTTCCTCTCTTTCTGAATATTTCTCTACCCTCCCCACCCCCAGTCTCTTTAAGCTTGAGTAAGGTGGTATGAGCCTACAGTCCCAGCTGCTCCAGAGGCTGGGGTGGGAGGATCTCTTGAGCCCAGGAGTTTGAGTCCAGCCTGGGCAACATAGCAAGATTCTGTCTCAAAAAAAAAAAAAATCTGAGTCTGTTTGTCTCTCTTTCCCCAAGTTGCTCTCTTTAAGTCTCTCTGAGTCTATCTGCCTTAAATCTATTCCAGTATATCTCTCTGTTCCTCTCTTTCTTCCTTTTCCTCCTTCCTCTCTCCCTCCTTCCTCTCCCCTCCAAATCTGTGTCTCTCTCCATCTCTCTCTGAGTCTGTCTTTACATGTCTTTGAGTCTCTCTTTCTTTTCTTTTCTTTCTTTCTTTCTTTTTTCTTTTCTTTTTTTTTTTTTTTTTTTTTTGAGATGGAGTCTCACTCTGTTACCTAGGCTGGAGTGCAATGGTGCAATCTCAGCCCACTGCAACCTCTGTCTCCCAGCTTCAAGTGATTCTCTGGCCTCAGCCTCCTGAGCGGCTGGGATTACAGGCATCCACCAACATGCTCGGCTAATTTTTGTGTTTTTAGTAGAGACAGGGTTTCACCATGTTGGCCAGGCCTGTCTTGAACTCCTGACCTCAAGTGATCAGTCCGCCTAGGCCTCCCAAAGTGCTAGGATTACAGGCGTGAGTCACCGCACCTGGCCGAGTCTTTCTTTCTTTAAAGTTCTCAGAGTCTCCCTCCTTCCCCCTTTCCTACCCCTTCACCTCACATCCTTATGGCTTTGGCCCTAGGTACCTATGTTTGCTTTTGCTGGCACAATCTAGTGTTGTGGTTACCGGCACGGGCTCAGGACTCCTACGCCCTTGACTCAAATTCCAGTTCTGCCAAGTACCAGCTGCAGAAATTGAGCCAAATTCACCAAACCTCCCTGCTCGTCAGCCTCCTGGCTGGCTGAGGGCCTCCCTCCTAAGGTTTCTGTCAGGACCAGGAGAAATAAGCATGCAATGAATGCAGTGAGGTGTCTGGCACTGGATGAATGGTAGATGTGGTCATCATCATCATTATTATTATTACTAATAAAAGGTAACCCACAGCCAGCCTCTCTGTAGCCAACAATTAGATGCTTATCTGGTGTGTGGAATGCATGGGGGGAGGGCCCTCCCACCAATAAAATTGGGGCCACTCCCTGACCTCGGTTTCTCGCCAGGATCAACCACCCCAAACGCGAGGACCGGGTGGAGGATGTGCCAGCTTTCTGAGCCACACCCACTGACACTTTTCGCCCTCAGTCAAAGCCTATCTGAGATCCTCAGCCAATTCTGTGCATTTCATGTTTTTTTCTTTTTTAGAAAGTGATTTATCTATTTCCCTGTTTAGAGACAGGTCTTATTATGTTGCCCAGGTTGGTATTGAACTCCTGGGCTCAAACGATCCTGCTGCCTTGGCTTCCCAAAATGCTGGGATTACAGGTGTGAGCCACAATTCTGTGCATTTCAGAGAGATATGTATTCAAGTGAGAATCAGCCACTGCTGGGTTACATTAAGTGTCTGGTTTAACAAGGCAGGGATAAAAAACAGCATCAGAAGGTGGCCACAGTGAGCAGGAACCACAACACACACACACACACACACACACACACTCTAGTCTCACAGGGGGCTCAGCCCCAGGTCAACATCCATGCAAGCTATGGCTTGACAATTTGACAAGCTACTTTTTACTCTGTTTATAGCTTAGGTGAAGAGGTTGAGTATTAAATGCATTATTATCATCACTGGTTCACACAGATTCCTTTCTTCATTTTCTTTTCTTTTTTTTTTTTTTTTTTTTGAGATAGAGTTTTGCTCTTGGTACCCAGGCTGGAGTGCGATCTTGGCTTACCATGACCTCCGCCTCATGGGTTCAAGCAATTCTCCTACCTCAGCCTCCTGAGTAGCTGAGATTACAGGCATGCGCCACCACGCCTGGGTAATTTTTTGTATTTTTAGTAGAGGTGGGGTTTCTCCATATTGATCAGGCTGGTCTTGAACTTCTGACCTCAGGTGATCTGTCCACCTCAGCCTCCCAAAGTGCTGGGATTACAGGCATGAGCCACCATGCCCGGCCCCTTTCTTCATTTTCTCTCTCTCTTTCCCTGCCTTCTTTTCCTCCCTCCCACTCTCCCTCAGTCTTACAAAATGTGCAGTGTGGTTCTTATGTATGTGTGACTTTAATTTACGTAATTGGCATTGGATGATATTCTTACACTATCCTAAGCCACTTTGCAAATAGCACTGTGTTTTTAAGGCCCATCCGTGTTGTTACGTGTTCATACATGTGTTCGTTGCATCTGACTGTTACATAGGAACTTCATGGCGGGACGTCCACCACATTTACACAATTCCCCTACTGATGGGCACTTGGTGGCTTCCAGTTTCTGGCTACTGCAAAGAACACTGCAAAGCACAAGCTTGTACGTGTCCCCTTGTGGGTGTGTAAGAATTTCTTTGGGATGTATAGCCAGGAGAGAAATCGCCGCGTCATTGGGTGTGTGTATACTTGTTTGATGAAATAGCATCAACTCCATCTTCATAATTGGAGACACCACACTCAACCCAGTTGCACTTGAACATTCGAATGTCTACACATCCCTGACAGCCCTTGACCTGGTCTGCCCTTCTCAAAATGAGAAGACTACTTGATGTAAAGTCACATCTCAAGTTTCAGTATCTAAAAAGTTTGAACATCTCTCTCTCTCTCCTTATTGAGACTGGGTCTCACTCTGCGATCACGGCTCACGGCAGCCTCTCAGGCTCAAGTGATCCTCCCACCTCAGCCTCGAGAGTAGCTGGGACCACAGGCTGATACCACCATGCCTGGCTAATTTTTTTTTTTTTTTTTTTTTTTGAGACAAAGTCTCACTCTGTTGCCCAGGCTGGAGTGCAGTGGCGCGATCTCGGCTCACTGCAAGCTCCACCTCCCGGGTTCTCGCCATTCTCCTGCCTCAGCCTCCTGAGTAGCTGGGACTACAGGCGCCCGCCACCACGCCTGCATGCCTGGCTCATTTTTAATATTTTTTTGTAGAGGCCGTGTTTCGCCATGTTGCCCAGGGTGTTGTTGAACTCCTGAGCTCAAGTGATCCGCCTGCCTCGGCCTCCCTAAGTGCCAGGATTACAGGCATGAGCCACCGCGCCCGACATTGAACATCTCTATGTGCATGTTAGCTTTTGGAATTCTGCTTCTGCAAATCACCTCTTTGTAGCTTTTATCCATTTACCTATAATGATATCCATCTTTTTTCTCATTAATTCACAGGTGCTTCTTGCATATTATAGGTTCTAGTTCTTTGTCCATTTTAGATGTTACAAATAACTTCTCCCATTCTGATAAATGCCTACTAATGGTGCTTACCTTCTCTTAAACCAAAGTGTTTAATTTTTAAGTAATCAAACTACTCAATGTTTTGTCATATGATGTGTGTTTTTTTAGGTCTTAAGAAGTCATCCCCTATCACAGAGATTCAAAAATAGGCCGGGTGTGGTGCCTCATGCCTGTATTCCCAGCACTTTGGGACGCCAAGGTAGGCGGATCACTTAAGGTCAGTAGTTCGAGACCAGCCTGGCCAACATGGCAAAACCCCCATCTCTACCCAAAAATAGAAAAAGCAGCTGGGCACAGTGGCAGGCACCTGTAATCCCAGCCACTCGGGAGGCTGAGGCAGGAGAGTTGCTTGAACCCGGAAGGCGGAGGTTGCAGTGAGCCGAGATCACGCCACTGCACTCCAGCCTGGGCGACAGAGCGAGACTCTGTCTTAAAAATATAAATAAATAAATAAATAAATAAATAAATAAATAAATACATAAATAAATAATAGGAGAGAGAGAGTAATGTTTGGACCTTTGGACCTTCCACCTCTTCTCACCTGGAATATGGGTGCCTGGAGGTGGACCAGCCACCTTGCACGATGAGAATAACAGCCACAGGATAAAGATGGGACTACAAAAAGTAGCTCACATATCTGATAATTTCCTTAAGAACTCCATGCATGGACGTCCTACATCTGGGCTTGGAACAGGCAGAATACAATCTTGGGTGTCTGGGCTATCGCAATTGGTTTTCTATATGCCGATATAGAGAGGATGGCATGGGAAATGATGCTTCTAGAAACTGAAAGGTGAGCTAAGACATCGTGCAGATTTTCCTGGGCAGCCTCGACTTTCTTTTCCTGGATGAAGATGTCTTTTTAACATGGAGGCTGGATCCAGAACCAGGAGGGGAGAGATGTCTGTAAATTGTTCCCATTAAGGGTGGAGGAGATCAGTGTATTTCCTGCACGGTGATGTAAGTGGTGAGAAAAATAGGGCTGTGGTGGTGCAAGAAATAAGCTCCTTGCCCTACTAGATATTAAGACATGCTACAAAACAAAATTAATGTTTTTAAAAAAGGGTGGGATCAGTGCAAGAACAGACAAGTAGACCAGAGAGGCAGGAGAGAGGTCCTAGAAAAAGAATCGTAGGAAATTGATGTATCATCATATAATATATTAGGGAGTTAATGTAAGATAAAATATCAACACAAATTAATGGGAGAATGATGGTATATTTAGTAAGTGGCATTAGAAAAACTGGTCTGCTGTGCAGAGAAAAAGAGACCTAGATTTATAATACTACACATGAATTGGATTCCAGCCGTATTAAAGACCACTGTGTGAAAGATAATATTATAAAATTAATAGAAAAAATCGTGGTGAATATATATTTATTTAATTAATTAATTTATTTATTTTTGAAGACAGAGTCCCACTCTATCTTCTACCAGCCCAAGCTGGAGTGCAGACATCTCTCCCCTCCTGGTTCTGGATCCAGCCTCCATGTTAAAAAGACATCTTCATCCAGGAAAAGAAAGTCGAGGCTGCCCAGGAAAATCTGCACGATGTCTTAGCTCACCTTTCAGTTTCTAGAAGCATCATTTCCCATGCCATCCTCTCTATATCGGCATATAGAAAACCAATTGCGGTAGCCCAGACACCCAAGATTGTATTCTGCCTGTTCCAAGCCCAGATGTAGGAGGTCCATGCATGGAGTTCTTAAGGAAATTATCAGATATGTGAGCTACTTTTTGTAGTCCCATCTTTATCCTGCGGCTGTTATTCTCATCGTGCAAGGTGGCTGGTCCACCTCCAGGCACCCATATTCCAGGTGAGAAGAGGTGGAAGGTCCAAAGCTCCAAGCATTACTCTCTCTCTCCTATTATTTATTTATTTATTTATTTATTTATTTATTTATTTATTTATATTTTTAAGACAGAGTCTCGCTCTGTCACCCAGGCTGTAGTGCAGTGGCGCGATCTCGGCTCACTGCAACCTCCGCCTTCCGGGTTCAAGCAACTCTCCTGCCTCAGCCTCCCGAGTAGCTGGGATTACAGGTGCCTGCCACTGTGCCCAGCTAATTTTTGTATTTTTAGTAGAGATGGGGTTTCATCATGTTGGCCAGGATGGTCTTGAACTCCTGACCTCGTGATCCACCCGCCTCGGCCTCCCAAAGTGCTGGGATTATAGGTGTGAGCCACCGCGCCCAGCCTACTCTCTCTCTCTTTTATCAGCAAAACAAAAACTTCCCCCAGAAACTCCAGCTTTGTCTTCTTGCTTATAACTTGATGACATGGCCACCCGGATGTATCCAGGTCATGTGCCTATCTGAGCAATACTCGGGCTCGCCAGTAATGCAGTGGGAAGAATGATAAGTACATCTCAGTTGCACCCAGCTTGCCCCGTGCCAAGTCAGACAAGTCACAAAACACCAACCTCTGCCTCTTAGTCCACACACATCTCCCCTCTGTTCGCCCGTTTGCCCTTGAGCCTGAACTTGATGGGAAAATGCATCCAGGCTCTGCCATTAGCAACAATCAGCGTGGGGATAGCGCTTGCATCTTTGGTGGGCAGAGAACCAAGCACACTGTTTCTCCTAAACTCTTGGTTTATTTTTCTTGAGACAGGGTCTGGCTATGTTGCCCAGGCTGGTCTCGAGCTCCTGGGCTCAAGCAATCCTCCTGCCTCAGGCTCTGAAGTAGTTGGGATTACAGGTGTGAGCCACCATGCCCGGCCTCTCTTCTTTTCATCGCAGTTGTAGCAATTGTCCCACAAGCGTATTACCTTTACAACTGTTAAAGAAACTAGAAACTACCCAAATGTCTCCTCATAGTAAAAAAATGGATCAATAAATCGGAGTACATTTACACAATGGTATACTGCTCAATGATGAGAATAAAACATTTACAACCATAAAGAAAAACCTGGGTGAACCACACAATATATAATACTGAGAAAAAAAAGCCCAACACAAAATAATATAAGTCACTTTTTTTTTTGACGAAGTCTCACTCTGTCGCCAGGCTGGAGAGCAGTGGCGTGATCTCAGCTCACTGCAACCTCTGCCTCCCAGGTTCAAGCGATTCTCCTGCCTCAGCCTCCCAAGTAGCTGGGATTACAGGTGCACACCACCACGCCTGGCTAATTTTTGTATTTTTAGTAGAGATGGAGTTTCACCATGCTGGCCAGGATGGTCT
Organism: Nomascus leucogenys; assembly: GCF_006542625.1. Taxonomy (NCBI): domain Eukaryota; kingdom Metazoa; phylum Chordata; class Mammalia; order Primates; family Hylobatidae; genus Nomascus; species Nomascus leucogenys. The sequence continues at coordinate 65,137,234 of NC_044390.1, forward strand.
CGATCTCTTGACCTCGTGATCCACTCGCCTCGGCTTCCCAAATGATTTTTTATTTATATAAACTTATTATACTTCTATATGTCTATGTAAATAAATTTATATTTATATGTTGTTCATAAATAGGCAAAATTGATTTATGGTGATAGAAGTCACAAAAGTTGCCACACTTGGGGAGAAGCCATGAAAGTCGCTACCCTTGCAGGCGAGGGAGTTAGGTAGTAGTGGAAGCGGCTACACTTGGCAGGGGAGGTAGTGACTGTAAGGAGGACCCCGCTGGTTTTTCTGAGGAGCTGCTTATGTTTCGTGGCTCCGTCTGAATGCTGGTTACAAGGGTGTGTTCTGTTCTGTGAAAATTCGCTGGCATTTATGATACTTCTGTGCATGTTTCTTTCTTTTTTTTCTTTTCTTTTTTTTTTCTTGAGACAGTCTCATTCTGTCGTCCAGGCTGGAGTGCAATGGCACAATCTTGGCTCACTGCAACCTCCGCCTCCTGGGTTCAAGTGATTCTCTTGCCTCAGCCTCCCGAGTAGCTGGGATTACAGGCGCCCACCACCGAACCCGGCTAATTTTTGTATTTTTAGTAGAGACAGGGTTTCGTCACATTGGCCATGCTGGTTTCGAACCCCTGACCTCAGGTAATCTGCCCGCCTCGGCCTCCCAAAGTGCTGGGATTACAGGCGTGAGCCACCATGCCCAGCCCTGTGCATGTTTCTTTATACTCATTATCTTTCAATAAAAGTTAATTTAAAATATTGCTGCAAGGGCACCCATGGGGCAGACATCATTAGTTGTTCCTCCTCTTCTTTGATGTCAGAATCCTGATTTCTCTCAAGGAGCAGCTCAAAGGAGTGCTTTAGGGGAGGGCCTCCACTCCACCGTGAAAGAGTAATCCTGTTTGGTTCAAATCAACCATGTTAACCTCTCCATCCCACTCCCCGCCCCACCCCACCAGTCTGTGACTGGTTTAGGAAAGGACATGTGACCCAATTCTGGCCAGTAAGAATAAGACAAAATTCTGCTGGGGTGGTTTCTGGAAAAGCATCATCCTTCTCAAAGACAGACCTACTACGGGTGTTGATCTTAAGGAGGATGACCCCCCGCACCGAGGAGAACCAAGAGAAACAGAGAGAAACACAGCCTGACGCCCTGTGTCTGGGGCCGCCCTTACCTGGATTTCTTGATATGTGAAATTAAAACTTATTTACTATTGAAGACAGCATGAATCTTCTCTTACTTGTGCCTCAAAGCAGCTTAACCGGAAACATCATTTTGGAAAATGCGCTCAAGACTGCCCCTTAGCTAGGATTCTGCTCCTATCTAGATTTTTTTAAGATTAAAAAAAAAAATTGAGGCCAGGCGGCTCACGCCTGTAATCCCAGCACTTTGGGAGGCTGAGGTAGGTGGATCACCTGAGGTCAGGAGTTCGAGACCAGCGTGGCCAACATAGTGAAACCCTGTCTCTACTAAAAATACAAAAATTAGCCAGGCATGGTGGCTCACGTCTATAGTCCCAGCTACTCAGGAGGCTGAGGCATGGGAATCACTTGAACTGGGGAGGTGGAAGTTGCAGTGAGCCAAGACTATGCCACTGCACTCCAGCCTGGGTGACAGAGTAAGACTCTGTCTAAAGAAAAAACAAAAACAAGCAAACATTGAATTGCAACTGTCACCCAGTACTATCTACCCCTATTTTCACACCACACCACACACCCTGGCACCCCAGCCTTTCTGGAATGTCCCCTAAAAAGTTGTGAGGAATTGTAAATGGCTAGGCACAAAGGGGAAGATAATGGTGACAATTATGGTATCATTTTGATGTATGTGTCCTTCTCTGACAACATTGACTGTTCATCAGGCAGACACTTCTTATCTCTTCTTCCTTGCTGGTAAGGGCTGCACCCGTGACAGAGAAATGTCAGAAACTCACTTTCTCAGCTTCTCTTAAAGCTAGAGTGTCAGCATTGGGACCTTCTCCAATGAGTGGTCATTGAGACCCAAGAACAGATCCAGGGGTGTGGGGGGACTCTGGAAAAGACTTTCTTTCCTAATGAAGACAGCTCTGCCAACAGAGTCTCTCCTTCCTGCTTTTTGTCTTGGTGCATGAGGATGTGATGTCTGGAGCTGTGGCAGCCATTTTACAGCCATGAGATTACAAGCCTAAAGGAGAAAGCTGACATATTTTCTTCTTCCTGCTAGAACCATAAGTTTAAGGAAGGCAGGAGTTTGGTGTCTGTTTTATTAATCAGTCTATCCCAAGTGTCTGTAATGTTAGCTGGCTCTCATAGGTGCTCATGAGTTGAATAAATGGATGAATGCAGAGGGCAGTAGAGAAGAAAGATGGGTCCCTAATGACATAATGTAGGAATCACCAAACCACAGTACTTCCCTATTTTGGGGCTTCTTATTTTGTAAAATAATACACGTCCTTATTGCTTAATCCACTTTGAGTTGGGCATTTTGTTACTGATAAAATTTTCTAGTGTAATTCCTTTTCTAGAGTGTTCAATTTCCAAAGTATTCCCTGGAGTGACTTTCTATAACCACCCCTGAGTATCTTGAGGAATCTTAGAGCTGGATTGGCGTGTGGAGATCATTACGTTTCAATCCTCCCATTTTACAGGTAGAGAAACTGAGGTTCAGAAAAAGTACAAATGACCTTTACACAGGTCACTCAGAAAGTGCTGAAGACTAAAATGTCCATCCATTGATGTGTTGTCCATTTCAGTGACCACCATGCCCCCAACCTTCTTAGGGACCCTGCCCTGCCCACTGCTATGGATGAAGGGGTGGCTGGGGGATCCATGTTGCACTCTGTGGGCCCACCTTTCAGACTGGAGACAGAGTCTGCATCTGACCCTAGGACAGCTAACCAGATTTTTTCTCTAGGGTCTATGAACTAAGAAAACCCAATAACTGGAGCCAGTTATGGGGGAGACAGGAGACGCTTCGATAGGCAACAGGCAGTCAATGTAATGAGAAAACAGAGGTGGGATGAGAAGAAAGAGACTGTGAAAGACACGTAACTAGGGGAGAAGGGCTAGAGATCCCACAGGCAGCTGCTTCTGCCCTGACATTTTCCAATTTAAATTAATGGATATTCTTTTGATAACTGATATGGCCTGGCCCTGTGTCCCCACCCAAATCTCATCTTGGATTTTAATTTGAATCATAATCCCCACATGTTGGGGGCGGGATCTCATGGGAGGTGATCAGATCATGGGGGCAGTCCCCCCATGCTATTCTCGTGATAGTAGTGAGTTCTCGCAAGATCCGCTGGTTTTATAATTCTCCCCCTTCAGTTTGCCCTTCTCCTTTCTGCCAGCCTGTGAAGAAGAACATGTTTGCTTCCCCTTCTACCATGATCGTAAGTTTTCTGAGGCCTCCCCAGCCATGCTGAACTATGAGTCAATCAAACCTCTTTCCTTTATAAATTACCCAGTCTTGGGTAGTATCTTTGCAGCAACTTGAGAACAGACTAATACAATAACCCACCTCCCGTTTCTACCCTGGCCAACAAGCAGCTCCAGTTTGTTCTCCACAAAGAGCCAGAATGATCTCCTTTGTGCATGAACCAGATCTGGCTGAAAAACCTCCAAGGACTTCCCAAATTCTCAGACAAAACAAACAAGTGTCCAGCTCTATGGGTCTTCTTTCAGCTCCTGGAGAACGTCCAGCATGCTCCCATCTCAGCACTTGGCACTTGACCTCCTCTCTGCCTGGAACATCAGTACCCCAGATGTTCATGGGACTGGCCACATTTTTTTTTTTTTTTTTTTTTGAGATGGAGTCTCCTTCCATCACCCAGGCTGGAGTGCAGTGGCACGATCTCGGCTCACTGCAACTTCCACCTCCCAGGTTCCAGTGATTCTCCTGCCTCAGCCTCCCGAGTAGCTGGGATTACAGGTGTGCAACTCCATGCCCAGCTAATTTTTGTATTTTTGGTAGAGACAGGGTTTCACCATGTTGGCCAGGCTGGTCTCAAACTCCTGACCTCAAGTAACCACCTACCTCAGCCTCCCAAAGTGCTGGGATTAGAGGCGTGAGCCACTGCGCCCTGCTCAGGGCTGGCCACTCTTTATCCTCTCAGTCTCAAATGGTACCTCCTCGGTGAGGCCTTTCGTGTTTGTTACAGTGGCTGCTGTAACAAATCACTGAGAGTCTAGTGCTTAAAACAACACAGATTTATTCTCTTGCAGTTTGGGAGGTCAGAAGTCCTAAAGATCTCACTGGGCAGAAATCAAGGTGGTCGGCAGGGCTGGTTCCTTCTGGAGGCTCTAGGGGAGGGTCCATTCCCATGTCCTCCCGGCTTCCAGAGGTTGCCCATATTCCTCGGCTCATGCCCCTTCCTTCATCTTCATTATTATTATTATTATTATTATTGTTAGAGATGGGGTCTTGCTCTGTTGCCCAGGCTAGAGTGTAGTGGTGCAATCATGGCTCACTGCAGCCCTGAACTCCTGGGCTCTAGTGATCCTCCCACCTCAGTCTCCCGAGTAGCTGGCGCTACAGGCACACACCACTACACCTGGCAAATTAAAAAAAAATTTTTTTTTTGTTTTTTAAAGATGGGATCTCCCTATGTTGCCCAGGCTGGCCTTGAACTCCTGGCCTCAAGCCATGCCCCTGCCTTGGCCTCCCAAAGTGCTGGGATTACAGGCGTGAGCCACCGTGCTCATCTTCCTTTGTCTTCAAAGCCAGCAGCATAGCATCTTCCAGTCTCCCATTCTGATCTTTCTGCCTCCCTCTTATAAGGACCCTTCTGATCATATTGGGTCCACCCAGATAATCCAGGATCATCTCCCCATCTCAAGACCCTTTATCACATCAGCAAAGCCCTCTTGCTATAGAAGGTAACATATTCACAGGCTCCAGAAATTAAGATGGCATTTCGAGGTGGGAGGGAGGCATTATGCTGCCTCCCATGCCCTCCTTGATCATCCAATGTAGAGACCCCCCAACCCACGACATTTCTTCTCTTGCCTCGTGCCCTGCTCTCATTGTGTTCATGTCACTTACATAATTACTATGGCACATACATGTTTATCTCTCTCTCTCTCTCTTTTTTTTGAGCTGGCGTGTTACTCTGTCACCAGGCTGGAGTGCAGTGGCATGATCTCTGCTCACTGTAATCTCCGCCTCCCAGGTTCAAGCAATTCTCCTGCCTCAGTCTCCTGAGTAGCTGGGATTACAGGTGCACGCCACCATGTCCAGCTAATTTTTGTATTTTTTAGTAGAGAGGGGGTTTCACCATGTTGGCCAGGATGGTCTCGATCTCCTGAACTTGTGATTCGCCCACTTCGGCCTCCCAATTCTCTCTCTCTCTTTATTGTCTGTCTTCCACTCCTGGAATGTGAGCTTTACAAGGCAGGAACTTTTTGGTCTGTTTGGCCCAATGCCTTATCCCCAGCACCTGGAACCATTTCTGGTGCAAAATAGCCACTTAGGGCCAGGTGTGGTGGCTCATGCCTGTAATCCTAGCACTTTGGGAGGCCGAGGCGGGCACATCACTTGAGGTCAGGAGTTTGAGACCAGCCTGGCCAACATGGTGAAACCCTGTTTCTACTAAAAATACAAAAACTAGCTGGGCGTGGTGGTGGACGCCTGTAATCCCAAATACTTGGGAGGCTGAGGCAGGAGAATCACTTGAACCTGGGAGGTGGAGGTTGCAGTGAGCTGAGATTGTGCCACTGCACTCCAGCGTGGTTAACAGAGTGAGACTCCATCGCAAATGATAATAATAATAATAATAATAATAATAAATAAAAATAAAAAATAGCCCCCTGGCCAATATTTATGAAGAAGGTGAAAAGTAGTCCGACTGGACCTCTGTTTCTAACAACCCAAATGACTTCATAGACAAAACACATGAGCCTGGAGACGGAGATGCGACTTGTTCACAGCCACCCTGCATGGGGAGGAGACACAGGAAGATTCCACTTCTCAGTTTATTTCTGGGACTAAATTTGGGTCAGAGCTGCAGAGAAGGGATGGGCCCTGAGCTTGAGGATGAAAGTGCCCCAGGGAGATTGAGATGCAACCCCCGCCCTGGACAGTTTTCGAAATTGTTCCCAGGGTTCAACTAGAGAGACAGGGTCAGCCCATTGTGGGGGAAGTGGACCCTGAGTCCAGGAGACATGGGGTCAGGGGCTGGAGAGATGAACATTCTCAACATCTCTGGGAAGGAATGAGGGTCTGAAAGGAGTGTCAGGGCTGTCCTTGCAGCAGGTGGGGATGCCGGTGTGCTGAGTCCTGAGATGACTCAGGAGTTGGCCTGGATGGTTTCCTGGATCCACTTGGTGAACTTGCAGAGGTTGGTGTAGACACCCGGTCTGTTGGGCTGGGCACAAGGGTAATCTCCCCAGGACACGAGTCCCTGCAGGGAGCCATTGCAGACCACAGGCCCCCCAGAATCACCCTGCGGGAGAGAAAGGGAGGCACGAGAGAGGCAGAGACGCCCAGGATGGAGAAGGAGATGGAGACAGACACACAGATGGAAATGACAGAGATGAAGAAATGCAGAAAAAGACAGAGATGGAGACGCAGGCAAAAAGAGAGAGAGGGAGAATGTTATTAATATTTCACTCCAAATCCAACTTTTTTTTTGAGATGGAGTCTTACTCTGTCTCCCAGGTTGGAGTGCAGTGGCCTGACCTCAGCTCACTGCAGCCTCCATCTCCCGGGTTCAAGCAATTCTCCTGCCTCAGCCTCCCAAGTAGCTGCGACTACAGGTGTCCATCACCACACCCGGCTAATTTTTTGTATTTTTTTTTGGTAGAGACGGGGTTTCACCATGTTGGCCAGGCTGGTCTCGAACTCCTGGCCTCAAGTGATTCACCCACCTCAGCCTCCAAAGTGTTGGGATTACAGGCGTGAGCTACCACGCCCGGCCTCCAAGTTCAACCTTTAGACCCCATTTGTCACTCTCCACTCCATCTTCCTCTTCCAGATTCCTGTGGTCCACACAACATTCCTCTTCACATCTTGAATCTTTGTCTCCACTTTCTGTTCCAGCCTGTCTCCCTCATCATGTATTTCTCCGCCTCCCTTTCTCTCTCACTCTCCCCTCCAGCCTGTGCAGGCCTTATTTCTCTTACTGGACACACACCTTCCTTCCTCATTCTCCACCAACCCATCCTTATACCTCCTTTCTGCAAAAATACAGTTCTCAGCCCCTGGATGAGGGCTTCTTGATCTGGGCTTTGTGGGCATCTGAAGCTAGATAATGGTTTGTTGTGGAGGCCTGCCCTATGCATCATAGCACGTTGAGCAGCACCCTTGGCCTCTACCCACTAGATGCCAGTAATGCCCCTTCACACAGTTGTGACAACCAAAAATGTCTCCTGGTATTGCCAATGTCTCCTAGGGGCAGAAGCACTCCTAGTAGAAATCCATTTGCTTGGACTAATTTGTATTTCCTGTCCTCAATTCCCCAAACCTCCCTATAATTACCCTCCTATAATAATACTCACTGCTCTTCAACAGTCTTTTTTTTCCCTCTTTGCCTTCCTTCCTTCCTTCTTCCTTCCTCTCTTTCTTTTTCTTTTTTCTTTCTTTCTTTTTCTTTCTTCTTTCTTTCTTTTTCTTTCTTTCTTCTTTCTCTTTCCTTTCTCTCTCCTTCCTTCCTTCCTTTCTTCCTTCCTTCCTTCCTTCTTCCCTTCCTCCCTTCCTCTCTTCTTCTCTTTCTTTCTTTTTCTTTCTGACACAAAGATCTTGCTTTGTCACCCAGGCTGCTGTCTGGAGTGCAGTGGTGCAGTCATGGCTTACTGCAGCCTCAAACGTTTGGGCTCAAGCAATTCTCCCACCTCAGCCTCCCAAGTAGCTGGAGCTACAGGTACAAGCCACCACACCCGGCTAATATTTTTTTTTAATTTACTACATATTTATCTATCTCTTTATTGCCTGTCTTCCACTTGGGGAACATGAGGTCCATGCGGCAGGAAGTTTTTGGTCTGTTTTGCCCGATGCCATAACCACAGCACCTGGAACCATTCCTGGTAGATAGCCACTCAGCTAATATTTATGAAGAAAATGAAAAGTAGCTCAAGTGGACCTCTGTTTGAGGTAGAGAGAAATATCTATCTCCCAGCTGGGCACGGTGGCTCACACCTGTAATCCCAGCAATTTAGGAGGCCAAGGCAGGCAGATCACTTGAGGTCAGGAGTTCAAGACCAGCCTGGCCAACATGGTGAAACCCCGTCTCTACAGAAAAAAAAAAAAAAAACGGGCATGGTGGTGGGTGCCTGTTATCCCAGCTACTTGGGAGGCTGAGGTGGAAGAAATGCTTGAACCCAGGAGGCGCACGCTGCAGTGAGCTGAGATGGTGCCACTGCACTCCAGCCTGGGTGACAGAGCGAGATGCCATCTCAAGAAAAAAAAAAAAAGAAAAGAAAAGAAATAAATATGTATATATACTACAATAATGATGTAAGTGGTATGAATAAAATCTACTAAAATAAAAACAATTAGTATTTTTTTTTTTTTTTTAGTTTTAGTTGCCCAGGCTGGTCTTGAACTCCTGAGCTCAAGTGACCTTCCCACTTCAGTCTCCCAGAGCGCTGGGATTACAGGCATGTGCCATTGCACCTGGCTTCATTTCTTACTTACATGCATGCAAAATATGAATTACAGAGTCCTGGTATCAATTATTAGGAAAGCCAAGACTTGCCTTTTTCCCAGTAGCAGACACTGTTTCAAGGCAAAGAAACTTAGCTGCCTGGACCTCTAAATTTCAACTTTCTTGTGGTTTAATTTCTCTCATTATTTTTTAAATTTAACATCTCTGCAGAGTTTCTTTTGAGAGGCTGTTAGTTAACTGCTCTGAGCCTTGGCTCCTTGTCTGTAAAATATGGCCAATAATAACAGGTAAATGAGTTAATGAGTTGAGGCATGCAAATCACTTAAAACAGTGTCCAGCAATTAGCCAGATGCTATTATTTTTATACTATTAGTATTGTTGTAGTTGTTATTATTTCTTGCTTGTAGCTTTTAGTGGCCACACCCAGACCACACACCGGTATGAAAAAACAAACAAACAAAAAAACACCTTGAGGTCTGGAAAAACAAGATACTAACTTTGCCTACAGAAAGGCTGAATGGTTTTAAATGCCACCACTTGAATGAGATGTGCTTTCTTTTTTTTTTTTTTTTTTTTTTTCAGACGGAGTCTCACTCTGTCGCCCAGGCTGGAGTGCAGTGGTGCGATCTCGGCTCACTGCAAGCTCTGCCTCCCGGGTTCACGCCATTCTCCTGCCTCAGCCTCTCCGAGTAGCTGGGACTACAGGCACCCACCACCATGCCCGGCTAATTTTTTGTATTTTTAGTAGAGATGGGGTTTCGCCGTGTTAGCCAGAATGGTCTCCATCTCCTGACCTAGCGATCCACCTGCCTCGGCCTCCCAAAGTGCTGGGATTACAGGCGTGAGTCACCGCGCCTGGCATTTCTTACTTGTTTTAATGTGACTACTAGAAAATTGGAAATGACATAAGCAGCTCAGCATCATTCCTACGAAACACCACTACTCTCGGGTACGAGCTCTGTGAGAACAGGGGTCCTGACAGTCTTGGCGAGTGCTGGATCCTCAGAAGTTGGCAACGCTCCATGTTATCGAGTTGGCACTCAGTGTGTATCTGCTGAATAAAGAGAGAGGTGTCCTCACCTGGCAGGAGTCTCTACCTGCTTTGTCACCGGCACAGAACATGGTGTCATCTATCTGTCTCGGGTAGGCATCCTCGCACCTTTTCTGACTTAGCACGCTGATATTCAAGCACTGGAGCACCTTAGGGAAGTGCACTGTCAAACAGGAACACAGTGAGAGGTGGAGAAAGATGGAAGGCGGCAGAGACGGGTCGGTATCAAGAAGAACCTGGACACTCACCTTGGGGGCTCTTGGTTGTCCCCCAGCCAGATACCAAGCACTTTGTCCCAGCAGAGGGACAATGAGAGGAGACGTTGATGGGTCTGACATCTTTAGTGGAACGAATTCTTCTGTTCAGTTTGATGAGCATGAGGTCATTAGAGTGGCCAGGGTGCGAGTAGCCAGGGTGGGGGATGGATTTGATTCCCTGGAACATCTGCTGCCCAGATTCATAAACTGGTGACAGGGATAGTGGCCGAGACGGACTCTGAAAACTCTGAGGAAGATGAGGCAGGTCACCACCAACCCTGATCTCTATCTCCACGTCCAACACCAATCCCAACCCCACACCCAGCCCCAGCCCCACCCCCATCCCCACCCCCAGTCCCCAAACCATCCTCAGCTCCGTCTTGGTCTCCAATCCCATGCCTGTCCCCATCCCAATCACAATTCCAAACCCATCCCATTCCCAACCCTAATTCTTTCCCTACCCAGAAGCCATCACCATATGCATTCTCGAGCCCAAATCCAACCATCTCCAACCCCACCCGAAACTCCAATCCCCATCCTTAATTCTATATCTGTTCCCAATCCCGACCCTATCTCCATGCCATCTTCATTTCCACCCCAGCCCGATTTTCACCCACCCCCAATTCTAAAGCCAATCCCAATTCCACCTCCAACCCAAACCATGCAACAAATATACGCTCCTAACCCCAAATCCAACCCATCCTTAGCTCCTTCCCATTCCCTATCACAACACTCTCCCCTCTCCAACCTCATCCTCCCACCTCGCTCCCCCGCAAAACTCCATCCTTAGTCCTATCCCCAACTCGACCTCCTCCTGTTCCCACATCCCCAACCCGCCCCCGCCAGCCCTCACTTCCATGCCCCGCAACCCCACTTCCCCGTCCCCACCAGCCCTCACCTCCATGCCCCCCAACCCCACTTCCCCGTCCCCACCAGCCCTCACCTCCGTGCCCCCCACCCCCCCCCCCCCCCCCCCCCCCCCCCCCCCCCCCCCCCCCCCCCCCCCCCCCCCCCCCCCCCCCCCCCCCCCCCCCCCCCCCCCCCCCCCCCCCCCCCCCCCCCCCCCCACTTCCCCGTCCTCACCAACCCTCCTCTTGGAACTCTCACTCACTTCTTCCTGCAGTGGGCGGCCGTGAGCAGCCACTGTGGATGCACCAGCACCGCCCCGCAGTAGAGCTGGTTGGGTCTTAGCAACAGCGCAGCCTGCCACGGCTGGGTGTGCTTATCGCAGTCGGACCCATTGATGATGCGGCTGCTGCTGTCATCCGACCCGGCGTCTTCTCCGGCTCCAGCTCCCAGGTCCTGGTTGCTCCCAAAGGGAACGGTGTTAGAGGGGTGGTCACAGGAAACATCGTTGGCGAGAACACGCTCTGGGAACGGAAAATGGGTTGGGCGGGACTCAGAGGCGGGGCTTGGGCTGTGGGTGGGTCTCAGACTCAAGAGGCCGGACCAGCTAGAGGGTGGGTGTCTGACCTGCTGAGGGGGCGGGGCCTGGAGAATAAGAGTGGCACCGCTCAAGACCAGGCTTAAGCTCAAGGACAGAACCCAGGCTCAGGTAGGGTTACTGGACTCTAACTGGACCTCACTGGAATTGGCTAGAACTAAATGGGAGGGTAAAATTGGGTACAGGATTCCTGGACAAGCTCAGGGGTACAGCCAAAGCTGTGGGGACTGGAGCCTGGGGATGGGAGGGAGACCAGGGCTTTAGGGATGGAACTGGTCTCAAGAAGTGGGGTCAGGCCTCAGTGAGTGGGGTCAGGGCTGGAGGCAGGAAGGGGTTTGGAACTGACTTGGTTAGGGCCAAGGCCAGGGTTACATGTTAGAGTCTCCTATAAAGAGCTCTGACTTTGGGCTGGGCACAGTGGCTCACGCCTGTTAACCCCAGCACTCTGGGAGGCCGAGGTGGGCGGATCACCTGAGGTTGGGAGTCGAGACCAGCCTGGCCAACAAGGTGAAACCCCATCTCTACTAAAAACACAAAAATTAGCCTGAGGCGGGGTCGACTAGAGTCTGGCCTAGGGGGCAGTGGCTGGATGTGAGGAAAGGAGATGGGGGTCAGAGGTCCACAATGGGGCGGAGCTAGGGGTTCCGAAGGTAGGACCAGGAAAGAAGGGCTCAGCTTAGGGGGCCACGTGGAGGGGAAGAGCAGGCCTAGGTTTCTGAATTCTCAGATGAAAACATGCCTTCTCAATCCTGTCAATCCCCTCCTCTCACACACAGACCTACAGACTACATACATGCCCCACTCCATCATCAGTCCTCCCGTGCCCATTCACTGATTCTTACCCTTTTATTTTTTTCGAGAGGAAGTTTCGCTCTTGTTGCCCAGGCTGGAGTGCAATGGCATGATCTCGGCTCACCGCAACCTCCACCTCCCGGGTTCAAGCGATTTTCCTGCCCCGGTCTCCTGAGTAGCTGGGATTACAGGCACGTGCCACCACACCGGCTAATTTTTTGTATTTTTAATAGAGACGGGGTTTCTCCATGTTGGTCAGGCTGGCCTCGATCTACCGACCTCAGGTGATACGCCCATCTCGGCCTCCCAAAGGGCTGGGATTACAGGCGTGAGCCACCGCGCCCGGCCTGGTTCTTACCCTCGCTGATGGCCCTGGCACCACCATCATTCAAGAACTCACCCCAAGAACCACGCACACAACAGCAGTAACAGCCAAGCACGCACGCAGTTCTGTAGACAGGCACGCATTGCCTCCACAGGCGCAGCCAACAGTACAGCTCTGTCTCCGGGTACACATGCTCACTAGGTACACACGCTCCTGGGCAGCCTTGCGGGATCGCACACCCTCATCCACAGTGTCTCAGTGCCACGCACAGATGCCGTGTGTGCACAGATGTTCAGACTGCCACATACTCTTCTGCACACAGGCACACACTGCAAGTCAGTCACCTAGCACCCATCTCCCAGAGACAGCCACCCCTGCACCTTCTATCCCTCCAGGCAGAGACAGAAACTCCAGACACACAGCTGCAGCATCACACATACAGTAGCATTTACACGGCCTCACACAGACACACACAGTCACATATAGTCACCCCTACATAGAGCTTCAGGTAGTCACACGGTCACAAATATAGGCATCCATAATGTCACACTCAGCCACAATCACATAATCACCTGCAAGCACACAGTGACACCTTTCCACGGTGATGACCACTTTTATTGCACACAATCCCGGGATCTCAGGGACAGGAACTGCAGATACCTGCAGTCACATACAATGCCAAGTCACCACACACAGCCAAACAGTCCCAGTGCTACATGCATTGACCCACATAGCTGTGGAGCCACACGCAATCTTAAATGCACACACAATCACAAAAGCACACATACAGCCGCAAAGGGTCAGTGCCACCTGCTGCACAGTCACTTGATATGGGAAAAGGCATCCCCCTCCCCGACACACACCGTGGCAGTCACAGGGCCACATACGATCTCACAACCACAAATACAGACATTGACTCACATTCACCCGGTCCGGGAGTCATGCCCAGGCTCACACAGTTCCCCAGGGGACAGGCACTCTAGTGCTGCAGAGACAGTCCTCCCAATCCCACACCCCTCCCACCCCGGAGTTCTGGTTACCTGTGACCCCCAGAAGCAAGGCTGTGATCAGAGCACAGAGCACCCACATCCAGGGGGGTCTTGCTGTAGCCATGGCTGCTGCACCTGGATGGGGGATGTCAGAGGGTTGGGAGGCCCAGGCGATCCGGGGAGCCCTTAACCCACTTCCCCTTCCTCCCCTACCTTATTTCCCCAGGTAGAGAGGAACCACAAGGACGGGCCACCATCAGCACTGTGCTGATACCCAGGCACTATGGAATTCAGAAGATAGGAGTCTAGCAGCCTCCAGACAGGGCAAGGAGGGGACAGAGAAAGATGTGGGTGCAGGACGCACAGACGCCTCTCCTTCCCTGCCTGCTGAGCCACCCTCCCCAGGTCTCACCTGCCCTGTCCCCCAGGTAGGGGGTGGGGGATTTGCTCCCAGCTCAGCCGAGGACTTCTCAGGCCTGTGTCTTCCTGGCCACCGCCTCCTCCTGGGCTCTGGGCACCGGGCCTGAGTTATAACCACCCACTGCTCCCTGGGGCGCATTCCCGGGCAATGAGGCGCCTATCGGGCCTTAGCAATAGCTCCTCCTGCTCCCCCCATCTCCACCCCCAGAGCACCCCCCACCCAGTCCCGAATGTCACTCCCTACCTCCCTGGCCTGGAGAATGGGGAGGGGTCTCCGGAAGCCAGGCCAGCCCCTTCCTTGCCTCCCCCAGCCTGAAGGATCTGGCTTCTCACCAACTCTGGGTCACTATTCTTGGCACCTGGATTGCTTGCTTTCTTCTCTGCATTTTGCTCATTCCACCACTGTCTGTTCCCCCTTGATACTCCTCTTTCCATCTTTGTCTCTGGTTTTTTTCAGTCTTCTTCCATCTCTCTGTGGTTCTCCTTCAACTATCTTTCTGAGTCTCTCTCAATATCTCGTGTCTCTCTGTATCCACCCCTCTGTCTTTCTCTGCCTCCCTCTTGCCTGTCTGTCTCTCTGTCTCTCTCTCTGTGTCTTTTTCTGTCTGTGTCTTCTGTCTCTCTCTCTCTCTCTCTCTCTCCTCCTGTCTGTCTTAGGAGCCTTGTTTTTTTCTCCTTGGGCCACAAGTGTTTCTGTCTCCCTGTTCCTCTCTGTCTTTCTATGCCTCTGTGATTCTTTCTTTTTTAAAGGTTCTGAATGATTTGTCAAATATACCTTAAAGTTCTCAGCCCATTTATTTTCCTTTATTTCACTTCTGCTCTATTTGTTGACAGCATTTTTTTAGGTATAACTAAGGTACAACAAACTGCTTGTTTGTTTATTTATTTATTTGAGACAGAGTCTTGCTCTGTTGCCCAGGCTGGAGGGCAGTGATGTGATCTCGGCCCACTGCAACCTCCACCTCCAGGGTTCAAGTGACTGTCGTGCCTCAGCCTCCAGAGTAGCTAGGATTACAGGTGTGCCCCACGACGCCCGGCTGATTTTTTTTTTTTTTTTTTTTTTTTTGGAAGAGACAGGGTTTCACCATGTTGGCCAGGCTGGTCTTGAACTCCTGGCCTCAAGTGATTCACCTGCCTCTGCCTCCCAAGGTGCTGGAATTATAAGCATGAGCCTCCGTGCCTGGCCCAAACTGCATATTTAAAGGGTAGAGTCTGATGGCTTTAGGTACTTGTCACATCATCACCATAATCAAGAGGATGATCATAGACACCACCCTGAAAACTGTGCTTCTGCCCCTTTGCAGGTACTTGGGACTGTCTGTTAATCTCTCTTTCTTTACACCTCTGTGTCTCCCTTTGTGTCTTTCTCATCTTCTCTTTTCTCTCTGACTCTGTGTGTCCCTGTGTCCCAGGCTCTCTGTGTGTTCTCTCTGTATTATTATTATTCTCTTTCTCTCTCTCTTCCCCACCCCTTCCTCCTTCCCTGTCTTTCTGCCTCCCTCTCCCTGCGTTTTGGGCAGGGGAGACTCAAGCCGCTTTGGAGGAGGAGACCTCAATTCCTTCTCTTGCCTTCACTCTGGGCCCAGGCCATGGAGCACAAAGAGGCAGGGACCCGGTCTGGGAATCCGCAGGTGCCGTGGCCCGGCTGGTGTGGCCAGGCATGGGTGAGAGAGTCGGGCAGGGCTACTTGTTGACGGGAAAACAGATCAAGAGGCCGGGAAAGGGGCAGACGGCTTGGGAAATGGGCATTGGGTGGGGAACCCGAAAGGTGGCTTCTCCCTCCCCACTCCTGAGCAATCTGAGGCCACCTCTCCTGACCTCGTCTCTACGCCAGCTTTTCTTTCCATCTGCTGCCAGCTCCTTGCATCTGTCTTCCTGTCTCCTTGTCTCTGTCCTCACTAGGAAGTAAGAGCTAATGAAACATTCATCTGTGATGTGCCAGACACAGGTGTCCGTGAACAAAATGACAAAGACGCCTGAAGACGCTGCCTTCTTCGAGCCCTCATTCCTTGAGGGCAAAAAAACAACTGAGCTGTGTTGCTCACATCTATAATTCTTTTAAGGGGAGATTGTAGAGCACTCAAGGCTGGTTTTACTGCACAGGAAAAAAAACAAAAACCCAAAATAACAAAAACCTATTCTGAGGTTTATTTTGATTATGAGAATTAATATTTCATTCATTAAAGTGACAAAACCGTGGCCAGGCGCAGTGCCTCACCCCTGTAATCCCAGCACTTTGGGAGGCCAAGCTGGGCAGATCACCTGAGGTCAGGAGTTCGAGACCAGCCTGGCCAACATGGTGAAACCCTGTCTCTACTAAAAATACAAAAATTAGCCAGGCGTGGTGGCGGATGCCTGTAATCCCAGCTACTCAGGAGGCTGAGGCAGGAGAATCACTTGAACTTGGGAGATGGAGGTTGGAGTGAGCTGAGATCACGCCACTGCACTCCAGCCTGGGTGACAAGAGCGAAACTCCATCTCAAAATAAATAAATAAATAAATAAATAAATAAATAAATAAATAAATAAAGTGACAAAACCAGCGACCTACTTCTTCCTTAGTCTTGTAAGTTGTTTGCAACCCATTTTGGTCTAGATAAATCTTTTTTTTCTTTGTTTCTTTTACACACCAGTTGCTTTTATTTTTATTTATTTTTATTTTTTTTGAGATGGAGTCTCACTCTGTCACCCAGGCTGGAGTGCAGTGGTGCGATCTCGGCTCACAGCAACCTCCGCCTCCTGGGTTCAAACGATTCTCCTGTCTCAGCCTCCCTCCCGCGTAGCTGGGACTACAGGAAGCACACCGGCTAATTATATTTTCGTATTTTTAGTAGAGACAGGGTTTCACCGTGTTAGCCAGGATGGTCTCCATCTCCTGACCTGGTGATCCGCTCGCCTCAGCCTCCCAAAGCGCTAGGATTACAGGTGTGAGCCACCGCGCCCGGCCTATGGCGTCCTCATAATAATGCTTGGTCCTATTCACAAACTAAGTTAATTAAACACCTTCAGACATTTTAAACTACATTTCTAAAACCAACACATTCAATCTCTTCTGGAAGTCCCTTGATTTTTAGGCACCACTTCCAAAGCATTGAAGTGAGTTTGTACATCTGAGTGTATTACACTCATAAATATGACCCATGTTGCATTCTTTCAGATATCCCAATGCTGGATATTAACTTGGTGTTAACTCCATCTTAAAAAATCACAGCTCAATTATTACACATTTAAAGCTGAAGTCACAAGGCTTTCCCTATAACAGGTGAAATTCTCTTAGACACACAAGCTCCTAAAATACCAAAAGTATAGAGATTCTGCTTCAAAAAAATAAAATTCATAAGAAGGGTTGGATGTCTAAACATTTTAATGCTCAATTCCAAAACATCTCAGAATTATAAGAAGACTTCAGTACGGAAGAGTGGTTAGGAGCCCAAACTGTGGCACCAGCCCCTAGCATTTAAATTCTGGTGCAGCCACCTACTAGCTGTGAGACTTTGCTGACACCATGGACCCCCTCTGTGCCTTGGTTTCCGTGTCTGTAAAATAGGAACAATAATGGTATCCACCTCACAGGCTGGCCATGAGGATCAAATGAGTTAATATATGTAAGGCACTTAGAATAGTACCTGGCAAGTGCTAATAAGTATATTTTAAATTATTATTATTATTGTTGCCATGACTATCATTATTCTTATTATCCATTCAGAAAGTCAGTTTCTTTCTGAATGGCTCACGCCTGCCATCCCAACATTTTGGGAGTCTGAGATGCATGGATCACTTGAGGTCGGGAGTTTGAGACCAGCCTGGTCAACATGGTGAAACCCTGTCTCTACTAAAAAAAAAATAATAATAATAATTAACTGGGTGTGCTGGTACACAGCTGTAATCCCAGCTACTCGGGAGGTTGAGGCAGGAGAATTGCTTGAGCCCGGGAGGCAGAGGTTGCAGTGAGCCAAGATCGTGCCATTGCACTCCACCCTGGGCGACAGAGTGAGACTCTGAGACTCCGTCTCAAAAAGAAAAAAAGAAAGCCAATTTTCTCTCGATTAACTGCAGCTGATTTTGGTCTGGACCGTCACTGGCTGGGTTCCTCTTGGTGACCCTGGTGAATTTCACGGCTTTTCTGGAGAAGGTTGCTCAGCGGGGGCCCAGGTCATTCACATGACTTCATAATTCCATCAACTCACAAAGTCAGCCACTTCCTTCCATCACATCCCCATGATAGAATGTTGCATTTCTTTGATTCTTAAGACAAAGATCATAGGGTCTTTCTAAAGCCCAGATCTGACCACATCCTTCCTTTTCTCCAGGCCCTCGGGATCAGGTCCAACTTCTGCCTGGCGCTCAGTGGCAACATCTTCCGCTGACCTACATTTCCAGCCACGTCATTCATTTCTCCCACCTCAAACCCCAGCCTCCACCATCCAGGACGACTCACAGGTGTCCTCACACCCCCAGGATTTTCTACATGTTGTTCCTTCTGTGAGAATGCCACCCACCCGAACTTCTCCAAAGGGTGAACTCATATCCAGCCTTCCTTTCCAACCCTCCCAGGCCCAGCCCCACCTCAATCCTCATCTTGTCTCCCTGCACCATCACCTCAACCTCCTCCCCAGCCCCAGCCTCCAGTGTCTCCCCTCTGGTTTATCCTGCACATGGCCCTAGGGCTGCCCCAGCTCACAGACTTTCCATGGCTCCCCACTGCCCTCAGGAGAAGGTTCCAGCCTCTCACGCTGGCATCTAAGATCCTTGGGGATCTGATCCCTGCCCTCCTCTCCCATCACCGTTACCCATGCATGGTGGTCTTCCTACCCTCCCACCTTCCTGGTTTTGCTGTGACAAAAGTTTAGGCTGGGTGCGGTGGCTCACACCTGTAATCCCAGCACTTTGGGAGGCCTAGGTGGGTGGCTCATGAGGTCAGGAGTTCGAGACCAGCCTGGCCAACATGGTGACACCCCGCCTCTACTAAAAATACAAAAATTAGCTGGGCGTGGTGGCACATGCCTATAATCCCAGCTACTCAGGAGGCTGAGGGAGGAGGATCGCTTGAACCCGGGAGGTGGAGGTTGCAGTGAACTGAGATGATGTCACTGCACTCCAGCCTGGGTGACAGAGCAAGACTTCATCTTGGGGAGGGAAAAAAAAAATGTAGGGGCAAGAGCCATCTTTGAGGTCTAGCACAAGGTGGAGGCATCAAGAGTGCCTTCCTGGAGGGGAAGAAAAATCAAATTGGGCTGTGAAGGAGAACTGAGAATATCCAGATTTCAGAAAGGTGGAAGTCAAATCAAAGCAAAAAGCCCCACTCATAATAAAATTCATTCTTTATTGAGTGCATGGTGGTCCAGGCGCTATTCTGTGTATGTCATAGGTGTGAAACCTTAAATCTTTCCAACAGCCACTGCCTTATGGAGACTGTATCATCTTTATCTTCATTTTACAGGTGAGAAATCTACAGTGAAGAAAGGTACATCCCAAGGGGACACCGATAGTAAGCGGTGGAGCTGGGATTCCAGACACGCGGCTGGGCCTCTGCAGGAAGAAATCAAACGTGTGGAAGGGTCCGGGAGAGGAGAGGCCTAGAAGGGATTTTCCTGTATTCTCTTAGTGGCGGGGGTAAGACCAAGGACCCGAGTCCTCACTCATCACATCCTCCCCAGTGATGCAAGGATGGAGCTGGGGTAAAACCAGGGAGAATTAGAGCCCTCACGTCGCTGCGTTTATTAAGCATCAGGGTCAGAGCTGGGCAGGAGGGGAGGGGAGGCAAGGTCTAGGTGAGAGACGTTCTGGAACCAGCCAGTGGGGTGGTAGGTCGGGAGGTGGATGTCACATGTCAGGGTCACTTGGCCTGAATGGTTTTTTGGATCCAGTTCGTGTATCTGCAGACGTTGGTGTAGACTCCTGGCTTCTCCTTTGATCCACAGGGGATGTTACCCCATGACACAAGGCCTCGGAGGTGGTCTCCACATACCAGCGGACCCCCAGAATCACCCTGCAGGAAAGAGGGAGAAAGTCAGATACAGATAGAAACCCAGAGACTGTGTGTGTGTGTGTGTGTGTGTGTGTGTGTGTGTGTGTGTGTGTGTGTGTGAGACAGAGAGGGGGGTAGAAAGGGACAGAGATACTTACTGAAAGATGGAGAGAAAGACTCAGGGACAGAGAGACAGAGAGAGACAGTAAGACACACAAAGGCACAGAAAGAGAATGTTAGAGAGAGAGTAAAGAGACTCAAAGACACAGAGATAGGAATGTCAAGATGCAGAGGAACATAGAGAGCAAGAAAGAGAAACAGTTTAAGAATGGAGACTGAGAGGTGTGGAGAGAGGCAGAGGTGTAGAGACAGATGGAGAGAGAGAGAAAAGAAGAAGATGAAGACGAAGACGAAGACGAGAAGGAGGAAGGGGACGAGAGGGAGGAGGGGAAGGAGAGGGAGGAGGGGAAGGAGAGGGAGGAGGGGAGGGGGAGGGGGTCAGGGAGAGGGAGGAGGAGGAAGAGGAGGAGGAAAAGAGGGAGTGGAAAAGGAAGAGGAAGAGGAAGAAGGAGGGGGGAGGAGGGGAAGGAGAGGGAGGAGGGGGAGGTGGAGAGGGAGAGGGAGGAGGAGGAAAAGGAAGAGGAGAAGAGGCAGCGGAAGATGAAGAGGAAGAGGAAGAGGAAGAAGGAGGAAGAGGAGGAAAAGGAGATGAATAGGAGGAGGAGAAGAGGAGGAAGAGGAGGAGGAGAAGGAAGAGGAAGAGGAGGAGGAAAACGAGAAGGAGGAGGAGGAAGAGGAGAAGGAGGAAGAGGAGAAGGGGGAGGAGGAAGAGGGAGAGGACGAGGGGAGGAGGAGGAGGAGGGGGAGGAGGAGGGGAGGAGGAGGGGGAGGGGAGGAGGAGGGGGGGGAGGAGGAGGGGGAGGGGAGGAGGAGGGGGAGGGGGAGGAGGGGGGAGGGGGAGGAGGGGGAGGGGAGGAGGAGGGGGAGGGGAGGAGGAGGGGAGGAGGGGGGGGGGGAGGGGGAGGGGGAGGGGGAGGAGACGATAAGACCCAGGTGGGAGAGGTAGGGAGGGCCCAGGGAGAGATATGCCTGGCCCTATTCTGTCCAGGGACACCTCTCCACCTCGTGTCTTGAGGACAGTCTTGCCCGCCTGCCCTTTCTTTGCGTCCAACTTGCTATGTATCGCTTTCCCTGTCTCTGTCTCTGTGTCTGCCTCTGTCTCCCTCTTGGTTGGTCTCTGCACATCCCTCAATGTATTAGTCATTCTGGCATAAAGAGTAGAGCCTGGATGGATGACAGTGGAGGAAACCCAAGTTAAAGTATTCGGGAGGGAGTCCCCTTTCCCCAGCTAGTGTCTCCCTCCTCCAGAGCCTGGTCGTTTCTGAGCAGGACTCGTGGGGGCTCTGTTTGAGGAAGGACAGTCCCCTCACACCATCTGCCTCCTTACTGCCTCTCTTTGGGTCTTTTTGTTTTTAGACAGAGTCTGGCTCTGTCCCCAGGCTGGAGTGCAGTGGCACGATCTCAGCTCACTGCAGCCTCTGCCTCCTGGGTTTAAGCAATTCTCCAGCCTCAGCCTCCCGAGTAGCTGGGACTACAGGTGTGTCCCACCACACTTGGATAATTTTTGTATTTTTTTTTTTTTTGAGATGGAGTCTTGCTCTGTTGCCAGGCTGGAGTGCAGTGGCACGATCTTGGCTCACTGCAACAACCTCTGCCTCCAGGCTCAAGTGATTCTCTTGCCACAGCCTCCTGAGTAGCTGGGACTACAGGCGCCTGCCACTATACCCAGCTAATTTTTTTATTTTTAGTAGAAATGAGGTTTCACCATATTGGCCAGGATGGTCTCAATCTCTTGACCTGGTGATTCACCCACCTTGGCCTCCCAACGTACTGGGATTACAGGCGTGAGCCACTGTGCCTGGCCTAATTTTTGTATTTTTAGTAGAGACAGGGTTTCACCACGTTGGTCAGGCTGGTCTCAAACTCCTGATCCCAGGTGATCCCTCCCACCTCGGCCTCCCAAAGTGCTGGGATTACAGGCGTGAGCCACCGCTCCTGGTCTTTCTGGTTCTTGATCCCGACGCCTCCATCCTTGTCTCTGTACTTCTTGTCTCTGCCAACTGTGTCTTTATATCTCTGCATGTCCCTGACTGTGTCTCTGTGTGTTGAACTAAGTCTCTCCTCCTTTTCAGGGCTTGGGTTCTCCCTCAGCCTGTCTCTATCTGTCTCTGTAAAGCTCTCTTTTGGCCTGTGTGTCTCTCTCTTCCTGTGTCTGGCCATGTTTTTGTGCCTTCGTCCTGTCTCTGGCTGTGTAACTGGCAGGTCCGGGTCGCCTCACCTGGCAGGAATCCTTCCCGTACTTCTCATCCCCGGCACACAACATGTTCTGGGTGATCTGGCCGGGATAGGCATGCTCACAGTCCTCACGGGGCACCAGGTGGATGTATGCACACTGGATGGTGTCAGGGAAATCACCTGTTAGGGGAGAGATGGCCCAGACTCAGCCCAGGCCTTGCACTCCCGACATCCTCCCCAGCCATCCCCCAACCCCTATAAGTCCTCCATCCCCTATAGGTCCCTCTTTTCTATTGGTTCCCCTCTTCCTGTTTGTCCTTCATTCTTACAACCCTGCCTCCTAATTGGTCCCTCTTTCTATCATTCTTCCCTCCCATTGGCTGTCTTCCTCATTAATAGTCTCTTCTTCAGGAGTCCTTATTTCCTGTTGGTTTTCCTCTTCTCTTAGGTCCCTCCTCCACTTTTCTGTCTTCCACTGGTCCCACCTTCTTCAGTAGTTTCATCTGACCTGGAGGTCTCTTCCTCTATTAGGCCCTCCTCTACTGTACCCCTCCTGATGAGTAGTCCATTCTTCATTGGACACTTCTTGCCCATTGATTCATCTTGATTGGTCACTCTATGACCATTGGTCTTTTCCTAACTGGCCATGCCCTCTCCCATTGGTTCTTCCTTTCTATTGGTTCTTCATCCAATGGTCCATCTCCATCATTGGTCCTTTTCTAACTGTCCCCACCCTCCCTCATGGATCCTCCCTTTCTATTGGCCCTTCATTCAATGGTCTACCTTCCTCATTGGTCCTTTCCAGACTGGCCCTACTCTCCCTCATTGGCTCTCTCTTCCTATTGGTCTGCCTCCCTCGTTGGTCCTTTTCTAACTGGCCTCACCATCCCCCATTGGCTCTCCCTTCCTATTAGCCCTTCATCCAATGGTCCACCTCCCTCATTGGTCCTTTTCTAACTTGCCCCATCCTCCCCCATTGGCTCTGCCTTCCCATTGGCCCTTCATCCAATGGTTCACCTTTCTTATTGGCCCTTCACACACAGGCCCACCTTCATGGTTCCTGCTGATCTATTGGACCTGTTTTTTCCTCTAGTGACTCCTCTGGACCACTGATCCTTTCCCCTTAGTCCCTCTTCCATCAGCTCTACCCCCATTCACTGTCTTAATTCACATCCTTCAGTTGGCTTTTGTGCTTTATTGGTTTCTCTTCTTCCATCAGTTCCTTCTCCATTATTCCTTCCTGCTCTTCAATGAATCCTGAGCAGTCCCCTTTGACCTTTGACCTCCTTCCTGATTAGCATCTCCCCACTGACCTTCCCTCTTTATTGAACCTTCATCTTATGTTCCATCTCTCCCATGCTATTCACCCATTGGTCTACATGTTCCATTGGCTGTTCACTCACTGGCCCAGCTCCCAAATTCACTCTCTCTCCCCCTTGACCTTTCTCCCATTGAAACCCTGTCCCATTGGTCCTCACCATTAGCCCATTTTCCCATGGCCCGTCACCAATTGTCCCACCTCCCATCCTTTGGCCCACTTCCCCCAGTAGCCAGTAGCCTGCTCCCCACCAGCCTCCCACTACTGACCATCTGCTGTCTTGCCCCAGCCCAGGATGTGGCAGCTGGTGGTGTTGGCTGAGCAGTCCCTCTCCAGGGGAAGGGGCTGGATGAGTTCAGAGAGTTTGGCTGGGCGTGCCAGGCGCAGCAGCATGATGTCTTGGTCATGGGTGGCGGCATCATAGCCAGGGTGGATCACAGCCCGGACAACAGAACTCTGCTCCTGGGAACTCTCCCTTTGCCGAAGGTTATGCTTCCCCAGGAAGACCTGAAGATTCCTGGGAAGGAAGAGGGCTGGGTCTCACCTAGAGCCCTTGGGCTACAGTTGAGGCTTCAGAGAGAGCTGGGAAGTCATGAATCAGCTGGCCTGCTCCTCCCACAGTCTTCTCCAGCTGGGTAAATGGCAATTCCATCCTTTCAGAATAATCTTGGGGGCTATTCTTCACTCTCTTTATTTCATGCCCTACATCCAAGCTGTCCAGAAATCCTTTTGCCTCTCTGAAGCATATCCAGAATCTGGCCACATCTCACTTTTCCCACAGCTACCATCTTGGTTTGAGCTGCCTTTTCACTTCCTACCTGAACTAGAGCAGTAGCCTCCTCACTGGGTTCCCTGCTCTGTCTCTGGCCCCCCCACAGTCCGTCCTCCACAAAGCAACCAAAGATATTTTAACAATGTAAGTTGGTCCTGTGCCTCCTCTGCTCAGCCCCTCCTATGACTCCCATCTCATTCAGAATCAAAGCCAAAGTTCTCAACGTGGCACACCAGGTCTTGCAGGCACTGGCCATCATCTCTCAGACATCTTCTCCTCCCACTTTCCCCTTCTGTCCCTCTGCTCCAGCCAAACGCTGGCTTCCCTGTCTTGCCTTGAACACAATAGTGGTCTTCCCACCCCAGGGCCTTTGCACTGCTGTTTCCTCTGCCAGCAAGTCTGTCCTCCAAGTATCTGCATAGCTCACTCCCTCACTTCCTTTAAATGTTGGTGCCTCTCAGGGAAGCCTTCCCTAGTTGCCCAGTTAAAATACAAATACCTGTTAGTAGGCAATTCCTGTCTCCCTCCCCTGCTTTCTGTTCCACCAGAGAACCTATCACAATCATCTGACATGCTGTATATTTATTGTTAAATATTTACTCATTGTATTGTTTCTCCTTGCAGAGCAATGCTGTCCACTAAATACTACGATGCCATGATCTCTATCTGCACTGTCCAGAGGTGGCTGGAGGCACCACAAGCTGCAGGTGGCTGCTGAGTACTTGAAATGTGGCTTGTGGATTTTCTATTTCATTAACTTCAATATAATTTGCTATATGTGGCTGACGGCTACCATATTAGACAGTGCAGCTCTAGGATGTCAAGATGGGGATTTTTGTTCTATTCAGATATAGTATCTCCAGTGCCTTGATCAGCACCTGGCACATGATAGGTGTTTGATACACATTCCTGAAACAAACAGAGAGTCACTCCCTTGCTCAAACATCACCCATGGCTCCCCATTGTCCTAAGAATAAAACCTGGGCTCCTCCACTTGGCACTGGAGCCCCTGTGCGATCTGGCTGTAGTCACTTTCCAACCTTATCTCCCAGCACCCTCTGCCGCGCAGTGAATGGGAAACTTTCTTTTCTGAGAATACTCAAGACAGTTCTCACCTCAGGGGTATTATCACCGCCTTTCCTCTGCCCTGAACACTCTTTTCCCATCTTCATGCCTCCACTTGGATTTTATCTCATTAGAAAGTCCTCCCTGACCCTCCTCCATCTAAAGTAGGTACCCCTATTCTTTTCCTTCATAATTTGTAATTATATGGGGTTTTGAAGGGTTGGCTTCTTTTGTTTGTTTTTTTGAGACAGGGTCTCGCTCTGTCACCCAGGCTGGATCTGCAGTGGTGTTCTGTAGATCACAGCTCACTGCAGCTTTGAACTCCTGGGCTCGAGTGATCCACCTGCCTTGGCCTCCCAAAGTGCTGGGATTACAGGCATGAGCCACCACGGCCAGCCCAATTTGCTTCTTCTTTCTTTCCTTTTTTTTTAGACAGAGTCTTGCTCTGTGGTTCAGGCTGGAGTGCAGTGGCGCAATCTCGGCTCACTGCAACCTCCGCCTCCCAGGTTCAAGCGATTCTCCTGCCTTAGCCTCCCAAGTGGCTGGAATTACAGGAGCCCACCACCACGCCTGGCTAATTTTTTGCATTTTCAGTAGAGACAGGGTTTTGCCATGTTGGCCAAGCTGCTCTCGAACTCCTGACCTCAGGTGATCCACCCACCTCGGCCTCCCAAAGTGCTGGGGTTACAGGCACAAGCCACCGCGCCCGGCCCCCACTTTGCTTCTTAGATAACTGCTTGTCTGCACCTTTCTGTCCTTGTGCTCCCGAGGGCAGGGATGACGTGTGTGTCTCATCCATTGCTGAATCTCCACTGCCCAACTCGAATGTGGCACTTAGCAGGTGCTCTTAGTCAATGTGCATCAAAGGAATGAATGATGGTGGTGAGAGTCATCCCAGGTCTCCTTGGGGTCAGGGGAACCACCCCAGGGATTGTCACTTGCTATTTCGCTGCACCTCAGTTTCCTCATTTGCAAAATGGTGCCAAGAGTCCCTTGTGGTGGGCATTCTGGGAAAGATGTAGAAATGGTTTCACTCAGCACCTGATTGGTAGTTAGCATTAAACAAGTGGCAGCTGTTGTGAATCTAACTAGTGAGGATCAGCGCCCAGGGTTTTCGTCCTGGGCCCTCCAGCTCCTCCAACTATGCCAGCTTTTTGGATGATCTCATTTAGTCCCATGGCTTTAAATATACCTGTTTGCTGATGATGCCTTCATTTTAACCTCCAGCCCTGACCTCTCCTCTGAGCTCCAGAGGCCTCCCTGGCCTCCCTGCTGGGACATCTCCCAGGCATCTCAAACTCACTGTGGCTAAAGCAAAATGTCAGATGCTCCCCTGCCCACACCCAGCCTGTTTCTCTTTCCCTTTCCCACAACTCAGAGAAAGACGTGGCAAAACACCCAGTTGTTCAGGACAAATACCCAGAAGCCAGCCCTGCTTCTTCCCTCTCCCTCCTGTTCCTCGTTGCCAAATTCTGCTGGCTCAGTCTCAGAATTCCACATCCCAAGATATTCAACATCCCTCCATCCCCACTGCGACCTCCTGGGTTCAAGCCACCCTCCTATGTCGCCGGATGAAAGCAACAGCCCCCACATGGGCCTCCCTCCCTCTCCTCTTGCCCAGTCCACGTTCTACATGGTTGCCAGGGTGCTTGTAAAAATGTAAATCAGGCTGGGTGTGGTGGTGGCTCATGCCTGTAATCCCAGCTCTTTGGGAGGCCGAGGCGGGTGGATCACCTGAGGTCAGGAGTTCGAGACCAGCCTGGCCAACATGGTGAAACCCCGTTTCTACCAAAAATACAAAAATTAGCCCGGCAAGGTGGTGCACACCTGTAATCTCAGCTACTTGGGGTGCTGAGGCAGGAGAATCACTGGAACCCAGGAGGTGGAGGTTGCAGTGAGCTGAGATCATGCCACTACACTCCAGCCTGGGTGACAGAGTGAGACTCTATCTCAAAAAACAAACGACAAAAACAAAACTGCCCAGTGGCTT
Organism: Nomascus leucogenys; assembly: GCF_006542625.1. NCBI lineage: Eukaryota > Metazoa > Chordata > Mammalia > Primates > Hylobatidae > Nomascus > Nomascus leucogenys. The sequence goes on from NC_044390.1 coordinate 65,164,494, forward strand.
CCTACTGTGCTGAGAATTAAATCCAAATGCCCATCACGCCCTGCAGGTCCCCAAATGATCCAATTCCCCCATTAGAAAGTAGGTTCAGGAAAACAGCAATTTTGCTTGTTTTTTTTTTTCTTTTCCACTGCTATGCCCGCAGGGCCTGGCACACACTAAGTACTCAATTAAGCAATGGTCAAATGCACCTGGCTGTCAGATGGCCACATGCTGGGATGGGGGGATGCCTGTGTCACCTCCTGCCTGACATCTACAAGACACCCTCGGGGTTCAGTCGCATCTGCTGTTCATTTATGGTGTAGACTCACGGTTTTTTGCAGTGGGCAGCTGTGAGGACCCACAGTGGGTGGATAAGGACCCCGCCACAGAGCAAGTGGCCCGAGGTGTAGAGGGCAGCTTGGTAGGGGTGAGATGTCTTGTCGCAGGGTCCGCCATGCACCAACTTATTCTGCTCCTCTGCCCAGGCTGAGGGAGAGAGGATCTGAGTCAGAGAGGAGTTCTGGAGAAACCAAGCGTATCCCCCTCAACATGAACTCCAATCAAGATTGGTCAGGTGCAGTGGCTTATGCCTGTAATCCCAGCTGAGGCAGGAGGATCGCTTGAGCCCAGGAGTTTGAGACCAGCCTGGGTAACACAGTGAGACCTCGTCTCCACATACACACACACACACACACACACACACACACACACACACACACACTAGGAGGGTATGGTGGCATACGCCTGTAGTCCCAGCTACTTGGGAGGCTGAGGTAGGAGGGTCGCTTGAGACCCAAGAGTTCAAGTCTGCAGTGAACTGTGGATCATGACACTACACTCCAGCCTGGGAGACAGAGTGAGACCCTGTCTCAAAAAAGAAAAGCTTCTCTATATTTCCACTCCCAAACTTACCCCATTCCCATTACCAACCCAACTGTATCCTCTATCCCCGGGCTCTCTCCAGCTTTCCAACCTACCTGCTACCTCTTCTCCGTTTAGATCCCCATCCCTTAAGCCAACCCCACTCCAAACCCTCATATCTTCAAACCCACCTCCCACCACCCTCCCCATCTGTATTCCCCACCCTTAGCCTAATCCCCAACGTCTTCCTCATTTCAAAGCTCCTCCACCCCAACCCTGTGCATATCCCCATCCCCAATACCAGCCTCTTCTCCATCAACAAGCCCAACCCTGTCTGCAAGCCTCCCCCATCCAAATACCCTTTCCCCACCTGCAGCAATCAGACTCAGCACCACCATCAGCTTCTTCATGGCCGCTCCTGAGAGGGGAAGCCACATGGTCCATTAGTCACTGCCTCGACCCTCCCCCCATCCCTCTGTCTGCTCCCTCTGCATCCTCTCCTTCCTTCCTGGCCTGCTATGTTCTCCTGCCTTGACCTCTGTCCTTCCCATCTAGCCTCCTGATTTATTCTTCCCCAGCCCATGTCTTCCATCAGAGGAGCCCATGAAAACAGTGCCAAAGAGAATTCAGAACTACGTCCACTGGTCCAGTAACCCGTGGTGAGATTCTGATTAAATCTTTCTACTTTCTTGGGCACTGATTTGCCTTCCTGTCGACAGGAGAGTGTTACCCTAGGGGGCCCTAGCGTTCTTCCTCTGTATGGGAGTTTTCCTCTGAGCCTGGCTCTGTGCGCAATGGCCACCCACCCCGCCCACCCGGCAGGTTCTGTGATGCCTGTGATCTTACCTGCTGCAGGCCTCCGGGCCTCCGGGGATTCTTGAGTCGGGGGAAGGAACAGCTTCGAGAGGAGGAGGCAGAAAGAGTTAGAAATGTGGGGAGCTGTGAGGAGAGAAGACACTCAGATGCAGTGGCAGAGCCAAGTGGAGGACGCAGGGGCCGCAGAGCCCAGGGCTGCAGGGACTGCCAGACACACACCCCCGGCTCCCAGGCCTCCCTGGAAGAGGCTGGTTCTGTCCCCAGATGCTTCTGGAACGTCCTTTTAACCCCTGTCTCTCAGGTCCCTGAGCCAGGAGACTGGCTACACCCTTTTCCTCCTTACCCAGGCCTCCCACACACATTCCTCCCGCCCCCACGCTCTGCTCCTGCTGACCCCTGACCAGGCCTCCAGGGAGGGGAGCACTGGTCCCTGAGTGCAGTGAGGGCCTGGACTCCTGGGTCTGAGGGAGGAGGGGCTGGGGGCCTGGACCCTTGCATCTGAGCGGGGAGGGGCTGGAAGCCTGGACTCTTGGGTCTGAGGGGCTGAGGGCTGGACTCCTGGGTCTGAGGGAGGAGGGGCTGGGGGCCTGGACCCTTGCATCTGAGCGGGGAGGGGCTGGAAGCCTGGACTCTTGGGTCTGAGGGGCTGAGGGCTGGACTCCTGGGTCTGAGGGAGGAGAGGCTGGGGGCCTGGACTCCTGAGTCTGAGGGAGGAGGTGGGAACTTGGACTCCTGGGTCTGAGGGAGGAGGGGCTGGGGGCCTGGACTCCTGAGTCTGAGGGAGGAGGTGGGAACTTGGACTCCTGGGTCTGAGGGAGGAGGGGCTGGGGGCCTGGACTCCTGGGCCTGAGGGGTTTGAGGGAGAAGGGGCTGGGGGCCTGGAATCCTGGGTTTAAGGGGCTGAGGCCTGGACTCCTGGGTCTGAGGGAGGAGGGGCTGGGGCCTGAATCTGAGGCAGAGGAAGTTCTAGTCAGCTCAGTCCTTAGACCTCCAGGTCTTGGAGAAAGAAAGTGTCTGAAGACAAATTCCGGCCTCTGGGGCAGGCAGATGGTGCCCCAGGCCTCCCTGCACCCCCAGCACTCTCTGTGCCACCCAGGGACCTGCAGGCCCTCACTCTGGGCTCCAGAGCCCTCGGGCACTGGGAACCAGCCTGCCCAGGTTCAGCGCGGTTGGGGTGACTCACACACCTGCCCGTAGGTCCCTCTGTGTGCTGCCTGCCGACCTCTGTGTCCCCAGGAGAGAGCGAGCCAGCCAGCTGGGGAGACAGCGTGTGTCACCACACTGGCCCCCGCCCCTGCCCCGGGCTGGGGAGCAGGCCCAGGCACTATGGGGAAAGGGCCCAGGAACAATCGGGCTTTGTCCGCCCCCAGCACCCCAGTGCCATGCTCCCAGCAGCTCCGCGCCTCAACCTCTCTTCCGGCGGGCAGGCGGGAGGGCGGTTACATCAATGGCTTCCTTTTGTCCCTGTCTGACGGTCCTCCTTTGCAGTCTCTGACTGCCCACCCGGACCTGACTGGAGATTTCCACATCCTCCTGGTCCTTCTCCTCCAAGTCTGCCCACCCCTGAGGTCTCTTGCTCCATCTGTCTCCCTGGCCATGGAGGGGAGGGGGCTTCCATCTCTCTCTCTGTCCCATCTCAGTCTCTGTATTTGTGTCTCTCTACCTTTTTCTCCACTTTATTTTGTCCCTGTCTCTCTCCCTCATTTTTTCTCTCTCCCCCTTCCTCTCTCCTTCCTTCCTTCCTTCCTTTCGTCCTTCCTTCCTTCCATCCTTCTCTCTCTCTCTTTCTTTCTTTCTTTTTTTCTTTCTTTCTTTTTCTTTCTTTCTTTCTTTCTTTGATGGAGTCTCGCTCTGTCACCCGGGCTGGAGTGCCGTGGTGTGATCTCAGCTCACCGCAACCTCCACCTCCTGAGTTCAAGCAGTTCTCCCGCTTCAGCCTCCCAAGTAGCTGGGATTACAGGCACCCACCACCACGCCCGGCTAAATGTTTTTTCTATTTTTAGTGGAGAAGAGGTTTCACCATGTTGGCCAGGCTGGTCTCAAACTCCTGACCTCAGGTGATCCACCCACCTTGGCCTCCCAAAGTGCCAGATTACAGGTGTGAGCCACTGTGCCCGGCCTCTCTCCCTTTCTTTCCCCTTGATTCTCTGACTCTCCGTGCTTATCTTCTCCTGGGTCTCTTCTTAGATTTCCCGGGGGGAAGCACTGTGTGTGCCCAGAAGGGAGTCAGGTTTCCCAGGAAGTAGCGGGGATGATTCCCAAGCGATGAGGAAGCTAGCAGGATGCAGGAGGATTTGAGGACTTATTGATGAGATGTGGATGCACAGCGAGAGGATGGAGTTAAGCAGAAATCGGAGAGCGCTTGGGAACGCCATGGGGCTGTGATGAGATGGTGGTGCCGGGCAGTAGCAGAGGGATCCGGGAAGACTTAGGGAGGTGCCTTTGAACTTGGGTCTAGAAAGCTGAGCCAGGCGTAGGTCAGGAGGAAAGGCTATGAAAATGCCTGGCCTGGGTGCACATGGGAAACCGCAGGCAGTGGTTGGGGTGGTTGGTATGGGCTGGAGGGTGAGGGTGTGTGTGTGGCAGAGCGGAGGGAAACGAGGAGGGGGAAGTCACTGTGTAATAAGGACAATGACAGGAATGAAGTCTGGCTCAGCACCTGTTTGGGCTGGGCACTGCAGGTAACTTAAAAACAATTCTTTTTTCTTTTGAGACAAGGTCCTGTTCTGTCGCCCAGGCTGGAGTGCAGTGGCACGATCCTGGCTCCTAGTAGCCTCAACCCTCCTGGGCTCAAGCGACCCTCCCGCCTCAGTCTTCCCAGGAGCTGGGACCACAGGCATGAGCCATTGTTCCCAGCCAACCCTTTTCTTTCTCTTGCATTGAATCTAATTGTCATCTTGCATTGTCCATCCCCCATGACTCCAGGGATGAAGACTACTTTGGTGTTCAGTATACTCTCTGGGGGCTCCCTCTCACACTTGGTCCCCACTGACCTCAGCATCTTCTTCTCAGGACGTGCTATCCTCACAGACAGCAAGTCTGATGTTGCACAGCCCAGTGACCAGGCCCTATCCCTCTGCCTCCTCTCTCTGGTAGGTCCCTTCCTCTCTGTCCCCACACCCCCAACCCCAACTCAGAGCTGCACCTTTCCCACTTGGACCAGGATCCCTGTGTTCTCTGTATCCCTTGCCCCAGAGAGACCTTCCTGTGCCTGGTGCTGACCTTGCCCCTCCTCTCACAGACCTGCCCTGGGTCCCCATCTCCCTTGGGACCAAGTCCCAGCCCCCCAGCCTGGCATTTGAGGACCTTTAGCATCCAGAGAAGTCCTGGCCAATGAAATGTGATGCCAAGCATGCATGCACATTTACGTTTTCCAATCACCACAATTTTTTTTTAAAGTCAGAAGACTTTTTAAGTGTCCTTACCACAAAAAATAAGGGTGTAAAATAATGCATATGTTAAATAGCTTGGTTTAGCCATTCCACAATATATACATACATATATCAAACATGATGTTATACACCAGAAATATATACAATTTTTACTTGTCACTTAAAAAATAAATTTAAGGCCAGGCATAGTGGCTCATGTCTGTAATCCCAGCACTTTGAGAGGCCAAGGTGGGTAGAGAGCTTGAGTCTGGGAGTTCATGACCAGCCTGGGCAACATAGTGAGAAACTATCTCTGCAAAAAGTGAAAAAATTAGCCAGACGTGGTGGCGCACACTTGTAGTCTCAGCTACTCAGGCTGAGGAGGGAGAATTGCCGAGCCTGGGAGGTCGAGCCTGCAGTGAGCTGTGACACTGTGCCACTGCGCCCCAGCCTGGCATGGCTGGACAAGGTGGCTCATGCCTGTAATCCAAGCACGTTGGGAGGCAGAGGTGGGAAGATCACTTGAGCCTAGGAGTTCAAGACCAGCCTGGGCAATATAGTGAGACCCTATCTCTTAAAAAAAAAAAAGAAAGAAAGAAAAAAATTACCTAGGTGTGGTGGCACACATCTGTGGTCCCAGCTATGCAGGAGGCTAAGGTGGGATAATTGCTTGAGCCTGGAGGCCCAGGTTGCAGTAAGCCATAATCATTCCACTGGACTCCAGTGTGACAGCGCCAGACCCTGTCAAAAAATTTTTTTAAAAAGAGTCCTGAGTGGTGAGTGGCCCTCACACTGCATGACACAGCTATGCCTACATCTCCATGTGGCTCCAGCTTTCTAGAACACATCAAGCTTCCCTGACCCGTGCCATGCCCTCTGGCCTCTGGCCCTTCACTGAATGCTATTCCCTCTTCTTGAGACGGAGTCTCGCTCTGTGGCCCAGGCTGGAGTGAAGTGGCGCGATCTCTACTCACTGCAACCTTCGCCTCCTGGGTTCAAGCAATTCTCCAGCCTCAGCCTCCCCAGTAGCTGGGATTACAGGCACACACCACCATGCCTGTATTTTTAGTAGAGATGGGGTTTCACCATGTTGGCCAGGCCGGTCATGAACTCCTGACCTCAGGTGATCTGCCCGCCTCGGCCTCCCAAAGTGCTGGGATTACAGGCGTGAGCTACCGTGCCCGGCCAATTCTCTCTTCTTAGCATGTTTTCTCCACCTTTTCCTGGCAATAACCTGTCCTTCAAGTCTTTGCTTGGACATTACCTCCTCCAGGAAACCTTCCCTGAACACCACCCAGCCTCCACTTGCTGTAGTTGGATTACTCATTCTGTCACGTAGGTTCCCACAGCAGGTGTCTCCCTCAACCCACCCTGGACGGGGGCCACCTGGATTGACATTCATCGTCTCTTCCACTGGACCGTGAGCTCCTTGAGGGCAGGTACGGGACTGACTCATCCCTGTGTCCTGAACAACCACACAGGACCTAGCCCAGAAGAAGCCTTAGGCAAGACTGACCAAATGACTAAATGACTTTATCACACCCACTCCCATTTTACAGATAAGAAAACTGAGGCTCAGAATGGGAAGTTCATTGCTCAACATCAAACATCCAGGAAATGGTGGAGCCTGAATGGGAACTCAGCTTCCAACACGGCAGTGGATGCGGCCCATCCCTTGGTGGCCTGGCTGGGTCTATCTTATGACAGTACAAGGTGAGTGAACTTGGGAGGAAATGTTGAGAGCTGGGTGGGGAAAGAAGGGAGGTGTTAGGCTGCGGGGAGTGGAGGGACTTTGAAGAGAAAGAAATTTCTAACCCTACCTTTTCTCTGGTGACCTTCATGGTTTGCCATCTCTGCATACTTTGAATGCTTATTTACTGGATATTTTGCTCCAGATTGACTTGCTCTGCAAAGCTCTTCAATAAATAAATTCTTATGTCTGGGTGCAGCAGTTCACACCTGTAATCCCTGCACTTTGGAGGTCTGAGGTGGGAGGATTACTTGAGCTCAGGAATTAGAGACCAGCCTGGACAACATAGTGAGACCCCGTCTCTACTAAAAAAAAAAAAAAAAAAAAATCAGCATTCATGGTCCCAGCTACTCGAAAGGCTGAGGCAAAAGGATTGTTTGAGCCCAGGAGATTGAGGCTGCAGTGAGCTATGATCATGCCACCACGCTCTAGCCTGGATGATAGAGCAAGACCCTATGTCAAAAAAAGAAAAAAAAATTTATAAGGAAACTTCATGAGACTGTAAGCAGAAAAAAGTGCCAGAAGTCATAAACAATAAAAACCAATGCCTGGGCCAGGCACGGTGGCTCATGCCTGTAATCCCAACACTTTGGGAGGTCAAGGCGGGCGGATTGCCTGAGGTCAGGAGTTGGAGGCCAGCCTGGCCAACGTGGTGAAACTTGGTCTCTACTGAAAATACAAAAATTAGCCGGGCATGGTGGCAGGCACCTGTAATCCCAGCTACTCGGGAGGCTGAGGCAGGAGAATCACTTGAACATGGGAAGCAGAGGTTGCAGTGAGCTGAGATCGCGCCATTGCACTCCAGCCTGGGTGACAAGAGCAAGACTTTGTCTCAAAAAAAAGAAAAAAGAAAAAAAGACAAAACTAAATTAAAACCAATGCCCGCTGAAGGAAGGCTTACCCTGTGCCACACAATGTTGGAGCACTTTCTGTATATTAACTTATTGAATCTCTGTAATAACCCTAGAAAGTAGGTGCTTTTTCTCCCATTTCAAGGATGAAGGAACAGGGACGGGGTAAGTAATCAGCTTAAAGGAAAATAGCTTGTAGGAACTAGAACTGGGATTTGAACCCAAGAAGCCAAGATCCAGAGCTAGTCCCTTAACTACCACACTATACTGCTTACCCAAAGAAAGATGAATTACTTAAAAAAAAAATTCAACATTAGTACCATCTCAATCATTGCAAACCAATCTACCTGTAGCTTGCATGTAGGAGAGCAGAGGGCCAGGGCTGACTTAGTGCAAATGCAATGTTTCGTTACTTTTTAAAATTCTAGATTGAATGTTGGAGTGGCTTGCAGAAGAGAGAGAAAATGTTGCTAAAACATCAGGGGAATGACTGGTCGGAAATGTTTGACATTCTTTAAACTTGACAGGCCCAGAAACAGAAGGGGCTGGGGACCTGGACTCCTGGGTCTGAGGGAGGAGGTGTTGGGGGGAGTCTGGACTCCTGGGTCTGAGGGAGGAGGGGTTGGGGGGAGTCTGGACTCCTGGGTCTGAGGGAGGAGGGGCTGGGGGGAGTCTGGACTCCTGGGTCTGAGGGAGGAGGGGTTGGGGGGAGTCTGGACTCCTGGGTCTGAGGGAGGAGGGGCTGGGGGGAGTCTGGACTCCTGGGTCTGAGGGAGGAGGGGCTGGGGGGAGTCTGGACTCCTGGGTCTGAGGGAGGAGAGGCTGGGGGGAGTCTGAACTCCTGGGTCTGAGGGAGGAGGGGCTGGGGGGTCCGGACTCCTGGGTCTGAGGGAGGAGGAGGCTGGGGAGTGGAGTCTGAACTCCTGGGTCTGAGGGAGGAGGGGCTGAGGGGTGGAGTCTGAATTCCTGGGTCTGAGGGAGGAGGGGCTGAGGGGTAGAGTCTGAACTCCTGGGTCTGAGGGAGGAGGGGCTGGGGGTGGTCTGGACTCCTGGGTCTGAGGGAGGAGGAGCTGGGGGTGGTCTGGACTCCTGGGTCTGAGGGAGGAGGAGCTGGACGGAGTCTGGACTCCTGGGTCTGAGGGAGGAGGGGCTGGGGGTGGGCTGGTCTCCTGGGTCTGAGGGAGGAGGGGCTGGGGGGAGTCTGGACTCCTGGGTCTGAGGGAGGAGGGGCTGGGGGTGTCTGGACTCCTGGGTCTGAGGGAGGAGGGGCTGGGGAGAGTCTGAACTCCTGGGTCTGAGGGAGGAGGAGCTGGGGGGTCTGGACTCCTGGGTCTGAGGGGTGGAGTCTGAACTCCTGGGTCTGAAGGAGGAGGGGCTCTGTGGGGGGGCCTGTACTCCTGGGTCTGAGGGAGGAGGGGCAGGGAGGGGTCTGGACTCCTGTGTCTGAGGGAGGAGGGGCTGGGGGCCTGGACTCCTGTGTTTTCTGTGTTAGCCTCCTATATGGGAGAATCAGAATTAGTGGCTGCAGAATTTCTGCAATATGACAGGGCTGGGGCACCTGGGTTAGGAGAGACTCAGAGGGAGATGAGATAAGGAGGGGAAGGATCTGGAGGATGTTGGTGGGGAGGGAATTCTGGGAGAAAAACAGGAAGAACAGGTAGGAGGGCGTGCCCTGGGCTGGAGTGGCTCCTCAGTCAGCAGCGTCTGAGGTGTGACCACACAGAGGATCTTTGATGTTAGATGGCTGGGGGTGTGGCCAGGCTCTGAGTCACAGAGGACTCCTCCCTCATCCTACCCCCTTCCCGAGGTTCCTTTCCCTCCCTTCTTGGGGAGCAGGTGCCATCTTCCTCCAGCACTGTTTGCTCACTTCTGGCAGACCCCTGTGGGACCCCTGTGTCCTGTCTACTGTCATCCCAATCCCTCTGAAAACCACCAGCCTCCCTCCTCACTTGTCACTCGTGAGATGCTCAGAAACACTTTCACACCCCTTCCCACGCTGATGAAGTCCTGTTCTCTCCTCCCTCCTCCCCTAATCTCTCTCCTTCTTCCTAATCTTAGGAAGAACCTAAGATTAGAGTTACTAGGTCAAAGGCGGTGAATAAGGGTCTCGGTGTACATTGACCAATGGTCTTCCATAAAGATTGTACAAACGTCCAGTTCCAGTGTTTCAGAGTGCTGGTCTCACTGACTCTTCTCCAGCACTGAGGGTTTTGTGTTTCTTTATTTGTTTTGGTTTTAGGTCTTTACCAATTTGATTGGTTTATAAACAGGGCATGAGGTTTAAATATATCTTTGAGGAAAGGTAAAGTCAAATATGACTTTATAGGTCATCAGCGTCCTTACTCCTATGCATTTTCTATTTGAAGTACACAGTTAATTAACTCTTGGTGCGGTGTTAGTGATGCTTTTTCATGGTGTCATTTATCCACTTGGTGAACTTGCAGACTTGAGTGTAGACTCCTGGGTCATTGGGTTGGCCGCAAGGGAAAGTTCCCCAGGACACTAGACCTTGCAGCGTACCTCTGCACACCAACGGTCCCCCTGAGTCACCCTAGAGGGAATAGAGCCGGAGATTAACTTTGGCTTCAGATCAAAGTCCAACTCATTCTCACACATTCCTCGGTTATCCGTCTTTGTCTTGCAGATTATGGACTTCCACCACAGCCAATGAGAAGAGACTCATTGTCTCTGAGGACCAATGGGAGAGCTAGTGCTAGGGACACACTAGGTCCTTTGAAGACACTGGTTTGACCCTTGGCCAATGAGACCAATTGCAGAGAAGGGGTGGGGCTTCCAGGATCAGACCACTCTTTATTTTCCAATGTTAAGGACCCTGCTCCAAGCTAGTGGGAGAAGGAACATCACCTCCAAGGGGTGGATGCATGCCCTGTGGCGCAGGAAAGGGGGACACGATGGTCTCGGAGACCAGGGTCAAGACCAGTTACATAATTTACAGGGCTTGGTGCAAAACGAAAATGCAGGGCTCTTTGTTCAGAAATTATTAAGAATTTCAAGACAACAACAGGAATGCGTTAGACTAAGTTTGAGACCCTTCTGAGTGTGGGGCTCTGTGTCAGTGCAGAGCCTGCACATTCATGAAACTGGCCCTCACCAGGGGAGAAGGGGAACATCCTATTCTCTAGGACAGTCATCTCTCTCCCATCTCCTCTATCCCTAACACTCACCATCCCACATCCCTTGAGAGCTGAAGGTGCAGATGTGAGCAAGGAGTATGGGTGTGGAGAGACAGAGAGAGTTGGAGGTGGAGAAGAAAGAGGGAAAGGAGAGAGAGACAAAGAGAGATAAGGAAGAGGGAAAGGGTATGGGGAGAGAAAGAGACAGAGATATGGAGGTGGAAAAGAAGGAGGGAGAAGAGACAGAGACAAAGAGATGAGGGAGAGGGGAAGGGTGTGGGAAAAGAAGAGAGAGACAGAGAGATGGGGGTGGAGAAGAAAGAGGGAGAAGAGAGAGACAAAGAGAAAGGGGGAGGGGGAAGGTGTGGGGAGAGAGATGGGGCAGGGGTGGGGAGAGGAGAGAGAGACTGGAAGAGAGGGGGAGAATAAAGAGAGAGAAAAAAAGACAGAGATGGGGGAGCAGGTGGGAAGAGGAGAGAGACAGAAGAAAGAGAAAGAGAGACAGAGTAGAAAGGAGGGGGCAAGGAGAGAAGAGGGAGAGAGATGAAGAGAGACAGAGAAGTGGGGGAGAGAGAGAAACAAGAGAGGGCCAGAGAGGAGACAGACAGAGGAAAAAAGAGAGAGCAGCGGGCAGGGAGAGGAGAGAGAGGGAGGGGAGGAGAGAGAGAAGCAAGAGAAAGAGGGAGAAGACAGAGAGCAGAGAGGAGGGCGTGGAGAGAGAGCAAGGGAGAGAGAACAAGCTAGCTCGACACAGAGAAAAAACAAAGAGGAAAAGAATGAAATGAAATTGTGCCACAAAGAGAGACGTGGGAAGACTGTTCAGAAACAGAGGGGATGACAAAAGGCCAGGAAGAGGGAACAGAGAGGAGGCGGAGGGAAAGAGTGTTTTCCCCGGGACCAGAGCCAGGGTCAGGTGAGTGAGTCATCAGCTTCAGGCACAAAATCTCAGTAACTGCAATACATAATACTTCAATGCAGTACTTAGCGAAATCAAATGTAATGCATAAAACTGCATGATGGGCATGGTATCCACATTTTAAATGAAGACAGTGCCAGTACAGCGCTGTGCTGAGCCACGCTGGTGCCTACGGCAAGGGAAAATTCAGTAAGATCCACCTGCTCTTTATTTAAAATGGCGACATTTTGTCCATTGTGGACTTCTGCATGAATTTTTATTTTTAAATATTGCATTATGATTTATCTCAATCATGAGGGTTTCGGTGCCCCCTTAAGGTTTGGGCCTGGGGCCAACACCTCAGTCTCCTTCCCTGGTCCCACCCCCACTTTCTCACCCCTGTTAAACTCTCTGTCCTATCCCCAGGGCTACTTCGGCCCCTAAGTAAACTCCCACCCCTGATGTAGGCAGAAAATGAGGTGGAAAAAGCTGAGGAGGCCAGGCCTGGGGGGAGGGCAAGGCCGGGCTTGGTGCCCAGTCACTGGGGTCAAGTTCTGTCCCTGGGACATGCAGACAGGGTACCCAGGACTGGGGAGGAATTGGGGGGGAGGGTCTCACATTGCAGGCGTTTTTCTTGGAGTTGGGGATGCCAGCGCACAGCATGGAATTTTCCAGTAAGTCCTTATAAACCTTCGTGCAGTCCTGGGGGGAGATGAGCTTGACATCCACGCACATGAGGTCAGAGGGAAAGGTCACTGCAGGGAGGAGCAGGGAGAGCTGTTAGTCAGAGAGGATGAGGGCGAGGACCAGAAGGGCTGTTGTTCAGGCTCCTGGGTCTGAGGGAGGAGGGGCTGGGGGCCTGGACTCCTGGGTCTGAGGGAGGAGGGGCTGGGGGCCTGGACTCCTGGGTCTGAGGGAGGAGGGCGGGGCCTGGACTCCTGGGTCTGAGGGAGGAGGGGCTGGGGTCTGGACTCCTGGGTCTGAGGGAGGAGAGGCTGGGGCCTGGACTCCTGGGTCTGAGGGAGGAGGGCTGGGGTCTGGACTCCTGGGTCTGAGGGAGGAGGCTGGGGGCCTGGACTCCTGGGTCTGAGGGAGGAGGGCTGGGGCCTGGACTCCTGGGTCTGAGGAGGAGGGCTGGGGGCCTGGACTCCTGGGTCTGAGGGAAGAGGGCTGGGGGCCTGGACTCCTGGGTCACTGAGGCCACCTACCATCTGGGCTCGTGGTAGTGCCCCAGCCGGAGACAGTACAGGTGGTTCCAGGGGGTTCGCAGCGGGAGGGCAGCCTGACTTTCTTCACCGTGGATGACAGCCTGGCCCGGCTATTGAGCTTCACGAGCATGAGGTCATTAACATGGGTCTGTGTGGAGTAGCCAGGGTGGCGGAATGACTTTGAGGCTTTGATCCTCTGAGCTTTCCTGTCGCCCAGCGTATCACTGCCCAGGTGCACGGTGTACTCACTGGGAGGAGAGAGTGACATTCACAGATTCAGAAGAGACACTGTGACAGAGAGGGTGTGCAAAGACCTGGGGGATGGGGTGGGGACAGAGACCCAGAGGGGGGACAGAGACCCAGAGAGAGGACGGGGGACAGAGACCCAGAGAGAGGACGGGGGACAGAGACCCAGAGAGAGGGGAACAGAGACCCAGAGACAGAGGGGAACAGAGATCCAGAGAGAGAGGGACAGAGACCCAGAGAGAGGGGAACAGAGATCCAGAGAGAGAGGGGGACAGAGCCCCAGAGAAAGGGAGACAGAGAGCCAGGGAGAGAAGGGGACAGAGACACAGAGAGGGGGGAACAAAGATCCAGAGAGAAAGGGGGACAGAGACCCAGAGAGAAGGAGACAGAGAGCCAGGGAGAGAGGGGGACAGAGCCCCAGAGAGAGGAGGATAGAGCCGTAGGCACAGAAAGGCTGCCCCTCCACCCCCATAGTGAGCTGGAGACGCTGGCACACCTCCAGCAGAGCCTTGGGCGGCACCTACTTCATCTTGCAGTGGGCGGCAGTGAGCACCCAGCGCTCACTGACCAGGACGCCTCCGCAGTGGAGCTGATTGCCACTGAGCAGGGCCACCTGCCATGGGTGGGAGCCTCTTGTACATGGGGCGCCATCAATAATCTTGTCACCCTGGGCTGGATGGAGACATGGAGGAGCATGTGGGTAGCTAGCATCAGGGGAAGGCTGAGGCTGCACCTCAGGGATTCCCGGAGTCAGAGATGGAGAGAGACAGATGAAAATGCATGGAGAAATACGGAGAAAGCAAGAGACAGGGATAGAGACAGAGGGAGTCCACTCAGAAACCCAGGAGGCGCATCTCATCGGGGGAACCACAGAGAGACACTGAGCACAGGAGGCAGGGCCTGGAGGGGACAGAGACCCCCCGAGTCAGCAGAAGCAGGAAGAGCGGGGGCTTCAGCCGACAGTCTGGTCCTCCCAGGATGGAAGCTGTTTGAGGAGGGAGGGGTTCTGACTCAGGGACTCCTTGGAGAGGGTCAGTGGGGGCCCCGAGGTGAGGTCAGGCTTCCCAGTCCAGCTTTCACCTTCTTCTCCAGCAGTTTCCAGGGCTAAGAATAGCAGTAGGATCTGCAGGGGCAGGAGAAGGGATCTTGCCATGGTGCCCTGCTGAGCCGCTCAGGGGCTGCCAGGCGAGGAAGGGCCTCTCCTGCTGGAGCTGGGAAGGAGAAAGCATTCAGGTCCAGCCCCTCCTCCCTCAGACCCAGGGGTCCAGACCCTAGCAGCTTCTTCCCTCAGACCCAAGAGTCCAGACCCTAGCACCTTCCTCCCTCAGATCCAGGGGTCCAGACCCTAGCACCTTCCTCCCTCAGACCCAGGAGTCCAGACCCTCATCGCCCTCCTCCCTCAGACCCAGGAGTCGAGACCCCCAGCCCCTCCTCCCTCAGACCCAGAAATCCCTCTTTCTCTGGCCTCTCCTTCCTCACACTCAGAAGTCCAGACCCCTAACCTCCTCCTCCCTCATACCCAGGAGTCCAGACCCTAGCACCTTCCTCCCTTAGACCCAGAGGTCCAGACCCTCATCGCCGTCCTCCCTCAGACCTAGGAGTCCAGGCCCCAGCCCCTCCTCCCTCAGACCCAGGAGTCCAGGCCCCCAGCCCCTCCTCCCTCAGACCCAGGAGTCCAGGCCCCCAGCCCCTCCTCCCTCAGACCCAGGAGTCCAGGCCCCCAGCCCCTCCTCCCTCAGACCAAGGAGTCCAGACCCCCAGCCCCTCCTCCCTCAGACCCAGGAGTCCAGGCCCCCAGCCCCTCCTCCCTCAGACCCAGGAGTCCAGGCCCCCAGCCCCTCCTCCCTCAGACCCAAAATTCCTGTTCTTCAGACCCCTAGAGACCCAGGAATCTAGGCTCCGATCTTGCCCCTCCCTGTGGAACCCAAACTTCTGACTCTTTAGTTCCTTTTTCCCTAAAAGGCCCCAAATTGCAGACTTCCAGGCCCTCACCGCTCAGGACCGGGAGTCCAGGCTGCAGCCCCTACCTCTCGGGAGCAGAGTCAGGCTTGGAGCCAGCATCACCCCCTCCCCTACAGGTGCACCCTTGATGAAGCCGCTTCTCACCTCGAGAGGATCTGATGTGATCCACGTTCGGACTGGGGCTGGCACACAGCTGGGATCCAAGATCTCCAGCCCTCTGCTGGGCCGTCCTCTTATACCACCCCCCGCCCCATGCCCGGCCCCAGTGCCCTGGGGTGCAGGCGGAGCCGACTCTGGGACACCCCCGCCTGCATTTGCGGTTCTGGTTATCTGGAACCCCTGACGCAGCGAGAGCAATTGGCACCACTGCACTCTCTCTCCACCCTCCCTCCGAAGGACGGGCGGTGCCCAGCTCCCGCGCCCCCGCAGGTTCTGGTCCCACAGTCCCTCCTGGCTGCTCTCGGGGGAGGGACCCGGTGCGCTGGGTCTGAGGGGCAGGAGCGGGATTCAAGGAGGCGCTGAGCTCAGAGAATAGGCTCTGGCTGGGGTCCTTCTCTGGGGCCGTTTTTTCTTTCTTTCTTTCTTCCCTTCCTTCTTCCCTCCCTCCCTCCCTCCCTTCCTTCCTTCCTTCCTGCCTTCCTTCCTTCCTTTCTTTTTTTTTGGACAGAGTCTCTCTATTGCCAGGCTGGAGTGCTGTGGCGCGATCTCGGCTCACTGCAAGCTCCGCCTCCCGGGTTCAAGCGATTCTCCTGCCTCAGCCTCCCGAGTACCTGGGATTACAGGCACGCACCACCACTCCCAGCTAATTTTTGTATTTTTAGTAGAGACGGGGTTTCACTATGTTGGCCAGGATGGTCTCGATCTCCTGACCTCATGATCTGCCCGCCTTTGTCCCCCAAAGTGCTGGGATTACAGGGGTGAGCCACTGCGCCCGGCTTCTGGGGCCATTTTCTTGCCCTCACCCCCTCTCAGGGGTGGCCTAGACCCTGCATCCTAATTCTGGCCCGCCTGTGAGAACTTGTCCAATCTGATCCCAGTCGTGCCTGTAAGCCTGAACGCATTCCCAACTCTAATAGGTGTAAGTTAAAAACAACGCTTTCCCTAACCCCACCCCACTAATATTTGCCATACTTAGGATCTATGTTCTTATGGTCATTTTAATCATGTTATACATATATTTCTTTGTATATTATGTATTTATAACAAAAATGTCTGTACTTAACATTATCTAATACAACTTTTTTTAGGGCTTCATTTATTAATTTATAAGGAAATATTTATTTTTCTTTTTTTAACTTTTCAGTTTGGGGGTACACGTGCGGTATGTTCAGGTTTGTTGCATAGGTGAACGTGCGCCATGGGGGTTTGTCACACAGATTATTTAATCACCCAGGTATTAAGCCTAGTACCCATTAGTTATTTTTTTCTGATCCTCTCCTTCCTCCCACTCTCCACCCTCTCATAGGCCCCAGTGTGTGTACCCAAAGGAATATAAATCATTCTGTTTAAAGACACATGGACATGTATGTTCATTGTAGCACTATTGACAATAGCAAACACATGGAATCAACCGAAATGTCCATCAGTGATAGAGTGGATTAAGAAAATGTGGTACATATACACCATGGAATACTACGTAGCCATAAAAAAGAATAAGATCATGTCCTTTGTAGGGATGTGAATGGAGCTGGAGGCCATTACCCTTATAAGCTAAAGCAGGAACAGAAAACCAGATATGGCATGTTCCTGCTTACAAGTGGGAGCTAAATGATGAGACTGCATGGACACATAGAGGAGAAGAAACTTTCTTTTTTTTGTTTTTTTTAGATGGAGTCTGGCTCTGTCACCCAGGCTGGAGTGCAATGGCACGATCTAGGCTCACCGCAACCTCTGCCCCCTGTGTTCAAGTGATTCTCCTGCCTCAGCGTCCTGAGTAGCTGGATTACAGGCGTGCACCACCATGCCCAACTAATTTTTGTATTTTTAGTAGAGATGGGGTTTCACCATGTTGGTCAGGCTGCTCTCCAACTGCTGACCTCAGGTGATCCACCAGCCTCGGCCTCCCAAAGTACTGCGATTACAGGCCTGAGCCACCGCGCCTAGCCGTGGATTTTTGCTAAATGAGTAGATTATAGCTGCTCTTGCCACAGGGGAGGAAAATGGGTAACTATGTGAAATGATGGATATGTTAATTTGTTCAGCTATAGTAATCATTGTCCTATGTATATACATCACATATGATCATATTGTACACTTTAAATATACACAATAACATTTATTTTTTAAAAAGAGGAAAACTTTTCCCTCTTAGTACATTTAGATTACTTTTCCTTCCTTTATAATGGTTGAGTAATATTCCATACTATACTTGTATCATGATACATGTCATCTGCCTCAAGTTGAAATACACTCGGATAGTTTTAATTATAATAATGCCGAGATGAACTTCTTTGTACATTCATCTTTGTTCATTGTATTCATTCAAACAGCATCCATTGAGCATCTACTCTGTGCCAGAAACTATTCAGGCTCTTGGAGACACAGCAGTGATAAAACAGAGAAAAATTCCCATCTTCATAGAGGCTTTTGTTTTGTACTTTCAGGTCAGTACCAAAATAAGCATATAAAATGTAGACTTTGTTAGGTGGTTGTAAGTGCTATGAGGGAAAATCCAAGCAAGGAAGAGGGTTGGGGAGTTACTGATTCCCTCTACCCTCAAGGATCCCTGAGGTTATAATATCAGGAAGATTGGCTGGAAAGACCCCACGTGAAGGTGATATTTGAGCAAAATCTTGAAGGAGATGGTGGAGGGATCCAGTTGGCTGCTTGAAGGTAGTGAGTTCCAGGCAAAGCAAACAGGCAGGTATGTTAGCCAAGAACCGTATCTGAAGTGCCTCAGCAGACAAACCACTGCAACCAGAATAGAGTGACCAAAGGAGATGGGGGCAAGTGATGAGGCCAGAAATATAACAGGACTCTGATGACACGGGTCTGAAAGGTCTTTGGCTTTTATTTTGAGTAAGACAGGAGCCATTGTTGGACACACTCCTAAAGTTGGAATTGACCTCAGCCTCTAGATTAGATCTCCAAAATGGGATTTATTCCTCCACCCTGGACCTAAACCTTATCTCAATCCTGACCCCTAACTCAATTCTTTTTTTTTTTTTTTGAGATGGAATTTTGGTCTTATTGCCCAGGCTGGAGTGCAATGGCGCGATCTAGGCTCACTGCAATCTCCGCCTTCCAGGTTCAAGCAATTCTCCTGGCTCAGCCTCCTGAGTAGCTGGGATTACAGGCATGCACCACCACATTCGGCTAATTTTTTTTTTTTTTTTGGTAGAGATGGGGTTTCTCCATGTTGGTCAGGCTGATCCCGAACTCCCGACCTCAGGTGATCTGCCCACCTCGGCCTCCCAAAGTGCTGGGATTACATGTGTGAGCCACCACGCCTGGCACCCCAACTCAATTCTACATTTGACCCATAATAGTAGACATTATTGTTGTGTACCCAAGCATTTATTCCTTCTGCCTTTCTAACAGAGGCTCCATTGTGTTTGGATAATCTTTATCCTCATCAGGACTGTAAGCCTCAATGAACCAAGCATCGAAGCCATATTTTGTTTGCTTAATTAGTTTGAAAATGGACATGTGCTACTCTTCTGGCCAATGAGGAGGAGGGGAAGACCACTGAGGCACTTCTAGGAAAGACTTTCTCATTTTCAAAAAGAGGCACTGAAAGGGGTCTTTTTTCTTCTGCTAGATGCTGACTTTTCTGGATGCAAATTCTGGAACTGTGGCAGCACTCCAGGGACCACAGAGGGAAGTGACCAGAGGACTAAGTCAAAACACTGCAGGTAGCTCACCAGAGAGGTGAGGATCAGCTGGGTCTTTGAAGAAGTCACTGAGCTGTTGAGTTAACCAACGATGTTGCCTCTTCATGTCATGACTTTTTCAGATTTCCTTTCTTGGTTAGAGTTGCTTGGTCCTGGTAGCCAAAATCATCTTTATAAGACCTCAATGTTCAATCAGAATCTTGACTCAAATCTGATCCTAAGCCACAAATCCAAATCCAATTCTAACTTGATTCCATATCTTGAAGCCACATAAATCAACAAACTCAACCATGCCTCCAGTCTTAGCTCCCTTCCCAGCCCTCATCCCCATATCCCATTTCAGCCCATATCCCATTTTGGCCATCGTTAATGTGAAGATGACCAATTTAATTTTTAGAATAGTCTTTTAAAAAAAATTAGTAATTTGGATCCTATAGCTGTCTACCTCTCATCTAAATTTAATTTTTTCTTAGTTTTTTCTTCTATACTATGCATTTCTTGTTTTTTAAGGAAAAGTTGGTGATTGTTTATGCAATATTTTAACACCAACCCTTTATATATTTAACAAATATGTATTGGGTGGTAGCTATCTACCAGTGAGGACACAATGGTGTGCAAACCTAGATAGTGTCTCTTCCCTTAAGGAGCTGATAGTCTCATATAAAAGAAAGTCAGTCAAATAATGCATAAACAAGTTTAAAATTACAACTACAAGGCATGCTCTGAAAGAAAGGTGCAAGGTGTTATGAAGGCACTTCCAGAGGGTTTTGACCCAGGAATTGACTATGAGCTGAGATTTGAAAGAATTTTAAACCAGAAGAAATCTTCTACTAACTAGAAGTAGACTGGAAGAAATTTTCTAGTAACTAGGAATAGTAAACTAGAAGAAAATTTCTTCTGGTAACTAGAAGAAAATGGGAGGAGAATGGGGAGTGTGTTATGTAGAGAAAACAGCATGTGCAAAGGCCCAAGGCATTATGGCTGGAGCTCAGAGGCCAGAGGTTAACTGGGACCAGATAATGACGAGCTCTGTATGTCATTGTGAGTCTTGCTATATCCTGTGGATAATGAAGAACTATTTGAACCTTAGTCGGAGAAATAACATAACAAGATTTGTATTTTCAAAACATCAACCTAGCTACCGTATGAAGGCTGGATTTGGGTGGGATGTGAAGGTACTGGGCAACCATGGGGGAAGTCATTGTTGTTGTCTAGATGAGGGAAGATGGTGACTGGGATACAGGTGGTTGAAAGGTGGAGACGATGTTAAGTACATGGATTCAAAATGCACTTAGAAGAGAGAATCAACAAGCCTTGGTGATGGATTGAATGAAGGTTGTGTTGAGGTAGTGGGAGATGTTAAGATTTCAAAGTCTCTTGCTCGATGGTCAGTGATGCCATTCATTGAGAAGACATGGTAGATATGGTCAAATGGTTCTGATATGACAAGAAAAGACCTCAGACCCTGACTTCAAGCAGAACCCTAAATCTAACCTTTACTTTGACACAACTCCCAACACATATTTTGACACAAGCCCCAGCCTTTTTGTTTGTTTGTTTCAATAGCTTTTGGGGTACAAGTGGCTTTTGGTTCCATGGATGTATCCTATAGCGGTGAAGTCTGAGATTTTAGTGCACACATTACCCAAGTAGTGTACATTGTACCCAGTATTTATAGTGTTTTATCCCTTATCCTCTTCATACCCTCCCCCTTCTGAGTCTCCAGTGTCCATTATACCCCTCGGTATGCCTTTGTGTACCCACTGCTTAGCTCCCACTTACACGTGAGAACGTAAGGCATTTGGTTTTCCATTCATGAGTTACTTCACTTAGAATAATGGCCTCCAACTCCATCCAAGTTGCTTCAAAAGACATTATTTGATTCTTTCTATGGTTGAGTAGTATTCCGTGGTGCATACACATCACATTTTCTTTATCCATTCATCAGTTGATGGGCACTTACTTTGGTTCCATATCTTTGCAATTGTGAATTGTACTGCGATAAACATATGTGTATATGTGTCTTTTTGATATAGTGACTTCTTTTCCTTTGGGTAGATACCCAGTAGTGGGATTGCTGGATTGAATTGTAGATCTACTTTTAGTTGTTTGAGAAATCGCCATACTGTTTTCCATAGAGGTTGTACTACTTTACATTCCCACCAGCAGTGTATAAGTGTTCCCTTTTCATCACATCCATGCCAACATCTGTTGTTTTTTGACCCTTTAGTAAGCCCCAGTCTTAACCCCAAACCTTAATCTGTACCAAATCCTGAACCTCAAATTCTGCTTTATCTTTGATCAGCCCCAGTTTATATCTCAACCAATAACCTAAATATTGACTGAGTTCTTGACTCCAAATATCAACTCAGGCTAGGATCCAGACCTCAATCGACCTTAACCCTCCTGACCCTTGACCTGAACCCTGAACCTTTAGCCATAAGCCAAACTCAACCTTGACCTGAGCAGTGAATGTCACCATAGCCTGAGTATCAAGCCTGCCCCGGGATAATTCAGACATTAGTCTCCATTCTCATCATATTCTAGGAAGCCCACATTCATATCCTCCCCCATGAACCCATTCCCTCACATCCAACACCAATTCTAACACTCTCACCCCAGTCCCACCCCATTCTCATCCTCAACCCAATTGCTACCTAAAATCCCATTCTCATTTCCATCCCAAATTCTTTTCCCAATTCCATTTTTATTTCTCCAGCTCCCCACACAACTTTGACTCTTCATTTTGCAGAAACTCTAAAATAAAGTCTGCCAACTAATATCTTGCTAACATTGATGCTATACTAACTCAACTCAAGCTGAGTCCCAAAATCTTCTGAGGCATTTACTCTCATCAAATCCAAAATCAGATCCCAGAACTTGGACATCTAGCCCTGCCCATTGCACAGCAGGACTCTGGTCATGAAAGGTGTCAACATTCCTGACCTGGGCTCCCAAATCAAGGAGAAGCAGACTCCAGCCCAGTTGACCTCACAGCTCCATGACTCAGCAATCTGTATCTTTCCTTCCTGGCTTCTCAAAGAGAGAAATGGTAGCAAGACTTCCAGTGTATTATCTACTGCTTGCATCTTCATCCTTAGATTCTCTCCTCCCTCAGTCCTCTGCCTCCTTAGCATCTGTTAGAAAGAGGAAGGAGCCAGGCTACTCTAGAGCCCTGTTATTCACTCCTAAGTCACCAAAATGTCTATCCTCAGCTTTTCATCATCTATCACTCTGTAAATTATATTCCTAATTATTTAACCTGATTTTGTTGCCAAACACTGGTCATCACAAGCAGAGGAAATGTGTGTGGGGTTCTTTTTTTTTTCCAGCACCCCGCCCAGACCGGAGTACCAGACTGGTACTTAAATAAATACTAGTCTGCAAACTTCTGGCATCCACAGGTCCACAGGCCTTAGATTCAATCCTGCCTTGATCCCTGAGCTGTTCCACCATGCGGTGTGACAGAAAGAACTAGAAAGAACTTGGACCTTCAACCCAGCTTTGAATCCTGGTTGACTTCGGGTAAGTGACTTCATTTTTCTGAGTCAGACTTTGCCCCTCCCCAACGTGGAAGACAGTAAAACCTATTTATCGAGGCCAATGGGAGGATTAAATAAAATTATGAATGGAAAATTGATGGGCACATAACAGGCACTGAATTAACATGAGTTCCCTCAGCCTATCACCCACGGAATGAAGAAGCAGCTCCCATTTTTTTTTCCCTACATTTAGTGTGGTGTGTCAGGTGCTTCACAGACCTCATCTGTATTCCTCACATCGGTCCAGGTGAGGATTGTC
Source organism: Nomascus leucogenys (assembly GCF_006542625.1). Taxonomy (NCBI): domain Eukaryota; kingdom Metazoa; phylum Chordata; class Mammalia; order Primates; family Hylobatidae; genus Nomascus; species Nomascus leucogenys. The sequence continues at coordinate 65,187,201 of NC_044390.1, forward strand.
ATCCCCATTTTACTTTTATTTTTTGCCCCCTGCCCCATCATCCCCATTTTATAGATGAGAAAATGGAGGTTTAAAAAAGGCTAGATCACTTGAGCAAAGTCACAGAGCTGAGGAGTCAGAAGTGTCAGAATTCAGCCGGGCGTGGTGGCTAAAGCCTGTAATCCCAACACTTTGGGAGGCCGAGATGAGTGGATCACTTGAGGTCAGGAGTTCGAGACCAGCCTGGCCAACATGGTGAAACCCCATCTCTACTAAAAATACAAAAAATTAGCCAGATGTGGTGGCACGTGCCAGCTACTTGGGAGAATCGCTTGAGCCAGGAAGCAGAGGTTGCAGTAAGCAGAGGTTGCAGTGAGCCGAGGTTGCACCACTGCACTCCAGCCTGGGTGACAGGGCAAGACTCCATCTCAGGAAAAAAAAAAAAAAGCCAGAATTTGAACATTGGGATTCAAAGGCCTATGGTATCACTACTGCACAAATCCATACTCTGAGAAGGAAATTTCCTTGTTACATCCACATGTACCCTCTGAGTCTCATTTGGTTCAAAACAGACTTGGATCGCCCTTGGCCTATTAATGATGCATACCCCCATGTCAGAGAAAGGCCCATATCCAGGCCCCCTGTGCGCTTTGCGTTTAGTCCCGGCACCTATTGCTAAGTCTCATCCAGACACCCAGCCCCATACCTCCGTCGTCCTCAGACCCATGTCCTGAACCTTTGTTAAATGACTCATCTTCCAACTTATGATCACACCTGAGAACTGGCATCTGACAATCTTGCCAGCTGTGCCCTTCCCTGAGGGATTCTGAACACTGTGACCCTCGTACCTCCTGACTCAGCTCATGGGTTCTGATGGCCCATTGTTTCATACTTCCTGGATTCTCTTCCTCCTTCTTTCTTTCTTTTTTTTTTTTTTTGGAGACAGAGTCTCACTCTGTCACCCAGGCTGGAGTGCAATGGTGCGACCTCGGCTCACTGCAACCTCCGCCTCCCGGCAGAACCCCATTTGTTTTGGGAGAGATGCTGCCTTATTTCTTACAGTTCCGGTGAAACTGTCAATCATAGTTCTCCAACTCCACCCACTCACTGAGGTGGAGAAATGACCCAGGCCAAGTCAACAAGATCAGTGTTTTCTCTCTGGCAACAATGATAGATTCAAGGGGTGGGCCCAGTTCAAACTGGACCGATTAGAGATCCCCCCGGGATTAATATCAAGATGCCAAGAGAAAGGAGATTTTTGTTTCTGTTAGTAGCTGCTATGTTCCCTCCATGCCCCTCCTTAGTACCTAAGATTGAGTAAATCAATCCCCAAGTCTTTTCAGGCTTATATTCCATTGGAGAGACATTAAAGTATCTCCTGGACCAGCCTGGCAACATGGTAGAGTCCTGGCTCTACTGAAAAAAAAAAAAAAAAAAATAGCTGGATGTGGTGGCACATGCCTGTGGTCCCAGCTACTCTGGAGGCTGAGGTGGGAGGATGGCTGAAACCCAGGAGGTAGAAACTGCCTTAAGCATTGTTTGTGCAATGCTCACTGTACTCTAAGCTGGGCGACAGAGTAGGACCTTGTCTCAGAAAAGAAAAAAATCTCCTTGGCTTTGGATGATACTACGAAAGTATCAACTGTGTCAGGTGTGATAACGTAAGTTGGTTATGTTTAAAACGAGTCTCTTTTGGAACAAGGATTGGCAAATGTTTAAAATAAAGGGCCAGAGAGTAAATATTTTAGCTTATGTGGACCAAGAGAGAAAAATGGAAGATATTATGTAGATATTTAATAGCAGGAAAGAAAATAAAATTTCACAATTTTTAATTGATGAAATTCAAAATGTAGTAATGATAATTTAGTACAAATTTTTTGTTACTATTCCTTATCAAGCTCACGCCTATAATCCCAGCACCTTCAGAGGCGGAGGCGGGCAGATCACCTGAGGTCGGGAGTTCAAGACCAGCCTGACCAACATAGAGAAACCTTGTCTCTACTGAAAATACAAAAAAATTTTAGCCGGGCGTGATGGTGCATGCTTGTAATCGCAGCTACTCAGGAGGTTGAGGCAGAGAATTGCTTGAGCCCGGGAGGCAGAGGTTGTGGTGAGCCAAGATCACGCCACTGCACTCCAGCCTGGGTGACAAGAGCGAAACTCCATCTCAAAAAAAAAAAAAAAAGAAAAAAGAAAAGTATTTTTAGCTCAGGAGATTTGGTCCAACAGCTGTAATTTGCCATCCCCTGTTTTAAAAATGCATAATAAAATATTTAAGAATGAGATGATGTGATGACTGAGATTTGCTTCAAAATATTCCAGCATTAGGGAAGTGTGTGGTGGGAGTATAGGTGAAACAATAATTGGTTTTGCATTAACTTTTTTTTTTTTTTTTTTGAGACAGGGTCTCACTCTGTTACTGAGGCTGGAGTGCAGTGGCACAATCATAGCTTATTGCAGTTTCAACCTCTCAGGCTCAAGTGATCCTCCCACCTCAGCCTCCTGAGTAGCTGGGACCACAGACGCATGCCACCATGACCGGCTAATTTTTTAATCTTTTGTAGAGATTAGAGTCTCCCTATGTTGCCCAGACTGGTCTTGAATGCCTGGGCTCAAGCAATCCTCATGCCTTGGCCTTTCAAAGTGCTGGGGTTACAGGCGTGAGCCACTGCACCGGACCTTGCATTCACTATCAAAGTTGGATGGTGGTATATGAAGACACATTGTTATTCTATTTTGCATGTGTTTGAAATTTTCCATAACAAAAATTATATAACAATTCTTTAGAGTTGAGATGTCCCCCCAGAAATGCATCCCTGGCATCGGAAGTTTAATGCCATGCTTGAAAGACTTCCTCAGGATTTCTGGTATGGGGGAACTGTCATAAAGCATCAGGGAGATTGATGAATGCAAGGTATCTCACACACGCACGCCCCTTGTGAAGAATTGCCTTCCCATAGCACTAAGTGGCCATGTTTCATAGCACATAACTCCAAGTAGCCACTGATTGGCTAAGATTTGGTCACCTGACTGGGATGCAATCAAATGATTGGCCATTCAGTGACCAATGATGTGGTTGAAGAAGAAAAGGTGAGCTAGACGAATCAGATTCTCTTTCATGAGACTATTTTCTGAGAGATCCTAGTGAAGGATGAGGCGGGGTTTAACTCTGGACTAGATTGAAGACAGCTGGAACAGGGAAAAGGCAGAAAAAGCACGTCTCCATAAGATGTGCACACCAGCAGCATGACAGTTTACCACTGCCATGACAGCACCCAGAATTTACCAGCCTTTTTTTAGAAATTTCTGAATAACCCACCCCTTAATTTGCATGTAATTGAAAATGGGACTAAATATGACTACAGAACTGGCCCTGAGCTGCTACTTTGTGCTCAATGCCTATGGGGTAGCCCTGCTCTTCAAGGAGCAGTGCCTCTGCTACTGTGCAGTAGTGTTTCAAGAAAAGTCACTAACACCACTGGGTTGCCCTTGAATTATTTCCTGGACAAAGCCAGGAACCCTCCCTGGCTAAGCTCCAGTTTTGGGCTCACCTGGCCTGCACCACCAGGAGAGTGACTATATCCTTTAATAACTACCCCCTCCACACTCGTCTTTCCCTAAAACATGTTAAGCCTTTGCTTTAATGAAAACTTTCCCAAATGCCCTTTGCTTCACACTTCAATCTGGACACACCACTCATTTCCTTCTACCACAGCAGACACCACCAGATGGCTCTGGGCTGTGAGAAAGAGTTCTATCTGGACTTTTGGGAGCTCTCAAGGTTTTTGACCCGAGTGGTGGTTTCATGGTTGTTCATTTGTGAATATTTAAGCTGTTCATATATTTTCTGCGCTCTTTTCCATGCATATCTCCCAATTTTTTTCTCTTTTCTTCTTTTGTCATTTTCTTTAAAATAAAAATAGAGGTGAGGTCTTAACGTTGTTGCCCAGGCTGGTCTTGAACTCCTGGGCTCAAGTGATCCTCCCACCTCAGCCTGTGAAAGTGCTGGGATTACAAGCATGAGCCACCATACCTGGCACAATTATTATTATTATTAATTAATTAATTAATTAACTATTTAGAGACCGAGTGTCGCTCTTGTTGCCCAGGCTGGAGTACGATGGCGTGATCCCCGGCTTACTGCAACTGCCGCCTCCTGGGTTCAAGCAATTCTTCTGCCTCAGCCTCCTGAGTAGCTGGGTTTACAGATGCCCGCCACCACACCCCACTAATTTTTGTATTTTTAGTAGAGACGGGGTTTTGCCATGTTGGCCAGGCTGGTCTGGAACTCCTAACCTCAAGTGATCCATCCGCTTCGGCCTCCCAAAGTGCTGAAATTACAGGCTTGAGCCACCGCGCCTGGCCAATTATTTTTTTAAAGGGAGAAAATTTTATCTCCAAAGCTTGTGAACACTGTGCTCAGGAAAACTAAACACAAACTCTTTCAAAACTGTCTTTCACATGCCAGCCCACTGAATGTTTGAAAACCTTTGTATGTGCTTTCTCCCTGAAATAAAGCTCTTACCCAAGTTCTTCTGGAAAACGAGAGATCACTTTAGGCAGTGGTGATGGCCAAAGTGACCATGAGAACTTGGTCTCTGCAGATCCCCACCTAGCCTGCCAGCAGGAACAATCCCGGATCCCCATCCAGCCCTCCCCGCAGGGCCAAAACACAGACAGGCAAGGAACCAGAGAGTTTTGAGTTTATTAAGGGAGATCTGGTGCTTATCCTAGAATCAGCCCTTGCTGCCTATGATCTTCTTGATCCAGTCCAGGTAGCGGCAGATGTTGGTATATACACCAGGTCTGTCGGACCTCCCACAGGGGTCTGAGCCCCAGGATGTGATGCCCTGGAGTGCACCATTACACACCAGGGGGCCTCCAGAATCGCCCTAGACAGGGAGAATGAGAACAGCCTTGCATCTGAGATGTCCACAACGTCCCTTTTCCTGCTGTCCCAGCGTTTTACTAGTTCTTTAGCATGATTGGTCCTCTGTAGCCAATGGGGGTAAAAGCATTGTCCCCTGAGACCAGTCAGGACAGGGCTTGGGGCTTCCTTGTAGAGACAGACATGGTGTCTAAGGGTAGTTGTGAAAACACTGACAGAAGAGGGGAAAGAATGAAATCCCAGCCAGGCTTGGTGGCTCACGCCTGCAATCCCAGCACTTTGGGAGGCCGAGGCGGGCAGATCACTTGAAGTCAGGCATTCCAGACCAGCCTGGCCAACATGGTGAAACCCTGTCTCTACTAAAAATACAAAAACTAGCTGGGTGTGGTGGTGCACGCCTGTAATCACAGCTACTCGGGAGGCTGAGGTGGGAGAATTGCTTGAACCCGGGAGGCAGAGGCTGCAGTGAGCCAAGATTGTGCCACTGCACTCCAGCTTGGGGGACACAGCGAGACCCTGTCTAAAAAAAAACAAACAAAAAAAACAACGAGTTCTCAAGGGTCCAATCCAGGAAGAAGACAGTAGGGATTACTTGGAGAGGACTGAGCTGAAGTTTCCTCCATTCCTGGCCAATAGTGAAGGCATCATTGATTGCAGTTGCCAAACATAGGAGAAAGGATCAAGATTCTTGTGGACACACACACACACACACACACACACACACACGCCCATATCCCCAAAGGACCATGGCTGAAATATTTGTGGAAGAGCCCACTGTCTCTATGGAACAATCCAGAGAGACTGGCTTTCATGGCAGTATCGCTGAAGGAAATGACTCCATTCTCCGCCAATGGGGAAGAAAGCATTGTCTTTAGGGACCGGTCATTGGCAAAGGCGGTGGGGCTTCCAGGAAGGGGACAACGCCAGGGGGAAGTGCTAGGAACAACGAAGCTGCAGTTAGAAGAGAGAGTTATATCTACAACAAACGCCAAGAGAAAGGGATGGGAGCTCATTGAGGAGGCACTGAAGTCAATGGCACCATTTACTCCAGCCAACTGGGAAGACACCATTGTCTCCCAAGGAACCAATCACAGGAGAAGGGAACCAGCCTGGGGATTCTAGCCCGGTCTCAAAGAAAAGTGGCTGACCACCTGGCCAGTGGTAAAGTCGGCACAAATTCCATGATGTAATGCTGGGAACCAGAGAGCAGGGAACTCGTCTAACCTCTAGCCTCAGACTCTCTCCTTCCTGGACATCTACCCCACCTTCTATAGGCCCCAACTCTGTATCCCATCCTGTAGTTAAGGGTTCAAAAGAAAACAGCAGCAACAATTCAATGCTCCTAATCCCTATACGGTGTGACTTTCAGAGAGAGTTTGGCCTTCTCCGAACCTGGCTCCCACTCCGTAGAGATAGGGGCGACCACTCCGGGTGCTAAGTCTTTGGGGTCACTCCCCTTACCACCCCCACCCCCATCCAAGCCTTGAACCTCTAGAGGGCAATGAGGGATGTGTGAGGAGAAGGATTTCAGAAATTGCTCACCTGGCACGTGTCAGCCCCTTTGCTGCTGCCTGCACAGACCATGCCATCTGTGATCTGCCCTGGGTAGGCATCCTCACACTTCTTCTGGGGAAAGATATTTACGTCTGCACAGTTGAGAGTGTCAGGAAAATTCTCTGAGGGGGAAGAGGTTGTAAGTTTCCCTGAGAGAGCAGCCCTTTGCCTCCATCCCTGTCTGGATCTAACCCCCTTTCTTTCCAGGATGTAATGAGGGAGTTTTCCAGCTGCATGGGGGAGTTTTCTAACACTGTGCACAGGGGACATCATTTCTCACCACATTAAACGAAGCTGTACTTGCTGCTATTGGGCTTTCTCCATCTAGAGAGGGGCCCTTGGATCTCACGTGTTTTTTCTTGCCCTGAGCCATTTTCAAATCAAGGGGCGGGGGGTTACTTGGAGGTGCCCCTTTATGATACCTCTGACCCTCTCTTTCCAGTCTGCCCTCAGACAGCCAGGTTCTCAATCCGTGCTAAATCCTGCTCCTTCCAAGTGTCACCTCCTCCTGGAAACCTTCCCTGACCACTCAAATTAAAAAATACCATCCCTCCATTACTCCCTATCCTTCTACGTGCCACAATATTTCATTACAGCACTTAACTCTACCTAATATTTTATTTTATGTGTATTTGTTTATTGTCTATTTCTCCCACCTAGCTTGCAACTCCATAACAACAAGGACTTTGTACAATTTGCTCATGGCTGTATATCCAGCGCCTGCAACAGCACCTTGGACATACCAGGTGCTCAGTAAATAAGAATTGAATTAATGATTGAAGGTGGAATTGATCTTTTTTATTAACCTCTTTTGAGGAATAGACTTCTCCAAAGCCTCTTTGAGGGGGAAAAACTTCCATCTGGCATCTCTACGTGCCAAAAGCAAGATGCTCATAATCTCATTTAATCTTCACAACAGCGCTTTGAAGGAGAGAGGCATTCATTCATTATTTATTCATCCAGCCATCCATTCAACAAATATTTATTGAGCATCTACCATGTAGCAGGCACCATTCTGAGCACTAGGAGAACACAATGAAGAAAACTGACGTAACCTGAACCCTCACGTAGCTAAAAAATCTATTGGTTAACGATTCCCATTTTGCAAATGAGGAAAGTGAGGCTCAGAGATGGAAAGGAATTTGCCCAGGGAGAAGGGGCAGAGCCATAGTTTGAACTGATCTACTTGATTTGTGAGCATGTGTGTTTCACAGCAGCAAACTGTCTCATCCAAAGCATTCAGAGCAGGAGTGAGGCAGGCAGGGACCTGAATGCTGACTTTGCCACTTCCTGGAGAAGCTCCTTGACTCTCTGAGCTGAGTCCCAATGTTTTCACTGTGAAGGAAGGCGAGGGGCTGTCTGGATTCCGGAGTCCCAAAGGGACAGCTTCGTTGGAGGTCCAGATTTTGGGGTCCAGAGTCAAGAGGGAGCTAGGACTGCTGGGTTCTGGGAGAAGAAGGGCCTAGACTCCCGGGTCTGAGGGAAGAGGGGACCAGGACCCAGGTTGCCTGGGTTCAAGAAGGAGAAAAAAGCCGGGGGCGGTGGCTCACGCTTGTAATCCCAGCACTTTGGTAGGCCGAGGTGGGCAGATCACTTGAGGTCAGGAGTTCGAGACCAGCCTGCCAACATGGCGAAACCCTGTCTCTACAACAAATACAAAAATTAGCTCGTGTGGTGGCGGGTGCCTGTAATCCTAGCTACTCAGGAGGCTGAGGCACGAGAATTGCTTGAACCCAGGAGGCAGAGATTGTAAACAGCTGAGATTGTGCCACTGCACTCCAGCCTGGGAGATTGAGTGAAACTGTGTCCCCCCGCAAAAAAAAAGAAAAGGGAGGGAGGTGGGGGAGAAGGTGCTTAGGAGGCTGTTTTCCTGGGCCTCTGAGAAGTCCAAATATCCCAAGTGTGTTAAGATTATATAAAATGCTATACAACCAAAGGTCTCATAGGTCAGTGCTCTCCGCCCTACAGGAGCAGCTTTTCTGGCCCTGCTTAACAATCTGCTAGTTGGTTCTCTTTCTCTCACCACTCTTGTTAGTAGTCTGGTCTTCGAGGCTTCTCATATGACTCCCGCTTGTGAATCTCAACATCATGATCACTTTCCCTTCTTTGTCTCCCTCTGGGGGACCAAGCTTTGCCACTAGCTTGGGTTCCACTGGGCCAACCAGCTCCTCCTCTCCCTCCCGTTAGTGGACAAGCCCACTACCTCGGGGACTGGTGACAGTGCCCCAGCCTGAGATGGTGCACTTCTGGCCAGGCTGGATGCAGTGATCTGCCAGGCTGATGGGCTTCACTTTGGGCCCCAGGGATGCCTGGTCACGCAGTTGAAGAAGCATCAGATCATGGTTATGGTCCTCCACATCGCTGCTGTTGTAGCAGGGGTGTGGGATGGACTGAACCACAGGTATTTCTTGCTCTGGGCCATCTTTATTCTGTAGGCTGTGGTCTCCCAGGCGTACTGTGTATTTCCTGTAATGGCGGGGATAGTTTGGGACCCAGGCAGGGGTATTGCCCCCAGCCCCCTCCTCCTTCAGACCCAGGAGTCCAGTCCTCAGCTCTCTCCTTCCTGAGTGGAAACCCCGGCCCCCTCTTTCCTTAAGCCCCAGCCGACCTCTGCCCCCATCATCCACTCACGGTTTTTTACAGTGGGCAGCTGTAAGGACCCAGTTGCCACCTACAAGGACACCGCCACAGAGTAGTTGCTGGCCCTGGAACAAGGCCGCCTGCCAAGGCTGCGAATGGGGTTGGCACTCATGACCTCCCAGCACCTTGTCCTCCTGTGCCCTGGAGTGTCCTGCAGCAGGAGGGACAGGGTCGGGTCGCCACCCTCTGGGGCAGTGCGAGGGCTGGGAAGGCCACTGTGGGTTCAAATGGACACACGGCAAGTTCTCCGCATACAACTTAGTGAGGAGGTCCAGGCATCCACACACTGCCATACGGGGACGCTCATTTCAGTCCATGTGTCATCATACGAGAGTCACACACCCAAGAATGCCCCCGCACGCTTCCACATGAGTCTACAGGCCCCGTGTACTCCCAGGTGAATCTCTGCCCCCAAGCAAGCAGCCCCCCACAGGCTGTAGTTATTCAGACAATTTACGGCATCACGGAAACTACTCCTACCTGCCGCTACCTGTTTCTTGCCTCTACCCACCCTGAGGAAAGCCCACAGAGGCCCCTGCACCATATCACACTCTTCACATCCGTGCACACGCACCCACGTAACCACCGCGGCATTCCCACAGACTCCCCAGCGCCACTGCTGCCTTCAGACCCCTCCCCTCCGGAGGCCTCCGCAACCCTCCTCACCTGCCCAGGCTTCCCCCAGCAAGAGCAGGAACATCCACGTCTCGGCTGCACGAGGTCGGGGGCATCCCATGGTGAGGTCTGGGAAATGGAGAGGGCGGGGCCGGTAAACAGGAAGGAGGAGCCTGAACTCCCAGTTCTGGATTTTGGCACCAGAGAAGGAGCCGAGAGTATCTGGGGCTGTTCTGGGCTTCTCTGGAGGAAGGGGGAGGCTGGGGGACTGGATTCCTACATTCCAAGGGAGGAGGGAGTCCTGGATGTCTGGGTCTGAGGGGACAGGGAGCTGGGAGCTGGGAGCTGGGACTCCTAAATTTGGGAGAGGAGGAAGCCGGGGTCCAGACTGCTGGATCTGGAGAGAGAAGGGCGTCTGAGGCTGGGGTCCTGGAATCTGGAGAAGGAGGGTCCAGGGCCTGATGTCTGTGTCTGAGTATCTCTGCACCTCACCTTCCAGAATCCAGGGGCGGGGCCACCTACTGATTCGGACCCAGTGGAGGAGGCCCCCAGTACTTCAGTTCTCTCTGCCTGGGACACGATTCTGGAGCCTTCTTTTAACTGGGAATCTCCACCTCCTGCTCCTCCTCCTTCTCCTCCTGCACTAGAGCCTGGGGAGCTTCTGGGAACTGGAACATTGCGTGTGAGTGAGAAGGGGCGGAGGGGACTGAACATGAAATCTTGAGGGAGGAGGGCCTGGAATCTCAGACTCCTGAGGCTAGGGAGAGGAGGGACTCGGTGCTGAGACTCTAGGATCCGAAACGTAAAGGGCTGGGGGCCAAGATTTTAGTTCTGAGAGGGGAGGAGGCTGGGGGCCTGGATTCCTGGGTCTGAGGGAGGAGAGGTTGGGGGCCTGGGATTTAGGTCTGATCCAGGAAGGGCTGGGGGCCCAGACTCCTGGGTCTGAGGGAGGAGAGGGCTGCTAGGGCCCAGAACTCCTGGGTCTGAGGGAGGAGGGGCTGGGGGCCTGGATTCCTGGGTCTGAGGGAGGAGGGGGCTGCTAGGGGCTGAGATTCCTGGGTCTGAGGGAGGAGGAGGCTGCTAGGGGCCAGGACTCCTGGGTCTGAGGGAGGAGGGTCTGGGAGCCTGGATTCCTGGGTGTGAGGGAGGAGAGAGCTGGGGGCTAAATTCTAAGTACTTTTAAAAGGAGAATCTTGGAACCTGATCTTTTGTGGGAGGAGGGGGCTGCTGCCAGTAACCCGGAACCGAAGAAAGGCAGGTCTTCTAGGGTCAGAAACCAGAGGGTGGATCAGGCCCCGCCCGCTGTCCCCTGATAGGTCCGGGATCTGGGAGGGCAGGTTTGGGAGGCACTGTGACCTGGTTTCCCCTTCCCCTGGAGGCGGCAAGACCAACCCAAGCAGAACCCAGGAGTCTTGCTGCAATAGGGCTGATGGACAGAGACTTTAGGCAGGACTTACTAGGGGTTTAAGGGGGAGTTGCAAGAAGGTACCGGTTCCCTCATCTGCCCTTCACCGCCCACCCGTTTGCCCTCCACTCATCTCACAGCTCAGGCAGAAAGAAGGTGCGGTTTCCCGCGTTTACTGAAAAATCATCCATTGGCTCTAAAGGTATCCAGACCCTCCCTCAATTTCCCCCCAGGTCCCCGCCAGGATTCAAACCCAGCACACGCCCAGGACGGGGCCACAAGGGGCTGAGCTCGACACTGCCCAAGCTCCACGTGGGCGGAGCTACCGCGCTCCTGACATCACGAGGGGCGGGATCTCTGGTGAAGGAGGCGGGGCCACAAGGGGTGGAGTCCCGAGGGGAAGACCCATTGGGCAAAGTTCCGAGGGGCGGAGCTATTTTGTGTCCGTGGTTCCTTGGGGCGGAGCCACAGGCTGTGCTGTTCCAAGAGGTAGGTGATGGCTGTCGGTGACGTCATAGAGACGGGCTCTGAAGGGCGTGTCCCTGCTCCATTCCCAGGGGGCGCGACTGTGTCTTGCTCGACCTCGTGAGGGGACGGAGCCTCGGGGCGGAGTCTCAGTGTCCAGAGGGGAGTCTCAGGGCAGCTGGCGGTCAAGGGCGGGAACCATTGAGGCTGGAACCCTGCGAGAACCCCCTACCCCGTGCCCTTCGG